>NC_058190.1:16063635-16805239 GCF_907165205.1 Coccinella septempunctata | reverse complement strand
GCCAGAAACATATTAGAGTTGACGCGCGGCGACGCCACGCAGTATCCGTCAACGGCCGAACTGCCGCCAAGTCGTGACAGTAGTGTCAAAGAGGTAGTATCTTACCTAATCTTTGGAAAGGGAAGGGTCTTTGAAAAACAGATCGCAATAAAATGTTGCATCTGGTGTGCGTTTCCAGCCTTAGTATGTTTCCGCCTTCATTGTCGTGTTGGATGTCTTATCTTTTTATAGGTTGACATCTTCTTTGCTAAGAATTCAATAACTTCTGTTTTGTATTTGCTGTTGGTCTTTTTTCCGTTGTAGATTTTTGATCCTCAAGCATCTTCGCAACTACTCACTTGGATGTTGTTGTATAGATGTTTCGCATTTTAGGTTTTTGTATATTTATTTTGTTTCTAATCAACCAAGGGTATGTCCATTGCCATAGTTGTTAGTTCAAAATAGTTATATATTTTCATTGGGTTGTATATTCTTGAAATGGCCGCAAAGCCCCATGAAGCCGAACCATATGTAAGATCGTAAGGTGTGGTTTTTCATGTTATTTTTTGTTGATATAGCAGGGGGAATCTTCAAAAAGACGTAGTGTGGGGTTGCTCAATCTTCTGAGTTCGCGACCCACTACTTAACCTGCTCCTTCTTTTCTCTTGTTCATTGATCTTTTCTCACATCATTACACAAATGGAGAATTACGTTCACTTTCTATATTTTTCATTAATATTTTTTGCTGACTTGAAATATTTGGAACAATTTTTGTGTACATATCTGCTATGTCCTTTCATCAGATTATTCAATTGTTTGACATGATGAAAGATGTTTATATGTATAAAATATCTGAATATGGTTGCGGATATCATGTCATTATGTTGACAACTTGTTAATCTAATCCTCTCCTTAAGTATTTGCAGAAAATGTTTCAGAACTTTCTTCTCCTGTAGATCCACACTTAATACATATTTAATGATGGCATAAGTTCCATACATCTTATCCAAAAATTCCTTGTTGACCTAATATAAATGCGATTTCGATTTATCGAATTCTTTTTCCCTAGTGAACTCATCATCTGCTGAATCTACTTCATTTTGCCTCAGTAGCAACTTTCAATTCCATTTTCTGTATTTTTCCTCATCAGATTGTTACAGTATAATTATTGATTGGTGTTAGCGCTTCTGTGAAATAAAGTGGACTGTATTGGAAAGTTGGAAATATCGCTAACAAAGAATGAAAATAAGGCATCAAAACCCTTCTGGCACTTACCCTCGATGGAAATGATGTGGTCCTGGGGATCCCCTTTCTGCCTGAAGATTCACCTCCAGCACACAATCTCAATATTTTGCAAAGAACTTAGAAAATATCGTGATACATGAATCTCGTGGAAAATTCTAAATATACGTGATCGCCTATATCGATTGAATGAATCGATTACCGTCACTTGCGCAACCAAGCATGCGCAAAGTGCCCTTTTTAAGAGTTGTGATGCAAAATTTGAATCTAATCAAAAAACATGCAATCACAATGAAAGTTGCACTAACATAGCCGGCCACCAAAACCCCCATAGGGTTTTCTGGAGAAAACAAAAAGAAATAAAAATAAATAAAACCATATTCATTCGAGACTATCATGTAAGTCACCATTGTAAATTAAAGTTTAATTTCGGAGCCAAAGGATAATTAATGAAATCACCGTTTCATATCGAATAAAAACAAATTTCTTTATTTTAAAATAAAAAAAAGGAAAAAATGGTTATTTCAAATAAAATTGAATTAATTTTTTGGAAGTGGACAAAGTTTTTCTATCGGCATACGGAAAATTCCAACAGCGGTTTTTACCGTCGCCACCCAAATATTATTATTATTCACTTATCCCAGATATCTTAGATATCAAAAGGATTAAGCTCTGTTGGAGCCCTTTCCAGGTTTTCGGGCTCGTGGTGGTGGTCGGGTCCGGGTCGCTCCTCGCCTCCCTGCTGTAGGTTGGATTCCTTCCCCACCCGCACTTCCTGTCGGAGCAGACGGTGTTCCTCTGCATTCCCCATGTACTTACGTACAGTTCTCGCCGTTCCGAGCAGTACCGCTCGGAATATTATTATTATCATTATAATTAGAGTTGAGGATAACCAATAGAACTCACAATAAAAAAAAATTACATCTTCACCCGGAAACACCTCAATAACACGCCCTATTGGCCATTTGAGTGGAGGAATTACATCATTTTTTATTAAAACAAGGTCGTTCACCTCAATTTCCTTGGCTGGATTAGTCCACTTGAATCTCTGTTGTAGAGTATTCACATACTCTAGAAAATATCTTTTCCAAAAATCACGCTGCATTTTTTGTATAAGAGTGTCGATTGATTCAAGTGAGAAAGATCAGCGTCCGGTATAGCAGAATTCAGCGGTCCTAGTGTCAAGAAATGCTCTTTGCGTAAGCGGAATTAAATCGTTAGGATCTGAGCATAGAGGTCTAGAATTAAGAATTGATTCAACCTGACAGATCAAAGTTGTGAACCCTTCGTTGGACAATCGTTGATCACCCACGACGCGAACTAAATGGGATTTGACCATCTTGACACCTGTTTCAGCCAGGCCAGTGAAGTGAGATCCCGTAGTAGGGCTGAAATGCCACTCGAAAGTCAAGTTCTGAGCAGTTTTCTATGCCAAGTCAAAAAATTCGTTTTGGGCTCCAACGAAGTATCGGCCGTTATTTGAATAGCACGCTTTAATCATACCGCGACGAGAAATGAATCGCCGAAACGCAGCGATGAAACTATTTGTAGAAAGGTCTTGAGTTAATTCTAATTGAATTGTCTTAGTGGCAGTACAAACGAAAACACAGACATCAGACTTGAAATACTTTGCGCCTTTCATGCAATGAGGCGTAACGACAAAAGGTCCAAAAAAATCAACCGCGACATGTGAAAAAGGTTCCAGTTGTGAAATCCTGAATTTGGGGAGATCAGCCATTTCAGGAGGCTCAGACATATTTACGAAGTCGAAAACAACGAAAACAGTTTGAAATAACTTTTTTAATCGCTCGGCGAGCAGACATTATCCAATATTGTTGTAGAGGTAAGTTAGGTAAAGTTTTCATTCCTGGATGTAAGTATTGTTTATGAGTAGATTCTATGGTTAAGGTCGTATGTCTATGTGAACTTGGTATCAGAAGTGGATGTTTCGCTGAATAAGAAATTAAGTCCAATTTTTTAAGACGACCGCCGTTTCCCTGAGGAAACCCAGGGAATCGAGAAAAAGTGAAAGCCTGCGGTATGGTTTCGGTAACAAGAAGTCTTTTCTAAGTTTTTCTATTATATCAGAGAAGGCAGTCAACGAACAGCTGTGAAAGACGGATGTGTATATTTGAGCTCGCTAGTTCTCGTTAATTCTGGATTTTCTTGGATCCTTTTAAGTTTGAAAATTTTACCATTCCGGTCATAATTCATAGCATATTCACACCTGAAAATTGTGGCGTTCTGATATTGGTGGTGATTGTGTATTTTTTATTCAATCATCGGGAAAATCGAGCGAACCTTCAGATTAAAAAGTAAACATGCCATCGAATTGCTCATCTTGTGACGCGACCGTGAGTCGCGGCAAACGTGTTCGTTGTTTTTCCTGGAACGGTGAAGCGCACACGTCATGTGTCGGAATTTCCCTTGATGTATTGAAGACTAATGAACTAGGTGGTATTGAATGGGTCTGTAAAACCTACGATGATGCCGGTGGTAAGGTTGGTATCAACTCTGGCATTGACCGTAAATTGGACAACATAATGTCGGAACTGAGCAATATAATTAATGTGCATCTCAATTCGAAAACAATGTGCAGTTTCAAGATTTGGTTCGAATTGATCCAACAATTTTCAGGAATTGATATCACACTTTTCCGAATTGATCACTGAAATTTCAATTCCTATCTAAACTATCGAACTGAAATTCAACATGTGCATCTCAATTCGAAAACCGTGTACTGTTTCGGGAATTGGGTCGAATTGATCCAATAGTTCCTTAGGAATTGAGATGATATTTTGTCGAATCGACTACTGAAATCTCTATTCCTATCAGAACTATCGATCTGAAATTCAACATGTGCATCTCAATTCGAAAACTATGTGCAGTTTCAAGATTTGGGTCGAATTGGTACAACAGTTTTTGAGGAATTGATATCACACTTTGCCGAATAGACCACTGAAATCTCAATTCCTATCTGAACTATCGAACTGAAATTCAACAGGTGCATCTCAATTCGAAAACTATGTGCAGTTTCAAGATTTGGTTCGAATTGTTCCAATAGTTCCTTAGGAATTGAAATGATATTTTTTCGAATCGACTACTGAAATCTCCATTCCTATCAAAACTATCGATCTGAAATTCGACATGTGCATCTCAATTCGAAAACTATGTGCAGTTTCAAGATTCGGGTCGAATTGGTCCAACAGTTTTTGGGGAATTCAAATCAAATCAAATCAAATCAAATAATGTTTATTGCACGAATAAACAGTTTAAATCACAGAGGTATATAATTTATATCCTGTACGTGACATCAACATAATTAAAATTCTAAAAATTGTTCCATGAAGATGAATACAAATACGAAACAATCGTAATATCGGGGAAAAGCAAAAATACAACTCATCAACAATATTTCAAATTCATTTCACATCCGGTGCTGAAAAACTGTCTCAGTCAGGTTAGTATCGAAGTCATTTTCATGTACGATCTGTCGTAAAAGGATGAGCTAGTCATTCCCACTCCTCCACGAAAAATTTGGGCTATTTGAATTGAGTGTTTCTTTTCATATTAATGATCTCAATTAGATATTATCTAATATATAAAATTCTCGTGTCATAGTTTTCGTTACCATACTCCTCCGAAACGGCTTGACCGATTTTGATGAAATTTTTTGTGCTTATCCGGTTTCTATGGGAATCGGCCAACATCTATTTTTCATCCCCCTAAATGTTAGGGGTAGTCCACCCCTAAATTTTTTTTTTTATTTTTTAGACAAAATTTTTAATTTCTATTTTTTTATGATACAACATACAAAAATACATACAATCCTCAATTTTCACTCTTCTACGATCAACCCTTATATTTTAATAGCCATTTTGGTAATTTAATCATTAGGAAATTATTTATATGGCAAAACAACGTTTGCCGGGTCAGCTATCTATGAGAATCGGCCAAAATCTATTTTTCATCCCCCTAAATGTTAGGGGTAGTCCACCCCTAAATTTTTTTTTGTATTTTTTAGACAAAATTTTTAATTTCTATTTTTTTATGATACAACATACAAAAATACATACAATCCTCAATTTTCACCCTTCTACGATCAACCCTCATTTTTTAATAGCCATTTTAGTAATTTAATCATTAGGAAATTATTTATATGGCAAAACAACGTTTGCCGGGTCAGCTATCTATGAGAATCGGCCAACATCTATTTTTCATCCCCCTAAATATTAGGGGTAGTTCACCCCTAAATTTTTTTTTTATTTTTTAGACAAAATTTTTAATTTCTATTTTTTTATGATACAACATGGAAATTATTTATATGGCAAAACAACGTTTGCCGGGTCAGCTAGTTTATTATATCACCGATCATCTCTCTGTTATTACCATCCAACCAAGATTTTAACCGTTTTTTAAATGTCCTTATATTTCTTATATTCTTGAGTTGATCTGGAATGATATTATAAATTTTTGCTGCTAGAAAGTTGTGACTTCTTTGACCTGTAATCTTATTGCATTTAGGTGGTTGGTAATAATTATTTCTTCCTCTTGTCGTATAATGATGTTGTGATTTATTCAACGTTATATTTCCTGAGATGATGTTAGAGAGAAGTTTAGCGGCATATAATTGTCTCACATCTTGAACTCCTGCTATATCGTATAAGTGTTGACTGGGAAAGGTACGCTTTTTCTTGTGGATGATTTTCAAGACCCATTTTTGAATTACTTCCAAAGGTTTTATTTGATTCTGATATGCACCCCCCCATCCAACTATACCATAGCTAATTTGGGACTCAACTAAGGCTTGATAGAATATTTTCAATTGTTTCTTGTTACTTATATTTTTACTTAAAACTTGAAAAGTAGGCCTCTCATCCTATTGACGAGGTTCTTTATGTGCTTATGCCATCTTAGCTGTTGATCAATGGTAATTCCCAAATACCTAACATCCTTCATCTCTGTGATCAATGTGTCATTATCAATTTCTAGACATCCTATCTCTGGCAGATTTGAACTGTAAGAACTGAACACCATATATTTAGTTTTATCAACATTGAGGGTGAGTTTATTATTCCTAAACCATTTTTTTATTTCCAAGAACTCTGATTGGGCTCTGTCCTTCAATTCCTCCCATGACATTGCTTGATATTGAACGACCGTATCGTCAGCAAAACAAATTGCATTCTCTGACTCCTTCATTCTCAATAAATCATTTATAAAAATGAGAAAAAGGATAGGTCCCAATACAGAACCCTGCGGAACTCCGTATGTAACGATCTCTGATGAACTCCTGGCCCGTTCTATTTCTACAACTTGTCTCCTATTGGACAAATAGCTTTTCAGTATTTCGTGACTAGGTCCCCTAAATCCATATCTCTCAAGTTTTCTAACGGCCGGTTTCATAATCAAACCTAAAGTCGCTTTAATTTTAAAGCTTCCTTTAACCCTACTAAAAATGACTCTAAAGGAAGCTTTAAGCTTAAAGTGACTTTAAATTTGATTATGAAACTGGACGTAAGTAATCGTGTATGACAAACAGTGTCGAATGCCTTACACAAATCGACGAAAATACATAGAGAAGGAATTTTTTTATCGAGGCAATCATATAATCTCCCTGTCAACACTCTTATTGCATCCTCTGTGGATTTCCCTTCCGTGAATCCATATTGCTTGTTATCAATGATGTTGTTCTTCTTCAGATAGTTGACAATACGCTTTTTTAGTGCTTTTTCTATTATCTTGGCCAAATTGGAGATTAAGGAGATAGGCCTATAATTATCCACCTTTGAACGATCACCGCTTCTGAAAATTGGTTTAATTATGCCAAGCTTAAAGATATCAGGAAAGCAGCCCCTTTCGAAACAGCAGTTTATCAGGTAAGCCAAAGGTGTCGATATTTCTGATTTAACCTCTTTTAGTGTTTCAGATTTAACTGAATCATGACCTGTAGCTTTGCCCGTTTTGACCTGCCCTATGATATCCAGTATTTCTACAGGATCAACAGGAACCAAGAAGAAAGAGCTACATTGACTGAAATCAAATTCTTTGTATTCGGATGGACACTCAATTTTATCAGCTAAAGCCTTTCCAATACTGCTGTAATGCTTATTGAATGCATTGGCTATTTCCGAATTGATATCACACTTTGCCGAATTGACCACTGAAATCTCAATTCCTATCTGAACTATCGAACTTAAATTCAACATGTGCATCTCAATTCGAAAAATATGTACAGTTTCGGGAATTGGGTCGAATTGATCCAATAGCTCCCTAGGAATTGAAATGATATTTTGTCGAATCGACTACTGCAATCTCCATTCCTATCAGAACTATCGATCTGAAATTCAACATGTGCATCTCAATTCAAAAACTATGTGCAGTTTCAAGATTTGGGTCGAATTGGTCCAACAGTTTTTGAGGAATTGATATCACACTTTGCCGAATAGACCACTGAAATCTCAATTCCTATCAGAACTATCGAACTGAAATTCAACATGTGCATCTCAATTCGAAAACTATGTGCAGTTTCAAGATTTGGGTCGAATTGGTCCAACAGTTTTTGAGGAATTGATATCACACTTTGCCGAATAGACCACTTGTGATGTTCTTAAGTTCAATAATAATAATAATAATAATAATAATAATAAACAATCTTTATTTTGAGGAAAAACTCACAATTGAGTGTTTAAACAAAATAGTGTCAGCAGAAAAAAACAAACTCATCCAAAGTTAGAAATTAATATAACTATTAATATCATAAGGTTCCAAATCGAGTAACATTCTGTGAATTGCTTTTTTGAAATGTCTCAGATCTTTAATTGTCTTCATAGAACTGGGGAGTTTATTGTAAAATTTTATACATCTGTATAAAGGACCTTTTTCGGATATTGTGAGCCTATGTATGGGATACGTATAATCCAATGATCTTGTTGGATAAATATTCTTTTGTTTGAAATTATCGAAAATATCCCTATTTTTGAAAAAGAACAATAATATTTCCTGTATGTATATTGCAAAAACAGTGAGAATTCCAAAACTTTTAAATTTACCTTTGCAACTTTGTCTATAATCCATTCCTAAAATAATTCTCAAGGCGCGCTTTTGACAAATGAAAACTCTTTGTAATTGTTCACTTCCCCCATAGAATAAAATACCATATCTTACCAGGGACTCAAAATTGGCATGATAAACTATTTTCATGGTGTTTTTATCGAATTTGTCTTTTAATACCCTAAAAGAGTAGAGCACCGAGCTCAGCCTATTAATCAATTTTATTATATGTTCTTCAAATGATAATGAACCATCCAGAATGCAGCCTAAAATCTTGGCCTCCGTGCAACAGGATAAGACTTGGTCACCAACTACAACTTCATTAGGTACATCAAAATTAGATTTCGTTGTTTTGAAGAAAATAGATTTCGTTTTGTGTTCATTTAGTTTGAAGTTATTCTTTGAGAACCAGTCTTTAACTTTACAAAGTGCTCTATCCAACCTCGATAGCAAACCTTCGAGATCTCTGGCTTTTATCAATAATTTGGTATCATCAACAAAAATAATAACGAATAATTCATCATCTACTATTTCATTTAAATCGTTTATGTATATCAAAAAAAGAAACGGTCCTGCCACGCTCCCCTGAGGTATACCCATATCTATAATAGAAACTTTTGAATGACCCTTACTCCCATCCTTGCATACTTCCACGATACGTTTTCTATTATTCATGTACGATCTAAACCACTCTAATGCTGGCCCACGAACACCATATGCATCCAACTTCTGCAAAAGAAGATCATGATTTAAGCAATCAAACGCCTTGGACAAGTCTAAAAATAGTCCTATAACCAGCATTTTGTTCTCTAGACCATTAAGAATTTCAGTTATGAAATCAAATATTGCTGTTTGCGTAGACTTTCCTTTTTGGTAACCATGCTGGAATTTATTAAACAGATTGCAATTCTCAAAAAATGACCTTACTCGATTACACATTACTATTTCAAAAATTTTCGAAAAGTTCGACAAAATACTTATAGGTTTATAGTTTTCCAAACTGTTAGGGTCTCCGCCTTTATGAATCGGTTTAACAATAGCTAGTTTCAAGGATTCAGGAAAAATGCCATACTTTAACGAATTGTTCACAATGTAAACTAATGGATCTATAATGTCAGCGATGCACTTTTCCAAAACTTTGGCTGGTAATTCGTCAAAACCACTGGTCATTTTTCCCTTAAAACTCGTTACAATATTCAAAATCTCAAGGGAATCTACAGGTTGTATGAAAATTGATTTTGTGTTCTGGGTTATATTGTGTTTAAATTCATTATTCTTGTTGACAGACTTCAACCTAGATGATATATCCAAAAGATAGTTGTCATAATCTTCAGCAAAATCTGAGACATCCTTATTCCCCATAACGTTACTACGTACATTATCTTTGCCTTGAACATTTTTAACTATTCTCCATATGGTTTTTGATTTATTATTCGACATCAAAATTTCTCTTTGATAGAATCTTTTCCTATTTAAGTTAAGTTTATGATTGTACTCTCTCTTTGTTCTATTATAATCGCTCTTATAACTATCGTTAGTATTGCACAAAATATATAGAATATCCAATTTCCTCTTACACTCAACAACATCATCATCCAAAATAAAATTGGAAGTTTTCTTCTTCCTACCAACTTTTCTTTCACGAATTGAAAAACAAACATTGAAAGCCTCAAAAAACAATGTTTGAAAAATTTCCCATTGCTGGCTAACATTTGAAGAATCAACATCATAAATTGACGACCAGCAAATTTCATTTAATCTTGTCGAGAATAGCTCCATGCTCTCAGATGAAAATGACCTGTATCTTTCTGAAATTATTTTTTCTTTCAACACAAAAACAAGCTTTTGTGCAGTATGATCTGAAATCATGGAGTGTAAAATAAATGCCCCGTCGTGTTCGAAATTGATCAAAATATTATCCAAACCAGATTTAGTGGATGATGTTAATCTAGTGGGTTCTTTTATAGTGAAAGTGAAACTGTAAGAGTTAACCAAAGATTCAAATTCTTCTTTTTCATTTGAGTTAGTACAAATATTTATGTTAAAATCCCCTGCAATTATTGTTTTGACAAATTTTTGTGAAACTTGTTTAAGGATATTATTCATTTTACAGAAAAAAATGTCCGTGTTTGCTCCTGAAGGTCGATAAATAGCCAAGATCAGTAGTGGTCCATTCCCCGTCTCAAAATCAGCTGCCGCTACTTCAATTTGTTTCTCCACTGAACACCTCTCCAAATCCAGTCTTCGCTTTCCAATGATTCCTCTCATGGCATAGATAGCACTTCCCCCATGTGTGTTCTCCTCTCTTCTACAGTAGTATGATACCAATTCGAAATTGTTGAGGCCATGCAACTTGAGCTGTTGTTCTGTTTTCCAATGTTCTGTGATACATAAGAATCTACAGTCGTCATTGTCGTTTATGAGCTCGGAAAGTGATTCAGTACAGTTTCCTATAGATTGGACATTTTGGTGTATTAAGCTACAATATCCATATTTTTGCATATTTATAGAGTTTTTACTTTTGTTCTCTATTGGGTTATTATTATTCAAAAAAAATTTCCACCTTGAACTTGGTTAAGGAATTCTTTGTGTTTCGAGAAATCAAATCGCCTTATTCCCACACCTTCAGGCCAGAAAGAGGGATCATATAATTCGTCTTTCCTGCAAAGTGGAGCCGTGACCATAAATCTCTTCAACATATCCTCATTGGATGGAATTTCCCTCACCTGAAAATCTTTCTTACTAAAACCTTTTTTCTCGACTAGATAATTGTTAATATCCTCAGCTTGAGCAGTTCGGTTAACTCTATTCAAATATAGCCATACTTTCCTTTTAGCACCGGAAAAACTATCATTTCCATCAAGTTTTCCAGTACCGATTCTTTTGTTATTTCTTCTTTTCCTGTAGGAAACTTTTTCAAAATCATCATCCTTTTCATTCCTCACCATCTCATTGTATTTATTGTTGTTTACATTTTTGACTGCTGGCAATGACAAAGAAGATGCAGAACTCTGTGTCGAAGTAGCAACATGTGTGGGTTGTATTGATTTATGATGTTTTCTATCTCCCATAGTACCCTGAATATTTTCATTAGATGTCACTACTTTGCTGTAGCTTAATAATGCATTAGAAGAAGGATTCTGCCTGTTTGTCAACTCTGTATTAGAATTAATTATGACAGAATTTCTTTCTTCCATAATTTCGATTTTTTCCAAGAGTAATTTGTTATTGAGAGCCAGAATATTATTCTTGTCTCTTATTTCCGCTAATAGCTGTTTTAAATACATATTTTCCATCAGTACTTGCTGCTGGGACACATATCCTGATGCACCCTCCTCATCTGACCGGTCAGCTAGGTTATCACAGCACACTACATGATTTTCACTAATAACTTTTAAACCTCCCATTTTTTTCACACATCCTCTATGAATTGGACGAAGACAGCTTATACAAACATAAGCTGCTTGATCTCTTCCACAACACTTCATTTTGGCTTGATCTTTTTGCAAATTTTCTTCACCGATTGATTGCGACACGTTCTCACTCGTGGCCATCTTGGATAATGGATATTCGATATAGGTTGTAGGAATTAAAAACGCAATTTCTCTTAGATCTATTTGTTGATAATACCATATTACAACTGAACAATGATGATCGTGAATGTTCTTATTTTACGTTAGGGGGGCATAAGGTCATGCACATAGTATATACATACATTACAGATATCTCCCCCTTCAAAAAAAAAAAATACATATCACAAATAAGCAATAATCAATTTAGATCTTAATAACTATATACATAATGTCATAAAACATTATAATTTCAACTACTTATGGCTAAATTTGGAATCAACGCCATAACGCTCTACGGGTTTAATTGCTCTTTTAGGTCTTAAAACAGAAATTGTATTGGCCTGGGTTTCAGAAGAACAATTGTTTTGCCGGTTATTATTTTCATCGGTATTTTCACTGCTTGTATTAGTATTAGATATATTTTGATTACAAATTCCTTCTATAGAACTATTTTCTGAATTGGATATGATGTCAGATGTGAAAGTTTCCATTTGAAATGTTTTTCTGATTTGGTTGGCGTGACGTTTCCAGGTCAGTTTCAGTTCAGGGACTTCTATAAAATAAGTACATTTTCCTATCCTTTTATGAACAATGCCTTTAATCCAAGAAATGTTTGGTCTATTCCTATAATCTCTTACTAATACTACTTCACCTAATGTATAACTCACATTTTTCTTCCCTTTATAATAATTTTTTTGTTTAATGTTATTCCTAGCTACCTTATCAACTATATGATGCTTATCTACTATTTCTGCCTTTGCATTAGGATTAATTATATCAAATTTTGTTCTCAATGATCGACCAAATATTAAATTCGCTGGACTGAGTCCTGTGGTACAGTGAGGTGTATTTCTGTAATCTAGTAAAAATCTGCAGAGAATCTGGTTGGTAGTTGACATGGAGTCTATAGAAAGAGCTTTCGTCAAGGCACCCTTGATCACCTTGACACAATTTTCCGCTGCTCCATTTGAAGCTGGGTTGTAAGGTGGTGTAGTTATATGGGAGATACAGTTTCTCTCGATAAATTCCGAAAACTCCTGGGAAGTGAAACACGTGCCGTTATCCGAAACTAAAATTTTAGGTAGTCCAAAAATGGAAAATATCCTCCGTAAATTTTCAATTGTCGTTAATGAACTGGTTGACGATGTTTCGCAAACTTCTATCCATTTAGTATGAGCATCCATAACAACCAAATAAAATTTGTTTCTGAAATTCCCTAAATAGTCCACATGTATACGTTCCCAAGGCTCTTGTGGGAAACGCCAATTTTGCAATACAATTTTTTCGGGACTAGCGAAATGTTTACTACAAGATTCACATTTTTTAGTGAGCAACTCTATTTGCTTATCAATTCCTGGCCACCAAAAATATTGGCGTGCAATCGATTTCATTTTTACAATTCCTAAATGTGTAGAGTGTAATTCCTCCAGAAAGAACATCCGCAATGACTCTGGTATTAAAATTCTATGATTCCAGAAAATACAATTATCTTGAATCACCAATTCGAACCTTTTTGAAAAATAACCGCTCAATGTTTCATCTGGACATTTATCCGGCCAACCCTTGTTAATATATAACTTAATTGCCTTGAAAATACGGTCTTCTTTAGATTTCGCCCTTATATTAGGAAAATTTATGTTTATTTCTGAATTTCTTGAGAAAAAATAACAGTAATCTAATTCCTTATCTTGAATGTTTCAAGTATTATCTTCTGTAGGTAACCTAGACAACCAATCTGCTTGGTTTTCTTGTGATTTAACATATTCTATTTCGTAATTATAGTTCGATAATATGACAGCCCATCGTCTCAGTCTGTTAGCCGCATACTCAGGAATTCCCTTTTTAGGACTAAAAATAGTGAGTAATGGACGATGGTCAGTACACAATGTGAAATGCCTACAATACAAATATTGATGGAATTTGATAATCCCAAATATTATTGCAAACGCTTCCTTTTCTAATTGTGAATAAGATTGTTGGGCTTTGCTCAAGGTTTTTGAGGCAAATGCAATGGGTTTTTCAATACCTGATGGAAATACATGCGTCAACACTGCCCCTACCCCATAATTACTAGAATCTACAATTAATTTCAAGGGTAAATTCGCATTATAATATACTAAAACATCAGCAGACATAAGCAACCTTTTGATTTCATTGAATGCATTTTCACAGTCATTATTCCAATCAAAAATAACATTTTTCTGGAGTAAATGATATAATGGGTATAATATTGTTGACAAATTTTTTATGAATTTCCCATAATAGTTAACAGTGCCTAAAAAACTTTTCAGTTGCTTAACGTTTTCCGGCCGGGGTGCCTTTTTAATGGCATCCAGTTTATCTCTACAGGGATGTAAACCTTCTTTATTAATTATGAATCCCAAATATTCAACCTGTTTCTGAAAAAACTTACATTTATTGAGACTCAATTTAAAACCTGACTGCCATAATATTTCAAAAACGTGTTTTAAATTATTTAAATGATCTTCGAAATTTTTCCCAGTAATCAGAATATCATCGAGAAACACCACCACCCCCTCACAACCCTGCAACAAGGATTCCATAGTTTTTTGGAATTTTAAGGGGGCAGAAGATACACCGAAAGGTAAGCGATTATACCTGAAGAGTCCCTTGTGTGTGGAGATAGTTAAGAGCTTTTTAGAGGGCTCGTCCACAGCTATCTGCTGGTATGCTTGTGATAAGTCCAACTTTGTGAATTGTTCTCCTCCTTGCAGCCTACCAAACAGATCCTCTATGCGAGGAATTGGGTATTGATCCGCTTGAATGTGAGGGTTTATTGCAACCTTGAAGTCCGCACATAGCCTAATCTCTCCATTTTTCTTAATTATTGGCACCACAGGAGTCTCCCATTCGCTGAAGCTCACCGGTGTCAGGATACCTACATCAACAAGTCTATTAATTTCCTGTTCAACAAGATCTCTGATAGCATAAGGTAATGGCCGTGCCTTGAAAAATTTTGGACTCACGTTTGAATGTTTCATTTTTATACTTGCAACACCTTTGTTAAATTTTCCTAATCCTTTGGAAAATAGAGAATTATATTCCTGCAATAATTTCGAAATTTTTCTATTATTAGCTGACATTTTTTTCATAAAATTAAAATTTCGAAACTGCATACCAAAATAATTCAAGAAATCTCGTCCTACGATTGGTGGCCCACCTTTTGATATTACGTATAGATTCAAAATTCTTTCCAATTTTTGACATTTTACCTTTGCCTGAAAATAACCTATCGGCTTGATTTTTTCCCCATTGTAAAAACATAAAATTTTGTTGGTTGGTAATAATTTCACATCTGAAAATTTTTCATAATATTCCTTATCGGATATTGCACTAATGCTAGATCCAGTATCTATTTGAAAATTGATTGAAATGCCGTTTACATTAGCCAAGATGCAATATGGTTCGTCGTTTGGATCAGTAAGTGAATAAAGTGGTAATTCATCTTGTTCAGAGTCGATATCGAGTACAGTAAAATTACTAGATAAAGCATTTTCTTCGACCAAAAAATTGTTTCTCTTAAACTTTCCGTCCACCTTGAATCTTTTTTTCTTTTTGATACACATATTTTCCAAATGTCCCTTTCTACTACAATAATGACAAGAATAGTCTGAAAAATAACACTTATCTTTATTGTGTCCTCTGCGTCCACATACTGCGCACCCCAATTCTGAGGAAGCTGATGACGCTTCAGTACTTTGCGTCACTTTCCCTGGTCGCCGATTGGTTCCCGGCTGCTCCCGGCGGCTGCGCAAATACAGCACCTCCTGTTTGACTGGATTTCCGTCCTGCTGACCATCCTGGCCCTGGCCATTTTTACATCCGAAGGAAGAGAGTGCCGCCATTTTGTGATTGGCTATCTTCACTGCATCCGCCAAGGAAATGGTGATTTTCTCTTCTAGAAGTCGGTCTAAGACAGGTCCCTTACCAAATCCACAAATAAATTTATCTCGGAGAGCCGTCTCGAGGTGGTTATCAAATTCACACTGTATGGCCAATCTTCGCACACGTGCTACCCACTCATTTGGAGATTCTTCCGGTCCTCTTTCGGATTCGTAAAATTTTATTTTCTCCGCAAAAGGAGTATGAACCGGAGCGAAATGTTTATCGAATATTTCTAACAGCTGTTCATAACTTTTTTGTTCCGGCTTCACTGGGCTGCATTGATCAAACATAAGACGATAAGAGTCTTCGTCCAACATGTTGAGGAAGATCGCTCGTCTCTTAACTCCGGTGATGTTATTCGCCTCGAAATAATTATCGAGTCTTGCTTTATAAATGGTCCAATCAGATATGTTGAAATTGAATTCTTGAATTTTTCCAATAAGACTATTCCGTCCAGTAGAATTTTCTTCTTGAGCCATTGCTCTGATTTTCACTCACTATATTTGCAATTAATTTGTTGTTTTTGCCTCGTCGCCACTGTGATGTTCTTAAGTTCAATATTCGATATAGGTTGTAGGAATTAAAAACGCAATTTCTTTTAGATCTATTTGTTGATAATACCATATTACAACTGAACAATAATGATCGTGAATGTTCTTATTTTACGTTAGGGGGGCATAAGGTCATGCGCATAGTATATACATTACACCACTGAAATCTCAATTCCTATCAGAACTATCGAACTGAAATTCAACATGTGTATCTCAATTCGAAAACTGTGTACAGTTTCGAGAATTGGGTCGAATTGATCCAATAGTTCCTTAGGAATTGAAATGATATTTTGTCGAATCGACTACTGAAATCTCCATTCCTATCGGAACTATCGATCTGAAATTCAACATGTGCATCTCATTTCGAAAACTATGTGCAGTTTCAACATTTGGTTCGAATCGATCCAATAGTTCCTTAGGAATTGAAATGATATTTTGTCGAATCGACTACTGAAATCTCAATTCCTATCAGAACTATCGAACTGAAATTCAACATGTGCATCTCAATTCGAAAACTATGTGCAGTTTCAAGATTTGGTCCGAATTGATCCAACAGTTTTTAGGAATTGATATCACACTTTGCCGAATTGACCACTGAAATCTCAATTCCTGTCAGAACTATCGAACTGAAATTCAACATGTGTATCTCAATTCGAAAACTGTGTACAGTTTCGAGAATTGGGTCGAATTGATCCAATAGTTCCTTAGGAATTGAAATGATATTTTGTCGAATCGACTACTGAAATCTCCATTCCTATCGGAACAATCGATCTGAAATTCAACATGTGCATTTCAATTCGAAAACTATGTGCAGTTTCAAAATTTTGGGTCGAATTTGTCCAACAGTTTTTGAGGAATTTTTTTTTTTTTTTTTAATTTAGAAATTTCGCTTCAACCACAAGGGTTATTAGCGATGGAGTGGTACATATTAGTATTATTAATTATATAAGGTTGTCACTTTGTACACTTCTGAGAAATTTTATAATATTATTAACTTCACACTTTTCCACCAAAATGTCTTTCAGAGAACCTGCAATGAAATTTCTTGTTCTTTCTTCGTGGTATCTTGGACATTCACAAAATATATGTTTTACAGTTTGTTTCACGTTACACGTGTCACAGAAAGCTTCTTGGGTCCGGGTTATGAGGTGTTCGTGTGTTAGTCTGGTATGACCGATCCGAAGTCTACTTAGTATCACTTGGTGTCTCCTAATTTTCGGAATGTTTTTATGTGGTTCAATGAAGTTTTTTACTTCTGCCAACTTGGAAGTAGATGAGTTCCATTCTGCTTGCCACAGTTTCTTCTGGGTTTCTTTCAGAAGAGGTGTCAGTTTTTGAGGAATTGATATCACACTTTGCCGAAAGACCACTGAAATCTCAATTCCTATCAGAACTATCGAACTGAAATTCAACATGTGCATCTCATTTCGAAAACTATGTGCAGTTTCAAGATTTGGTTCGAATTGATCCAACAGTTTTCGAGGAATTGATATCACACTTTGCCGAATTGATCACTGAAATATCAATTCTTATCTGAACTATCGAACTGAAATTCAACATGTGCATCTCAATTCGAAAACTATGTGCAGTTTCAAGATTTGGTTCGAATCGATCCAATAGTTCCTTAGGAATTGAAATGATATTTTGTCGAATCGACTACTGAAATCTCCATTCCTATCGGAACTATCGATCTGAAATTCAACATGTGCATCTCGATTCGAAAACTATGTGAAGTTTCAAAATTTTGGGTCGAATTGGTCCAACAGTTTTTGAGGAATTGATATCACACTTTGCCTAATAGACCACTGAAATCTCAATTCCTATCAGAACTATCGAACTGAAATTCAACATGTGTATCTCAATTCAAAAACTGTGTAAAGTTTCGAGAATTGGGTCGAATTGATCCAATAGTTCCTTAGGAATTGAAATGATATTTTGTCGAATCGACTACTGAAATCTCCATTCCTATCGGAACTATCGATCTGAAATTCAACATGTGCATCTCAATTCGAAAACTATGTGGAGTTTCAAAATTTTGGGTCGAATTGGTCCAACAGTTTTTGAGGAATTGATATCACACTTTGCCGAATAGACCACTGAAATCTCAATTCCAATCAGAACTATCGAACTGAAATTCAACATGTGCATCTCATTTCGAAAACTATGTGCAGTTTCAAGATTTGGTTCGAATTGATCCAACAGTTTTCGAGGAATTGATATCACACTTTGCCGAATTGATCACTGAAATCTCAATTCCTATCTGAACTATCGAACTGAAATTCAACATGTGCATCTCAATTCGAAAACTATGTGCAGTTTCAAGATTTGGTTCGAATCGATCCAATAGTTCTTCAGGAATTGAAATGATATTTTGTCGAATCGACTACTGAAATCTCCATTCCTATCGGAACTATCGATCTGAAATTCAACATGTGCATCTCAATTCGAAAACTATGTGAAGTTTCAAAATTTTGGGTCGAATTGGTCAAACAGTTTTTGAGGAATTGATATCACACTTTGCCGAATAGACCACTGAAATCACAATTCCTATCAGAACTATCGAACCGAAATTCAACATGTGCATCTCAATTCGAAAACTATGTGCAGTTTCAAAATTTGTATCGAATTGGTCCAACAGTTTTTGAGGAATTTATATCAAACTTTGCCGAATAGACCACTGAAATATCAATTCCTATCTGAACTATCGAACTGAAATTCAACATGTTTATCTCTATCCGAAAACTATGTGCAGTTTCAAGATTTGGGTCGAATTGGTCCAAGAGTTTTTGAGGAATTGATATCACACTTTGCCTAATAGACCATTGAAATCTCAATTCCTATCAGAACTATCGAACTGAAATTCAACATGTGCATCTCATTTCAAAAACTATGTGCAGTTTCAAGATTTGGTTCGAATTGATCCAACAGTTTTTGAGGAATTGATATCACACTTTGCCGAATAGTCCACTGAAATCTCAATTCCTATATGAACTATCGAACTGAAATTCAACATGAGCATCTCAATCCGAAAACTATGTGCAGTTTCAAGATTTGGGTCGAATTGGTCCAACACTTTTTGAGGAATTGATATCACACTTTGCCGAATAGACCACTGAAATCTCAATTCCTATCAGAACTATCCAACTGAAATTCAACATGTGCATCTCATTTCGAAAACTTTGTGCAATTTCAAGATTTGGTTCGAATTGATCCAACAGTTTTCGAGGAATTGATATCACACTTTGCCGAATTGACCACTGAAATCTCAATTCCTATCTGAACTATCTAACTGAAATTCAACATGTGCATCTCAATTCGAAATTTATGTGCAGTTTCAAGATTTGGTTCGAATTGATCCAATAGTTCCTTAGGAATTGAAATGATACTATGTCGAATCGACCACTGAAATCTCAATTCCTATCAGAACTATCGAACTGAAATTCAACATGTGCATCTCAATTCGAAAACTATGTGCAGTTTCGAGATTTGGTTCGAATTGATCCAACAGTTTTTAGGAATTGATATCACACTTTGTCGAATTGACCACTGAAATCTCAATTCCTATCTGAACTATCGAACTGAAGTTCAACGCGTACATCTCAATTCGAAAACTGTGTACAGTTTCAAGATTTGGGTCGAATTGGTCCAACAGTTTTTGGGGAATTGATATCACACTTTGCCGAATTGACCACTGAAATCTCAATTCCTATCTGAACTATCGAACTGAAATTCAACGTGTACATCTCAATTCAAAAACTGTGAACACTTTCGAGATTTGGGTCGAATTGATCCAATAGTTCCTTAGGAGTTGAAAGGATACTATGTCGAATCGACCACTGAAATCTCAATTCCTATCAGAACTATCGAACTGAAATTCAACATGTGCATCTCAATTCCAAAACTATGTGCAGTTTCGAGATTTGGTTCGAATTGATCCAACAGTTTTTAGGAATTGATATCACACTTTGCCGAATTGACTACTGAAATCTCAATTCCTATCTGAACTATCGAACTGAAAATCAACATGTGCATCTCAATTCGCAAAATGTGTACAGTTTCGAGAATTGGGTCGAATTGATCCAATAGTTCCTCAGGAATAGAAATGATATTTTGTCAAATCGACTACTGAAATCTTTATAGAAATAAAAAAATGGTGAATTGGCAAAATTTCTATTTGCAAATTACTTAAATCGCGACAGTTTCGAGATGGGATTTATCTCTTCTTCAGGCTAAAAAAAAATTACAAGACATTGTAAAACAAAATATGACAAACTACACCTAATAAAGCTTACCGAAATAAATACTTTTACAATAACATTGGTAATTCAAATGTTTCGACATCACACAGGCACTAAAAACTAGATTAGATGGAACCTTCTAGAATTCTAAATATAAACAATCAATCAGACATGCTCCAACGACGAGGTTAGTTGTTATAATCCAATTACTTGTGTTCACATCAACTTTGTATCCTAATGGCCTACCACAAATCATTTAATATTTAGAAATTAAATTGCAATAAATCTGGCTCAAATTATCAATGTCGGTCCTATAATTTACAGAGTTACACGTCTTTATATAAAACATTTCGGCAAAAGATCTTTTAATATAATTTTTCTCTTTGTGCAAAATTTCAACATTATCGAGATTAAAATCGAACATGTGTCCTGTACTAAGAGGATGATAGACTAGGGCCGTTTTGTTGTCAGAGGGATGCTTAATCGAATATTTGTGATCAGATATTCTCTTACAAAGATGTTGCCTAGTTGTTCCTACATAACTTTGTAACACTTACTTTGGTGAAATTTTTAACGTTAACATCAAACATGACGTTTTTTGAAGACATTGTGGAACATTATGGAATTGAGGCTAAGAACAGACTTAAAGAGTGGTCAACCAACAGGAAGAAGTTGTTGAAACTAGAATGTAATAGAAATTTTTTGTTGTCTTGTAGAGCTAATGGCTTAGTGCCCAAACACATCAAACAGAATTTTAATTCCATCCATGCCATGTTATTATCAAATCATCCGTACAAATATGAAGTCAACAACATCATTATGGCCTTTCAAAAGAAGTGCCTAAACATGGAAATAAGGATCACATTTTGGAAAATTAGTTATTTGAAGAACAAGTTAAAAAGTGTTATCTCAAAAGTCCAAGAGCAATTACCACATATCATAATACAGAATTTCATACATTTCGAAGATATTAGATTTGGGAAATTATGGTATTCAATAGTGAAGGTTCATAAGAATAAATTAGAACACCTAAAGGTCTCACAGGCATCCGTGTGCATTGCAGAAAATCCGGAGTGGTTGTTTAATTCTACGTCTAAAATGTTACCTCCGGATGTCTCCACCATATTGTCTTTAGGCCCAAAATTTATTGCTCCATATAACAATAATAACATTCCAGTACTTGAGATTTTGAAAGATGTGGAATATATAATTCAGAATGAATTTCCTGTAGAAAGTAGAGATGAAAAAAGAGCATTGTGTACTAATATAATCACCAATTTTAGAAACAAGCCATCGTGTACAGGCAATAAACCAATTGATAGGAGTATTGTCGGTAAGATGAAGACTACAAGAAAGTTCCTTAGGGATAATCCTGACATAATAGTGTCGAGAGCTGACAAGGGAAATCGAACAGTACTGCTGTATAAATCAGATTACATAACGAAAATGGACATTTTAGTGAATGACGAAAAGACTTTTAGATTGTTAAAAGGTGATCCAACATTGTCGTTGCAAAATAGGGCTAATAAATTAATTTTAGAGTTGTATAGATCTAAGGATATAACTGAAGAGAGAAAGAATTGTCTCACAAGATATAATAGTGTGCCACCTAGACTTTACGGTTTATGTAAAATACATAAAGATGGACTACCTCTTCGTCCAATTACTTCTAGCATTGATTCACCTGGATACAACATTTCTAAGTTGGTGAATGATATTTTAAGTAACCTTATACCTTCTTTCAAATACAATGTTAAAAATTCCATAGAAGTTGTTGAGAAGTTGAAAAATGTAGAGATTCCTGACGGTTACATTTTAGTTTCCTTTGATGTGGAGAGTTTATACACAAATATAGCTCACACACTTATTAAATCTCTAATCATTGATAATTGGCCCACTATAACAGATTTTTGTACTTTTGACCTTGCAACTTTTTTAGAGTTGGTTGAGTTTTGTTTTAAAAGTAGCTACGTACAATGTTCGAATAAATTTTACGAACAAGTTTTTGGATGTCCTATGGGAGCTATATGTTCGCCAATTTTTGCACACTTAGTCATGAACTACATAATTAATGAAGTCATTTGTAGATCTAACATATTTTTCCCATTCATATTTATTTATGTGGATGATATTTGCATGGCTATCCCGAGGAGCTTGTTAGATTATATTCTGAATATTTTTAATAGCATAGAGCCTAATCTCAAGTTCACATTTGAATTAGAGGATGATGTAAATCTTTCATTACCCTTTTTAGAAATCCTGTTAATTAGAGATCCTAGTAGTAAAAGTATAAGAACGAATCTGTGTAAAAAACCCACGAATACATGCAGGACAATTAATTATTGGTCCCAACATCCATTACATCAAAAGATGAATATCATTAAACAGGGATATTTGAGAGTGCTTAGAATATGTAGCCCAGAGTTTGTGTCATCCAACTTAGATATTTTAAGAAGTGACTTAGTTAAAAACGGTTATCCAACGAGATTAATTAGCAAATTTGTAAATTCTAACCCTAATGCTATTCCAGTCAACGATATTCGCCCAAATAACATAGACAATGATATTGTTAAATTTGTTAAACTTCCACTTATTCCAAATTTGACACACAATCTGAAAAGAGTTTTAAAGAAAGAAAACATGAAGTTCATAACTTGGAGTGACAACACTTTCGAAAAAGTGTTCTTTACTAAACTAAAGGACAAAGTTCCTAAAAAATGGGAATCTTATCTGATATATAAGATCAATTGTCTACATTGTCAACAAAGTTATGTAGGAACAACTAGGCAACATCTTTGTAAGAGAATATCTGATCACAAATATTCGATTAAGCATCCCTCTGACAACAAAACGGCCCTAGTCTATCATCATCTTAGTACAGGACACATGTTCGATTTTAATCTCGATAATGTTGAAATTTTGCACAAAGAGAAAAATTATATTAAAAGATCTTTTGCCGAAATGTTTTATATAAAGACGTGTAACTCTGTAAATTATAGGACCGACATTGATAATTTGAGCCAGATTTATTGCAATTTAATTTCTAAATATTAAATGATTTGTGGTAGGCCATTAGGATACAAACTTGATGTGAACACAAGTAATTGGATTATAACAACTAACCTCGTCGTTGGAGCATGTCTGATTGATTGTTTATATTTAGAATTCTAGAAGGTTCCATCTAATCTAGTTTTTAGTGCCTGTGTGATGTCGAAACATTTGAATTACCAATGTTATTGTAAAAGTATTTATTTCGGTAAGCTTTATTAGGTGTAGTTTGTCATATTTTGTTTTACAATGTCTTGTAATTTTTTTTTAGCCTGAAGAAGAGATAAATCCCATCTCGAAACTGTCGCGATTTAAGTAATTTGCAAATAGAAATTTTGCCAATTCACCATTTTTTATTTCTATAACGATTTCCTGGCAATCTTAGTACTAGACTACTGAAATCTCTATTCCTATCAGAACTATCGATCTGAAATTCAACATGTGCATCTCAATTCGAAAACTTTGTGCAGTTTCAAGATTTGGGTCGAATTGGTCCAACAGTTTTTGAGGAATTGATATCACACTTTGCCGAATAGACCACTGAAATCTCAATTCCTATCAGAACTATCGAACTGAAATTCAACATGTGCATCTCATTTCAAAAACTATGTGCAGTTTCAAGATTTGGTTCGAATTGATCCAACAGTTTTTGAGGAATTGATATCACACTTTGCCGAATAGTCCACTGAAATCTCAATTCCTATATGAACTATCGAACTGAAATTCAACATGAGCATCTCAATCCGAAAACTATGTGCAGTTTCAAGATTTGGGTCGAATTGGTCCAACACTTTTTGAGGAATTGATATCACACTTTGCCGAATAGACCACTGAAATCTCAATTCCTATCAGAACTATCCAACTGAAATTCAACATGTGCATCTCATTTCGAAAACTTTGTGCAATTTCAAGATTTGGTTCGAATTGATCCAACAGTTTTCGAGGAATTGATATCACACTTTGCCGAATTGACCACTGAAATCTCAATTCCATCTGAACTATCGAACTGAAATTCAACATGTGCATCTCAATTCGAAAACTATGTGCAGTTTCAAGATTTGGTTCGAATTGATCCAATAGTTCCTTAGGAATTGAAATGATATTTTGTCGAATCGACTACTGAAATCTCCATTCCTATCAGAACTATCGATCTGAAATTCAATATGTGCATCTCAATTCGAAAACTATGTGCAGTTTCAAGATTTGGGTCGAATTGGTCCAACAGTTTTTGAGGAATTGATATCACACTTTGCCGAATTGACCACTGAAATTATAATTCCTATCTGAACTATCGAACTGAAATTCAACATGTGCATCTCAATTCGAAAACTGTGTACAGTTTCGAGATTTGGGTCGAATTGATCCAACAGTTTTTGAGGAATTGATATCACACTTTGCCGAATTGACCACTGAAATCTCAATTCCTATCAGAACTATCGAACTGAATGTGGTTGAGAATGAGAAACACACTATTTCTAGTTAAAAAACTTTATTCTTACTCTGTAGGCGATCGATTTCGGTTTTCAAAAACCATCATCAGGCCAGCTGAAAAACAACAATATTTCAGACAAACACAATAACATTCCTTCATTGTAATAAATTGAGGTTATGAAAGTAATTATAGAAAAGGCAGGTGTGTGCAACGTACCGTCAATCGAAGTAAAATGGCCTGATGATGGTTTTTGAAAACCGAAATCGATCGCCTACAGAGTAAGAATAAAGTTTTTTAACTAGAAATAGTGTGTTTCTCATTCTCAACCACATTAATTATTGACACACTGATGGAAGAATTCATTCACAAAATATCGAACTGAAATTCAACAAGTGCATCTCAATTCGAAAACTATCATCAATTCGAACCAAATCTTGAAACTGCATATAGTTTTCGAATTGAGATGCACATGTTGAATTTCAGTTCGAAAGTTCTGATAGGAATTGAGATTTCAGTGGTCGATTCGATAAAGTATGATGTCAATTCCTAAGGAACTATTGGATCAATTCGACCCAAATCTCGAAACTGTACATAGTTTTCGAATTGAGATGCACATGTTGAATTTCAGTTCGATAGTTCTGATAGGAATTGAGATTTCAGTGGTCGATTCGATAAAGTATGATGTCAATTCCTAAGGAACTATTGGATCAATTCGACCCAAATCTCGAAACTGTACACAGTTTTCGAATTGAGATGCACATGTTGAATTTCAGTTCGATAGTTCTGATAGGAATTGAGATTTCAGTGGTAAATTCGGAAAAGTGTGAAATCAATTCCTCGAAAACTGTTGGAATAATTCAAACCAAATCTTGAAACTTTACACAGTTTTCGAATTGAGATGCACATGTTGAATTTCAGTTCGATAGTTCAGATAGGAATTGAGATTTCAGTGGTAAATGCGGAAAAGTGTGAAATCAATTCCTCGAAAACTGTTGGATCAATTCGAACCAAATCTTGAAACTTTACACAGTTTTCGAATTGAGATACACATGTTGACTTTCAGTTCGATAGTTCTGATAGGAATTGAGATTCCAGTGGTATAGTCGATAAAGTATGATGTCAATTCCTAAGGAACTATTGGATCAATTCGTCCCAAATCTCGAAACTGTACACAGTTTTCGAATTGAGATGCACATGTTGAATTTCAGTTCGATAGTTCAGGTAGGAATTGAGATTTCAGTGGTCAATTCGGCACAGTGTGATATCAATTCTTCGAAAACTGTTGGATCAATTCGATCCAAATCTTGAAACTGAACATAGTTTTCGAAATGAGATGCACATGTTGAATTTCAGTTTGATAGTTCAGATAGGAATTGAGATTTCAGTGGTCGATTCGGCAAAGTATGAATTGAGATTTCAGTGGTCGATTCAGTGGTATTAAATGGGTCTGTAAAACCAGCGATGATGCCGGTTGTAAGGTTGGTATCAACTGTGGCATTGACCGTAAATTAGACAACATAATGTCGGAACTCAGCAATATAATTAAACAGCACAGTACTTTCGCTGAGTCCCTCAACTTTTATGAAGAAGTCGATGAGAAATGACTTCCCTCAGGCGTTTAAACGCTCTGGTAAAAACTTAAAACTGAAAGATGTGGGATTCGAAAATGATGAACGAAAGTTCTACGTAAATGAAAGTGTAACAAGTCATTGTAAAAATTATTTTACCTGGCAAGACAATTTGCCAAAGATAACAACTTCAAGTAGGTACTGTTGGATACAAGAAGGTAGAATTCTGTTGAGGGAGGTTGATTCGTCAAGGATTGTTCTTGTCTCCATGAAGGGTGTTGAGATAGGTGAATACTGGGTGAAATTGCAACTGCAATGGTTCTTATTTCGTTGTCTTTGTACTACCAAAACTGTAGCGGTTTGAGAACGAAAACATCAGACTTTCTTCAGTCAACTCATAATTGTGGTTTTGACATATGGAAGTAGAAGTGGAGCCCTCTGCTATATCATCCGTTTCACGAGTTCCGACAAGGATTACAAATAAACCCAAAAATATTGTGGTGACGTTCATCTCTAAAGCAAAACGAGATGAAATGTTGTCCGCAGTTAAAGTAAAGCGCAATCAGTTGGAAAGAAAAGATGGTTTTAAATTGGATGGATTATCGAATAAATTTTATGTTAACGAACACCTCACTATCAGGAGCAAAATTATTTTCAAAGCTGCTCGGGTAATGGCTAGAGAGAAGGGTTTCAAGTTCGTGTATACTCAGAACGGTAATATTTTAATGAGGAAAAATGACACATCTAGAATCCTACATATTCGAAGCGAAGCTGATTTGGCAAAGTTGTCCTAATCACGGAATCCCTAGCATAACACAACGAGCATAAATAGTGTATTTCACAAAAATGGCGTTACACGTTTTATATCAGAATGTGCGTGGATTACGCACCAAACTATCAAATTTTAAAATCAATTCTTCATCTAGTGCCTTTGATGTGATTTTGATTACAGAGTCTTGGCTGAACGAACATATATATAATCATGAATTAGTGGACAATAATTACAACGTTTTTAGGCGGGATAGGGATCTGACTAAATCTTCAAAAAGGGACGGTGATGGAGTGCTTGTGATTGCTCGCAACGAACTAAATGCAAGTCTGGCTCCGGATTTCAATAGTGAGGCAGAGGATATTTGGATAGTGATTAACGGTAACAAACGTAAAATATATATTTGTTGTGTATACAGGGTGTGGCGTAATGAATGGATAATATGGAGCCTGCAGGTAGAGGACTCTATGGCGGTTCAGAAAAATATATTTTACGTTTAGTAAAAGTGCCTTGGTTTTCGAGATATTCGAGATTTTCGAAAATTCAAGAAAATCACACCCTTCGCCACTCTTTTTGCAGGCAAGACTCCAAATGAAGGAATTTTTTCAAACTGTTTTTTGGATAGTATTCCTGGATAGATGCGCTATCGAATGTAAATTATTATTTTTGAGGCGCATGAATAGTTTTTCATGAATAAAAGAATTAACTCAAATTTTCCGTTTTGCTTATTTTTTTTTCCCAAGTTCAACCCAGCGTGGTGTGAAAAATAATATGGTTACCTGAGTGCCAAAGCAAGAGAAAACATGCCTGTTTCACTGAGATTCTGAAATGGTATAACTCACTCTATTTTCAGCATTAAATACAAAATAAATTTCTATTACAATGAGTCAAGGCAGAGTTTGACGTAAGCCTTTTTCTTTAATTTTTAGCAACTGAAATGAGACTTGCAAGCAGAATAAAGCAATTATTCATAAGAAGTTGTAGAGCATCTAGTACAGCTCCTGATGCACACTTTGAACACTTTTTGTAAAACTCGATTCAATTAAACAATATTTTAAAATTGGTTTTTTCCCCCGTATTCTTTCATTATTAAGCCCTATAGTTATAAAGTTAATAGTTGTTAAGCGAATTTCAAGTAACGAAGTGAATTTTAGCACTTTTGTTAATTGAGAAAAAAAGCTGAAAATAAGGTAATTTTTATTACATTGAGTCCAGACCCTTGTTACAAAAATCCTGAAATTTAATGCATAACTTGAAATTAACTTGAAAATATTTATTTCACAACGTTGGGGTTCAATAATAAAAGAAAACGAGAAAAAATATCAATTTTAAAATATCGTTTCATTAAATAAAGTTTCACAAATCACAAATGATGCTTAAATTGGCCACCATGAGTTCTGATACATGCTCTATAGTCTACACTTTCTAATGAATCATAGCTTTATTGCATAGATATCATTTTAAAATGAGTATCGTTTCATTGAATTAAATATTACATAAGATTCTCTAAGAGGCCACCATGAGCTTCAGTAAATGCTCTATACCTTCTCATGGACGATTGTTTCATTCTGCTTGCATTTCTCATTTTAGCTGATAAAAATTTCAGAAACACTGTTTACATTAAACTAGGCCTCAACTGATTGCAATAGGAATTTATTTTGTATTAAATGCTGAGAATTCAGAGAGTTATACCATTTCGGAATCTCAATGAAACTGGCATGTTTTTTCTTGCATTGGCTCTCAGGTAACCATATTATTTTTTACACCGCGCTAGGTTGAACTTATGAAAAAAAATTAGCAAAACGGAAAAGTTGAGTTAGATCTTTTTTTCATGAAGAACCATTCATGCGCCTCAAAAATAATGAATTACATTCGATAGGTCATCTATCCAGGAATACTATCCAAAAAACAGTTTGAAAAAATTCCTTCATTTGGAGTCTTGCCTGCAAAACGAGTGGCGAAGGGTGTAATTCGCTTGAATTTTCGAAAATCTCCAATATCTCGAAAACCAAGGCACTTTTACTAAACGTAAAATATATTTTTCTGAACCGCCATAGAGTCCTCTACCCCCAGGCTCAATATTATCCATTCATTACGCCACACCCTGTATATTGCACCTGGTGACGATATGGCTTATTTGTCGTTTGCGAGGAACCTGGAGTCAAATAGGGACAAGATGGGGGAACAGGATTTGATTCTGATCTGTGGTGATTTTAATTGCCCATCTGTAAAATGGGTAAATCAGTCATTTTCAATCGTGCTTAAGCCTACTGAGGTGAAAAGTAAATTTGCAAATATTGTTGATACCTTCAATTTTCTAGAATTCAAGCAGTTCAATAACATTTTAAATAAAAATAACAGAATATTAGACTTAATTTTGTGCAATAAAAATAGAGTGAATAACATAAGTCATTGTGATACTCCACTAGTTAATGAGGATGACCACCATCCAGCTGTTGAGTTTTCATTCGATGTCAATAATTACGAGTATTTAAAAGATACTCCAAGGTATCATTATAATTTTAGAAAGGGCAATTATGATGCTTTAAACTCGGAGCTGTCAAAAATAGATTGGAATGTGGTTTTGGGGGATTCTGATGTTGATACTAGTGTGGATGTTCTTTACGATATTCTGGATAAATTAATTGTCGAGTATGTACCTAAAACAAAAATAAATAAAAAATTTCCTTCATATTATTCAAAGGAGACAATAAAAGTTATTCATCAAAAAAATAAAATTCATAGAAAATATAAAATTTATAATGATAAATATGATTATGACCGTTTCAGGCACCTTAGAACTCTTTCAAAAAGCTTATTTCAAGAGATTTTTGTCGATATGTAGATACTATTGAACAAGAGCTTCCAAATAACTCAAAAGAATTTTTCAAGTATATTTCGCATAAAAAGGGTCATAGTAGTTTTCCCTCAGTTATGAAATATGGTGACGTTGAAGCCTCAACATCAGAAGATATTTCAGATCTTTTTGCGGATTTTTTTGGTTCCGTTTTTGAACCTTTTTCAGACAATGATGAAAACCGGGATGTTGTGGGGGGCGTCTACACTAGTAATTATTTGTCGAGTGTTTCACTCTCTAGAGCGAATGTAGAAGAATCCCTGAAGTCTTTAAATTGTAATAAAGGTCCAGGCCCTGATGGTATTCCGCCTGTGTTTCTGAATCGGTGCCATGGGTCTATTTCATTGCCGTTGACTATTATCTTCAATCGTTCGCTCAGAAGTGGTGTTTTTCCTACTCGTTGGAAGCTCTCAAAGATTGTCCCGATTCACAAGGGTGGCCAAAAAAATTTTGTTCAGAATTACCGACCTATATCTATTTTGTCGACAATTCCTAAGATGTTTGAGTCGTTGGTATATAAATCCATCGCTTATCATTTAAGTTCATTCAAGTTAAAAACTTGATTATAGAGAATCAACATGGCTTCATCAAGGGTCGTAGTCTGGAAACCAATCTTGTGAGCTTTCTTGATCACCTTCATGAGGGGATTGAATGCCAAAGTCAAATCGACGTAGTATATACTGATTTCAAGAAGGCGTTTGACAAGGTTAATCATTCAGTATTGTTGCGTCGCTTGGCCGAGGTAGGTGTATGCGGCAGCTTGTTTAGATGGACGAAATCCTACATATTAAATGGATCTCAATTTGTGTGTATGAATGGTCAAAAATCTAGGCAGTTTGTTAGTACATCGGGTGTGCCCCAAGGTTCTCACCTTGGACCCCTCTTTTTCATTGTTTATGTGAACAATATATCATCCTGTTTTCGTTACGCTCAATTTTTACTATATGCAGATGATTTGAAGATATATCTGAGAATAAATAGTGTTGAGGACTGTATTCGGTTTCAGGAGGATCTGGATAGACTATGTGACTTCTGCAGAAAAAATTTTCTATATTTAAATCTAAAGAAATGTTTTAAAATAACTTTTACAAGGAATAGAAATATCATTGATTTCTTTTATTCGATTGACCAAATTCAGCTGCAGCAAGTTAGTAGTATCCGAGATTTGGGGGTAACGCTAGATAGTAAATTAAATTTCATTGAGCACATAGAAAACATCATCTCATCATCAAATAAAATGCTGGGATTTGTCCTTCGATATGGTAGATCGTTTAGGAGAAATAGATCACTACTAACGTTGTTTCATGCCTTTGTAGTGAGTAAGCTCAATTTCGCATCTCCAATCTGGAACCCTCATTACAAATACTATATAAAAAGGTTAGAAAGCGTGCAGCATAAATTTTTGAAACACCTTGCTTTCCGAAATTACTTTCAAATTGATAACCATAATTATGTAGAAGCTCAACAAAGGATTAATTTGATGAGCTTGGAAGATCGTAGAAAATTAAATGATTTATGTTTGTTGTACAAAATTTCGAATGGTGTCCTCTCGGTCCCTAGCCTTCTGCAGCTGGTGTTATTTAGGGTCCCTGAGAAAAAGTTAAGATCTAAAGAATTGTTTGCAATACCTTTTCGTAGATTGAATGTAACACAGAATTCACCACTATGTAGAGCTATGTCAACTTTTAATTCATTGTCTTTTGATGTCGATATTTTCAATATTTCTCTTGTTCAACTAAAAAATTGTTTGAAGAATAAGTTCATTATGTGTACCTATTAGCTAATTATTGTGTTTTCTCTGCATTCTTCTGGAGTGCGGGAAAACTGTTTTCTTTTCGTGTTACTTGGTTGAGTACTATATATGTAGAATGAGTTAGGTTTATATATTACTGGGACTGTATGATGATCGAATTTTTTTCATTTTTTTTTTTTAATTGTGAATACTGTATTGGGTTGAAATACCTGTTTGTATTCTTCTTCTGAATAAATAAATAAATAAATAAATAAATTATTTATATGACCGAATCGTGGCTGAAGAATAGCATTAATGACTCAGAATTCATAAGAGGTGGTTATAACGTTTTTCGAAAAGATATGAATGATAGTGTTAAGATTAACAGCTATTGAACACAGATGGCACTCCATAAGTGAACACACGTCAATCCCCAAGGACGACTTTCTTTCCATCGTCAGCTTCTTATTTAATTCAAACTATTTTATCTTTGAGGGAAAATTCTTCAGTCAAATCCTAGGCTCTCCTATGGGCTCAAATGCCAGCTCACCCATCGCAGAATTGGTAATGGATTATCTCTTGGACTGCATCCTCCCTAGCATCCCCTTTACAATACCCTTCATCAAGAAATACGTGGATGATCTATTTTGTTCAGTACCGAGGGATAAAACTGCCTACATTTTGGAAAGATTCAACCAACAACACCAACACATCAAGTTTACACTCGAGGAAGAGTTCGAAATGGGTGTCCCCTTTTTGGACACGAGGGTCATCAGGAACACTGATGGAGACTTGCGGCTGGACTGGTACAGGAAACCAACCCATTCAGGAAGGTACTTACATTACTATTTCAATCACCCACACAGACAAAAAATTAATATGATTTTGGGCCTAAAGAGCCGCATTCAAAGAATATCCCACCAAGCATTCCATCAAAAGAATCTGAAATTACTTTTCAATTTGATGTTAAATAACGGCTACCCTAAGGGCCTACTGACGAGATTGTTATACAACTCCGCTCCCCCAGGACAGCCACTGGGTGGAGACGGCGCATCCACCAATAGAGGAGAAGTTAGTTCAACCAGATACTCCACGATTCCCCTAATCAAGGACGTAACCAATCCACTCATAAAAATATTAAAACACGACTCAGTTAAGATAGTACCTAAGAATATTTTCAAGATCGATAGACTGTACAGCCACCTAAAAGACAAAATTGAAGTCAATAAATGAGTGGAGTGGTATACCGTGTGCCCTGTTCAACTTGCGAAGAGGTCTACATTGGCCAAACGTCGCAGACAGTACAGAGACGAATCACACAGCACATAAGCGACATCAAGAACCAGGGTTCTTGATGGTTTTGTCAGGACAAAACCTGTGCATTGGCCGAGCACGTCCGAAGAAAAGACCACCGAATGGACTACGGTGCCGTAGAAATATTAGATTTCGAGAACAACACAAGAAAGAGATGTTTTCTTGAAATGTTCCACATCAAGAGCCACAACAACTCTATGAACTATAGAAGGGAGGGTATAAGCAATATATACTCGTACCTGATCAGTTTGAAGGAACCTCATCGCACCCCAACCATGAGTTCTATGCTTCTTGGTGCTGACGCGGTGACTTGAACCGTTCTCTGTGGCCTAATCTAGTTCCCGATTTTATGGCGTTCTGGAATTTTCCGCATGTTCTGCCGCTTCAACCCAGACAAACTGCAATTTAAAGCAGCCGTTGTACCCAATTCTAACTGTTTTGTATTTGTTACTTGTTACATGTTGCCTGTTCACACTCATGCCGCATTTTCAGATTGTTCAAAATTATTGCTCTTTGTGTTTCGGTAGGTATCATATGAGTTTTCGTGTGTACTTGTTCTAATGTAAATTTATTTTAGAGCCCTGAAGAAGACCCTAATCAGGGTCGAAACGTTGACTTAAGATGAAATAAATAAGAGAGAGAAAACCTTACTATCAATTTCCCTACGCCCCTTAAACCAAAGAAATAATATACACCTTACTGGGAATTGCACTAAATTTCAGTGTTAAGAAGGATGGAGGTGGTGTTTTTATCGCTGTAAGTAGCATCATACACAGTGAACGTTTCCCACTATCTAAAATTTCGAACATTGAGGAGGATGTGTGGATGAAAATTCCTATTTCGGGTAAGAAGAAACTTTTTGTTGGTGTATGTTATGTGCCTCCTAACACTCGTTCAGAAGCTACTTCGACTTGGTTGCGTCTCTCATGGAGAGGTGTTGTGATGATATCTTCCTGTTACTTGGAGATTTCAATCTACCATTGTTCTCCTGGACTGAGGATCCTGTAAGCGGGGTATACCGACCTCTTCCGATTCAGAGTGAAGACTATAGTATTTTCACGGATTTCATGGCTTATAATGCATTCCTTCAATATATTGGCCATGCTAATAAAAATAATGAATCATTGAAACTCTTCTGAGCTCCTAGTATGAATATAAATATTACGTAATATGGTACGTAAATTCAAGAGGTGTTTTGCTTGTCTTGGCCAACAAAAGATTTCTGATTGTTCCTCGAAATTTAAATTTCGGCATTGCGATAGTGAAAAGCATAATACTCTTCTTCATTTTCAAGAATCTGATAGGAATCGATCTCAACTTACTGTTTTAAATGCATCTAGTTCTCCAAAGTCGCTTTCTCATTCATCATCTTCAAGAAAATCTTCGGTAGCTCTGAATACAACACCCAGTCAACCAGAAATGTAACAGTAAGTCGCAGGGAGTACCCAAAAATATCGCATTGAAGCGCTTCTTTGAGAAGTTTCATGGATGTACTTGAGATTTCACATTGAGGACATTAACGTCCGCATATTGTTAAGTTTGCGAATTCCTCAACTTTAGATCCCTAGTGGTTGCATGTAACATCATATCGAGATGTTCCGATGAAGTGAACATAGCTACTATTATGCGACTTCTCTCTGTTGATATTTTTGAAATATTGAATCTGTGATATTTTTAGAACATGAAATGATGTGTTGCGAATAAATTTCGATGAACTCTACCCAGCGACTTCTCTAAGAAAAACTTTCAGTAACTGTCTCAAATGTTCTATTTATCAGCACGTGGTCTCGAGGTTAACTCATAACCTAAATCCCGCTATGCAAAACGTGGTGTGACGTGTTTCGTTCTGTGACTGCGTTGTGTTGAGAGAATGAACAAACAAAATCTTTATGAATGAATTTTTAGAATAATTTTTTTAACAGAGCTGTTCTATTATTAAATTTCGTTTTAGTTAAGTGTTACTTGACGTTGATTGATTAATTAACGTGCAGTAAAAGGTGAGTAGTTATATAACCTATTGAAATAATGACTACATCATGATCACTTCTTGGCCCTCCTATCCTTCCCATTTTTGCACCTTTGTAACGTTCAACTTTCAACATACCTCATATGAATTTAGGTGATAAGTAACATTCACAACCTTCAAAATCAAACTTGGAATTGATTTGAATCATCGAGAGAACTTCAAATTATTATTTTAGATACTGTGCTGGAAAAAATCACCTTCTACTGTTGTTAGATTTTTCATGACACTCAATTTATTACTATCAATACAGCTCTGATTTTTTCTTCTTCAGCTGGACCATGCCGTTCCTGAAGTGGAATGAAGATTTATAACAAGATATATGTTCTTTATTTTATATATTGGGATTTGTATGAAACATATTAATCTTGAATAAAAAAATATCAGTAATTCATATAGTTGTTCAATTTCCCTTTTGAGGATGAGAGCAGAATGCGAAATATATGTAGGTAAGAGTAAAGAGTAAACACAGGGTACAAATGAGGCGTTCAGAGCAGAAGAGGCCCAAGCTACATTTTTTCTGAAATTGAGTTTACGAGTATATAAATGATTCATTTTCAGGCAGTTCTTACTGTTAATTCAATTTCAGAAAAATTGTAGCTTGGATCACTTTTCCTCGGAACGCCTCGAATATAGAGTGCAAATTGATTGCCACGATGGTAATTATCAAATTGAACATGAATATAACTTCAATAGAGGATACACTTTGGTAGTTTATTCTGTCAAAATAATCGTTCCAAAAACCTCCAAAATGAGAAGTCGCAAAGTTGCTGTCTAGGGTGCTTTTTTTACACCTACTATGTGATGTACTGGGTAATTACCCGCGATATGCGATGTTGCGGACATTAAGCACTCTCCAGTACTGGTGGCCTTTTTTTAAATCAACATTGTGAAGTCGCATTTCCACAGTGGTAATTCCCAACAACTTCCCTGTGACTGAAACTGGTTGACTGGGCAGTTTCGAGCAACACACTCACAATTTTGGGAACAGCACAAGCATTGATTAAAGGGTCAGATGGCTCGTGGTATCGCTGTCTATTGGTTTTAGACCAAGGATCTCAGCATAGTTTCATAACTAGTAAGTTGGCGAAATGTTTGGGCCTGCAACGCTCAAAATGTGCTTTAAATCTCTTTGGTATTGGTAATCTTCATTCAGAAACACCTCAGGGTATCGTAACTTGCAAAATAGCTTCCATTCACTCGATTAGGGATTTTCACACGTTTCAGCAATTGTGCTTCCCCGGATCACATCTGATTTACCTACGGAAAATTTGTCCGGAGAATTGCCTAAACGGTTTTCTACACTTTTATTAGCGGATCCAGATTTTCATATTAAATGGAGTATAGATTTATTTAATAATAGTAGTGTATCCATAAAGTATGGGACGGTGAACAATGAATAAATAAACAAGAAGGAACAAAGGTCTATATTTTCAATCCCATAAAAACTCTCTATAGATTTATTGTTGGGTGTTCAGGAAGTCCTAGATATAACACCTTCACAGCTTCGAATTATTAAAGGCTTCCTCTCGGCTTTTCGTACTCCTTTGGGTTGGGTTATTATGAGCTTGATAAATGAAGAAATGGAATCATGTTCCAAAATTTTCTCTGCCCTTGAAGAAGTCAACCTAAACCATAATCCTGAATTGGCGCTAAATGTGATTTTGCTAGTGGAAGAAGTTCCTTCCCTTATATTATATCTGTGTTTGTTATACTCTTTTCATGCTAAGGAATCAAATCAATTCGAATATTCTAAGGTTGGTTTATTTTGCAAATTTTCACTCAGTTTTATCTTATGGTATTATATTCTGGGAGAGTTCTTCATATGCAGAATCTGTTTTTGTGATTCAGAAGAAATCACTAAGAACTATGCTTATAATGGGATATAGGGTTTCATATAGAGGTGTTTTCAAAGAGAACGTGTTTCGCCCTGAGCTCTTGTATGAAGGAGATACTTTATGCGAAGCCCCGGTAGATATTATTTATCTCATTTTTTTGCGCATCTCTGCACGGGTCATATTCAACATATGGGGCTGGACAGAACATAACAATCTCGATTAAAAACTTGAAGACTCAGAAATCGCCGCTTAAACTTACATGAACACAAATTTTCGTCAAATATAAAACGCTAATTCGCGTATCCCTAGAAAACTGTGATTTTCGAACTAAAGAAATTGTTGCGCCGCAAAAAGGACGTTTGAAGTGGCCGGGAGTGTCGGCTGTGTTGGGACTTGTGTCGAACGGAAGACTGGTGAGTTCAGCCCCCAAAAAAAAATCTAAAAAATATCGTTTGAAAATACAGTCCACTGAATCTATAGAACATACCTATATGATCCTTGCAGAGCCGGATTATTTTCACCATCAAAGTCTGGACTACATTTTCTTGTGCGTTTCTTAGTCTGAAGTGCTTCCTTCACTTGCAGCCATTTTCAATTTTCATATTTTTCTATTTTTCATCATTGCGCTAGTCATTATACCGCTCTCTCTTTCTCTCTCTCTGAGACTATTTACCCCCATCGGGTACAATTTTACTCGCACATTTCTTTCTTGCTCTCGCTTAAACATATCTCACTCTCGCTTTGATACATCTCACTCTTGCTTTTATATATCTCTCTCATACGCATTAATACTCACCATTTTTGAAATATAAAATATTTCATTTGTTTTCCTAATATAAACAATAAGAAAAATACGCGATCATAATTAGTTATTGATATCTGGAAAAAATTCTAGTTTCTATAATTTCTCGAAATGTCCTCCGATAGGAAACTTAAGGGCTTATTAGCTCAACGCGTTAGCACAATCGCAAAAATCAAAGATTTAAAGAAAGTGGCTGATCAGGCATTGACTGACCCTAATGTTCATACGAACTTCAAATGTCGTTACAAACGCATTGACGCGATATTCGAAAATTTCGAAGCAATTCATAATGAAATCATTTCTATATTCGCTGTAGTAGAAGGAGTTGATCTCGAACCACATCATGAAATTTCATCTGCATTTAACGATGATTATTACTATACTTCATTCACTTTTATTTTAGCAGTCGGTTGGCCATGGAAATTTGACACATTTCACTCTGTATAGTACGAAAATGTGGGGTTATGAAGCTTGTCAAAACATTTTTGGGTTTTAAATCAACGCTATGTTGCCCGTTCTATATAAAAGTTTCTGTTATTACGTACTTTATCACAATGTCGAATCTCTTCGGAAAATATGTGACGAACATAATTGAAGTTTATACAAACTGATTGAAGGCATACCAAATCCAGTTATTTGTATGGAGAATGAGAATACAAGAGATCAGTATAATATCATAATATGCACTAGCTTGAGGAGAGATAATGTTCGTTATCTTCTTTGGCTTACATCATTTGTAGATTTCAAAAATATTAACCCGAAGATGAAATGCATATGATGCAGTGGTTGGGAATGGGTATCTCCCGCAGGAATTAACAGATAATTACGAGAAGGTTAAATTCTTCAACAAAAATCATCTTGCATCAATATAAGTAAAAGGAATTGAAGGAAGTTTCAAGTTAAGATGAACTTCACCTTTGAACAAAAATTTCACATGAATGAACAAGTAACAGGGCAACTTGCGCGTATTTGTGGCTTTTCATCTTAATACATTGATGTAATAATAATAATTAGGTATTTATTAGTACCTTAAGACATTTACCCCAGTCAACCAGAAATGTAACAGTAAGTCGCAGGGAGTATCCAAAAATATCGCATTGAAGCGCTTCTTTGAGAAGTTTCATGGATGTACTTAAGATTTCACATTGTGGACATTAACGTCCGCATATTGTTGAGTTTGCGAATTCCTCAAGTTTAGATCCCTAGTGGTTACATGAAACATCATATCGAGATGTTCCGATGAAGTGAACATAGCTACTATTATGCGACTTCTCTCTGTTGATATTTTTGAAATATTGAATCTGTGATATTTTTAGAACATGAAATGATGTGTTGTGAATAAATTTCGATGGACTCTACCCAGCGACTTCTCTAAGGAAAACTTTCAGTAACTGTCTCAAATGTTCTATTTATCAGCACGTGGTCTCGAGGTTAACTCATAACCTAAATCCCGCTATGCAAAACGTGGTGTGACGTGTTTCGTTCTGTGACTGCGTTGTGTTGAGAGAATGAACAAACAAAATCTTTATGAATGAATTTTTAGAATAATTTCTTTAACAGAGCTGTTCTATTATTAAATTTCGTTTTAGTTAAGTGTTACTTGACGTTGATTGATTAATTAACGTGCAGTAAAAGGTGAGTAGTTATATAACCTATTGAAATAATGACTACATCATGATCACTTCTTGGCCCTCCTATCCTCCCCATTTTTGCACCTTTGTAACGTTCAACTTTCAACATACCTCATATGAATTTAGGTGATAAGTAACATTCACAACCTTCAAAATCAAACTTGGAATTGATTTGAATCATCGAGAGAACTTCAAATTATTATTTTAGATACTGTGCTGGAAAAAATCACCTTCTACTGTTGTTAGATTTTTCATGACACTCAATTTATTACTATCAATACAGCTCTGATTTTTTCTTCTTCAGCTGGACCATGCCGTTCCTGAAGTGGAATGAAGATTTATAACAAGATATATGTTCTTTATTTTATATATTGGGATTTGTATGAAACATATTAATCTTGAATAAAAAAATATCAGTAATTCATATAGTTGTTCAATTTCCCTTTTGAGGATGAGAGCAGAATGCGAAATATATGTAGGTAAGAGTAAAGAGTAAACACAGGGTACAAATGAGGCGTTCCGAGGAAAAGTGACCCAAGCTACATTTTTTCTGAAATTGAGTTTACGAGTATATAAATGATTCATTTTCAGGCAGTTCTTACTGTTAATTCAATTTCAGAAAAATTGTAGCTTGGATCACTTTTCCTCGGAACGCCTCGAATATAGAGTGCAAATTGATTGCCACGATGGTAATTATCAAATTGAACATGAATATAACTTCAATAGAGGATACACTTTGGTAGTTTATTCTGTCAAAATAATCGTTCCAAAAACCTCCAAAATGAGAAGTCGCAAAGTTGCTGTCTAGGGTGCTTTTTTTACACCTACTATGTGATGTACTGGGTAATTACCCGCGATATGCGATGTTGCGGACATTAAGCACTCTCAATTAAGTACTGGTGGCCTTTTTATAAATCAACATTGTGAAGTCGCATTTCCACAGTGGTAATTCCCAACAACTTCCCTGTGACTGAAACTGGTTGACTGGGTTACATTGTATAGGACAAGTCAAATGAAAAATAGAAAAATCCATTTAAGGGAACTTATTCTTCGATGACATTTATCGAAAATCCTGTAGTAAACTTTTCGCATTAATTCACTCAAACATAAAATTCTCAAATGCCACCACTTTTTTGGGTCTCCCAATAGGAGGAAATTATTTGTCATCCTCTCTTCATTCACAATATTTCTGATTGTGGAAATATTCAGCTGAAATATAAGTTGTTTAGATTCAGATGAAACATTATATAAATTCTTTTACATTGAATATGTTCGCTACCGTCTGACGTATTGTGGATTTTAGAATATTTATTTATTTAATTATTTAAAGAAATAAACGGGATATACCCTTTAATACAATAGTAAAAGTAACACAAATAACCGTGTGCAACACAATGGAATGGACAAGATTTACAAATTTCAGTACAAGCACATTGATAGCGAAAAGCACTTCATAACAGTAGACAACGTGTTTTACAATTTTAATTCAAATTTAAACTTAATTTAAATTCAAACTGAGGCGGAGCTCGAAAGGCGGAAAAAAGAAAACAAAAAAGTCTCAAGAATCCAAAAACAAAGATCACGCCACAATCGCCCGACATATCTCCTCCCTTAACCCCGATAAAGACCGATTAAAAAAGTCAATTCCTGAGACAGATGCAACGTTTACGTGATTGCTAATCCTTGGGACAGGAGAGTTTTTAGAATAGTTACTTTTATAACCATGGATATGAAGAAGAATTCTACCTCTGGTTCGCCTAGGAGGAACCAGAAAGCTGAAAAGCTCAAGCAGATCAGGGCAGTTTAGTGCCCCACAAATCAACTTAGAAAAAAATATCACATCTCCACGCTTGCGTCTAAGGAACAATGAGGGCAGATCGATTCTAGATCTCATGAGTGAAGCTGAAAAATGTATCCTCTCAATGCCAAGGCGAAAGGAAATATACATAAGAAACCTATTTTGTACCTTCTCAATCCTCTCAGAGTCCATGTACGTATAAGGAGACCACACAACTGAAGCAAACTCCAGCGTCGGCCTAACAAGCGTCACAAAGAGATACCTAAGTGTCTCCTCCGACTGGAAATCCTGCGAGTGTCTGATAATAAACCCAAGCAACTTTACACCTCTATTTACGATATAATCAACATGAGGCTTAAAACTCATGTTACAATCATATAGTACACCCAAATCTCTGATTTGGTCCACTCTTTCAAGGAAATTGTTAGACAATGAGAAAGTGCAGTCAACTCGGGGACTACTGCGATAGATGGTTAGGTGCTTGCACTTATCGACATTAAGATGCAGTCTATTATGTTCACACCATTTTACCAATCTGTCAAGATCAGCCTGGATATTACGAGCGTCCTCCTTATTGTTAACTGCAAGAAAAATTTTGAGATCATCCGCAAATATCAGGAACAGAGAATGCCAAAAACAACTGGATACATCATTTAGAAAAATTAGGAATAGTAGAGGACCCAAGTGGCTGCCCTGAGGAACACCAGAAGTTACCAGAATTGCGTCAGATAATGCATCCCCAACCTTGACAAATTGAATCCTAAAATTGAAGTAGGACAATAGCCATCTGAGAAGAGCACCCCATATTCCAAATTGGATAAGTTTAGATTCGAGAATTGAGTGGTCGACAGAGTCGAACGCCTTCGAAAAATCAGTATATATGACCTCAACCTGACTCCCACGCTCTAACGCATCAATGGAGTACTGCGTGAAAAGTATCAAATTAGTTTCGATACTTCTGCCTCTCAAGAAGCCATGTTGCCGAGGAGATATACCTGGCAAAATCTTCTCATAGACTCTATCATACACCAGCAGTTCAAGCAACTTAGGTATAGCACTTATGATGGAAATTGGGCGATAGTTACCTACATTGAGTTTAGTTCCTGACTTATGAACAGGCCTGACAAAACTTTCCTTCCACTTGGATGGGAAAGTACCAGATTCAAGGGATCTGTTGAAGACAATTTGAAGAGGTAAAGCCAGGGATGAAGAACATCTGCGTAAAAAAATAGTGGGAATCTGATCCGGACCAGGGCCCTTATTAATATCCAAGCTATTAAGTTTTTGCAGAACCTCGGTCAATTCAAATTTCAAGATACCACCCACATCACAACCAGAAGTGGAGTCGCCCTCCGTCATCCCAGAAGGTGGATAAGAGGCCGCAGCAAAAACTGACTGGAAATGATTTGCAAATCCATTAGCAATGTCCCGATCACTGTTGAGCCATCTCTCACCATACATGACCTCAGAAGGAATATCGTTATCATGACGCTTTCCGTTAACGAAATTCCAAAAGGCTTTGACATTATTCTTTATATGGCCCTCCACCCGATCAACATAGGAGGCGTAACAAGAACTTGCAAGCGACTTACATTGGGCTCTCAGATTACAGAACACAAGACAATCATCCCAAGACTTAGATATTTTGAACTTCTTATGAAATTTTTTCTTCTCCAATACAAGCTGCCTCAAGTCGTGTGCATACCATACAGGAAATTTAGTTCTCTTCAAACGTCTTTTAGGAACAAACACATCAATAGCCTCGTAAATACAATTGTAAAGAGTATCCACCAGAACATCAACAGAAGCATCAACCGGCAACGAATTAACCCAATCAATTGAACTGAAATAGACATTCAAACTATCAAAATCGCTATTCCTGAAATCATATGCAGTGATCTCATACTCATTGTATACACTACTGAAGAACTTGCAAGTAAACGAAAGTGCAGGATGATGCGCATCCAATTTAGAAAGAACATCAACCGCACAATCAACCACGGTATCGTGTTGTTGCGTGAAAACCAAGTCCAATACTTTGCCATGAACATTCTCTATTGCATTTGCCTGGTGAAGACCATAAAACCCGAAGGTATCAACAAGAGCTTGAGCACGCAAATCATTCACACCACTAAGACCAACACCCAAATCGTCATTCACCCACACACAATTTCCTAAATTATAATCACCGGCTATGACCACATAGTCCGGCTTGACAGATTCCATGGCATGTTCAAAGTTAGAACAATGACTCTCAAAATACTCAACACCAAGCAAAGGAGGCATGTATGCTACACCGAACAAAACACTCTTAGTACCACGGACTAAGACAAATAAATCCTCCACGTTCTCATTAGAAGTAAGAATAATTTCAGATCTAAGACACTTTTTAACAGCAAGCAGGACACCACCCCCCATCTTTTTAGAACTTGATTTATGCGAACGATCACAACGATAAATATTATAATTATTATGAATTTGAAGTTCGGAATTCTTAATAGATTGATCAAGCCACGTCTCAGTTAGATTAATAACATCATATGATGAAATGCTAACATTTTTATAGAACTCGTACAACTTATATTTACCCCTTATACTACGCACATTCTGATAATATACCATAACCTCACTCAGCTCCTCCCCTGCACTACCAAGGGATCCTGTATATTGCTTTTTGATGATTTTACAAGTTTAGGAACTCCGTTAAAATATTTTATAGTGAGATCTTCTCCATTAGAACTACGACAATTTAATTCCTTGCGTAAATCTTTCAAGTGTTGGATCTGCATGGGAGTAAGGTCCGAGTGAAGTTTCACACTTTTATTTGAAATTTTGTTTTTGCCCTTCAAGACCTTAATTGCTGATTCAGAACTTTCCATCGTGATCTTCAGGGAGGCATCAGAAGTATTTCTCTTGCCAACTCTAACGGCCTTAATGGCTTTGAGGTTTGGATCAATTTCAGCTAGCAGCTGATTAACAGGTACCAAAAGGTTTGTGACGTTGTTTTCTATAGGCAACTTATAGACCATAATGTTCTTTGACCTCTTTCTACGCTCCTCGATCTCAACATAAAGTTCATTGGCCGAAGTTGGACTATTATGGCCTTCGTGAGGGGTCAAGATACTCATTTGCTCAATCTGTGTCTTGATCAAGGAAACACCATTATCGAGGGAGGAAAGCTGAGCAGTGTGAGCTTCCACTTGACGAGCGTGCTCTGCGAGAATCAGATCATGTTCTACTATGTTAGCGCTGCAACCTGCCACCTCAATCGAGAGCTGAAGCTGACTAGATTTAATGGACTCAATATCGTCCCTCATGCGAGAGATATTTGAAGAGAGATTGTCAAGCTTTGCCATAAGCAGGTGAAACTCCCTCATAGTTACCGGAGCCGCATCATCCTGAGCCTGCTGAGACGGAACTGGCTGGGAGACTGAAGAGGTTGGATTTGATTTTTTATTTCTTCTGGATGAAGTGCAATAATGGCAAGACCATTTTTTATTAAGTTCAAGCAGCGTCCTGAGATCAGTACTTGTTATATTTGCACATACAATGTGAAAAATATGCCCACAAGAATGGCACAGAATACTTTCGTCACTCTGTGAGATGGTTTTGCAGCAACTGTGACAGGGCATTTTTCAATTCGGACGAACAGGAACAAAGAGTAAGAAGAGAAGTCCGTAGGTGTATGGCCCCCCTTAACAATCAGATCCAGAGCAGGAGCATATGCAGTCGAATTGTTATTGTCGAAGTGCAGGTTATTTAATAACAGGAAAAATGAAAGATTGCTGAAAAAAAGAAATGCCTCATTGAAGGAAAGCTCAAATCAACTGTAACGCAGGTTGCGCCGAAGATTTTACGAAACTTTCGAAATTAAACTCGCAGTCTACGTTATCAAACAACTGAAATTCTCAGGAGCAGTTGTGGCAACGGCGTTATGACGTTAACGACATTTCATGAGTGCCAACCTAACTTCGTTCTAGTTATAAAAACTTGAGAAAATTATTTCATGGCCAACCGACTGCTAAAATAAATTTGAATGAAGTATATATTCAGTCCTTATATGAGCAACTTATTGTTGAATCTTCGCTCACAGAAAATAAGGAAAGTCATTGTAAAGTTAGACTGCCGAAACTCGAACTGCCCACATTTGACGGTGATCTTAGGCAATGGCAGACATATTAAGATGTTTTCGATTCATTGAATCATAATAATACTGCGCTGTCCAATATCGATAAATATAATTATTTGATCTCTTCACTTAAAGGTAACGCTCTTTCCGTTGTCAAATGTACCCCGATAACCAGTGCGAACTATTTCATTGCATATTCTGCTCTCAGAAAGAGATACGAAAATAAAAGATTGATAGCAGCGGCTCATTGGCAAACAATTGAAAGAACTAAACGCATTAACGTGATTGATAATTTAATGGGATTCTCATTCTCATCGATATATTTTCCGAAAATCTCTCCGCTTTGGAAAACCTCAATTTTCCAGTCAAACAATGGGACTTCGTCGTCTTTAGTATGTTGTTTGATCGATTAGATTCCGTTACACAAACAAGATTCGAGTTAGAATGCGGATCAAGTCTTATACTTCACCACTATTACAAAACTTTATGCGAATTTTTGGAGAGACAATGCTTGGGATAATGTTGCTCTATGTAATTCAAGCACTAGAAGATCGGATATCCCGAAAAATAAACCTGCTTATAAGAATATTGCAGGAAAGGGAGGAATGAGTTCAAGTTTTTTGGTGAATTCATCCGCGTCTACATCTGCTGCTGTAGCTTCTGCTCTCAATCGCATCTGATATATAGTTGCCCAAAATTTCTGAATAAGTCGGCTAAAGAAAGATATGCTTTAGTTAAGAATAAGAGATGGTGTACCAATTGTTTGGGTGATAAACATACTGTGTCGAATTGTAAATCAAAGTCTGTTTGCCGAAAATGTTCGCAACAACATCATACTCTTTTGCATTTCGGCTCAGACTCGCTAACCGAAGGTGCAGCGACTAGCACAACCGGCACTAACAGTTCCGAGGACGTTAAAGATAGCGTCAATTTATTCGTTAATTCTCAACGCACTATTATATTGTCTACCGCCTTGGTCAACATACTCGACAATTCTGGCGAATATCGCACGTTGCGCGCACTGCTAGACAGTGCAAGTCAGTCATCATTTATGACGAAAAGATGTTGTGATTTCTTGCGACTGCCCACCACAGCACTTTCTGTTAATATTAAAGGGGTGGGACAGACAGCTACTAAAGCTAATCGAGGTGTTGCTTGCATATTAAAACCACATAATTCAGATGAGCCAGAGTTAAATGTTGACTTCGTGATCATCCCTCAGATTTGGTCCAATATGCCCCAAACCACCATTCCGCGAAGTAAATTTGAACAGTTTAGTACCTTGACTCTTGCGGACCCTGACTTCAATAAGTCAGCACCAGTAGACTTATTACTGGGTGCGGATATTTTCGCACATGTGTTGAAGGGCACAAGTATTCGAGGTTCTGCGGATGAACCGGTAGCGCTTGATACAGTTTTCGGGCATGTGATTATGGGAAATATTGATTTAGCTCCAACTAAGATCATCAACTCGTTTTTAGAATATTTTGATAACACTCTAGAAGGCTTTGTGAGAAGATTTTGGGAACTCGAACAGGTTGAAGCTCGTGAGGTGCTTTCACCTGAGGATTCATTGGCGGAGAAGGTTTTTGTTGAAACTTTATCTCGAAGCGAATCTGATCGCTTTATCGTTTCACTTCCATTTGTTGATTCGGTTCCTGTTTTCGGTGATACTCGTCAGAAGACATTGAAACGTTTCTTATCTCTAGAAAAGCGATTGATTTCGCATCCGCTCTTATACCAACAATATCGCGAGTTCATGTAGGACTATTCTGATCAAGAGCACATGCAATTGATTACCGAAAATTTTGAAAATCCTTCGGTTTATTATATACCTCATCATTGCGTCTTAAAACCAGAGAGCTTGACCACGAAATTAAGAGTTGTATTCGACGCCTCGCATAAAGGCCCTAACGGATTATCTCTCAATGACACCCTTCTTCGTGGACCTAAACTACACCAAGATATTTCGTCAATTCTCTCGCGATTTCGACTTCATGCCGTTTGTTTCACCGCGGACATACGACAGATGTTCAGACAAATACTGGTCAGAACGGATCACCTAGATTTTCAACGCATATTATGGCGCTTTAATCAGTCAGAGCCGATTCGAGAGTATCGGTTAACAACTTTAGTTTTTGGTATTAAAAGTAGTCCCTTTATAGCCATGCGTTGTATAGAGCAAGTAGCTAATGAAAATAAATTTGCATATCCTATCGCGTGCTCTATTTTGGAGGGAGATACTTTTGTAGATGACATTGTGTCTGGTGCTGACTCGCTTGCGGAAGCTCTTAAAATACAATCAGACCTCACTCATATTTTAAAGAAATCAGGCTTCGAACTCAGAAAATGGGCGAGCAATGATCCTCAATTTCTTGCTCATCTTTCTGATTCCGTGGAACAAACGCAGTCAATAACTCTTGATTTTGAACCTGATTCGACATTGAAGATATAAGGATTGCAATGGAATCCCTCAACGGATTCATTCTCTTATAGCGTGAAACCTCTCGGTGAGACTTGCTCGAAACGCAGTGTACTATCAGAATTAGCTCGTATATACGACCCACTCGGGTTTTTAACGCCATTCGTTTTGAATTTAAAACATCTAATACAGCAACTCTGGAGTTTAGGATTGGATTGGGATTGTTCTCCTCCTGACCATATCATTCAAATTTGGTCTCACATCAAAAAGGAAATGTGTCAACTCTCTAATATTACCATTCCGCGTTTTCTAGCATCGAAAGGCATGCGATCATGTCAACTCCACGGTTTTTGTGATGCGAGTAATGTCGGTTATGCCGCTGTGGTTTATGTGCGATTGATACACGCAGATAATTCTATATCAACGCATGTTCTATGCGATAAATCGCGAGTAGCTCCTTTAAAACGCATATCAATTCCACGCCTTGAACTCAGCGCTGCTCTATTGTTAGCTGAACTACTACACAAAGTACAAAAGGATTTCGAAAGAAAACTAATATTCGACAGAATATTCGCATATTCAGACTCTACTGTCGCTCTTTCGTGGATAAAAAGCAGTCCACATAAATGGACCTGTTTCGTTGCTAATCGCGTAACGACCATTCAAGGGTTCACCCCCATCCCTTTGGTATCATGTAGGTTCAAGCGCTTCTAGAGGAGTTACTCCAGTCACTCTGGTTGGACTTTCCTTATGGTGGGCGGGGCCATCTTGGTTGAAGCTCGCAGAAGAAAAGTGGCCTTCGAATATAGTATTGAAGGATAAAGAGTTACTACCGGAAACAGATTGCGAGAAGCTTTCATCAGTTTTAACTGTCACTGTTGAGCAAAGTTCGGATCTCATTAAGGATTTATTGAACAAATTTTCCTCTCTGGATAAAATACAAAGAATTGTAGCTTATGTCAAACGCTTCATTTTCAACTGTCGTAATCCTAAAAGTGCGATCAAGGGTATAATCACCCTATTTGATTCAGAAGCAGCTCTCAATGAAATAGTAAGGAGCACTCAAAATTCTGTATTCGAAAGGGAAATGGCTCTTTTATCTCAAAAGAAAGCTCTTTCTAAGCCGCTTCGCAAACTAAGTCCGTTCTTAGACGAACTGGGAATCCTCAGGGTGGGCGGCAGATTGGTCCTTTCAGGACTTAAGTTCGAACAAATTCACCCGGCTCTCCTTCCTGGTGACCACAGATTGACTCATTTGTTAATTAAAAGTCTTCATAAAAGGTATTTGCATCCAGGAATACTATCTCCCCATAATTTATTGGTACAAAAATATTGGATATTTTCCGCGAAACGAAATATTCGTAAGGTGCTTTCTAAGTGTAACCGGTGTTTTCGAATGAAACCGCTGCACGTTCAGCCCGTTATGGGCGATCTTTCAGCAGTGCGCATATCTCAAATTAAGCCTTTTTCTAGCGCCGGAGTAGATCACGGCGGTCCTTTTACGATTGTGATGAGTCGAACAAGAGGATGTAAGGTTCTGAAGGCATATATATGCCTATTCGTTTGTATGGCTACGAAGGCCATTCATCTCGAGCTCGTTTCAGATCCCTCATCAGAGACCTTTTTGGCAGCCTTACAGCGTTTCATCGGGCGACGCGGTCAGTGCTATCACATATATAGCGATCAAGGTACAACATTTCGCGGAGCTGCTCGTACTCTCGAAAATATTATGAAAGAATCTGCAGAATCTGAAGGTATTATTTTTCATACCATTCCGCCCTATTCTCCAAATTTTGGAGGATTATGGGAGGCTGGTATAAAGTCGACCAAAAGCCATTTGTTGCGAGTGGTGGGAGATCAGCTTCTCACTTACGAGGAGTTCACTACGGTTTTGGTTCAAACAGAATCCATTTTGAATTCACGACCTTTAACGTATTTGTGGCTTTTCATCTTAATACATTGATGTAATAATAATAATTAGGTATTTATTAGTACCTTAAGACATTTACCCCAGTTAACCAGAAATGTAACAGTAAGTCACAGGGAGTATCCAAAAATATCGCATTGAAGCGCTTCTTTGAGAAGTTTCATGGATGTACTTAAGATTTCACATTGTGGACATTAACGTCCGCATATTGTTGAGTTTGCGAATTCCTCAAGTTTAGATCCCTAGTGGTTACATGAAACATCATATCGAGATGTTCCGATGAAGTGAACATAGCTACTATTATGCGACTTCTCTCTGTTGATATTTTTGAAATATTGAATCTGTGATATTTTTAGAACATGAAATGATGTGTTGTGAATAAATTTCGATGGACTCTACCCAGCGACTTCTCTAAGGAAAACTTTCAGTAACTGTCTCAAATGTTCTATTTATCAGCACGTGGTCTCGAGGTTAACTCATAACCTAAATCCCGCTATGCAAAACGTGGTGTGACGTGTTTCGTTCTGTGACTGCGTTGTGTTGAGAGAATGAACAAACAAAATCTTTATGAATGAATTTTTAGAATAATTTCTTTAACAGAGCTGTTCTATTATTAAATTTCGTTTTAGTTAAGTGTTACTTGACGTTGATTGATTAATTAACGTGCAGTAAAAGGTGAGTAGTTATATAACCTATTGAAATAATGACTACATCATGATCACTTCTTGGCCCTCCTATCCTCCCCATTTTTGCACCTTTGTAACGTTCAACTTTCAACATACCTCATATGAATTTAGGTGATAAGTAACATTCACAACCTTCAAAATCAAACTTGGAATTGATTTGAATCATCGAGAGAACTTCAAATTATTATTTTAGATACTGTGCTGGAAAAAATCACCTTCTACTGTTGTTAGATTTTTCATGACACTCAATTTATTACTATCAATACAGCTCTGATTTTTTCTTCTTCAGCTGGACCATGCCGTTCCTGAAGTGGAATGAAGATTTATAACAAGATATATGTTCTTTATTTTATATATTGGGATTTGTATGAAACATATTAATCTTGAATAAAAAAATATCAGTAATTCATATAGTTGTTCAATTTCCCTTTTGAGGATGAGAGCAGAATGCGAAATATATGTAGGTAAGAGTAAAGAGTAAACACAGGGTACAAATGAGGCGTTCAGAGCAGAAGAGGCCCAAGCTACATTTTTTCTGAAATTGAGTTTACGAGTATATAAATGATTCATTTTCAGGCAGTTCTTACTGTTAATTCAATTTCAGAAAAATTGTAGCTTGGATCACTTTTCCTCGGAACGCCTCGAATATAGAGTGCAAATTGATTGCCACGATGGTAATTATCAAATTGAACATGAATATAACTTCAATAGAGGATACACTTTGGTAGTTTATTCTGTCAAAATAATCGTTCCAAAAACCTCCAAAATGAGAAGTCGCAAAGTTGCTGTCTAGGGTGCTTTTTTTACACCTACTATGTGATGTACTGGGTAATTACCCGCGATATGCGATGTTGCGGACATTAAGCACTCTCAATTAAGTACTGGTGGCCTTTTTATAAATCAACATTGTGAAGTCGCATTTCCACAGTGGTAATTCCCAACAACTTCCCTGTGACTGAAACTGGTTGACTGGGTTACATTGTATAGGACAAGTCAAATGAAAAATAGAAAAATCCATTTAAGGGAACTTATTCTTCGATGACATTTATCGAAAATCCTGTAGTAAACTTTTCGCATTAATTCACTCAAACATAAAATTCTCAAATGCCACCACTTTTTTGGGTCTCCCAATAGGAGGAAATTATTTGTCATCCTCTCTTCATTCACAATATTTCTGATTGTGGAAATATTCAGCTGAAATATAAGTTGTTTAGATTCAGATGAAACATTATATAAATTCTTTTACATTGAATATGTTCGCTACCGTCTGACGTATTGTGGATTTTAGAATATTTATTTATTTAATTATTTAAAGAAATAAACGGGATATACCCTTTAATACAATAGTAAAAGTAACACAAATAACCGTGTGCAACACAATGGAATGGACAAGATTTACAAATTTCAGTACAAGCACATTGATAGCGAAAAGCACTTCATAACAGTAGACAACGTGTTTTACAATTTTAATTCAAATTTAAACTTAATTTAAATTCAAACTGAGGCGGAGCTCGAAAGGCGGAAAAAAGAAAACAAAAAAGTCTCAAGAATCCAAAAACAAAGATCACGCCACAATCGCCCGACATATCTCCTCCCTTAACCCCGATAAAGACCGATTAAAAAAGTCAATTCCTGAGACAGATGCAACGTTTACGTGATTGCTAATCCTTGGGACAGGAGAGTTTTTAGAATAGTTACTTTTATAACCATGGATATGAAGAAGAATTCTACCTCTGGTTCGCCTAGGAGGAACCAGAAAGCTGAAAAGCTCAAGCAGATCAGGGCAGTTTAGTGCCCCACAAATCAACTTAGAAAAAAATATCACATCTCCACGCTTGCGTCTAAGGAACAATGAGGGCAGATCGATTCTAGATCTCATGAGTGAAGCTGAAAAATGTATCCTCTCAATGCCAAGGCGAAAGGAAATATACATAAGAAACCTATTTTGTACCTTCTCAATCCTCTCAGAGTCCATGTACGTATAAGGAGACCACACAACTGAAGCAAACTCCAGCGTCGGCCTAACAAGCGTCACAAAGAGATACCTAAGTGTCTCCTCCGACTGGAAATCCTGCGAGTGTCTGATAATAAACCCAAGCAACTTTACACCTCTATTTACGATATAATCAACATGAGGCTTAAAACTCATGTTACAATCATATAGTACACCCAAATCTCTGATTTGGTCCACTCTTTCAAGGAAATTGTTAGACAATGAGAAAGTGCAGTCAACTCGGGGACTACTGCGATAGATGGTTAGGTGCTTGCACTTATCGACATTAAGATGCAGTCTATTATGTTCACACCATTTTACCAATCTGTCAAGATCAGCCTGGATATTACGAGCGTCCTCCTTATTGTTAACTGCAAGAAAAATTTTGAGATCATCCGCAAATATCAGGAACAGAGAATGCCAAAAACAACTGGATACATCATTTAGAAAAATTAGGAATAGTAGAGGACCCAAGTGGCTGCCCTGAGGAACACCAGAAGTTACCAGAATTGCGTCAGATAATGCATCCCCAACCTTGACAAATTGAATCCTAAAATTGAAGTAGGACAATAGCCATCTGAGAAGAGCACCCCATATTCCAAATTGGATAAGTTTAGATTCGAGAATTGAGTGGTCGACAGAGTCGAACGCCTTCGAAAAATCAGTATATATGACCTCAACCTGACTCCCACGCTCTAACGCATCAATGGAGTACTGCGTGAAAAGTATCAAATTAGTTTCGATACTTCTGCCTCTCAAGAAGCCATGTTGCCGAGGAGATATACCTGGCAAAATCTTCTCATAGACTCTATCATACACCAGCAGTTCAAGCAACTTAGGTATAGCACTTATGATGGAAATTGGGCGATAGTTACCTACATTGAGTTTAGTTCCTGACTTATGAACAGGCCTGACAAAACTTTCCTTCCACTTGGATGGGAAAGTACCAGATTCAAGGGATCTGTTGAAGACAATTTGAAGAGGTAAAGCCAGGGATGAAGAACATCTGCGTAAAAAAATAGTGGGAATCTGATCCGGACCAGGGCCCTTATTAATATCCAAGCTATTAAGTTTTTGCAGAACCTCGGTCAATTCAAATTTCAAGATACCACCCACATCACAACCAGAAGTGGAGTCGCCCTCCGTCATCCCAGAAGGTGGATAAGAGGCCGCAGCAAAAACTGACTGGAAATGATTTGCAAATCCATTAGCAATGTCCCGATCACTGTTGAGCCATCTCTCACCATACATGACCTCAGAAGGAATATCGTTATCATGACGCTTTCCGTTAACGAAATTCCAAAAGGCTTTGACATTATTCTTTATATGGCCCTCCACCCGATCAACATAGGAGGCGTAACAAGAACTTGCAAGCGACTTACATTGGGCTCTCAGATTACAGAACACAAGACAATCATCCCAAGACTTAGATATTTTGAACTTCTTATGAAATTTTTTCTTCTCCAATACAAGCTGCCTCAAGTCGTGTGCATACCATACAGGAAATTTAGTTCTCTTCAAACGTCTTTTAGGAACAAACACATCAATAGCCTCGTAAATACAATTGTAAAGAGTATCCACCAGAACATCAACAGAAGCATCAACCGGCAACGAATTAACCCAATCAATTGAACTGAAATAGACATTCAAACTATCAAAATCGCTATTCCTGAAATCATATGCAGTGATCTCATACTCATTGTATACACTACTGAAGAACTTGCAAGTAAACGAAAGTGCAGGATGATGCGCATCCAATTTAGAAAGAACATCAACCGCACAATCAACCACGGTATCGTGTTGTTGCGTGAAAACCAAGTCCAATACTTTGCCATGAACATTCTCTATTGCATTTGCCTGGTGAAGACCATAAAACCCGAAGGTATCAACAAGAGCTTGAGCACGCAAATCATTCACACCACTAAGACCAACACCCAAATCGTCATTCACCCACACACAATTTCCTAAATTATAATCACCGGCTATGACCACATAGTCCGGCTTGACAGATTCCATGGCATGTTCAAAGTTAGAACAATGACTCTCAAAATACTCAACACCAAGCAAAGGAGGCATGTATGCTACACCGAACAAAACACTCTTAGTACCACGGACTAAGACAAATAAATCCTCCACGTTCTCATTAGAAGTAAGAATAATTTCAGATCTAAGACACTTTTTAACAGCAAGCAGGACACCACCCCCCATCTTTTTAGAACTTGATTTATGCGAACGATCACAACGATAAATATTATAATTATTATGAATTTGAAGTTCGGAATTCTTAATAGATTGATCAAGCCACGTCTCAGTTAGATTAATAACATCATATGATGAAATGCTAACATTTTTATAGAACTCGTACAACTTATATTTACCCCTTATACTACGCACATTCTGATAATATACCATAACCTCACTCAGCTCCTCCCCTGCACTACCAAGGGATCCTGTATATTGCTTTTTGATGATTTTACAAGTTTAGGAACTCCGTTAAAATATTTTATAGTGAGATCTTCTCCATTAGAACTACGACAATTTAATTCCTTGCGTAAATCTTTCAAGTGTTGGATCTGCATGGGAGTAAGGTCCGAGTGAAGTTTCACACTTTTATTTGAAATTTTGTTTTTGCCCTTCAAGACCTTAATTGCTGATTCAGAACTTTCCATCGTGATCTTCAGGGAGGCATCAGAAGTATTTCTCTTGCCAACTCTAACGGCCTTAATGGCTTTGAGGTTTGGATCAATTTCAGCTAGCAGCTGATTAACAGGTACCAAAAGGTTTGTGACGTTGTTTTCTATAGGCAACTTATAGACCATAATGTTCTTTGACCTCTTTCTACGCTCCTCGATCTCAACATAAAGTTCATTGGCCGAAGTTGGACTATTATGGCCTTCGTGAGGGGTCAAGATACTCATTTGCTCAATCTGTGTCTTGATCAAGGAAACACCATTATCGAGGGAGGAAAGCTGAGCAGTGTGAGCTTCCACTTGACGAGCGTGCTCTGCGAGAATCAGATCATGTTCTACTATGTTAGCGCTGCAACCTGCCACCTCAATCGAGAGCTGAAGCTGACTAGATTTAATGGACTCAATATCGTCCCTCATGCGAGAGATATTTGAAGAGAGATTGTCAAGCTTTGCCATAAGCAGGTGAAACTCCCTCATAGTTACCGGAGCCGCATCATCCTGAGCCTGCTGAGACGGAACTGGCTGGGAGACTGAAGAGGTTGGATTTGATTTTTTATTTCTTCTGGATGAAGTGCAATAATGGCAAGACCATTTTTTATTAAGTTCAAGCAGCGTCCTGAGATCAGTACTTGTTATATTTGCACATACAATGTGAAAAATATGCCCACAAGAATGGCACAGAATACTTTCGTCACTCTGTGAGATGGTTTTGCAGCAACTGTGACAGGGCATTTTTCAATTCGGACGAACAGGAACAAAGAGTAAGAAGAGAAGTCCGTAGGTGTATGGCCCCGCCTTAACAATCAGATCCAGAGCAGGAGCATATGCAGTCGAATTGTTATTGTCGAAGTGCAGGTTATTTAATAACAGGAAAAATGAAAGATTGCTGAAAAAAAGAAATGCCTCATTGAAGGAAAGCTCAAATCAACTGTAACGCAGGTTGCGCCGAAGATTTTACGAAACTTTCGAAATTAAACTCGCAGTCTACGTTATCAAACAACTGAAATTCTCAGGAGCAGTTGTGGCAACGGCGTTATGACGTTAACGACATTTCATGAGTGCCAACCTAACTTCGTTCTAGTTATAAAAACTTGAGAAAATTATTTCATGGCCAACCGACTGCTAAAATAAATTTGAATGAAGTATATATTCAGTCCTTATATGAGCAACTTATTGTTGAATCTTCGCTCACAGAAAATAAGGAAAGTCATTGTAAAGTTAGACTGCCGAAACTCGAACTGCCCACATTTGACGGTGATCTTAGGCAATGGCAGACATATTAAGATGTTTTCGATTCATTGAATCATAATAATACTGCGCTGTCCAATATCGATAAATATAATTATTTGATCTCTTCACTTAAAGGTAACGCTCTTTCCGTTGTCAAATGTACCCCGATAACCAGTGCGAACTATTTCATTGCATATTCTGCTCTCAGAAAGAGATACGAAAATAAAAGATTGATAGCAGCGGCTCATTGGCAAACAATTGAAAGAACTAAACGCATTAACGTGATTGATAATTTAATGGGATTCTCATTCTCATCGATATATTTTCCGAAAATCTCTCCGCTTTGGAAAACCTCAATTTTCCAGTCAAACAATGGGACTTCGTCGTCTTTAGTATGTTGTTTGATCGATTAGATTCCGTTACACAAACAAGATTCGAGTTAGAATGCGGATCAAGTCTTATACTTCACCACTATTACAAAACTTTATGCGAATTTTTGGAGAGACAATGCTTGGGATAATGTTGCTCTATGTAATTCAAGCACTAGAAGATCGGATATCCCGAAAAATAAACCTGCTTATAAGAATATTGCAGGAAAGGGAGGAATGAGTTCAAGTTTTTTGGTGAATTCATCCGCGTCTACATCTGCTGCTGTAGCTTCTGCTCTCAATCGCATCTGATATATAGTTGCCCAAAATTTCTGAATAAGTCGGCTAAAGAAAGATATGCTTTAGTTAAGAATAAGAGATGGTGTACCAATTGTTTGGGTGATAAACATACTGTGTCGAATTGTAAATCAAAGTCTGTTTGCCGAAAATGTTCGCAACAACATCATACTCTTTTGCATTTCGGCTCAGACTCGCTAACCGAAGGTGCAGCGACTAGCACAACCGGCACTAACAGTTCCGAGGACGTTAAAGATAGCGTCAATTTATTCGTTAATTCTCAACGCACTATTATATTGTCTACCGCCTTGGTCAACATACTCGACAATTCTGGCGAATATCGCACGTTGCGCGCACTGCTAGACAGTGCAAGTCAGTCATCATTTATGACGAAAAGATGTTGTGATTTCTTGCGACTGCCCACCACAGCACTTTCTGTTAATATTAAAGGGGTGGGACAGACAGCTACTAAAGCTAATCGAGGTGTTGCTTGCATATTAAAACCACATAATTCAGATGAGCCAGAGTTAAATGTTGACTTCGTGATCATCCCTCAGATTTGGTCCAATATGCCCCAAACCACCATTCCGCGAAGTAAATTTGAACAGTTTAGTACCTTGACTCTTGCGGACCCTGACTTCAATAAGTCAGCACCAGTAGACTTATTACTGGGTGCGGATATTTTCGCACATGTGTTGAAGGGCACAAGTATTCGAGGTTCTGCGGATGAACCGGTAGCGCTTGATACAGTTTTCGGGCATGTGATTATGGGAAATATTGATTTAGCTCCAACTAAGATCATCAACTCGTTTTTAGAATATTTTGATAACACTCTAGAAGGCTTTGTGAGAAGATTTTGGGAACTCGAACAGGTTGAAGCTCGTGAGGTGCTTTCACCTGAGGATTCATTGGCGGAGAAGGTTTTTGTTGAAACTTTATCTCGAAGCGAATCTGATCGCTTTATCGTTTCACTTCCATTTGTTGATTCGGTTCCTGTTTTCGGTGATACTCGTCAGAAGACATTGAAACGTTTCTTATCTCTAGAAAAGCGATTGATTTCGCATCCGCTCTTATACCAACAATATCGCGAGTTCATGTAGGACTATTCTGATCAAGAGCACATGCAATTGATTACCGAAAATTTTGAAAATCCTTCGGTTTATTATATACCTCATCATTGCGTCTTAAAACCAGAGAGCTTGACCACGAAATTAAGAGTTGTATTCGACGCCTCGCATAAAGGCCCTAACGGATTATCTCTCAATGACACCCTTCTTCGTGGACCTAAACTACACCAAGATATTTCGTCAATTCTCTCGCGATTTCGACTTCATGCCGTTTGTTTCACCGCGGACATACGACAGATGTTCAGACAAATACTGGTCAGAACGGATCACCTAGATTTTCAACGCATATTATGGCGCTTTAATCAGTCAGAGCCGATTCGAGAGTATCGGTTAACAACTTTAGTTTTTGGTATTAAAAGTAGTCCCTTTATAGCCATGCGTTGTATAGAGCAAGTAGCTAATGAAAATAAATTTGCATATCCTATCGCGTGCTCTATTTTGGAGGGAGATACTTTTGTAGATGACATTGTGTCTGGTGCTGACTCGCTTGCGGAAGCTCTTAAAATACAATCAGACCTCACTCATATTTTAAAGAAATCAGGCTTCGAACTCAGAAAATGGGCGAGCAATGATCCTCAATTTCTTGCTCATCTTTCTGATTCCGTGGAACAAACGCAGTCAATAACTCTTGATTTTGAACCTGATTCGACATTGAAGATATAAGGATTGCAATGGAATCCCTCAACGGATTCATTCTCTTATAGCGTGAAACCTCTCGGTGAGACTTGCTCGAAACGCAGTGTACTATCAGAATTAGCTCGTATATACGACCCACTCGGGTTTTTAACGCCATTCGTTTTGAATTTAAAACATCTAATACAGCAACTCTGGAGTTTAGGATTGGATTGGGATTGTTCTCCTCCTGACCATATCATTCAAATTTGGTCTCACATCAAAAAGGAAATGTGTCAACTCTCTAATATTACCATTCCGCGTTTTCTAGCATCGAAAGGCATGCGATCATGTCAACTCCACGGTTTTTGTGATGCGAGTAATGTCGGTTATGCCGCTGTGGTTTATGTGCGATTGATACACGCAGATAATTCTATATCAACGCATGTTCTATGCGATAAATCGCGAGTAGCTCCTTTAAAACGCATATCAATTCCACGCCTTGAACTCAGCGCTGCTCTATTGTTAGCTGAACTACTACACAAAGTACAAAAGGATTTCGAAAGAAAACTAATATTCGACAGAATATTCGCATATTCAGACTCTACTGTCGCTCTTTCGTGGATAAAAAGCAGTCCACATAAATGGACCTGTTTCGTTGCTAATCGCGTAACGACCATTCAAGGGTTCACCCCCATCCCTTTGGTATCATGTAGGTTCAAGCGCTTCTAGAGGAGTTACTCCAGTCACTCTGGTTGGACTTTCCTTATGGTGGGCGGGGCCATCTTGGTTGAAGCTCGCAGAAGAAAAGTGGCCTTCGAATATAGTATTGAAGGATAAAGAGTTACTACCGGAAACAGATTGCGAGAAGCTTTCATCAGTTTTAACTGTCACTGTTGAGCAAAGTTCGGATCTCATTAAGGATTTATTGAACAAATTTTCCTCTCTGGATAAAATACAAAGAATTGTAGCTTATGTCAAACGCTTCATTTTCAACTGTCGTAATCCTAAAAGTGCGATCAAGGGTATAATCACCCTATTTGATTCAGAAGCAGCTCTCAATGAAATAGTAAGGAGCACTCAAAATTCTGTATTCGAAAGGGAAATGGCTCTTTTATCTCAAAAGAAAGCTCTTTCTAAGCCGCTTCGCAAACTAAGTCCGTTCTTAGACGAACTGGGAATCCTCAGGGTGGGCGGCAGATTGGTCCTTTCAGGACTTAAGTTCGAACAAATTCACCCGGCTCTCCTTCCTGGTGACCACAGATTGACTCATTTGTTAATTAAAAGTCTTCATAAAAGGTATTTGCATCCAGGAATACTATCTCCCCATAATTTATTGGTACAAAAATATTGGATATTTTCCGCGAAACGAAATATTCGTAAGGTGCTTTCTAAGTGTAACCGGTGTTTTCGAATGAAACCGCTGCACGTTCAGCCCGTTATGGGCGATCTTCCAGCAGTGCGCATATCTCAAATTAAGCCTTTTTCTAGCGCCGGAGTAGATCACGGCGGTCCTTTTACGATTGTGATGAGTCGAACAAGAGGATGTAAGGTTCTGAAGGCATATATATGCCTATTCGTTTGTATGGCTACGAAGGCCATTCATCTCGAGCTCGTTTCAGATCCCTCATCAGAGACCTTTTTGGCAGCCTTACAGCGTTTCATCGGGCGACGCGGTCAGTGCTATCACATATATAGCGATCAAGGTACAACATTTCGCGGAGCTGCTCGTACTCTCGAAAATATTATGAAAGAATCTGCAGAATCTGAAGGTATTATTTTTCATACCATTCCGCCCTATTCTCCAAATTTTGGAGGATTATGGGAGGCTGGTATAAAGTCGACCAAAAGCCATTTGTTGCGAGTGGTGGGAGATCAGCTTCTCACTTACGAGGAGTTCACTACGGTTTTGGTTCAAACAGAATCCATTTTGAATTCACGACCTTTAACCCCTCTCAGCTCTGATCCCAATGATATGAATCCTCTAACGCCAGGACTTTTTTTAACCTTGCCTCCTCTCAATTCTTTGCCTGAGCAAAATTTTTTAGATTTGAAAATAAACAGATTGAGTAGATGGCAGCTCGTGCAAAGATTGAGTCAGGAGTTTCGGTCACGATGGCATAAAGAATATTTGCACACGCTACTGCAGAGATCCAAGTGGTGTAATTCATCTGTTCCTATTCAGTTGAATACATTAGTATTATTAAAAGACGAGTTGTCTCCTCCGCTAAAATGGCATTTAGGGAGAGTTATTGAGTTACACAGTATATCAGATGCAGTTACGAGAGTAGTTACAGTGCGGATCACTAAAGGAATATTTAAGCGTCCTGTTAGTAAGGTGTGCCCTCTCCCTAGCCAGTAGTTGATTTCGGAGAGAGAGATATAGGGTATATGTATATATGTATATGTTTTTTTTTCTTTCTCTTTATAAAATTAATTTCTTAATTTTAGATGGGCGGTATGTTTCGTCCTGAGCTCTTGTATGAAGGAGATACTTTATGCGAAGCCCCGGTAGATATTATTTATCTTATTTTTTCGCGCATCTCTGCACGGGTCATATTCAACATATGGGGCTGGACAGAACAGAACAATCTCGTTTAAAAACTTGAAGTGTCAAGACTCAGAAATCGCCGCTTAAACTTACATGAACACAAATTTTCGTCAAATATAAAACGCTAATTCGCGTATCCCTAGAAAATTGTGATTTTCGATCTGAAGAAATTGTTGCGCCGCAAAAAGGACGTTTGAAGTGGCCGGAAGTGTCGGCTGTGTTGGGACTTGTGGCGAACGGAAGACTAGTGAGTTCAGCCCCCAAAAGAAAATCTAAAAAATATCGTTTGAAAATACAGTCCACTGAATCTATCGAACAGAACGATATGCTCACTGTTCATGGTTTATATATATATAAGGTCTTGTTATTTTTTGTGAAACACAACCACTATTTTGAATCATACAAAAATTTAAATAATACAAGGAGAATATTTCCTTTTAATGTACCAGCTCATACAACAACTTTGAGAGAAAAGAGTGTTCAATATATGGCCATTAACCTATTTAATGCTTTACCACCTAAGCTGAGAGATTTCTCTAATTTAATACTATTCAAGAAGAAGTTGTACGATCTGATATTGAATTGTGAACCATATAGTGTACAAGAATTCAAGAACTTTTGTAGAAACAATTCTGTATAAGAGATCATACTTGACTTGTTCAATGTTTTATGCTGTTATGTGTAATTCTTTGGAATCAATAAACTCTATTACTATTACTATCTCCCGAAGATGAACAATGCAAAAGATATTTTAATGATACCTTATCCAGAGATCATGATGGTAGATATGTTGTGAGATTTCCTTTCAAGCACAATAATCCACCGGTACTAGGTAATAAAAGAAATCATGCAATTTCTAGGTTAAGAAAACTCGAAATTCGGTTCTAACGAGATCCCTTATTTTTCAAGCTCTATTCAGATAACATCGAAGATTATATTTCACAATGTCAATAAGTTCCCTCTTCAGTTCAATCATGTTACATCATATAACCTTCACCAAAAATAAAATCATCGTGGATTGCCCATTATTCATAGATGGGATGCCCATTAATAGGACGGACGAGATTAGAGATCTTAGCATAATTTTGGATAGGAAACTTTCGTTTTAGCAAACGAAAGTTGCTAACATGCTAGCGTCATGTGGAGCAAATTGTTGGGAGAGCATTCAGGATGCTGGGTTTCATATTGAGGATAACGAAGCAGTTTAAAAACATTAGAGCACTGAAAATTTTATACTACACTTTGGTTCGTACTATTCTTGCGAACGCTATTCCCATCTGGTCACCCTATTATAATAAATATGCTGATAGAGTAGAGAAAGTACAGTGAATGTTTGTAAAAATCTTAATTTTAGGACACATAATATATTGAGAGAAGATTACTATGTGAGCTTAAGCAATCATTCAATGATGAGTTTACAGGGAAGGAGAGCACTCTTCGACGAACTTTTTCTTTATCGTGTTTTGAATAATTGTTTTGATTTTCCCCTCATTAATTATATAACATCCGATATTCCTGTCTTCAATAGTCGCCGCAGATTGCTTTTCTCCGTCCCAGCTGCACGTGCTGCTCTGTTTTATAAACCAATTTTCTTGAGAATAATGCGATTCCATAATTGGAACATGAATAACATAGATATATTTCATGTCAACTCAAATAATTTCAGGAACTATGTTAGGGCTTATCTGATCAGGCGAAATATTTGAGTTGTAATGGTTGTTATTTTTGTTTTTTTTTTCCTTTGTGATTTTGTGGCTGTTCATTACTACCAAACTTGTAAAACTTGTGAACCCCAGTAATTTGGAATTGTTTCCTGCTAGGGTTCCTGATTAATAAATAAATAAAAAAATAAATAAAAGGCAGAGTTCTGAGTATTTTTCATCAATCACATTAGAGATTCGTGCATTTCTTGAATGGAAATGAAACTAGTTTGTTTGAGTGTAAAACTTCTCGATTTTTTTGAGAATCTTAAGCAGTAACTTAGAATTGGAATTTTCTCAAGAGAGGAAAACCTGTTCATCAAATTCTCCAAGTCTTCTTTTGGAACATCTACATGAAAAGAAAGCACTCTTTCTTCAGCGGAAACTACCTCTTCATGACCGGTTTTATTTTGAAACTGGAAAATCGGCCATTTAACTTTTTCGAGCGATGGGAATTCCGGCCAATTCCACCATATCTTAAAGGAAAGTAACTGAGAGGGATTCACTCCTCGTGACACACAGTCAGCCGCATTTAAGGACGAAGGAATATAACTCCATGATTCTGGAGGGACTAACTCCTGTATATGATTTACACGGTTGGCTACTAAAGTCTTCCAACGGCTCGGTGAACCATTGAGCCACGAAAGTACTACCTGGGAATCCAGCAAGTAATTTGATCAAAAAGAAGTCGATCTGTGACGAATTTGACTAGATCCGCCAACAGCTTTCCTGCTGAAAGCTCATGTTAACGAAAGGTGAGTGTCTTCAAAGGTGCAACAGAGCTGCATAACATAATGTCGAAGCATCGCAAAAACCGGGCAATTCACATCGTTCGAAATCATCAACAAGAATTCGTCTTGGTAAGCTCAATTTGGAGAGCTCTGATAAGTCAGACTTCAATTGATTCCATGGATTTCGAATTGAAAGAGGAAGCGACTCATCCCAGTCCTTTTTCATAGACCAAATACACTGCATTATATATTTGGACTTCAATAAAATAGGCGACAAAAACCACAAAGGATCTATTGCGCAAAAAATCAAGAACCTGAAAACAAACAAGGGGTGTGGTCCACATGCAATTCCGGCCATCTTCATTAAAATTGTGCAGATACGCTCACCCTGCCACTGCATTTATTGTTCAATCAGTCCTTGAGGTATGGAGTTTTCCTGAGAGATGGAAGCTTGCAAAGGTTGTCCCTGTTCATAAAAGTGGTAAAAATAATGTGATCGGAAATTATAGGCCAGTATCTGTTTTCAGCCATTTCAGCAAGATATTTGAATCCATCATTAGTGAAGAATTATCTCGATCAATTGGACCCAAACTAACATCTCACCAGCACGGGTTTCATAGAGGACGGTCAGTTCTGACAAATCTAGCGCCATACGTTCATTTTTTGTCCGAAAAAGCAATTTTTTCAAATTAGAACCCCATTTTTTTATGGCAGATATTGAATCTACGTTAAAAAATAATGTGAGTGTATGCATCACACCCTTGCCCTAAAGTGGATATTTTAGATTTTACAACCCCAATATGCAAGAGAAAAAAGTTACAGGTTGTTCCTAAATAGATGGCGAATTTTGATTCGAATTTGTATCGGAAACCTCTTTATTTTCAACTAATGGTCCACATCTTTGGCCACCATGTTCTCCCGATTTAACTCCTTTAGACTATTATGTTTGGGGTAGGATAAAAAATATTGTCTACTCAACTCCCCTGACTGATAAAGAGGACTGCATAGAACGAGTCAGAAATGCGTTCAGGTTTATTTAAATTTTTAGATTCATAGTTTTGAAACTCAATTTGGTTTTTAAACACTTTTGCAGATCTCTTCTTCCCGATGAAATAAGAATAGCAACGCACGGAGCATTCCTGAGACGTATAAATAAATGTCTAGAAATTAACGGTCAAAACTTTGAGCATCTTCTCTAGTTATAACTGCGAGAGTTTGCCATGGTTCTCCTAATAGTAACTTGAAGTCGGTTTCAAGAAGGGGGGAAAGATCTACAGCATGGTTCAAATAACAGTTTTATTTCATCTTTTTGGCGTGAAGGGAAAAGAAATAGCTGAAAATTCAAGACGAAAAACAGTTTTTTGTGAATAACTCAGAAAATATCCATTTTAGGGCAAGGGTGTGATGCATACACTCACATTATTTTTTAACGTAGATTCAATATCTGCCATAAAAAAATGGGGTTCTAATTTGAAAAAATTGATTTTTCACGATTTTGTCATCCCTAACTTTGAAAGCGATTTTTTCACCCCCTGTATCATGTATCGCGATTTCGATTTTTAAAGTGGATACATCAATTTTACATCTTGAAAAATCCCAAAAATGAAAATTCTCCATCCAAAAACCTCGAAGTTATTCAGCGGAGCTCTATTTTCGATTTTTTTTTCGAATTTTCCCGCTCAGAGAGAATTTTCCAACCAAAACTGAAAAATGTTACATCAAAATAACTTGAAATTTTCTAAGGAATCTATTTCTGCAATAAAAAAATGGTGTTCTAATTTGAAAAACGGAAGTTGACGTCATTTCCGGAAAAACCGGAGGTGCTCATGCCTTGAAAATATTTTAGATTTCATCAGCATCGTGAAATACTTATAAGTGCTGAATTTCATGAAAATACGTTCAGTAGTTTCCCGTATAAATATGGGTGAGGTTCCTCGTGAAAGACCCTGTATACTAACATGGCAAAAGCGTTTGATAAAGTTCACCATGGTATGCTCTTGAAAGTTTTTTCGTGTTTCGGAATAGCTGGCCTGGATTTGAACTGCATTGAATCATATTTGGTACATAGGCGACAATTTATTATTATTTATTTATTTATTCATTATGCTTCGCATAATTTGAAACCCATTTGAAACATAATAATATAAAGAAAAATAAAACTGCATACAATAAAATTTAAACTCTACAACAAACTCAAAACTAACACTTTAAACAACGATAATGATAAACCAAAAAACTGAAGAGTAGGTGACATACTGTTACAGCGTATTAAACATCTATTAATATAAAAATGCTTGCGGTAGTTGGTACGGACAGGATCAGGATAAAAATACAAGACTTCACGAAACGTCCTCGAAGGTGCATTGAAACTGATCAGGCTCAGCAGTTCAGGGCAATTTATACAGGGTCTTTCACGAGGAACCTCACCCATATTTATACGGGAAACTACTGAACGTATTTTCATGAAATTCAGCACTTATAAGTATTTCACGATGCTGATGAAATCTAAAAGATTTTCAAGGCATGAGCACCTCCGGTTTTTCCTGAAATTACGTCAACTTCCGTTTTTCAAATTAGAACACCATTTTTTTTATTGCAGAAATAGATTCCTTAGAAAATTTAAAGTTATTTTGATGTAACATTTTTCAGTTTTGGTTGGAAAATTCTCTCTGAGCGGGAAAATTCGAAAAAAAAATCGAAAATGGAGCTCCGCTGAAACAAGAATAACTTCGAGGTTTTTGGATGGAAAATTTTCATTTTCATGATTTTTCAAGATGTAAGATTGATGTATCCACTTTAAAAATCGAAATTGCGTTTCATGATACAGGGGGTGAAAAAATCGCTTTCAAAGTTAGGGATGACAAAATCGTGAAAAATCAATTTTTTCAAATTAGAACCCCATTTTTTAATGGCAGATATTGAATCTACGTTAAAAAATAATGTGAGTGTATGCATCACACCCTTGCCCTAAAGTGGATATTTTCTGAGTTATTCACAAAAAACTGTTTTTCGTCTTGAATTTTCAGCTATTTCTTTTCCCTTCACGCCAAAAAGATGAAATTTTCAGGAACTGTTACTTAAACCATGTTTTAGATTTTACTACCCTAATATGCAAGAGAAAAAAGTTACAGGTTGTTCCTAAATAGATGGCGATTCGAATTTGTATCGGAAACCTCTTCATTTCAACTAATCGGCCATCGGTTTTCTCTCCAGTGATAAATAAATAATTCCTCATGAACCATATGCAAAAACTTACCATGTTTTACATTCTTTTTTTTTAATGATAGATATCATTAATTACATCTGCCAAATTCCTCTTTATTCAGTAGCATTTTGTGTTTACTATTAATTTGTTGGGTAGAGATAAATATCTTATTGTGGTTGACTATTTTTCAAAATATGTAGAAGTCTGTAAAGTGAATGATATAACTTCAAATACTATTGTGAAACATTTGAAAAATATTTTCGGAAGATTGGGTATTCCACAAATTCTTATGTCTGATAACGGAACACAATATACAGCTTTTGAATTCAAAAAATTCGCAGAAAATCGGCAATTCCAACATCATACTTCGAGTCCACATTACCCACGTTCAAATGGAATGGTGGAACGCTCAATTCAAACAATTAAAAATATTTTAAAGAATGGTCAGAATCCAAAACTGATTTAGACCTTGCATTACTAGATTACCGAAACACTCCAATAGATAATGATATTCTTACACCTAGTGAATTATTGTTTGGAAGGAAAACAAGAACTTTAATGCCAGTTAAAAAGTGTTCATTACAACCGAGAAATATTAATTTTCAAAGACAAAGAAATAATTTGATCCAAAGGCAGAAAAAACAGAAAATGTTTTATGATAGATCTGTTAGAAAATTAAGGAAATTAAATGTTGATGAGAAAATTTATATTAAAAAAGGTGATGTCTGGGTTACAGGCTATGTTGTGAAAGCTATTAATGAGAGATCATATCTTGTAAAAGAATCCAGCACTGATGTTGTAATGAGACGAAACAGATATTTTCTTAAACCTTACTATACTAGGAGTTACAGTTATTTTTCAGAAACGGATGATGAAGATAGTAGTAATATTAATTCTAATGTTAAAGTTGAATTGAATGATAATGATAATAATGATATATGTCTGGCCTGCCTGGCAGCTATCTGGTAGATGGCCTGCCAGGTAGCCATCGTAACGACGTAGACGGTGCAGCCAGCCACGCCTGCTGTCCGCAGTCCCATTCCTTCTTCCTCTCTCTTTCACATCCTTCATAGGGGTGCTCTTTCTGCTCTCATTTCTCTACCCCTCACCCAAACCGAGAAAGGGGAGCACAAACCCATGAAAATGGTGATTACGAGAAGCCTCGGAAACAAGTCGCTGCCTGGGGATCGTCAGGGCATGTCTGGAGCCGGCGCTGGACATGACAGCATGCGGGACGTCGGTGGCAGGATGTTGAGGAAGCGGGCTCCTGCTGCAAAAGAAGCTACAGCTCCAAAGCAACAACAGCAACCATCGAGTCCAATTCAATTGCCGACTCGAACCGCTGAAGGTGCTGCGCAGGATATTCAGCCAGTGCTCACCCAAGCGGGGTTAGTTAGAAAGCGCATGAAGTGGACAACGTCCATGAATGAAACTATTGTGCGCATATATAACTCCATCACGGGACTAGGGCAGAACACGAACAACTATAGGAAAAGGCTTCATGAGGAATTCTGCATTGCCTACCCAAATCTCAATGTCACTGAACAACGAGTGGCAGACCAGTACCGCGTAATTCTGAGAAATGAACTAATACCAACGGCCCGAATCGACGCAATTAAACGAGAACTTCAGCGTCCGCTAGCAATAGAGAATAACACCAACACCTCTGATGAAATTCACATACCTGGGCAACAACACCCAGAAGACATTGATACTGAAAGTCCTTCTTGCAAAGCAAATGAGCCTGAACACCAGGACGATAGGTAAGAGCTCCACCGACAAGTTGACTCTGACATGAGGAGATACTTTACCGAACTGGGAGGAACAGATCCTCTTCATCGAGTAGCACCTCCACGACTCAATACATCCAAGAAACTGTCACTTATAATCGACATTTTGAATAAGGACGTTTTACCTGAATACCTACAGAACGGAAGTTCATTGGAATATCTGCATCTAGTTTTTCACTGTGCAGCGCTGACGACAGCGAAAATCATGGGGGCAAAAATTCGTCGAACGAACAACGATGGTCAAAAATTACACAAATTACACGCGCCACCATGGCAGAAACGTCTTCAACACAAAACAGAAAGGCTAAGAAGAGACATTGGACGAATGACGGAGTACTTGAACGGGAATCGAGGAAAAAAGGTTGTGAAAGCTGCCACAGAGATCATGGATAGAAACAGGACACACAAAGAACGAGAGACGGAGAATGCTACAGCTCACCATTGCCTCGACACTCTGAAGCAAAAATTAAGTCTGTATGCAGAACGCCTGAGGAGATATAAAAGCAATTATAGCCGGAAAAGAGACAATAATTCATTCGAAAAGTCGGAAGAATCTTTCTACCGGTCACTCACATCGTCGGATAGAGAAAATGGAAAGTTACCACCAAAGGAAGCCATTGAACAATTCTGGACCGAACAATTATCAACGAAACCTCAGTTCAATGGAGATACCGGATGGATTGAAGATGAAAAATCTGAAGCTATAAAATATGAGCCGATGCAGCATGACATGATCACAATTGAAGAAGTAAAATCAGCTATCAGAGGACTGCACAACTGGAAAGCACCTGGGCCTGATGGATTACAGAACTTCTGGATCAAGAAACTTTGGATCATGCATGACAAATTGACCTCCGCAATAAATGATGTCATTGAAAATCCTGAAAGAATGCCAGTATTCCTCACACATGGCACAACATACCTGTTACCTAAAGACCAAAGGAATACAGAAGACCCATCCAAGTACCGACCGATCACATATGTCTTCCAACGATGTACAAATTAATCACATCGTGCATATCAAACCGAATTCACAACCATTGCGAAAGAAATAACATCATCGCCATGCAACAGAAAGGATGCACCAAAGACAGCCGAGGGTGCAAAGAACAACTAATAATAGATTCAGTTATTTGCAATCAAGCGTTCTCCAAGCGAAGGAATCTTTACGCTGTGTACATAGACTACAAAAAAGCATTCGATTCTATACCTCACGAATGGCTCTTGACGATCTTGAAGATTTACAAGGTGGATCCCAATATTGTTAAGTTCCTGAAAAACGCCATGTCAACCTGGCGTACTAGTCTTCAAATGAAAGCAGCAGATTGCTCCATTACAACAGGACCTATTCCAATAAGACGCGGAATTTTCCAAGGAGACTCGCTGAGCCCTCTGTGGTTCTGCATGGCCCTGAATCCCTTGTCTCATAGATTGAATTCTACGGACTACGGATTTTCCATCAAAAGCGGCAGTAGAACTATGATGAAACTGAATCATCTCCTTTACATGGACGATTTGAAACTCTTCGCATCTACCAAAAAACAAATGCAACTGATGCTGAAAATGGTGGAAGGATTCTCGGAAGACATCAAAATGAAGTTTGGACTAGAAAAATGTCGACTGCTAAACATAACGAGAGGGAAAATAGAAGATGGTACGTTCAAACTCAAGGAAGGTGCAGAAATTGAAGCATTAAAGGAAGGAGACACATACAAGTATCTAGGCATAAAACAGGCAAGAAAAATCAATCAGACTCAGATGAAGAAAGAATTAACGGAGGAGTTTACCCGAAGATTGAGGAGGATAATGAGAACTGGTCTTAACAGCAAGAATCTGATAAAAGCGATTAACACCTACGCTTGCTCGGCGCTGAGCTATTCATTTGGTATTATCTCTTGGACGACCACCGATTTAGCAGCTTTACAGAGAAAAATAAGGACGATGCTGACTAAACACAATAAACATCACCCCAAAAGCTCAATAGAACGGACAGAGCTGCCACGACATCTTGGGGGTAGAGGAATTGTTGATTTGTCCAACCGTATGTCCCAGGAAATTGAAGGACTTCGAAACTATTTCTTGAGCAAGGCAGCTTCGTCAGAACTCCATCGAGTAGTTTGTGTTGCTGATACTTCAACACCGTTAAAGCTACACCAGGATCACTTGGAAACCGTCGAACACTCTGCAGAAAGTAAAATGCAGAAACTGATTGGCAAACCTTTGCATGGGAGGCACCAGAATGAGGTCAACCATGATTACGTCGACATATCTGCGTCGAACTACTGGTTGACTTCCGGAAGGTTGTTTCCTGAGACAGAGGGCTTCATGCTCGCCATCCAGGATCAGGTGATTCCAACAAGAAATTACATGAGATACATCGCCAAGGATGCCTCAGTAGCGGACGATAGCTGTCGTTATGGCTGTGCGACACATGAAACTATCCAGCACATCACCGGGGGATGTCAGAAGTTCGCGGGCACGGAATACAAAAATAGACATGATGCTGTTGCCAAGATTCTTCACCAAGAATTGGCACTAAAACACCAACTTCTAACTTCGAAAAGGGTTCCTTATTACAATTACCATCCAGATGCTGTGCTGGAAAACGAACATCACAAGCTCTACTGGGATCGCACTGTTCTCACAGACCGGAAAATAACCCACAATAGACCAGACCTCATATTGCTCAATAAGGATGAGGACACAGCACTATTCATCGACGTGGCAATTCCAAATAATAACAATCTTCTAGATAGACACACTGAAAAAATTTCAAAATACATGTTGAAGTATATTTTATTCAGAATAAAGTTTTACAATATTATAATTGACAAATTGATTGACACCTTATTTTTTTATTGACAAGTCCTATGTATTTTGATATTAAATGAAATATACAATTATCATAGAACCAAAATAAACGAATGCTTGCTGAAAAACCTTTCCAGCTTCAACACCTTCCCTCATTGGGATATTTTGGTTAATCCCATTTTCTTTGTGAGAGTATGCAGTCTTGGTTTGAACAGAGGTTTTGTCATTAAGTCTGCCAGTTGGTCCTCTGTTGAAACTTTTTCAACTTTCAACTCTCCATCTAGAACAAGTTCACGCACAAAGAAATGTCTTATGTGTATATGTTTAGTGCGTCTGTGGAATTCTGGGTTTTGGCTCAGTCTAATAGCAGCTTCGTTGTCCACCATCAATGTTGGAACTGACTGAACACTGAGTATTTCCTTAAATAACCGCTTTAGCCATTCCATTTCTCGTGCAGCTTCACTAGCAGCCACTATTTCTGCCTCTGTTGAGGAAATTGCTGCAGATGTTTGACGTTGACTAAATCTTTCATGATATAACTGTAAAACATTATCATTATTAACTAAATTAATTTCTTTGGAATTTTCTGGCTTTAAAGACTTCATTTTAAGTTTATACAATCCTCCTGAACAATTTCTTGATCCAACAAGTATTACTTCTCCAGATAACTTGAAATAACATTCTTCTGTTGTTGAAACGAATTCACTGTTTGGATTCTTATCTTGTGCTGACAATGTTGAAAATAAGTTTTTCTTGATACTCGGAACATACCACACTTCAGTCAGAGGAAAAACTTGTATTCTTCCGTTTACGTTTGTTTTCACTCTAACTGTACCTTTTCCTAATGCTGGTACTGACTCTCCATTTGCTGTTGTTATTTGATGATGATTGTTAAATGGTAAATAGCTCTCAAAAACGTCACTTTGATTGGTAATGTGATTGGTTGCGCCATTATCCACGTACCAATTTTCTTTATCATTTTCACACAACAATACAACTTTTGAAACGGCTAATAATGAAACTTTGTTCTTTGCATCACTAGCTCTATCAGTTTTTTCAGGTTTTGGTGGCTTGCCATCTGCCTTCCATTTCAGGCACTGCTTTATTTTATGTCCTCGTGATTTACAGTATTTACAAAACAAATTGCTCCTTTTGTTTGCTGTATACAATACTTCCTGTTTAGTCTCGTTTCTGCTTGATAATGCTTTTTCATAAGCACACAATTGATTCGTCAAATTATCTATTGTTCTATCTTTGATTGATACGAGCATCCAACTTGACTTGAACGAGAAATAATCTGAAGGTAGAGTTTCTAATATTTTACAAATAAGCAAAATTTCAGGTAAATCACACTGACACGCATTTCCAGCACTAACTTTGTCCTTCGAAATTTCTTTTTTAAGTTTATCCCAAAGATTCTTTAGTTTCGATGTATGTGTTGCTATATCATCATCTGCTTGTCTTTCATAGCTAAAGAATTGCATGCACAGGTCATATGTTTTGTCCTCAACATTGCCATCATAAAGTCTATGCAATTCCAGCCAAATTTCTCTAGCGGATGTGAAACGCATTACTTTTTCTAAAGTTTCTTGTGTCATGTTCAGAGTTAGAACTAATAGAGCATTAGTATCGGCCTGATTGAAACCAGATAAGTCTTTCTCATACCTCTGTTTGTCATCAGTTGTAGCATCTTCTGGTAAGGATTTAGGGGCTTCCAATTTTCCTTCGATAACTTCTAAACCACCTTTAATTCCTCTTAACAAAATGCACAATTTATATTTCCAGGTTGACCAGTTTGACTTTCCCTCAAGCAAACCAATTTGTACTTTACTTGCATCCATTTTCTCAGTTTAACTCTTTTGCAATTTATAACTTCACTTTTATTCTGTTTCTAAACCACGCTCTGCTACCATGTTGAAGTATATTTTATTCAGAATAAAGTTTTGGTACAATACAGAGATCTCGAGGAACAAACCAGAAGACAGTGGAAGCTGAAAGATATCAAGACCATCCCTATTGTCATTTCATCTACAGGCCTGATACCGAAGAAACTACTAGAGAACTTGAGGAAACTTCAGTTGGACGAAAATATCTATAGAGTCATGCAGAAGGCGGTACTGCTCGGAACGGCGAGAACTGTACGCAAGTACATGGGGAATGCAGAGGAACACCGTCTGCTCCGACAGGAAGTGCGGATGGAGCAGGAATCCAACCTACAGCAGGGAGGCGAGGAGCGACCCGGACCCGACCACCACCACGAGCCCGAAAACCTGGAAAGGGCTCCAACAGAGCTTAATCCTTTTGATATCTGAGATATCTGGGATAAGTGAATTTTCCTCTGGAGAGGAGTGTGAAAGCCGCAAGGCTAAAGTCATTGTATGCATAGTTCGAGTACTAATACAAATGAAATTGGTGATACTGTTAGTGAAGAGGGTAATATAGATAATTTTTCAGAAACAGATGATGAAGATAGTAGTAATATTAATTCTAATGTTGAAGTTGAATTGAATGATAATGATAATAATGATTGTATGCATAGTTCGAGTACTAATACAAATGAAATTGGTGATACTGTTAGTGAAGAAGGTAATATAGATAATTTTGAGTCAGTGAATACAGATTCCAACACTAGGAGGACTATTTATGTATCCAGGTATGGACGGAAAGTTCGACGTCCAAAATAATATTAATTAAAAATCAATGTATTCAAGTCATTGAATTTGATTTATGCTGTACATATAGAATTAAGTTTTTTAGTTTTATTCATTTGTAAATAAGGGAGATGTCATATGTAATAACACATATATGTAACGACAGAGGATTCAATAAATCAGTACCATCTGAGATTCCATTGTATCAATACGATTATTTATTATAGGCAGCATACATCTATCAACACGACCATGATCGTGTGAGAGTGCAGAAACAATAAGAGTCAACTGGCTAATAGGCAAAATGCCTGGAACCTATGAAGAACAGTTAAGGGTTTTTAGTGGGTCTCGAGCTCAAGAGAGGGAGAATCCCTACACTGTTCCCCCTCAGGAGAGGGTGTTTTCGTCTGTCCTGCAGATTTTCCCCCTGCTAAATCAAAAAAAAAAAATAATGTAAATTATTCATGATTATGAATAAAAATTGGCGTCAGTTACGTTCCCGATGGTTAAAACATCGTCAGTCAGTCGTTTGAAGTGGTCGGAAAAATTTGAAAATTGAAGTGACTGATCTTCACTTGAAATGTTGAAAAATGATTATTGTAATCCAACTGAACGTAAAAATGGCCGTCAGTCTCGTTTATAGTGGTGGATTCTGCGTCAGTCAGGCATTAAAAGTCAAGTCGACTGAAATTAATCAGAAGGACTGCAATTATTGTAAAAAAGTGGTAGATAATGGTGTTAAATGCATAAATTGTGATTCAATCTACCATCCATCATCAGATTTTTCACAAAAAGAATCATAAATGAGAAATCCACTAATTCCTTCCTAGAGCTAGAGCAACTATCAATGGTTATATGAGATAACATTTATCACAACCATTCTGATCCCAATCTCCTCTGGAAAACTTTTCACTCTCGTTATGCTGAGATCTTTGAACTCTGCTTCCCCAAGGTGAAAATTCAGTCCCATCGAAAAAGGCAGAATGTCAACCTGACTGCTGATGTTAAATTTTGGAAGGACTTGTTGGACAACTTATACATTGCCAAATTCTCTAATTTTGAGTATGAGAATGTGTACAAATTAATTAAAAAGAAATACGATTACGCCCTCTGCAAATCAAAAAAGAAATACTATAATGACCTTATCTCTAAAAGAGACAATGTATCCAGAAAATCTTGGAATGTCATTAAGTCTCCCACTGGGGGAGATGGTTTTAAACAGACTTCTCTCCTCCCAAATATGTTAAATGACTACTTCTCTGATATCCCCTCTGAATTAACTGCCCAGCTAACAAAAACCAGTGCTCACAGCACGCGTAATAGACTGAACAATTCATTTTTCATCTTCGACGTCTGTCAAAACGAGGTCCTGTCAGTTGTAAAATCGCTTAAAAATAAAACCTCCTATGGCTATGATGAAATTCCAATAAAAGTCATCAAGCTCCACATTAATTTGATACTTGAGTCCCTCACATTTGTCATCAATGAGTCATTTAGACAAGGCATCTTTCCTGATCAGCTTAAAACAGCTATTGTGAAACCGATTTACAAAAAAGGTAGCATTGATGAGTTAGGAAACTACAGACCTATAAGCATTTTGTCCTCCTTTTCCAAAATCTTTGAGGAAATTCTATGCAATAGATTAACAAACTTCTTCATCAAATTTAAAGTCCTTTTACCTTGTCAATATGGATTTCTGAAAAATAAAAATATAGAGACTGCCCTGTTTGAGCTCATTGATGAAGTCGTCAGGGCACTTGAAGAAGATCAATTTCCATTGGGATTGTTTTTGGACCTTTCCAAGGCCTTTGAATGTGTGGACCTTCAGAGGTTACTGGAGATTCTCGAGGATTGTGGAATCAGAAACGAACAGCTGAACCTCATTGGAACATATTTGTCATCCCGTTAGCAGAAGGTGTTTGTGGAGGTGGATGGAGAAACTTTTATCTCTGATGTTAGGGAGGTCTCGCTAGGCATACCCCAAGGAAGCATAGCTGGTCCCCTTCTATTTCTGATCTATGTGAACTTCTTACCTCTAGCACATAAAACTCAACAAGGCATCACAGATGGTTCCACGAGTTCATGCAGGTACAACATTTCTTTGACTCAATGATTTCCTTACAGGCGTTTGCTGATGATATCAATTATTTGATCAGGTAAGCAAATATTGCAATATCTACTGATGAGGCAGAAAATTTACTGAGCGTTGTTGAGAATTGTTTATCTGACCACAATCTGGTTTTAAATGTGAATGAAACGCAGTGCATGTACTTTCATAGTGATAGATCTAAGTTGACTTTTCCAAGAACAATTGTTGTCTCCGATGATCATATTAAGGTGGAGGACAGCATTAGATTCCTCGGAATAATCCTCGACAAACATTCAAAATGGGGCCTCACGGAAAAGCTTAGAGAAAGACTTAATATTGCATGCTATACCTTGTTCATGCTTAGATGTCATTTGGATTTTCATTATCTCAAGTTAGTGTATTATGCAAATTTTCATTCTATACTCTCTTATGGAATAGTTTTCTGGGGAAGTTCTTCATTTATGAGCGATATCTTCATTATTAAAAAAAAGCTCTAAGTATCATGTTCCATCTAGGTTTCAGAGAATCATGAGGAGTATTTAAAAAAAAATAATATTTTAACAGCCTATGAATTATATATATACAAACTTTTAATTTTCTTCATCAAACATAATCATTATTTTGATGCCTATATATACTAATAATACTAGAAAAATAAATGATTTTCATGTTCCACCTCACACAACTATTACTAGGGAAAAGTCTGTAGAATGTATGCCAATAAATGTGTTCAATCTCCTACCCCTCAAGTTTAAAAGCATCTCTTGTCAAAGTAAATTCAAGAAGACACTGAATAAATTCAATCCACAATCTAGATGAATTCAGAGAATACTGTTAAAAACATTTCCATATGTTTCAACAGCTTTTTGTGATGTTAATGTTTGACTTGTTCCATATTTCCTTTTTGTAATTTGTACTTTTGTAATTTTTTACTTTTTGTAATTTTTTGGAATCAATAAACTACCTGTACTGTTACTGTTACTGAACTAATAATACCAAAACACCTGATGTAAAAAAGAATTTATTTTGAATAAACTGTTACCGTACACTAATGTCCAATATGACCCTAACCTAAATACAGATTATTTGAAATTTTGCCTCGGCTATCCAAGCTTTCATCTCGAATTTTTCCTTCAAATGAATTGAGTACGGCTTGCAGGGTAGCAACTTCTTTTTTGAAGTACTGACGACTCACTCGTCATCAATTCAATTCAATTCAATTCTTTATTCATCCTTTGGACATAGAATAATGTATAGGACAAGTCAACATAAGCAAAAAGAAAAATGCGAATATAAACACTTAAATGCAAGTAACAAGACCACAAAGATAAATGAAACATAAATCAATTCAATGAGTCACAAAGAAACTCCTGGATGCTGTAAAAGCATTTATTGATCAATAAGGATCTGATCTTTTTTTTTAAACTTTTGGTATCCAATGTTTTCAGCTCTTTCGGAATATGATTGTATAGCTGGATCCCCACAAAAGTAGGTGATGATTCGAATTTACTAGTGCTATGCTGTGGTATGCATAGAATACTTTTGTGTCGTGTCTGGTATTGATGAAAGTCAGAACACTTCGTTAAGTTACGGATGTTATGTTTTACATGCAGGAGACAATTCAAAATGTAAACACATGGAAATGTGAGAATTCCATAATTCTTGAATGTCGATCTACAAGACTCCCGAGGGCCCAAACCAAAAATCAACCGAATGATTTTCTTTTGAGCAATGAAAATTCAATCGGTACCAGAAGACGCGCCCCACAAGACTACATTATAGATGAGGTGACAATTTACCATACCGTAGTAGATATTTATTAATGCATCCAACGGTAGTGAACCCTTGAGACGATGAATGGCAAAGAAAGATCGGTTCAATTTTTTGGACAGATGTTCGATATGGGAATTCCATCTCAAAAACTCGTCCACGTACAATCCAAGAAATCTGACACATTCAACAGACGTTAAAGCGCCCTCACGAGTCTCGACAACCAATGGTAAAACTGGTGTCGACCCTCGCAAGCGAAACTTGATTATTTGAGTCTTGTTCACGTTCGCGATGAGTGAATTACTTCGACACCATTCATTGAAGAGATGGATTACTAGCTCACATCTGGATCTTAATTTGACTAGGCTACTAGCTTTGATAGCCAGTGAGGTGTCATCTGCGAACAGAATCAAAATGCATTCGTTAAGGTAATCAACCAAGTAATCAGGCAAGTCGTTGATGAACAAAAGAAAAATAAGTGGTCCCAGAATTGAACCCTGTGGGACACCAAGGTTGTTCTGATACTTAGTGGAAACATTTCCATTCACTTGGACGAATATGGCACGATCAGAGAGGTAACTCAGAATCCATTCCAGAAATATGCCTCTGAAACCCATCCGATATAATTTATCAGCTATAAACCTATGCTGAAGGCACGGGAAAGATCAAAAAAGATCCCCGCAACATGACCACCTTTATCTAAGCTATCGTAAACAAATTCCAAGAATTCGGTACATGCGGTCTGGGTGGATTTACCAGACCTAAAACCATGTTGTTGATTGGACAATACTGAGAATCTGGTCAGAAATTCCCTCATACGATGGTGCACTAGTTTTTCAAATACTTTAGATAATTGACTCAGAATTGATATGGGGCGATAGTTAGAAATGTTGTCATCAGCGCCTTTTTTGAAAACAGGAATAACCCTGGCCTGCTTCAGAATAGCTGGGAAGGTACCGGAGGAAACGGACGAATTTATAAGATAAGCCACATGTTCCGATATGGAAGGAGCAACCGACTTGAGAATTTTTGCCGAGATAAGATCCAACCCTGCGCTTCCACCATTCTTGAGACCACGTATAACCGATAGGACCTCTTCTGGGGTCACAGGAAAAAAATAAAAATTGCAATTCAGCAATTTCTGAGTGGTGCAAACTCTCGAAATATTGCTTCCAAAGAAGCTAAGTAGGGACTGTGCGTTAACCTCTGTGAAGTATTTTCCGAATGCTTCTGCCAGGAGTTTAGGGCATGAAATGTGTTCACCATCAAGATTGAGAGATAATGCACTAACCTTATCATTATCTCTACCTAGTTCACGATTAACAAGTTGCCAGACAGTTTTATTGAGGTTGTCCGATGTGTAAATGATATTTTTGTTGTAATCTGACTTGGATCTTCTAATTAACTGAGAATATTCGGATTTTGCAGCCTTGTAGTTTTCCTGCGAGTCAGTTGTTTTCAAGTTCTTACTGAGCCAGTGAAGTGCTCCCTAGCCTCAAGGATATCAGGAGTTATCCAAGCTGGTCTTCCCGGAAAGGAATGGCGTACCCTCTTCAATGGACAAGCTATGTCAATAAGTGATTTTAGTATCTCGATGAATTTATGAAACTTAGTGTCAACCGATTGGCAATTGTATATTATGAAATGAAAGTTTTAGCGGCATGCAGACAGGAATTGTCTGCATGTCTGTCTGCAGACAGGAATCTGTCTGCATGCCGCTAAAACTTTCATTTCATTATATTTTCAGACACTAAACTATCATCCCAATTGTATATTATTCCGAAGTCAAATTGTTCAACAAGAAACGAAAGGTATTTTAGATCATCAGGTGAGACCCTTCTTGTGACACGGACGTTATTATTGATGGGGCGGGATTTCGCCAGAGAACAATAATCAAGGATCACTGCTTTGTGGTCGCTTAAGTACGGCTCTCTGACATATACACAGGCATTATTCGGCGGAGCATTGGAAACAATATAGTCCACCTTAGTGGAGGATGTAAATCCACGCCAATCCGTGAAAACCCGAGTAGGCTCAGAAGACTTCACATTCAAATTATAGCTCGAAAATAAATCCCCCAGGAGTTTCCGCCTGACATCATCAACTGAGAGGTAATCTATATTCAAATCACCACAAAGAAATAATACATTGGAAACAGAAGCACAGTAGTTAAGAACATACTCGATAGTTCTCAAAAATAGATGGTAATCCCCCCGACGGAGGTCTATACACACTCAGCACCACGTAGAGGAGCTTACTAGACCTTATCTTGATTCCGCAAATTTCACAATGCATTTCGATGGAAAATCTGTCCACATTCAGGGGCTGCACTTGGAGATTGGTTCGCACAAACAAAGCACTTCCCCCGTGTTCACGTTCAAGTCTGCTATAATGAGCAGCAATTCGATAACCTTCTGGGGCCATAAAGCCAATCTCCTCACTCGAACACCAGTGCTCTGCTACACTCACACAGTCAGGCAGTGGTTGGATGGTATCAAGGAAGACCTCGAGACGAGCCAATTCACTTACAATACTCCGGGTATTCACTTGGAGAATTTTCAGACCTGAATTGACATCAGAGTCTGATTTAACGCCAGTTTTCGCCAATTCAACTTGATGAGTGGAATCGACGAAAAAATTTGTTCACCATAATGTCCTCAGGCCAAAATGATGGTTCCAGCACCTGTTTCAAGAATTCTGAAGGAAAAGATACCTTGTATGATGCATAAATGTCAGGCTGCTTCGAATTCAGTTTTTCACAAGACAGATCAGGAATGGTGTTATTAAAAAAATTTCTTAAGTCCTCAGCTGTTGTTGAAGAACTCAGCCTGGATACATGAATATAGGTCAATTTCTTTTTTGGAACACTTACAAGTGCACTTGAAGTCAAGGAGCCAATAATTGGTCTGCTTGATTTTTTTTGTTTCAGATCTTTGAGTTTAGTTGGAGTCTTCTTACTTTCTGGTTTAGAATTAGATTTCTCATTATATCTAACCATTCTCCAATTTTCTGCATCAGTGGAGGATTGGGTTGACTCTCCTTCATTATTAGTATAAATCGTAGGAATTGATCCGGATGATTCAGGGACGTCCAAAGAAACTCTCTCTGTAGCAGGTGGAACAATGGAAGATACTCGATCTATAGAATCTTTCATACGTTGATTTGTCGAATCGTCGGCGGGATTCCCCACAGATGTTTCATTCGTTGAATTCGCGTTTTTACATTCTTTTAATATGTGGATTTCCGCGATAAGAGTGCTAATTTGTTTATTTTGAGAAATAATCAAATTCCTCAACTCAGCAATTTCAGAGCACAGGGGAGAGACAATTACAATTTATAGCCTCGAGAACAGCACCCTCGATCGGATGGTTTATGGTTTCCTTTCCTTCTTGATAATGAATCAATGTAGAATCTGAACTACCCTATAGTGAACAGTCATCACAGACCCACTTTCCAACAGATCCATCTTCACGCATTTTATTGAATTTTTCGATAGAAATACACATACATCCGATGTGAAAACTATTCTCACAAGTTTGACACAAAACTGCATCGTCATATCTATCAATTTTCAACAACGGGAGCAATTTAAACCACGTACTCGCGTCATCTTGAACAACGATGGACGTCTTAAATCGGTTTTTTTATTTCAGTCAGCTGTTTTTCAATTCCTGTTCTCCGCGTGTTTATTCCTGCAACAAGTTTTCAACCAACTGAAATTTCACTTCGAAATATGAGAATAACATACCTAAGAATAACATACCTAAAGCTGCATCCACATTATGCCGCTGTGTGTCGAGTGGCTTTGCCAATTAGCAAAATCTCATCGGCAAAGCCAACGAGAAATGACGCATCCACATTAACATGGGTGTGCACAGTCTAAATTGCAACTGAAGCCGCATGAGGCCACTGAAACCAGCAGTTGGCACATCCTCACTATGAATTTCCGTTGGCCTCCTTTGATGGAGACCGACAGTTCAGCGATTTTTCAGCGGCACCCAGCGGCATGGTGGCATAAGCCGACGGTGCATCCACATGCGCAGCGGCTTTGCCGAGCGGCCTTGCCAATTGGCACACATAATGTGGATGCAGCTTAAGGATAACATACCTAAGAATAACATACATTTTCATTTAATAACTCCTAAATATAATGGGAATATCCGAGCTCCATTTAAATGGTCATAATATTGTAATCATATTTACAGTAGTAGCATAATTTTCACATTTGACACATTTTAGAAATAAAGGAAACATTTTTGATTTCCAAAAAAGTTCAATACCGTGTGGCTCAAAACATGACCGTTCAAGGACCTTTGCTCATTTTTATGGATTTTCATTCCTAAGACGAGTTTTATTCACCATAGCAGTTAAGAAGAAATTTTTTATACCACCCTGGGTAGGTATGTATCTTACTGGTTTTATCCTTGAACTAAAAGACGCTTTCATTTCTTTTAAAATCCTGAACTGGCCTTCGTGTTTGTTGATAGTTAGCTACCAAATTTCAAGTTCACCACACAAATAGAAGTTGTCAGAAATCTTGCAAAATTTCAAACAAACTGGTATTCAGACAAGAAAGCGAGATAAAGAAGTAGTAAACTATATCTTACCTCACTCGGGATGGCTACTCTTTTCCAATTTACGATAAAAGTCGATTTCTCTCATTTTACTGAATTCTGAAGTGTAAATTACAAGAAAAGTATAAATTGTGTTCAAGCTTAAGTGCAACTCTCCACTGCTGTCGTCTGATTTCATTTCTGGGAAAACTTAAATCAAAATCAATTATTTTAATGTACAATCTCAACATTTCAATGAAGGTACAAATCATTAGATCGTATTCAAACAGAATTCGACCCTGGTGTCCCCTAACTCCCTCCCTGGATTTCATAAAGTCGTGAACTCAAACAAGAATAAAATATCAAAAACTCACCGGAATAAGTGAATCGCTCTCCTCCTCCATGTATAAATTGCACTTTTATTTCAAACACACTTTTTTACGGCACATCGCTGCATATTTTCCAAAATATTACGACGTGAACGATTGAAATAATATTTTGCCTCCCCTTTATATCTATGCATGAAATTTGGTCAAAAAAAGTGAGAGAAAGAAACGCACGTCGGGCATGCAGTTGTCTTTTTCTAGAATTTTGATTGGTCCACACTCACCTCTATGTGAACAAAAAAGAGACAGGTAAATGCCCGACGATCATTTCTCTCTTTCTATAAAAAAGATATTTTCATGCTGATATTGCTCAGTCCATGTCTCTATGTCTATGGATTGAAATATAATAATATTTTGACAATAACAAATACACACGCCGTCTTAGAAATTTAAAATCGATCAGGAGGGGAATACAAGCGAAAATTAATTTCATTGGTGGTTGCCTGGAGTGAGAATTATTGGAAAAGTGAACAGTCTGGAAAATAGCTTATGTTCCATTTATATAATCTATGGTCACTGCCCTTGACTTTGGAAGCCTGAGTGACGCAGAATCCACCACTATAAACGTGACTGAAAGCCATCTTTACGTTCAGTTGGATCATTTTTCAAAATATCAAGTGAAAATCAGTCACTTCAATTTTCAGATTTTTCCGACCACTTCAAACGCCTGACTGACGATGTTTTAACCATCGGGAACGTGACTGAGGCCAATTTTTATTCATAATCATGAATAATTTACATTATTTTTTTTTTTTTTGATGTAGCAGGACGAAAATCTGCAGGACAGACGAGCACACCCTCTCCTGAGAGGGAACAGTGTGGGGATTCTCACTCTCGAGACCCACTAAAAACCCTTAACTGCTTCTTCATAGGTTCCGGGCATTTTGCCTATAAGCCAGTTGACTCCTATTGTTTCTGCACTCTCACACGATCATAGTCGTGTTGATAGTTGTATGCTGCCTATATCTTTTATAGGTTAAGCTCTTCTTTGGTTACATTTAAATCCTTAACTGATCTCTCGGTCGTAGGTTCTTGAACTTCTAGCTTCTGTTGGATCGTATTCGACTAATCTTCGTACCCACATAGCATGGAATATTGCAGTGAAAAATTTCAAAATATTCTCAAGAAAGATTTCATTGAAATGATTATGAAAGGTTTCGAGAATATTTACGGCAAGAAAGTTTTCGCAAGATTGGCAGAATATTTCCATGATATGTAATAAATGTTTCATGAAATATGACTTCATAAGATTCATTAATATTTCATGAAATATTCTACGAAATTTTTATGACAGATTTTGCAATATTTCAGGAAAATAAATATCCATAGGGATCAGAATATTTGTGAGAAATATTTCTTATATTTTTCAAAAAATATTTGCAGAAATATAAACTAAATATTTCTAATTCGTCTACATAATACATTGAAAAAAACCTTAAAGTAATATTTCAGTGGAAGATTTTCGATGAAAAGCTGAAAGTGTAAAAATTATATCAATTTTCATTCCCGAAATTTTACTGAATGCGCTTTGAAAGATTGGCCAATAATTTGTATAAAGATCGCTAATATGTATGAAATATTTTGTCTTCCAAAGTACCTATAATGCAACTGAACATTTCATTAACGTTTCAAGTAATACTACAATAAATATTTCAGAATCGCTCCAGAATATTTCTTTGCAATAATTCTGAAGGTGGAAGCCCAAATAAATTGTTAATATTTCATGAAATATTTCAGGAAATGATATTTTGATTTCACTGAAACCTTTTCATATAAGAATTCATATATTTAAATAAATATATAAGAAATACTGCAGGAATATTTCAACACATCTCCGGATTTTTGTGCGGAATATTTTGGGTTATATGTTCTATCCGTGAAATATTCTATTTACTTTTTATTTAGTGTTTTGTCGTTAGCATCCCTCTTGTCTAAAGTTACTGTCTTTTTAATGTGTGAATATGCTATTATTCTTTTCGCACTGGGTAGTCATTATAGTACGTCGAAAGAGCAAATAACAACAACAAAATATCTATCTGTATGAATATATTTGACGTTATAGTCTATACCTTGTTTCTTCAACAATTTATAATTTCGTCTGTAGATTTTTCTATTGAAACTATATTGCATAGAGTAGCATTAATTTATATTTCATTTTATCCCTTGAATTACTTCGGAGATACTCAATTACATTCACCTACTACTCCTTTATGTATATTAAATTCATCTTTAAATTTTCGTCGAATTCTAATTAACTTTCAAATAACGCGCTCTTCTCTCGACTAGACTAGTGTGCGTCGACGCGGCATTCCCAGTCCCCCCCGATAGAATCAGCAGCGATGCCAGGTTGGAGAAATTTTCCTAAGATTTATTTTCCGATGTCCAGAAATCTGTTCTATTTCATATATTACACTATCTTCAATTACTCTAAGCCACGGTTTTACATTCTTTCATTCAGTTGAATTGGGTTCAACGTTGGATTCAGCTTTTATCTGTAACTGTATAACCGGCATTCAATCATTATAAGTACCTAATAAATAATTTGTGAAGTAGATGAATTATTTTTAATCATATTGTCTTAGGAACTGACTTAAAATAAATAATTTTATTCCTTGGATACAAATGAACTTAACAAGTGCTACTTTCAGAAGTCGATATTCTCTATATCTCTATCCGTTCTTCTCAAGGCTTGATAAAAATGAACATCAAGAATCTAGGTAATTCAACATAGTAAAGATTTACTCTAATCTTGATACCATATACTGGGGAATAAAATTTCTGGACCCGGCAACGCTAATCACTAGCCACTCTAGTCACCTGCTTAGTGCAGAAACGAGAAACGGCAGTACGTGAGATTTGGGTTTCATTCGAAGAAGCGCAAGCCGAACAAGGAAGCATTCATTGGTGCCATTTTGATTTTGTCGTTTGCGCGTTGTCTCGATCGTTTTGTGTGTTTGTGTGAGACTAACGTGTGTATTGATATGGAACGAAGTAAATTCCAGTTTGATTACCACTTGATTCTTGGTAAGTAACTTATTTCCCCTTTAACGTTTTCCATCTACTTGCACGTGTTATTAAATCTATCCATTTGTGCCATAATGTCACCGAAATATTTGTATATGTTCATTTTTATTATTTTTCATCACAATTCAACTGTTTCACCCTAGGTCTTACCTTACCAGGTTGAACGAGAGATTGAATCTATTCAATGGAATTTTCGAATTAATCTTTATTCTTTTTATAATATCCATTTTAACATGTGATTGGGAGCTAATGAATTCCATGTTTTACGGATTTCTACTCGTATTTCTATTTTTTGTTATTTGTTTACCTATTTATGCAAATTATATCATTTGATTGAAGTTGGTATCATACTTCATGCTTTGAATGTTTTGCAGTAGCTTTTGGTGTAAGGACAAAATATGAAGAAGCGACAGATGCCGAAATAATGCAGTGTTACTCATACGGATATGGTTGGATGACTTCAGATGGTGGACGGAATAAAAAGTGAGTTTTATAATATTTTCATATCCTGAGATTTTTTGCTTTTCTTTAGTTCACCCTCAGAATAGAATGAATTATGTGTTTCTTTTAACGACTACTTGCTGTGCGAGTTGCTTTCAAAATAGAATCTGCACTAAAATTGTTCTCGTGATGTGAATTTTTTTAGGGCTTTTATTGTTTTGTAAATAATGACTTCACTTTATAGAGTGTGAGAGTCTAACTTCAAACAAATTCTGTGAAAAAGGGCAGTTCTTTTGTTGTAAATATACTAGCACAGGTTGAATTAGTATTTTTAAATGGCGCTTTCTTAAGTGAAGGAACATGATACTGTAATTTGATACATTATCGAAAATTTTTTTGATTTTTTCCGAGGGGGTAACCACTTCCGAAATCGATGTACTTTTGAAGACCGAAATCATCATCCGAAATCCCGAAATCATCATTCGAAATCCCGAAATCATCTTGATTTCCGAAATCAATGTACATTTTTCACATAGTGGTTATCCTCTCGATTTTTCAAGTCCATTTCTGAATGTTTTATCAAGTTACACTTAAGTATGTACCAAATATCAAAGTCTTATTTCTTGTCGTGGAAAAGATATTCAACAAACATCGACTAATTCGAAAACGAGGGAATCTGATCCAACTCGAAGAAATAACTCGGTTATTTCAAAAATTGAATGTCACGAGGTTCTTGATAATCATTTTCTGTCAAATAAAAAGTTGAATAAAACTGATTAATGAGAGTAGCAGCGAAGATTAACGAGGATATTCATTAGTTTGTCGTTTTGTGGGTCACAACGTTTGTTGAAAGATCGAACCAAAGAATATTAAATAAAAACAATATTTGGGTGCGTATGTGTAACTTAAGAGTAGTCATAAAAAATCACAATTGTGCGCAACTTAAACCTCCGATCGCTCTGTCCGGGCATATTTACAAAAAAAAAACTGCCTTCGATATACTGAATTTGTCCAAAGTTAGAGAGAAAATATATTTCAGTAAAGTGTATCTTTTCAGTACTATAAATATTCCATACCACCAATGTAGTATCATCTGGTAGGTACTGACTAGTGCTTTATAAATAATTTTCACATCAGTTGCCGTCAATTTCGGAATTCTATGATGTTATTCAGTTCAAAACCCTCTAGTAAAGAGCATCATTCGAAGCCAAATGCTATGCAACAATCTTTAATAAAGACCCCGTATTTACTGCTGCTGAATTAATTTTCTGAAGAGTACATATTTATTATTTTTCCTCCAATTTTGCGATAATTACCCCAATTCTTCATAGAAGAACTCTCATGACCCTAAATTAACAAAATATGAAACTTTCTGTTTCTGAAAAATCATAAAAATATATTCATTACAGGAATGCCAGTAGTCGACCACAATTCCGGTTTCAATTATCTGCAGATCCTGATGACGAAGATTATGAAGGTTTCAAGTATATTGATACATATTTCAATGTTGTTAATGGAAAATGAATAAATTCTTTTAACTGATTTTGATCTATTCGATACAAATATAACCTTGTTATACTATTTCAGGAAAACCTTATATATATATATATATTTTTTTTTTTTTTTTTCTGATAAAATCACAGTCTTACTATATGTGTATATATTGATGTTCAGGGAATAGACTGATAATTGGTTTATTTAAACTCTTAATTCAATGCCTAGCTTTCAGAACTTTTTTATTCCTTCTTCAGGGCTTCTACAATAATAGTACAGGTTAGTTGACAACAAAAATATTATAGTACGACACTTACAGAATATGAATTTTACCATATGTACTCATTTAACATGGAAATTGTCGAAGATTAAAATAAAATGATAATTGATTATTGACTAGACCTCTTTTTCCTTTTTCTGGAGCGTTCATCATGGAAGTAACAATTTTAGGTTAGAATGACATGCAATGACAAATCAAACACGACAGACCCCCTGTGATCACAGAGTCATCGTTCTTATTCTTCAGGTTACTTGGCAAGGGACATTAGATAGGTGTATATGTTACTCAGATTTTGAACATCAGATTTTTTGTTTACGGTGTTATTGTTGTTTTTTATGTGAATCATCTCTAAAATTAATCGTTTGTTATATTTTGAGCTTTTTTCTAAAATTCTTACATTATCCAGATCTATTTCATGTCTTTCTCCATGAGCGTGTTTTGTTAAGGCACATCTTGTGTTGTTTTTCTTGATATCACTCCTATGTAAACTTAATCTGCTCTTGAGCCATTGTGATGTCTGCCCAATATAGACGTCTTGACAATTCTTGCAACTTATCTCATACACAATGCCAGATTTAAACTGTTTTGGTGTGGTGTCCTTTAATCTAGAATACAGGGTGAACAAGGTTTTGGAATTATATGTGGCTATTTTCAGATCTTCCCCCTTAAAACAGTTCTTGATTCTACCAGAGAGGGTTTTTATGTTCATTATACTCCCATATTTTATCTCATTGATTTCATTGTTTTGTGATGGTACATTGACTTCTTCAACCTCATTCATTCTACTTGTGGCCGACTCAAAAAGTAGCTTTCTGAGCATACTCCTTGGATAACCATTTTCCACAAATATTTTGAAAAGCTTGTTACTATTTATCTGCCTGAAATCGGGATGGCAAATTCTATCTACCCTTGTTCTCATTCCTTTTATAGTATTTATTTTCGTCTTGATTGGGTGATCAGATAAGTAATGGATAAATTTGTCTGATGTTATGTCTTTTCTATACCAGTCTAATTTTATGGTGTTGTTTATTCGGCAGACCTTTGTGTCCAAAAATGGAACTGAGTGGTTTTCATCTTCTTCCTCTACAGTGAACTGGATGTTAAAATGTTGTTGTTGTTATGATTAAAACTATTGCATGTGGTTTTGATGTTAGTGATTTCGTTAGCTGGAGCAATGAGTAGGAGATCATCTACGTACTTTTTTATAAGAAACAATTTAAATGGCAACTTGGCAACCGTGCCGTCCAGAAGATAATCCATCACATAAAGGGATATTATTGGACTCAGATCTGAGCCCATGGAACTTCCAAATATCTGCAGGTAAAATTTTCCTTGGAAGGAGAAATAACTGTTCTCCATCAGAAAGTTGAGGATATCCATAAAGAGTTGTTTAGGTATGTTCGTATATTCTTGGATCACATTCCATTTTTTACTTATTGCTTCGATTGCTAGTTCACTCTGGATGTTTCCGAACAAGTTGACCACATCCAACGATATGACAACGTGGTCAGGTGGTACCTTAAGATTGTTCACAAGATCAGCAAACTCAAAGGAATCCTTGATATAATATTCATTGTCTTTATCATACGCCATACTCAATATCTCTGCTACATACCCAGAAAGATACCGGGTTGGTGCCTGTATACAAGATACTATTGGCCTCAAGGGAGTGTCCGGTTTATGTATCTTTGGATTGCCATATATTTTAGGTGTATTTGAGTTGTAGGTCCTCATTTGCCTTGCCTTTTCTCTTGTGAAAACTTTGTGTGTCTCCAACAAGGAAACGAATTTGTTACATTTTGTTTGTATCTTTTGAGTCGGGTCCATGGGTAATTCTTTAAAACTATTAGAATTGATGATCGCTAGCATTTTTTGTACATAGTCTTGCTTCTCCATTATCACCGTTACCGATCCTTTGTCACTGTTAAGTACAATCAGCTCTTCATTGTCCCTCAAGAAGGATTTTGTCACGTTGAATAGTCTTTCTGTTGTGTAATTCTTGTTGCTGTTATTGTGTATAAAATTAGTAATTATGCTTGTTGTTTTTCCTCTCAGAAAATCCCTCCTCTCTGTTGGAACCTTCTGGATTAAATCCTCCACATCTGTGATAAGTTTGTATATGGGTATTTGATTTGCTGAAACTGGTATACTGAATTTTGAGCCCAGTGCCAACATAGTTTTTACATCATCTGGTATTTCTCTGTCTGTAGTATTCCTTATCCATTTATCCTGTATTCTGAGACTCCCATCTCTGATTGAATTTTCAAGATTGGCAATCTTGGCAATATTCTTTTGTTTAATCTGATTGAATATTCTGTTGTAGTGTAATTGTTGTCTCCTTGTGTATTCGTTTACGGTCTCCAGTGTTAGCTTGTTTTTTAGCAACTCTACTAATTTATTGTTGGTTTTCTGGATTTTATTTATTTGTCTGTTAGTGTTGCTAATTTCCAATCTTATAATAGAGCTTGAGAGTTTTCGGTTTAATTTTTCTACCTCTCTATTATGTTGATGACTACCTTCCATCTCATCCATCATCCATCAGTCTATTCCCTGAACATCAATATATATATATATATATATATATATATATATATATGAACCCGTAGTTCGTTGTTACCTCCGTTAAGTTCATTGGGCGACCTGACCTCCGGGTGAAGGAGTTTTATAATTGGAATAATTTTTGCTTATATATGTAAAGGGGAAGGTAAATAACAGGGGTACCTAAAGAGGGGAAAAGATTTTCATCGAAAAATTTTTCTTCAAACGAATCAGACCTTACTACCTCCGCATATATTTCTTATTAGTAGTGCGCTCTCACCTCCCGCAACGTTGCCAGATTTCAGGAGGACAGAAAGTAAGGCAGCTTGAATTCTACTCATATACAGAATACAGCTGCTCTTCCGATTCATTCACACATACTGAAACCTGTAAATAGTTCGAGAACGATACTGATATTAATAAACTTCATACGCTAATAATTGATTGATAAGGTTCGTGATCTCGGAGTAAATGAATTTGGACAGAAATTATTATCTTTTCTTCATGAATATCAACAGTTTTGAATAAATATGCTTATGTCTACGATACTTCGTCCGATAGGGGAGTTTAATACCATATAGGTCCCAAAATGAATGATACATGACAATGAAATTTTTCGTGACATATGAGATTAATTCCAAAGACAATTTTAACGAATTTGTTTTGGTATGAAATAGTAATCTAATTTTATATCCACGACATTAGGAACTCCATTGAAATGTTTTTCCCGAATTAATCAACAAAGATATACGTTTTACTTTCAGCTTCTATACTTCATTCACTTTTATTTTAGCACTGGATTGGCCATGGAAATTGGATACCGTTCACTCTGTATGGTACGAAAATATTTGGTTGAGACGCTTGTCAAAACATTTTTGAGTTTTAAATCAGTGCTACTTAGTCCGTTCTACGTGAGACTCTCAGTAATTACGTATTTAATCACAATGTCAAATCACTTCGGGAAATATTGAGTCGAAAATATGTAACGAACATAACTGACGTTTATACAAACTGATTGAAGACATACCAAATCTATTCATTTACATGGAAAATACAAGTGATCACTAGTTTGAGGAGAGTTACTGTTGTTTATCTTCTTAGAATCCAAAAAAATCAAACCGAAGATGAAATGCATTCGATGCAGTGTTGAGTTGAATACTCAAAGGTGGTAGGGAATGGATATCTCTTGAAGAAATGAACGGATAATTACAAGAATATTGAATTCTTCAACAAAAATCATCTTGCGTGAATGGTAGTCAAAATAATTGAAAGAAGTTTGAAGCAAGCAAACAAAAAAACTGGCTTGTATTCATGTCTGTTTATATTCAATACATAGAGGACTCTATGACGGTTCAGATAAATATATTTTACGTTTGGTAAAAGTGCCTTGGTTTTCGAGATATTGGGGATTTTCGATTAATCACCCCAAATAATAATAACAGCTGGATATTGACATTTTTCATCATAGCGGATCAAAAGAAACTCCTTGATTCAATGGCATTTTTTAATTGCTCGAGGAGTCTTTTGCGATTTTTCAGTACACAGGGTGTTTCACAAGTTAACGGACAAACGAAAACCGTGAATAGAGGGCATTGAGCTGAGTTCAAAAACACCTCATATGTATGTCTTAGCCATTCCGTCTCCGATATACAGAGGAGTTTATTCAAATTTCCCGAATTTTCGTTCGGCTATAACTCCAAATATTTTAGTTGGATTCGGCTAAAAATTCATTATCCGCTTAAACTTGTAAGTTTCAATAAAACAGAACATCAAAAAATGACGAACACAGGCCTCAATGAGTCATTTAGGCTATATTCAAATTTAAACTCATGAAAAACACTCTGTTTGTAGTTTTTTTCGTCATAATTTTGAATTTTTCAGGTATCTGCATTGATTTTCTCAAAATCAATGAAACTTTGGTATGTCTTGTCAGTGGATTATTTTTAATGAATAATTGTTTGGTGGTGAAATGCCTCTGGAAAAAACAGCGCTGCATATTGACTTTTACTTCACATTAATTAATGGGATGAATATGATCGCCAATCAAATGTCGAAATCTAAAAATGGAATTGAAAATGTTCTCTTTGTTCTTTTTTTCTTTCTTTGTTTTCATTCACACAACTAGTTGTCCATAGAAAAATAGATTCTTTCTGAAGATCAAGTTTTAATTTTTAGTTTCAAGATAGCGTTGTTTTTCCATCCATATTTGGATATTATCAATTTTGAAACATTTTATCATTGTGAATGACTATTTCGTAGAACGAATATAGTATAATTGTTGAACACATTCAACAGAATATTCTTTGAAAAAAAAAATCAATTAAGAATTTTTAAATATATTTTCATGAAGTGCTCTATTCCTTAGAGGCGTCTGACCAAAACAATTATTTCTAGAACATGATCAACAGGTGGGGCAATCCAAAAATCAATTCATTTTGAGACAATAATAATGTAGATAACAAAAAAGTCAAAATTATGATTAAAAAACTACATACACGGTGTTTTTATGAGTTTGAAGTCAAGTAAAGCCTCACTGAGCTCGGTCCAGAAGTTTGTCGAATTTTAATGCTCTGTTTCAATGAAGTTAACAACTCAAGGCTAAATATAAATTTTCAGTCGACTTGATCGAGAATTTCAGGAGTTATAGCCAAACGGAAATTCGAGAAATTTCAAAAAACCCCGAAGAAACCTATATATAGGTTGCCCCAAAACTATTGAATCAAACGTCACACCACGATAGAGTATAGATCAAATACTATCGAATGACACCAACATTAGTTGAGCGAAAATGTACCGTTTCTGAGAAAACCTAACCTAAAGTTGCCGATTTTCGAACTATTTTTTCAATCACATGGCCAATTTGTGATTGAGGATAGCGTTTTTCTCCCATATTATCACCCCTGTTTATTCTGAGTATTAAAAATCATGTAGAAAAACAATTGTTTTAATTTACATTTATACTTAGGTTATGGTTATCGATTAACTACTTAAAATAATTTCAATTAGGGGAGATAAAAAAATAATCTTAGTTCAATATAATTTAAAATCGATATCCTTTTTCACAAACTGGACCTGTGATTAAGAAAAATAGTTCGAAAATCGGCAACTTTAGTATTTTAATAAAATTCTGATTATTTTGGAAACGGTACATTTTCTTCGAACTAATGTTGGTGTCATTCGATAATATTTGGTTTACTCTATCGTGGTGTGACGTTTGATTCACTAGTTTTGGGACATCCTGTATATGAGGTGATTTTGAACTTAGCGCAATGCCCTCTATTCACGGTTTTCATTTGTCTGTTAACTCGTGAAACACCCTGTATACTCCTTGTACTCTGAAAATTTTGAAACAAATGAAAATTCAAATTCTTCTTGTTTTGAGAAACGTTCATCCAGAGACTCTGATTCATCCCTTTACCCAACGTCGACCCTGGTTACATTGCCCGAAATGAAATCGGCATCTGTTTACTGCAAAACACGTGTTAATGCTGATATGAAGGGTTCAAACTTTTCTACCTGATTCGGGCTTTTTGGGAACGAATTGCTCAAGATGTCGAGTTCAAGTAACATTTTGTTTTGCGTGTTATATTGGATGAAATTGAATTTATTCCATGGATGATTCGAGAATTATTGATGTCCAGAATGCTCCAGAATGATGAAAATTTTCAGATTTCATTGAAACTCTTGCGAAAATTATCTCGTATATTGTCAAGTTTAGATTTTAATTCATTCAGAACTTTGAAGTTCGGCAAATAATGATGTAAATAATTCAATATTCTATTCGCCTCAAGACTCGAAACTTTTCGAGAAATGATATATTTAATGATTTGATGACGAAAAAATCAAAAAATTATGTGTGTTGATATTATATTTTCATTCATTGAAGAATATTTAGAATAATGAAGTTCAACAAATGATACAAACAAGATACTTATCCAATTAGCCTCATGATCCGAAACATTTCAGAATTTATTTCGTGTTCAGATAATCCGCTGCATATCGTTGTTCACAATACGACCAATTATAGGACCAATTATAGAACCAATTAATAGATCAATAGCTTTGGAAAATGTTGGTCAGTCTATAAACTGACAACTCATTTTGTCAAATGACGGATTTCAGTATCAGACTGCTACATAGTATAAAGAGAGTTCAAAAAAATTTGTATAGACTACAGAATTTAGATGGTTGATATTATGTGTCGCTAACAGTCAATCACATTTCCTTCAGCGCAGTTGTTGTTTTGAAGAAAAAGTAGTAGATTCTCGCAAAATCCGAAACTCTACATGAATAAGCCGAGTTGTTCAGTTCGGGATTAAAGTTTATCCTAGATTGATTTTGACATTTCAGTTCAGTTCTGTCAGGTTAATCTAGGATCATATTAAATTTCGGCCTAATCCTGAACTGAACAACCGGGCCTTATAGTAATAGCAACGTAGCATTCATTAAGTCGGTATATTATGGGAATAATACTAATTTTTTATAGCGGATGATAGTGGTTTTTAGCATCGGTATTCACGAAATTCATTTTATTATGTTTTTTTAAGGTGAATCGGCCCGAAATCTAGGATGCCCCGACCTGCTAGTTTCGTAAACTTCTATGATAATAGCATAATAACTCAAATTTCAACATTTTAACAGAAATTTTTGAATTTAAGGGAGGGACACATTGAAAAAATCGATAGCAACTTAGCGCCTAAACTACAAGCTTGCCGAAATTGAAACTGGTACCAATCTATTCAGTGCTTCATATAATATATATTGCTTCATGACTCAGTGTTTTTTAGAACCTGTAACAAAAAATTAAAAACTGTAAACTCGTCATCGCCTTCCAAAGGCTGTATCTTGGAAGGGCTGTCGATTTGGAAAAAAATGTATAGGAACAACCCCCGCTTATTTTCATTGAGGAATCATTTCCCTTAGTCCTTCGCATTTGTTTACAGATATCCTGTATATAGATATATTTTATCTATGTGCCTATTTATTTTAGATAGTGGGAGTTTAATCAATATGTGTTAGTTTCGAAGACCAAAACAAAAATTTCAATTGCACCTGATTTGTTAATTATAAGAGTCATCATTTATTTTGAATAATAAAACTTCATGCGAAAATACTTAAATTAACTTTTGTCTTTCTCCTTTCATCATGCGTCCATCAAAGTGTCCGATGTTCATAATAGCTTTTGGGAATTTACCAATCAATCATCTGTATACTTCATTTTGTAGATTCATCATGTCTTGACAAAAATATGGTAGCAATTTCGAAATATGTTGACTCGAGGCCTTCAAAAGACTTCAATTTTGTTTATTTTTTCCCTTACATCCTGTATGATCTATCGCAAAATGCAAATCTGTTTTGGATAATTCTTCATGAAATCTTACTGGTTTCGATATAATTTGTAATTTTCTTTATGATACATCACTAAAAATTTAAACCAGAGAAATGGTACAAGCTCTTTAAGTTTTCGGGAAAATCCAATATTTAAACATAATCGATAATAAAAAAGATGTTTCTGAGCAAAGGATTCCTCAAAATCATTGAGCAATCCGATTTAAGAAAAATATATAGAGCGTTCCATTTGAAATAACATAACAATGTCCAACATTCGGTTAAGCCGACGTTGTTCATTTCTGTGATATTGTAAAATTTGTAGCATTTTTCTCTTGATTCTGAAAATTTTCGGAATGGCTCATTGTGCTTGAATATTCATCATCATTCACATCTGAATATTCTTTTCCGAAAAATTTTTTTTTCGCTGAACAGCTCATTTTATTATATGCAATGTAACAATACTGATTATTCGTTATTCTAATAGGCAGTATTATCTATATAGATCATTTCCATAGAGAGAAGCAATATTATTATGGACAAGACTCAAATCGATTTGTTTTCAGATAGGTAATGAAATAGTTCGCCAAATTCAGAATTATATTGTTAGCTTGAGATGAAAGAAGTTCAACGGATGCATAGATACACACGATGAAATATAAACAGTCATAATCCCATTCGAGAGAGCCAAGATTGGTTTTCTTTCACGTGATTCTTTCCCCTACAGAAGAATGCGATACAAAATCGTTGAGATATGCCGCCTGGATTGCAATAATGGAGGAGATAACGCGCTGCGCCTCTCTTCACTTAATTCCTCCGTATACTGATAATCCGCCTGTCTACATCTGCTTGCACAGTACAACGTTGCCATTTTCGGAGGTACTAACGAGCAAAGAGTCTTCCAGAGCAATTCTTCGATATACAGCTCAGCACACTAGCGCCAGTGATATACACTCGAACTAAAAGATTGTTCAGTACATAAAGGGGGTGCGTTGTGACCTCAAAACGATTTTTTGATATGTTGGTCCCTGAAGCCTCCTGAATCTAACAAGCTAAAAAACAAGGCAAAACGTTGTCACCTCCGATTTCGGAGGTGACAGCGATATATATATGAGGTGAGAGCGTTAAACGAGTTACTATTTTGGAGGTGGTATTAACACTTTATCACTATATATATATATATATATATATATATATATATATATATATATATATATATATATTCAGCAAGGGACTTCATATAATACAAATCGTCAAAAATTTGGTATTACTTTGAAGATATGTGTTCAAAGTATTGCTCAATTCTTCGGGAACATGTATTTTATGAAGTTACTCAGCTACCCTGGCGAAATGTTGTTCAGAGAATTTGCAAGATATTTTTTTGCATATTATTGCAGAAATGCAGATAACGCTTAATATAATTCAAAACATTTCCTAAATTTTTATGGAAATATTTCCTATTATTGCATATAAATCTCACAAAAATATTTTCAGAAAGATTCCAGCAACTTTACACTAACATCGCAGAAATATATTTCGTAACATTTCAGAACCCCTCGTTGGAAGATTTCGAAAACCTCTTCTGAAGATTTCAGGAAACATTTTCTTCAATTAGAAGAAATCTCGCGTAAATATTCCATGTAATATTACTATGATCTTTAGAAGAGATTTCACATAATGTTGTAGAAAATATTTCAAAAATCTATATGAAATATTTCATGAAATATTTCAATGTGAGAAAAAGTCGGACATAACTTTATTTCATGAATATTTCAAGGAAAGATTTATTAAATATTCAAAACCTTGCGTACAAATATTTCATAAATATTTGACAAATATACCATGCTATGTGGGTAGTTCCTCATTTGGATGTTGTTTGGCTTTGTCGAATATCCTTTCCGCATTTCTCTTCATAAATTTTGTAACTGGTTCCCATTCCAAATCTTTGTAGATTTGTTTGTTCCTAACAAACCAGGGTACATCCATCGCCATTCTAAGGAGTTTATTCTCAGTGGCCTGTATTCTCTTGATGTGGGGTCTTGGCTGCGAAGTCCCATGCCGCCGATCCATATGTGAGTTGTGGTCGCGCGATAGTTTTAATCATCGTCAACTTGATGTTCTTATTCATGTGACTTCTTCTGCCTATGAGTGGGTAAAGTCTACTCATTTCGGCTTTTGTTTTATGAACTGCACATTTGATGTGGTTTTTCCATGTAAGTCAAGCTTCACTCCTAGGTATGTTGCTTCATTTTTTCATTCAACCTCTTCTCCATCAACTTCAAGGTTTTCTTCCATCCTCAATCATCTCTCTTGCAGTAATATTGCTTGAGTCTTTCTTCCATTGATTTGGATTTTCCATTCGATGCAGCATTTGAGTAATGCATCTATGGTTTCCTGCAGTCTCTGGTGTATGATCTCTGGGCGTCGATGTCTGAACGCTATATTCCTGTGTCATCTGCGCACAAGGTGAGCATATTTTTAGCATTCTTCGGGATATCATGAACATATATTACGTAAAGCAGAGGTCCAAATACCGATCCTTGAGGCACTCCCGCTTCCAATTGTCTAGTTTGAGAGGTTGCTCCATCTACCTTCACATAAAAGTTTCTATTCCTCAGATAGTTCCTTATAATCTTGCAAAGCTTGGTCGAATATCCTGCTTTTTTCATCTTGTAGATAAGGCCTTCGTGCCATACTCTATCAAAAGTTCTCTCGATATCCACCAGAACTAATAATGTGGCCTGTTTGGTCTGCATTCCTTCGGTGACGTATTTTATAAGCCGTAGCAATTGGAGTTTAGTCGAATGTTTTTCGCCATTTCTGCAGTTTTCCATTTTTTCGGATAGTGTTCAGTCCTCATTATACCGTTTGCAATATTTGTGAGAGCAGCTATACCTTTTCTAGGTAATTTCTTCAACATAACATTCGTTATTTTATCACTTCCGGGAGCTTTTCTATTTTTCAATCTTCTGATTATCTCCTTTATTTCGAATGGAGATATTGGTTTTTCTATTTCGTCGTCTACTGGTGGTTCGTCCATTTCTTCTTCGTTGTTCTCAACTAGTTCTTCCAGATCATCATTATCGTCATCAGGTCTGTAATTTATTCTCGATTCTCTCTCGAGCGAGTCCGCCAGTGCTTCTGCTTTATCGATATTCGTATATGCCATTCCTCTTTCTCCGTGTAGGGGTGGAATTTTAGTCTTTTCTCCTCGTAGGCTTTTTTGCATTCTCCAATGATCGATTGTATTCAGTTCTTGAACCCTTTTGTTCCATCTGCTTGTTCTTTGATCTTTCAGGGCATTTTTTAGAACTGGGCTATGGCGGTTCAGGTTCCTTCTATTCAGATCATTTTTATTCATCCGATATATTCTTCTGAGTCTTCGATTTTCTCGTATAAGATCTTTGCTGGTGCTGGTCTCTTCACTCTTCTCGTGCTTTTTTCGTAAGCTTTCAATATAATCTCTTCCAGTTTATCAACCGCACATTCCAGATCCTCTGGAGTGCTTATTGTTGGAATTTCTGTTATTTCCGATTGTATTAAATGGCTGTATTCAGCCCAATTGATATATTTTCTTATTTCCATCAGTTTTTCTTTTTGTTCTTCTCCAATTGTCAATTCGACGGGATTGTGGTTTGAGGTTCCATCTTCCAAAGTTTCAATCGAGAATTCTTGAGTTATATTTTTCAGTATCGCGATATCTATTACATCTGGTATTCCTCTACCAAAAGCAAGATATGTCGGTAACTCTGGTCCAATTACTATGGCATTTTGTGTTTCAGCGAAATCCTTCAGTTTTTGCCATTTCTATTCTCTGTTATGCTGTTCCAAAATGGGGATTTACAGTTGAAATCTCCGATGCAGATTTTCGGGTTTGTTCCTTCCAACATGTTGTTTATCTCTTCTTCCAATAAATTGTTTTGTGGTGGCTTATACGACGAGGTAATTTCGACTCTTTGACGATTTAATTCGGCAACAATCGTCACTGTTTCTGTTTCTCCTTGTGTTTCGTCGGATCTTCAGTTGAAGTAGTGTTTCAGATCTGTTCTCCCCAATATTGCTACTCCTTCCTCTGTGTTTGTAATTCTGTCACATCTATATGTTTCATAATTGATGAAATTCAGTCGTCTGTTCCGATTTATTCTTGTTTCCTGTAGTGCAATAATATCAGGTTGTCTCTCTGATATTATTTCTTCTATCTCGGCTTTCCGAGTGTTGATCCTGTTTATGTTCCACGAGATTATCTTGAGGGATTTCTTCCTAATATCCGTAATGTCCATTAATTCAGTTTACTGAATAATGCTTGGAGTTTTTTCTCCATTTTCCTCTCAATTTTCAACATTATCTTGTTGAAAATTTTCTCCGTGAAGATATCCAAATCATCGGCTAATTCACATATCTTTATCTTCTCCTGTTGACTGTTCACAGCCTGTTTTATTGGAGGCTTCTTCTGTTCTTCTTTTTTCTGAACCGGTTTTGAAGTCTCCCTCTTCTTTTCCTGTTCTGTAGGTTTGGCCTTCGCTACTTTCTGAATGTTTGGAACAGTAGTTTTAGTTACCGGCTTTTTCTGTTCAGCTGGTTTTCGGGAATTCTTCTTTCTGGTCACCAGCTTGAACTCGCTACATCCTTTGTAGCTAGCTGGATGGCCCTCTTCTCCACATAAGACGCATGTGGCATTTCTCTCTTCACCTTTTCTGGTGAGTGTGCAGTCATTGCTGCTATGGCTTCCTGAGCACATCACGCATCTTTCAGCATTTGTTCTGTGCATGTTCGTACCTTTGGCACCTAAAGCACTGGCTTGGACTTTCAGGCCTCTTTTTTGTTCAACCACAATACAGAGATTGTAGAGTCGCTTCACTTCGAAGATTTCCTTTTTCTGGGTTTTAACCAGGTAGAGAGGTATGGACTTCTTCGTCTTGTACGATGTCATTCTGGACACCTCAGCGTCTGATATTCCCTGGAATATCAGGTCGTCCTTAATCAACGCAAGATCAGCGTCGATTGGTAAATGCCTGATGACGGCATATATCTTCTTCTCTTCCTCCATTTGGTAGGTAAAAAATTCTTTACCCTGGTGTTCGAAAAATTTGGTAATTTTTCTATAATCATCTACGGTTGACGCGATGATTCTAATACCGTCTTTAACTACGGTTGCGCGGCTATAGTTCAACTTCTTGGTGTAGAGTGCTTTAGAAATCGCTACCCAATCTGAGGTGCCCATCATCGTGATGGGTGGGATTCTGTCTTTTCTAGGCTTTTCAGGTGCTTTTTTGGTATTTTCTTCGTCTGACGAGGAGCTGTCTTTACGCGCGCGTTTAGATGGGGGCACATTTTGAGGTTTAGCAATCACCGTTGCTTGATTCCTCCTAATGTCAGAAGTGACATTATTTCTCGCTGCCGAACTCGCAATTTCGGAAAATGTAGGGGGTTTCGGCGCTGAAAGCTTCTTTCGCTAGGCGGAGTTCGTTAATCAATTGGCGGACTGTTTCATTCAGTTTCGCGATTTGAGTTTTCATTTGCTCGTTATCCTTTCGTAAGGAATTCTGTCCTTCAGACTCATTCCCGCTGAAGTCATCGACTTCTTCTGTGGCTTCCATGTAGGAACCCTCATTATCTGAGGTCTCTGACATGGCTAAACGTTTTTTAATTTTTTGTCACAAACTTGGTAACTATCAATGAGAGAGAAAAAAAAGAAAATCACCAATTATTATATAGAAAAAGTCTCACCTGATGTGATTTGCACAACCATCGATCGATTCGATCTGGACTGAATACAACACAACACAACAAAACTCATTCACAAAACTCGTGTAATCGAAAAATCACTCAACACGTCTACTCGCTTCGACGTCTCTCTCTCGACTTAATATGTGTTTGACCTTAACACTTGTTACAAACTTTCACGTGGAGTTCAATCACTTTTTTTTGAGATTTTTCCGGTGAGTGTCACCGCCTCCTACGCCCACGCCCACCACGGTCACGCTAACTGACTTTCGATTTCGAGTACAGTAATAGTGTAACTCTCTAAGGCCCGTATTAATAGTCAGATCTCAAGTATTGAGAATGTCTTAAGTAGCGTCTTGAGACATCAGTCTGACTAATAAATTTGACTTGAGACTGTCAAGATGACGTCTCAATCGGCGATCTCACTTTAGTAGGCGCTTATTAATGAATGTGACTCAAGTACTCGAATGATCTGAAGATAGGTTTTGGGAACGTCAAATTTTGGGTATGATCGAACCCTGACTCAAGATGATTTCGAAATGAAAGTTGGGTTGGTTTGCTTTGTGAACTGACACTAATTTAATTGTCTTTTGTGCTTTCAAAAATCGGCATTATTAAAGTCAATATGGAATCCATGGAAGATGTGATCAACTACTACGACGAAATCGATCTCACGAAGTTTATCGCAACAGAAAATCAGACTTTTCAATTAATGTCCAAGGCATTGTTGGGCCTAATACAGAATTTTTGGATATTGTAGCAAGATAGGCAAGAAGCATGCACAACTCCAGGATCTTTCAAATGTCCAGAGTTCACTTGAGGTACACACAACGTGTACTGGATGGGCGTCTTGTTGGGGATAATGGTTACCTATCATTACCATTTTTACTAACACCTATAACACCTCCACCATAAGACCCTCCATCAATAAGGTACAACAGAGATAGACAACTTGACAATAATGTTTTGTGTATTTTTTTATTTCGATTTTTTTGCATTGATTGACTCTGTGACAATTTCTCCTATAGCGTCCTCAACGTGGATTCCCACCATCTCATTGACTCATCTAACTCCAAAGATGGAAACTCTACCTCCTCCTCAAGTTTGAAGTATTGAGGATACTCTGGTCCTGTAGGTGGTATCTCACAAGGTCTTCTGTAGGCCTCATGCTATAGGACGGAAGCTGCAGTCAGATGTTACGTCCAGGGTTCTGCTGTTTGTAAAGCTAGAGTGTCCCACTTCGATGGCACTACTTTCCACAGATTACAGAAAGTTGTTTCGGTAATCTGTGCTACTTCCGCGGTCTGGTCGAAAAACAATCTCTTCATCAATATCCTTTTTACCTAATTTCGCGAGTGAATTTGTAACCCAAGATCCCATCTGGACCACATACATCGGCGGCTGATCAAATATGTGACATATTTAGTTCGTTCGCGATCGAAAATCCTGCTTCGTTACACTTTATGTAACGAATGTGTAACGAACAAAAATAAAAATATTAATTTCTCTTTTCGTTTTGTAGTCTCAAGTGTATCTCAAGACCATTACTCAAGACATTCATAAGTTGAGTTTCAAGTCTCGTTTTTTGAGATAGTATCAAACTGATAATGACTTGATATGAGTTTATTAATAAGCTGTCATCTTGAAATGCTATCACTATTATGAGAAAGTATCAACTGAGATAGGTCTTGAGATCCGTTTTGAGATCTGACTATTAATACGGATCTAAGTAATCACATTCGAGTTGGAGATAAATCACTGGTAAAAAAGTGACACCACCTCCCGGACTAATATATCGTTTGAAGATTGATGAATGATCCTTTCGCTTTCGTGCGGTTCCCCACTACTTAATCCACAGCCGGAAACGCCGATTCGAATTTTGCGAGCAATGGATACTTTTTTGGTCACACTTTCTTCTAAATACCCTCTAGCAACCTTCGCCGATTCCCATCCACCAAGTTCTCGTAGGTCTAATATATCTCCTCCAGCATTAACAAGAAAATTTACCGAAGATCTTCTAACGCAGTGACCAGTAAATTAGGATTTTCAAGTGAGAGATACTCAGCTATTTTTTGAGGTATTGTAGAGAAGAAATGAATGCCTCAGTGCTGTACTGTACATTTCCCTTTTCTATATTTTCGATGAATAACATGGACTAGCCTTAATATTGCGTACTTTTAAAATAAAAGCACAGGATTGACTTCGTCGTCAGATACCACAGCGAAAATCCGTTTCTTGTGGGTTTTTGAGTCGGACAGTAACAATCAGCTTGTCCTCTGAACATCTTCCTTGGTCATCTCCGCTAACTAATTAGTTCGACAGGTTCCTCCAATTACAATTAAAAAAGCAACTTTCGTCATCAAAAATTCCTCGTCTGGGACAGAACGCACAAATTCGTTGATTTGTTCTCTTGTGAATATTTTTGATTGTTTTGCTCTATAAGTATCCAACGTTTCTCTTCTTGATGAAACGTATTAGGGCGTCGTACTTGTCGATTTCAATCTTTACTTCATTCGCTCGTAAAACGGAATATTTCGGCCATACGGATGAAGCAGAATATTCCTCAAATAGTTTTAAGAAATACGCCAGCAACACCGTTGCTTCTGCACCTCGTGTTGAAATTGTATTAATTCATCTAGAAAGTTTAGTTTGTCAATATGATAATAGTTGTTGAAATATAATTTTGATTGAACACGTTATTTTTATTTTTCGCTTGATTTTATCAATTTGCTCAACACAATATGTGCTTCTTCAATGGTTATGTTGAAATTGTATTATTTCATATAGAAAGTTGTTTGTCAATATGGTAAAAGTTGTTAAAATATAATTTTGATTGAACACGTAATTTTTAGTTTCGCTTGATTTTATCAATTTGCTCAACACAATATGTATGTGTTTCATCACCTCGAACATGTACTTGGTTTCGCCACTCACAAGAATGTCGATATTTTTTTATAATGGATTTTAGATTTGTCCGGAAGCAAGTCCAACCGTGCATTGTTGGTTGCATTCAAGATGTCTAAAATACTGGTGTGTGCACTTGTCACTTTTTGCAAGCATCAAAATTTCAGCGAATCGGGAATATGGGATCAGTTTCGTGGCGGCACCACCATGTCATTTGCTTTGTTCTATCCTTTTTTTTTTTTTTTGGTGTAGCAGGGGGAAAATCTGCAAGACAGACGAACCACCCTCATCTCCTGAGGGGGAACAGTGTGGGGTTTCTCACTCTCCTGCGCTCGAGACCCACTAAAAACCCTACTGCTTCTTGAATTTTGGTTCCGGGCATTTGCCTATAAACCGTTCATCTCTTGGTCGGTTTTCTTCTCGCACACTATCGTGCTGGGATTTATGTGTTTATCCTCTATTGGATTAACACTTTATTGAAATTTTCAATGAGTTTCTGTTGTTATTTTAATCTCTTTTTAATTGATCTCTTGATCTCCTTCGGTAAATTCGCATTCTCCTTTTGTCTTCCTCTGGGTCGTAGTCCACTAGTCTCCTGAGTTCTTGATTCGGATGGTTTTTCGCTGTTTCGAATAATTTCTCTGCTTTTCTGTTCATGAATTCCGTTATGGTTTCCCATTTCAGGTCCTTATAAATCTGTCTATTCCTGACAAACCAAGGTGCATCTATTGCACATCGTAGCAGCTTGTTTTCAGTGGCCTGAATTCTTTTGATATGGCTCTTTGCCGCGAAACCCCAGGCAACTGATCCATAAGTCAGTTGAGGCCTAGCAACGGCTTTGATTATCTTCAATTTTGTCTCTTTCGACATGTGGCTTCTTCTTCCCATCAGAGGATAGAGTCTATTCATCGCTGCTTTCGTTTTGTCGATTGCTTGTTTGATATGATTTTTCCAGGTAAGTCCTTTGTCAAGCGTTATTCCTAAATATTTGGCTTCATTTTTCCAGTCGATTTCTTCGCCGTCAACATCCAGTTTTGTTGTGGGTCGCAGTCTTCTCTTCTGTAGTAATATTGCTTGGCTCTTTTGTCCATTGAGCTTGATTTTCCACTTTATGCACCAGTCATTTGTTTCGTCAATCGACTCTTGTAGAACTCGTTCTATTATTTCAGGGTTTCGGTGTCGAGTTGCTATGCCTGTGTCGTCAGCATATAACGTTAGCATGGTTCTTGGATTTTTCGGAATATCGTGGATGTATATGTTGTACAGAAGTGGCCCAAGTACTGATCCTTGGGGTACTCCAGCCTCTATATCTCTTGTTGAGTAGCATTCTCCTCCCACTTTTACGTAAAATCTTCTATTTTTGAGATAATTCCTGATCAACTTGCATATTTTGATCGAATAAACAGCACATCTCATCTTATATATTGTTTGGGAAACTAACGTTGATTTTTAAAATAAAAGTTTTCGCGCCACATGGTATCAGGGGTCTCCCTTCCTCGACCCAAGACGGGTAACACATGCAAGAGATGAACAGAAGACGCAACAGTGAAAACATCGCTCGCTAAAAAACCTGCCAAGAATCGCTCTATTTTTCGCTTGAATCGCTCTATTTTCCGCTTCTAACACACTAGTGAAGATTATTCCGCAAAGTGCCGTGCACGTGCCATTGTTCAGGAAGACAAGAAGGATTAACACCGTTGAACAGCAGACAGGTAAGATTCCTGATGCCAGATCGTTCGTTTGCCATTTTTTTCTAACGAAAATACAATACAGTCCACATTTCTCTCTTATAAACTGAGTTTCCCCAACATTTTGATCCTAACGAGCCGGATTCGAATAGTTAAATTTTATTGTTCACGGACGAAAAAGATTTTTTTGTCATTTTCAGAGCAATCGCTGTGCACGAAAATCTTTATTTATTGCTTTACGCTAGGGGCAATCATATATTCTATTAGTTCCCGAAAAATAAATTATTTTCATACTTGTTTCATGCTGCTGAGTGTTATGAGATTGATATAATTGATTTTTGAAATTAATTATTGAAACCGCTTAAGAAAATCGTCCGCCATTGAAAATTCGTCGCCTCCAAGGGAAATCGTTACAATTGATTCGCACTCCCCACTCCTCACATTTGCGCATCAGCGTGTCCGCACATTCGCACAGGGTCGTTGAATCTTCAGTCGATCAGCTGTTTCTGTTCCGGATTTGTTTACCTTCTTGTTGTCAATTTCTTTCGCGAAATGGATAAATTGAAGAAGTTTAAAACGCATCGAAATATTTGCATTAGTGACATGACTTCGCTTAATACTCTTGCACAGAAGGCTAAAGTGGATAAAAGTCAACATACTTTATTTAAAGTCCGCTATCAAGATATCGAAACAATTCACGAGGAATTCTTGAAACATCATAATAGTGTTATATCGATGCTCCTAACTGATCCTGAATCCGACGTTGAATTGGAAAATACATTACGTGAAAGTTTTCTCGCTGACTATTATGCGGTTAAAACTGTTTTCACCGAATTATTTGAAGTAAATATACCTTCACCATCGGGACCAAGTCATTCTAGCACTATGTTTGTTTCATCTTCCGCACAAGGAAACGCTCGGTTACCAAAAATTGAACTAATGAAGTTCAGTGGTGATTATAGAGAGTTTGTATCTTTTCGAGATCAATTTGATGCACTCGTACATAATAACGCTGCTCTCACTCCTATTGAAAAGTTTACTTACCTGACTAATTCCTTGCAAGGCACTGCCCTTTCATTGGTGAAAACATTACCTCTTACTGCTGCTAATTATTCAATCGCTTATCGCAGTATTGTTGACCGGTTTTCGAATCGCCGCTTGCAATCACAAAGTCTTTGGTCTGAGATAGAAAACGCTCCAAAGATCACAAGTCCTTCCGCAGTTTCCTACAGAAACCTATTAGATAAATTTACTGAAAACGTCGCCGCCTTGAAAAAGCTGAATTTCCCGACAGAGCATTGGGATTTCATTTTGGTAATGATGCTTCTGAAACGTCTGGATAAACATACTTTGACTCGATTTGAAATGGAACATGAATCCACTGATGTACCAAAATTCAAGGAACTCACTGATTTCATAAATAGACATTGTTTAGTACTCGAAACTTTAGATGCTGCTTCATCTACGCCTGCAACTTATAAAACTGAGAAACTGATTAAAAAATCTATGCAACATACAAGCTCTAATTCTTCGCATCGCTCTACCACTTCGCTTTTTGTCAATAGATCGCCCTCCGCAACGTGCATACTATGTCAAACAAATCACTCACTCTATACTTGCCCCGCCTTTGCGGCAAAGTCTGTTTCTGATCGCTATACATTTTGCAAAAACAATAAATTATGTTTTAACTGCCTGAGTTCCGCTCATGATCTAAGATCTTGTAAATCCTCGTACACTTGTAAACGATGTAAGTCCAGATTTCACCATACGCTGCTTCATGATGACAGTAAGACTCGCTCATCCAACACATTAGCCTCGACTTCAAGCACCGCACCCGCTGACTCGCTCACTCAAATTATTTCGCCTAAGAAGCCAGACTGCACAACTTTCGTTGGGGCAGGACTGGTACGGAAATCTTCTCAAGTTCTTCTATCTACTGCATGTGTTGATGTACTTGATCGACATGGTAATTACCAATCATTCCGGTGTTTGATTGATTCCGGTAGTATGAACAGTTTCATAACCGAAAAAGCTGTTCAACGATTACAATTGCGTAAAACTACTTACTATATTGAGGTTCGCGGCTTAGGTTCTATGAACACTAAGTTGTCTAAAGGTAGAGTGTCAATTTCTTTGAAATCGAAAAATATTCAAAATCAACATGCACTTTTCACTGACGCTATAATAGTTGATAAAATATGTGATAACTTGCCAGGCTGTCAAATAAAAACTGATTCTTGGTCACATATACAAAATCTATCGCTCGCTGATCCATTCTTTTATTCACCTGGTACAATAGACCTGCTACTTGGAGCAGATGTATTCTCGGAGATAATTCTTCCAGGCTGTATCACCGGAAAATCAAATCAACCAGTTGCTCTTAACACGCTCTTCGGTTACATTCTAATAGGAAAATTCGACAGCGTCTCACAGAATTCTACTTCCTCATTTTTTATCAGCTCATTTGAAAATTCATTTGAAAGTGACATTTATAGGTTTTGGGAGATTGAAACTGTTCCGGAAACGGCAAATTCTGGGATTGAAGATTCTGAATGTGAAAAGTATTTTTTAAAAACAATTTCTCGCGCAAGTGACGGAAAATTTATTGTCTCACTTCCATTTTTAAATAATTCCACACCACAGTTTTCAAATATGAGAAATTTCGCTCTTTCGAGATTTTATTCGCTTGAACGCCGGCTATTGAAAAAACCGCAGTTGTATGCACAATATAAGGAATTTATGAAAGATTATCTCGATTCGCATCACATGGAAGAAGTTCCATCTGATGAAATTGAAACTAACTCTTACTATTTAATTCATCATTGCGTGTTGAAACCAGAAAGTTTATCAACCAAATTACGGGTTGTTTTTGATGGGTCGGCAACTAATAATTCTCAAAGTTCATTGAATGACCTTTTAATGGCAGGTCCGAAATTGCAACCTGATATATGCAAAGTGATCCTGAATTTTCGTCTTTTTTAATATGTAATTTGTTGCGATATACGTCAAATGTATAGAATGATCTGGGTCGATCCTGATCAGTGTGATTTCCAGCGGATAGTTTTTCGTTTTGCCCCAAATAATGAAATACAAGATTTCCGCCTGAAAACCGTTACATATGGATTACGATCCAGCCCTTTTCTAGCATTAAGAGTTCTTCGAAAATTAGCCAAAGACGAGAATTGCAATCATCCTCACGCCGCAAAACTAATTCTTAACAATTCATATATCGATGATTTTATTTTTGGTGCACCCACCATTGAAGATGCTCGAATGATACGCGATGATCTTATTGCGCTTTTGGGAAAAGCAGGATTTCAGTTGAGAAAATTTTGCAGCAATAATTTAACTCTGCTGAAAGATTTACCAGACTCATATTTATCAATGAACCCGCTCGAATTTCAGAAAACTGAAGAATTATGTCCTTTAAAGGTTTTGGGATTGAATTGGAGTCCTAAAGATGATTCTTTCAATTTCTTTTGCAAGCCTCTAACCGAGTCTTCCTGCTCTAAACGAATTATGCTCTCTCAATTGGCCAGGGTGTATGATCCTCTTGGATTTGTTGCCCCTACTATTTTCTTATTCAAGCATTTGATACAGAAATTGTGGATTTCTAAGCTTGGTTGGGATGAGACTCCAACTGATGATATCGTTCGCACGTGGCAACAGTACAAATTAGAATTACCATTGTTGTCTGAACTAAGAATTGAACGTCGAATCGTTCCCCCTGACGCTTTCTATGAAATTCACGGTTTCTGTGATGCAAGTGGAAAAGGATACGCGTGTGTAGTCTATTTGCGAGCGTTAGGCGCTGACAGAATTACTACGCATTTTGTGTGCGCAAAGTCTAAGATTGCTCCCTTGAAGAAAATCACGATACCTCGCCTCGAATTATGTGCTGCTGTCCTTTTAACTAAACTTATGCGCTTTGTTGTTGACGTTTTTAGTGATGTCATATCGATAAAGAAGGTAGTTTCTTGGTCTGATTCACAAATTGTTCTCCATTGGCTCAAAGGCACGCCCAATCGTTGGAAGACATTCGTTGCAAACCGCGTTTCATACATTCAATCTCATATACCGCAAACTTCCTGGGTTTACATTAATTCAGAAAATAACCCTGCTGACCTGGCATCTCGAGGTCTCTTACCATCTAAACTTTTGTCTGCTAACATTTGGTTCACGGGTCCCTCATTGTTAAGAGAACGTGAAATATCGATATTCATTCCGCATTCATCCTTCTCATATCCAGTAGAAGAACAACGAACATTGAACCTTTTAACTCTTCTGTCAGATGATGATAATGTTCTGCAAACCTTAATAAATCGGTTTTCATCCTTTGACACGTTACTAAGAGTCACTGCTTATTTGTTGAGATTCATATCGAATGTTAAAGATCGTCAACGTACAACTTATGCTCACCTCACCAATTCTGAACTGTACACCGCTCTGCTAATGTTAGTTAAATATGTTCAGCAGAAACATTTCTTTCGTGAATTTGAGAGTAAAAAATTTTCGCTGCCGCTTCGAAAATTGTACGCCTTCAGATTCAGAAGGAATTTTAAGAGTAGGAGGTCGAATTGAGAACGCTCAGTTGAGACACGACGCAAAGTTTCCGATCCTACTGCCTCGCCAAAGTCGATTCACTACGCTGACTATAGAACATTATCACAAAAAATATTTGCATGCTGGACCACGAACAACACAATATTTGATCTCTCAGAGATTTTGGATTCTTTCAAGTAAACGTGCAATCAATTCTGTGATTTCGAAGTGTGTCTATTGTTGGAAGATTCGACCGAAGTCATTTCAACCTCCAATGGCTCCGCTGCCAGAAACGCGAATCACTCAAGCCAAAGCTTTCCTCCATTCCGCTGTTGACTTCGGAGGTCCTTTTTTAATCACTTTGTCACGTCATCGCGGAGTCAAATCGTGCAAAGCATACATTTGTGTCTTCGTTTGTCTTGCCACAAAAGCCGTTCATGTAGAATTAGCGAGCGATCTTTCTGCAGAAATTTTTTTGGCTGCTTTGCAGCGATTTGTCGCTAGAAGAGGTCGGGTTTCGACAATATTTTGCGATAACGCGACGAATTTTGTGGGAGCAAGCAAGCAGCTTAAATTGATAAAAGACGCTGCTGAACAAGAACGAATCAAATTCGTTTTCTCTCCACCTTCTGGTCCTCACTTCAATGGACTGGCAGAAGCAGGAATTAAGTCAGTAAAGCTTCATTTAACTAAAGTTATAGGTGATCAAATTTTATCCTATGAAGAGTTCAACACTATATTGACGCTTATAGAATCAAGTTAAAATTCACGCCCGTTAACTCCGCTTTCCTCAGATGTCGATTCTATTGATGCGTTGACACCGGGTCATTTTCTTACCCTGGAGCCACCTTCTGTTGTTCCTACTCCCGATTTTAGTAATTGCTCAATGAATCGGTTGTCACGATGGCAATTACTACAGCGCATACACCAAGATTTTTGGCGCCGATGGCGACGCGAATATCTCCATACCCTACAGCAGCGAAGCAAGTGGCTAGACTTCACTTCTCCGCCTCGCCTCGGTTCTCTTGTGTTGATCAAGGAAGATAATCTACCTCCTGGGAAGTGGAGCCTAGCTCGAATCGTAGCATTGCATCCTGGCGATGACAATGTCACTAGGGTCGCCACAGTGAAAACGATTTCAGGTTTTCTGACACGACCACTAGTGAAACTCTGCCCGCTCCCTGTTGAGTGATAATCTGTTTTTTTTTGCTATTCCATTAAATTTTTATATTAATTTAACATTGGGGATTTTCGTGCACAAGCAACAATTGCTAATATATTTTTTTTTCTCTTATTTTGCTATTTGGGTATTTATTTATAGTTATTTGGTATAAATTGCTCAGCAAACGAATGCCACCCATTCGTTCATTATATTTAATTTTTTTTTATACTTAAAATGTTGCAAACATTTTCCCGGGGCAGGATGTTTGGGAAACTAACGTTGATTTTTAAAATAAAAGTTTTTCGCGCCACATGGTATCAGGGGTCTCCCTTCCTCGACCCAAGACGGGTAACACATGCAAGAGATGAACAGAAGACGCAACAGTGAAAACATCGCTCGCTAAAAAACCTGCCAAGAATCGCTCTATTTTTCGCTTGAATCGCTCTATTTTCCGCTTCTAACACACTAGTGAAGATTATTCCGCAAAGTGCCGTGCACGTGCCATTGTTCAGGAAGACAAGAAGGATTAACACCGTTGAACAGCAGACAGGTAAGATTCCTGATGCCAGATCGTTCGTTTGCCATTTTTTTCTAACGAAAATACAATACAGTCCACATTTCTCTCTTATAAACTGAGTTTCCCCAACATATATTAATCCTTCATGCCATCCTCTGTCGAATGCTCTGGCGACGTCTAGTAAAATAAGACCTGTAGCTTGTTTATTTTGGAATCCCTCTGTTATGTACTCTGTGAGCCTTAATAATTGTTGTTCTGTTGAATGCTCTCTTCTGAATCCGAACTGTTCTGGTGGTATTAGTTCCAGATTTTCGGTTTCCTCATTTAGCCTCGTGGCGATAATTCTTTCTACTACTTTTCCTAACGCCGACAGTAGACTTATCGGTCTATAGTTTTGTGGAAACTTCTTCTCTTTGAATGGTTTATTGAATACTATGACTTCTGCTGTTTTCCATTTTTCTGGGTAGTGTTCTGTCCTCATAATTCCATTCGCGATATTTGTTAGAGCGGCTATACCTTTTCTAGGTAATTTCTTTAACATAACATTCGTTATTTTATCGCTTCCGGGAGCTTTCCTCTTCTTCAAACTTCTAATTATTTCCCTGATTTCGTTTGGCGATGTTGGCTTGTCTATTTCAGCAGTCGCTGGTAATTCATCCATTTCTTCATCATTTTCTTCAACCAGTTCTTCCAAATCTTCATTGTCGTCGTCTATCCTGTAATTTATTCTCGATTCTCGTTCGATCGAGTCCGCCAATGCATCTGCCTTATCAGTATTGGTATAAGCCATTTCCCTTTCTCCGTGTAGGGGTGGAATTTTAGTCTTTTCTCCTCGTGTAGTATGTATCAGTATGAACAACCTTTATATTTTCATACGTGAGACGGCAAGGCCTGTGAAACCTTACATCATTATTAGAACGTGCCTCAGATAGATAGAATTGCTCTTGAAATAACACGTAATCGATATCTGTATGTTTATAACCATTGTCATTCATATTTATCAATTCATGATGTATTATAAACACAACACGTAAACAATGTATAAATAATATATAGCATTTGGCTAAGGAAGATTCATTCAGTGTGTGTATTCATTCATTATTGAATTACATCATACAGTTGTCAATTCTATAGTCTGTGCTCCGTTCAACATGTCTTAAGAAATAAACACCTTTGATGAGTCTGCCGAACATTATTCGTCATCCCTCCACCGCATAGACGATTAGCCGAACCTACCCTAGTTGGGTACATCACATGGCGATCCTGCCAGTCGTATGCGGTTAGAGGTCCATATGGTTTTGACTGAGTATTCTTAACCAAGCCAAGATGGGATTAAAACGAGAGCCGACACTAAATTAATGAAGAACGCACTACGAACTGCCGAGATGAAAGTGCTCAGAAACGTCCTAGGCCTCACATTACGAGACAGAAGGAGAAACGAAGAAATTCGAAGGGAATGTGATGTTCCGGATATAGTCCGATGGGGTCGCAATAGGAGAAGCCACCAGGAATTAGTGTAAAGGAAAAATATACCGTAAGAATTTTTCCTTGTTATGTCTAATTGTCAAGTCGGAACCAAATTTTTTCATAGCATTGAATCCTCACCAAGCAATCATAGAAAAGTCACTATCAGAATCTAGAAAATTGCTTCAAGAAAGGTCTAAATTAATTAAAGATAAACAGCACTCAGAAAAATCAACAATGACGGAAAAATTTGACTTGAGGACAGCATCCTCTTTATTGCCAGCTATTACTAATGAAGAAGAGTCCGTATTGCAATTAATTGATGCCATAGAGTTATATACCGATATGCTCGATGATCAAGGTAAAAAGTCTCTGATCAATTATGTGCTAAAAATCAAATTGACTGCAAATGCTAAATTGAAGTTACGAAAAGAGTATCAGAAAGTTGAAGATTTGGTAATAGATATGAAAAAAACCCTCATAACTAAAAAGTCACCAACAGCTTTATCAAGTCAACTCCACAATCTGAAACAAGAGAATAAGACAATAGAAGATTTTGCTAAACTAGTTGAACAGTTGTCTCTCGATTTAACGATCGCTCAAGCAGATAATGCACCAGAATCATTAACTGTTTTAGCCAAAGTGAATGAAAAAATTGCTCTAGGCGCATTCTCCAACGGATTACGAAATACGGAAATCAGAACTATCATAAAGGCAAGAAATTTTAACAACCTCAAAGATGCTGTAGCATCAGCTAAGGAAGAGGAACTTGTAAAAATTTCATCTCAAGCATCTAGCCAGAAAGTTTTCCATAGGAAAAATTTCAATCGAAATCGTAATGATTTTAATCGGAAAGGAAATTCTGACCATTCACATCGAGGTCGTGACCGCAGGGAGAATCCTAACAAACATAATTTCAATTCAGCGAAAAATAATTACGGACAAGGTCGCGGTCGCAAGTTCACCAATCATTCGAAAAACAATAACAAAGGGTACTCGAAACAGCAGAGAGCATATTTTGCCGATAATGGCACAAACTCTTGTACAGAGCAAAATACCGAAGCAGATAAGTTTTTTCGTGACCAACAGTCATGTTAGTTACAATTTGAATGCTTTCAATTATGTTTCAGTGAAATATGGCAAGAATGAATTGAATTTTTTAATTGACACAGGTGCAAGCATTACCTGTATATTTTCAGAATTTTTAGCGAAAGGAGAATATTTAGATACTAAAGAAAAAATAAAGATCAAAGGTATAGCCGGATGCACATCTTCCATGGGCTCCGCAAACATTTCAATTATTTTCAAATATGCAAAATTCACCCACAATTTTTCAGTTATAAAGTCCTTTGACTCAAGTATACAAGGTGTACTAGGATCAGATGTTTTCAAAAAACACAAAGCAGTAATTGATTACGAAAATTTCATTTTGAAACTAAAGAATAATAATGGAGAAATTAAGGTACCGTTGAAATCCAAAGTTGAACATTATACTATTATACCACCTAGATGCGAAATAATTCATTACTGTCATACTGAGGAAACAGAAGAATGTGTCATTCTAAACGAACAAATATGCGAAGGCGTTATCATCGCAGGAATGATCGCAAAACCGGAAGATAATAGAGTTCCAATTAGATTGTTAAATGTGAACGATAGAGAAATAAAGTTGAAAAATTTTATTCCAAAACTGGAGAGTCTTTCAAATTTCGATGTTATAAATTATGGTAGAAATGAAATATCCGTACAAAGAGTAGATGAAATATTAGATTCAATCAATATGAAATCATTGAACAAGGAAGAAATAGCTTCCGTACAAAAAATTTGTGCCAAGTATGCAGATATTTTTCATGTAGACGGTGATCCTTTAACTGTTACCAATTTATACCAACAAAAAATTTTACTCAAACCAGATGCTCAACCAGTTTATGTAAAACCGTATAGATTACCGCATTCGCAGAAAAATGAAATTCATAAACAAGTAGACAAAATGCTACGAGACGGGATTATAGAGGAAGCCAGATCTGAATGGTCCTCACCGTTACTAATAGTACCAAAGAAACCAGATCACAATGGAGTTAAGAAATTTCGAGTAGTATTAGATTATAGATTACTGAACAAGCAAATTAAAGGTGATAAATTTCCATTACCAAACATTACTGAAATACTAGATTCCTTGTCAGGAGCAACTTACTTTTCTCATCTAGATTTAGCGCAAGGATATTACCAGCTGGAACTACATCCCCAAAGCCGACCCTACACTGCGTTCACAACTGAAAGAGGTCAATATCAAATGAAAAGACTAGGAATGGGTTTAAAAACAAGCCCTAGCTCATTTTCAAGACTTATGACAATAGCTATGTCAGGTTTTAATTACGATTCATGTTTTAATTATTTGGATGATTTAATAATCTTTGGACATTCGTTGCAAAACCATAATCAAAATTTAGTGAAAGTATTACAACGACTGAGGGAGGTTAATTTGAAATTGAATCCTAGTAAATGTGAATTCTTGAAGAAGGAAATGTTGTATCTAGGTCATATCATTTCGGATAAGGGCATTTCGCCAGATCCAGAAAAAATCGATGCTATTTCACGATATCCTGTACCTACAAGCTCTGAGGAAGTAAAACGTTTTGTTGCATTGGCTAATTATTATAGGAAATTCATTCAAAATTTTGCAGCAATCGCTCAACCTTTGAACAACTTATCACGCAAAGGAAAAATTTTTCAATGGACGGAAGATTGCGAAAAATCATTTCAAACCTTAAGGCAAGTCCTTCGGACAGCACCTATTTTACAATATCCAGATTTTTCAGAGAATAACGAATTCATTCTAAGAACGGATGCTAGTGGATTTGCATTAGGTTCAGTTTTATCAAATTCTAATGACCATCCAATAGCCTTTGCTTCACGAAGTTTGAATCCAGCAGAAAAGAACTATTGTACAATTGAAAAAGAGCTCTTAGCAATAGTTTGGTCAGTCAAACATTTCAGATCTTATTTGTATGGACGGAAATTTAAAATCTCAACAGATCACCGACCACTGATTTATTTGTTCAGTATGACCAATCCATCTAGTCGATTAACCAAATTCCGTTTGATTTTAGAAGAATATGACTTCACGGTTCATTATGTAAAAGGTTCAGAAAATGTAACAGCAGATGCCTTATCGCGTATTAAAATAGATTCAGCAGAACTCAATGAAATGACGAACGGTAGAGTTGGAAATATATGCGTCATGACGAGATCTCGAACTAAAAATGAAGTAGGTTCTAAACAACATGAGACGAATGCCTCCGATGGCAAAAGGATTGATCACCCTGTTGTTGTCGAAGTTTTAAAACGTCCAGCGAAAAGTGTTGAGTTAAGACCAATTTCAGAAAAAGAATTTCATAATTTGAAAAATCAACATTTAGAGGATTACAATGAGAATTTAATATATAATGTGAATTCACAAATTATTTTCATTAACCAGGATATCCGATCAGCGTACGACTTAGGTACATCGTTGAGGAAACTGGAAAACTTATGCGCAGAAAATAATATATTAGAATTGTACCTCATAAAGCTAGCTAGTAATAAAAATTTTTTGAATATGTTGACAAATTATAAGAATGAAATTCTAGGAACATCCTTAAAGATTAATATAATAAGAGATGTAACGCGAATCGAAGACAGGGAATTAAGGCAAATAATTCTGAACGATTTTCACATGCTTCCAACCGGTGGACATGCAGGTATCGAACGCATGTTCAACAATATCAAAAGAGAGTATTTCTGGAATGGCTTAAGATCTGATGTTGAAAAATTTGTAAAGAAGTGTGATGATTGTCAACGTCATAAACATTCTTTACCTAGAAAAGAACCTTTGACAATCACTACCACAGCTTCGTCTGCCTTTCAGAAAATTTTTCTAGATCTCGTAGGTCCATTACCTATAGATATCGAAAATAACAAATATATACTCACAATTCAATGCGACTTAACCAAATTTGTAGAGTGTTACCCACTACCAAACAAAGAAGCAGAAACAGTTTCGAAATCTTTTATTCAAAACTTTGTTTTAAGATATGGTATACCTTCTGAAGTTGTTACAGACCAAGGTACTGAATTCTTATCAAGAATATTTAGTGAATCTTGTGATTTGCTCAAAATTAAGCAATTCAATTCAACAGCTTATTACCACGAAACACTAGGTGCGCTTGAAAATTCGCATAAACACTTAGGAGCTTTCCTTCGTATGCACGCAGCTAAAGAAAGTAACAACTGGAGTAATTGGGTTCCGTATTGGTGCTTTTCATATAACAATACCGTTAACTCTTCAACTCGCTATACTCCGTACGAATTAGTTTTCGGAAAACCTAGTAGATTGCCACAAAATTTAAAAAACCAAGTAGATCCAATCTACAATTTTGACAACTATCCTCTTGAACTAAAATATAGGTTGCAAACGGCATGGAAAGATGCTAGAGAAAACTTGGTAAAGACAAAATTGAAGAGAAAAGAGAGTTTCGACAGGAAATGTAACGAAATAAACTATAAAGTAGGAGATAAGGTGCTCTTGAATAATAAGAACATTGACAATAAACTTGACCCCTTATTTAACGGTCCCTACGAAATAGTGGAAGTGCGAAACCCGAACATTATTGTGAAAACGGCCAACAACAAACTCAAAGAAGTGCACAAGAACAGAGTGAAACCGTATTTCTCATAACTAGTAATAATTACTAATCAGTGATTAGAATTAAGAATTAGATTAGGATATTACCGTATTTAACTTTGTAGATTTAAGACCCATTGAGACTGTGATATGTATTATATATATATAGTTATTAAGTTATGGATAAGAAAAAAAAAAAATTTTTCATTTTTGTATAGAAAAATTTTTTTTCTCACAAAGAGGGAAGGTGTAGTACGTATCAGTATGAACAACCTTTATATTTTCATACGTGAGACGGCAAGGCCTGTGAAACCTTACATCATTATTAGAACGTGCCTCAGATAGATAGAATTGCTCTTGAAATAACACGTAATCGATATCTGTATGTTTATAACCATTGTCATTCATATTTATCAATTCATGATGTATTATAAACACAACACGTAAACAATGTATAAATAATATATAGCATTTGGCTAAGGAAGATTCATTCAGTGTGTGTATTCATTCATTATTGAATTACATCATACAGTTGTCAATTCTATAGTCTGTGCTCCGTTCAACATGTCTTAAGAAATAAACACTTTTGATGAGTCTGCCGAACATTATTCGTCATCCCTCCACCGCATAGACGATTAGCCGAACCTACCCTAGTTGGGTACATCACACTCGTAGGCTTTTTTGCATTCTCCATGCAGAATGATCGATTGTATTCAGTTCTTGAACCCTTTTGTTCCATCTGCTTGTTCTTAGATCTTTCATTTCTTTCTGTCATTTTTCAGAACTTGGCTATGTCGGTTGAGGTTCCTTCTATTTAGATCATTTTTGTTCATCCTATATATTCTTCTAAGTCTTCGATTTTCTTGTATAAGATCTTTTACTTCTTTAGGCGTATCGCCATGCGGATGACTTGGTGCTGGTCTCTTCACTCTTCTCGTGCTTTTTTCGTAAGCTTTCAATATAATCTCTTCCAGTTTATCAACCGCACATTCCAGATCGTCTGGAGTGCTTATTGTTGGAATTTCTGTTATTTCTGATTGTATTAAATGGCTGTATTTAGTCCAATTGGTATATTCTCTTATTTCCAGCAGTTTTTCTCTTGGTTCTTCTCCAATTGTCAATTCCACGGGATTGTGGTTTGAGGTTCCATCTTCCAAAGTTTCAATCGAGAATTCTTGAGTTATATATTTCAATATCGCGATATCTATTACATCTGGTATTCCTCCTCCAAAAGCAAGATATGTCGGTAGCTCTGGTCCAATAACTATGGCATTTTGTTTTTCAGCGAAATCCTTGAGTTTTTTGCCATTTCTATTCTCTGTTATGCTATTCCATAATGGGGATTTACAGTTGAAATCTCCGATGGAGATTTTCGGGTTTGATCCTTCCAACATGTTGTTTATCTCTTCTTCCAATAGATTGTTTTGTGGTGGCTTATACGCCGAGGTTATTTCGACTCTTTGCCGATTTAATTCGGCAACAATCGTCACTTTTTCTGTTTTTCCTTGTGTTTCGTCGGATCTACTTTTAAAGTAGTGTTTCAGATCTGTTCTCACCAATATTGCTACTCCTCCTCCGGTGTTTGTAATTCTGTCACATCTATATGTTTCATAATTCATGAAATTCAGTCTTCTGTTCCGGTTTATTCTTGTTTCCTGTAGAGCTATAATATCAGGTTGTCTTTCTGATATTATTTGTTCTATCTCGGCTTTCCGAGTGTTGATCCCGTTTATGTTCCACGAGATTATCTTAAGGGATTTTTTCCTAATATCCGTAAGGTCCATTAATTCAGTTTACTGAATAATTCTTGGAGTTTTTTCTCCATTTCTCTCTCAATTTTCAACATTATCTTGTTGAAAATTTTTTCCGTGAAGATATCTAAATCATCGGCCGATTCAGATGTCTTTTTCTTCTCCTGTTGACTGTTCACAGCCTGTTTCATTGTTAGTTTTTTCTGTCCTTCTTTTTTCTGGACGGGTTTTGGAGTTTCCCTCTTCTTTTCCTGCTCTGTAGGTTGGGTCTTCGCTACTTCCTGAATTTTTTGTTCAGAAGTTGTTGTTTTTGTTACCTTCTTTTTCTGTTCAACTGATTTTTGGGAATTTTTCTTTCTGGTCACCAACTTGAACTCGCTACATCCTTTGTAGCTAGCTGGATGGCCGTCTTCTCCACATAAGACGCATGTGGCATTTCTCTCTTCACCTTTTCTGGTGAGTGTGCAGTCATTGCTGCTATGACTTCCTGAGCACTTCATGCATCTCCACGGGAAGGAGCATTTGTTTTGTGCATGTCCGTACCTTTGGCACCTAAAGCACTGGCTTGGACTTTCAGGCCTCTTTTTATGTTCAACCACAATACAGAGGTTGTAGAGTCGCTTCACTTCGAAGATTTCCTTTTTCTGGGTTTTAACCAGGTAGAGAGGTATTGGTTTCTTCGTCTTGTTCGATGTCATTCTGGACACCTCAGCGTCTGATATTCCCTGGAATATCAGGTCGTCCTTAATCAACGCAATATCAGCGTCGATTGGTAAATGCCTAATAACGGCATATATCTTCTTCTCCTCCTCCATTTGGTAGGTAAAAAATTCTTTACCATGCTGCTCGAAGAATGTAGTGATTTTTCTAAAATCATCTACGGTTGACGCGATGATTTTTATACCGTCTTTAACTGTAGTTGCACGGTTGTAATTTATCCTTTTTGTGTAGAGAGCTTTAGATATCTCTACCCAATCTGAGGTGCCCATCATCGTGATGGGTGGAATTTTATCTCTTTTAGGCACTTCCGTTGCCTTCTTGACAGTCTCCTCATCAGAAGAGGAGCTTTCTTTTCGCGCGCGTTTAGTTGGGGGCGCGTTCTGGGTTTTAGCAACTTGAGTTGCAAAATTTTTCTTTTTTTCCGGTTCTGGAGCTACTTCCTGTTTGGAGGAATTTTTGGGGACCGCTACCGGTCAATTTCTGCAAATGTGGGGGATTTCTGTGCCGTAATCTGTTTTGCAATTTCAGCAAAACTAGGGGATTGAGGCGCTTTATTCTTGTTAACTTCCTCTCTCAAGAGGCGTATCTCTCCGACCAACTGAGACACGGTTTCAGTCAGTTTATTTATTTGAGCCTTCAACTGCCCATTCTCTTCTTTGAGCCTTACAAGCTCCTCGTGTTCGCCTTCGCTGAATTCTTCAGCATCGGTCGCTTCCATGTAGGAACCCTCATTATCTGAGGTTTCCGACATGGTTTTATACTCAAAAATCTCAAAATATCAAACAATTTGAAAATAATAAAATATTCAGAAATCTTCACTGGAATAGTCTAATATAAAACTATGGTATAAAGCCGAATGTTTTATACGCCATGAGAAAAATCAGAAAAGAGATACGAAAAATAAGCTCACCTGATGTTTTCTGCAGTACCAACGAGAAAAAAAAAATTCTCTGGACACTTAGGATGAACACCAACTTTGAAAATTTTAACGAATTAAAATTCCGATAACAAATATAGAACCTACACAAACTTCACAGACGGAATCAAATATTCCGTAGCTTGGTTAGTGGGCACTTTCACCTCCGCTTTCACTTTTACGGCACTGTGACACTTCGACTTTCTCGTCCGCTTTCTCTTTTATAGCACTAGGAGCACTGTAGCACGTCTTCTCTTGTCAAGCGAATGACTCGGAATGTTTGTTCTATCCTTGTTCTACCAAAGGAAGTCCAATGATACTCTGTCGTTTTATTTTGTTTTGCGTTTCTTTTTTTCAATCTTTTTGTAGATTTATTCTCGGTAACGGGATACAGCAATGAATGAATGTTTTGTGTTGATATCGAATATCGATGAACGAGTGCAAAATATGAACTGGCCCATTTTGTCAGCTGTTTAGGAATATTTGTGATTTACAGTTTAATTTTCGTTGTAAAAAACATCTGTCAATATTTCAATTCAATATGATTTTAATAAAACACAGTTGATTGGTCAAATATCCAATATATGCAGTTGACGGAAAGGGAATTTTCACTATATCTACTCAGGAAGAACATTTGAAGAACAGACTCGAATAGTTTTATGTATTTTTGATTCTCAATACATGCTCACAATTCACATTACGTATTTTCAATACAGTTTCTTTGAAATATATTGCTGAAGTTGACATAAAACTTAGTTATATCCGTCCCGAATGTTAGTTCATCTGATTTGTTTCTGCCTCAGATTCCAAAAACACTGAATTTTTAGCTGTAGTTCTTGATTGTCCATACAGAAAACAGAACTTACTGAACGACATGTTGAATGAATGAATGTTTTACACCTCTTTCTCGAATCAAATACATTTTTACACACCAATAATCACTTATAAATACAACATATTCGTAAGTCGTACGAAAGTATTCAAATTATTTTCAGATGTCAATTAACAATGCTCTGTCAAATTCTAAACAGCGCTACTTACAGTGGGAGAAACGAAACTGATCCCATATCCCCCCGAAATTAACAACAAAATAGAATCAGTGAATACACCAGGGTTTAGGCATATTAGCTGCACCTAATATATCGTCAGGAATATCAAAATCTTGCATGATTTTTGATGACTTTTGAAATTACATAAAACCTTGTTGTTTTCATTTTCGCATCGCCGTTGTCAATGATACGATAAAGCATTGAATGTAACTTGATTATTAGCGATTCAACACCGTCTCGGACTATTATAAATCGCATAATAATGTCGTTACATTAATAGCTTTATAAAATGTAATCCAATGAGTTTTTCGGGGTAGCCATGCAAATATCATCCAAATAAATAAATATCAATGGAAAAAATATGTTAGATATACTAATCACTTCATTAGTTATGTAGTTCATGACTAAGGGCCTGTTCCGATATTGCTGTTAGTACTGGCCCGCAATCGAATAACAATAGAACTCGAACGACTGGGCCAATAGGCATCGTTTCTGAAATACTGACAGTACTATTCAGGAATATCGGAACAGACGGTAAGTATGCAAAAATTGGCGAACATGAAGCTCCCATAGAACATACTAAAACGTGTTTGTAAAATTTATTAGAATATTGTACGTAGCTACTTTTGAACCAAAACTCAACCAACTCTAAAAAAGTTCCAAGGTCAAAAGTACACAAATCTGTTACAGCCTGCCTACTATCAATGATTAGGGAAGAGTTCCTTTGAATCGGACGGCTCATGAACCGGACGCTACAGTTTTCTACTACACTCGATAGTAATTTAGCATCTTTTACGTATATATACATTTTGGATTCAGAAGTGCTGGATGTTGATATGTTTGCTGTTTTTCGAAGGGATCGCGGCTCAACCATTTCAAGAAAGAAGGTCGGTGGGGGAGTTTTCGTGGCGGTACGTAATACCGTGAATGCGAAACATCTCATCGAGTTTAACAGTGACGCGGAAGACGTGTGGGTCATGTTGACAATAGATTCCATCAAAATTTACGTATGTTGCGTGTATCTACCGCCCGGCGATGACGCGGCTGTTGCATCCTTCACGACTAAACTCGAAATGAACAAGAGGAAGAAGGAAGATTGGCGACGGTTTGATTCTCATGTGCGGGGATTTCAATTGCTCAACGGTGGAATGGGGCAATCTTACGTCCGATGCGTATCTGGAACCCTTCAATGTTGAAAATAAGTTCGTAAATATTGTAGATTCATTTTCCTTTTTAGAACTGAAACAATTTAATCATATTAGAAATAAGAATGATAGAATACTGGATTTAATATTATGTAATAAAACGAGATTGAAAAATATTTCAAGATGTAATGAACCACTTGTCATCGAGGATGATCATCATCCTTGTCTTGAGTTCTTGTTTGATATAGGTTTGCGGCATTATATGAGAAGTCCTGTCATTCATAGACTTAATTTTAAGAAGGCGAATTATGAGAGGTTGAACGAGGAAATTTGTTTGATTGATTGGAACACTCTTTTGCGACACTCTGACGTTAATATAAATGTCAACATCTTCTATGAAACTTTACAGGAGCTCATATCAAAGTACGTCCCAAAGACCAAGATCGGTAGTAAATACCCACCTTTTTACTCTAGGAAAACTATAAATTGCATAAAGACCAAGACCAAATATCATACGAAGTGGAAAACTTATGGAAGCGACGCCGATTTCAATTTGTTTCGGATTTGGAGATCACGCTCGAAAGCTTCAATATCTGCTGATTATCGGGAGTATTTGAGATCTGTCGAGGTTGAATTATCCAGGGACTCCAGTGGATTCTTCAAGTTCATGTCTTATAAAAGAAGGTTCAGTAAATTTCCCACAAGAATGTGGTCGGGTGACAGAGAGGCGACCACCTCGGAGGGGATAGCCGATCTATTTGCTGATTTTTTCGAGGGTGTCTATGAGCCCTCTGGGAATTCTCATGAGAGTTTGGAGGGGGTGGATAACTTGTATAGCAGCAACTATCTCTGTACTCTACCTATAACTGGGGACGAAGTTCTGGGTTCGTTGCTTCAGCTTGATTCTTCGAAGGGAGCTGGTCCAGATAATATTCCACCCATATTTTTGAAAAATTGTGCCCATAGCATGTCCAGCTGCTTGCTTATATTGTTCAAACAATCTCTTCTCACTTCTGTTTTTCCCGAAAGATGGAAACTGTGTAAGATAGTTCCAGTATTTAAGAGTGGACGAAAGGAATCAGTTCATGACTATAGGCCGATCTCTATGATTTCGACAATTCCAAAATTGTTTGAATCTCTGATATATAGACACCTGTCGTTTCATGTGAGAAATATCATAATAGAAGATCAACACGGATTCATTAAAGGCCGTAATATAGAGACCAATCTGTTGCGGTTTTCCGAATACTTGCAGGTGGGCTTTGAATCCGGGGCGCAAGTTGATGCGATATATACCGACCTGAAAAAAGCTTTTGATAAGGTCGATCATACGTTGCTGCTGCGAAGACTAGCTGAGGTTGGTATAGCGGGAAACTTGTTGAGATGGATTGAGTCTTACATTACGAATAGATCCCAATTCGTTGTAGTTAATGGCGTGAAATCGAGGAGAATTTACGGAACATCCGGAGTACCCCAGGGCTCACACCTCGGTCCTCTGTTCTTTATCATTTACTTGAATGATATAACTTCATGCTTCAGGTACGCGAGATTTCTTTTGTATGCGGATGATCTTAAAATTTTCATGCTGATCAGGAGTTTAGATGATTGTTATCGGCTTCAGCAGGATATTCGAAGATTTTACGAGTATTGTCAGAGAAACCTACTTTTCCTAAACTTGAACAAATGCTTGAAAATCACATTCAGCAGGAACAAAAATCTTGTAAATTATTCTTACCATATTGGGGATCACCCATTGCGTGAGGTGAGCGAGGTGTTGGATCTGGGCGTCACCATGGACTCTAAACTTATATTTGATCGGCATATTGAGAGAATAGTTGCAGCGTCTAATAGGATGCTTGGGTTTGTTATTCGTGGGTCGAGGCAGTTCCGACAGGACCGTACACTTTTATCATTGTACTATGCATTTGTCTATAGCAGGATTAATTTCGCTTCGGTTGTGTGGAATCCGCGTTACAAATGCTACATAAAGAGATTAGAGAATGTTCAGAATAAAATGTTGCGTCACCTATGCTACAGAAATGGTCTTTCCATAGAGAATCACGACTATGCACGGGCTCGTGGACTTTTCAATTGTCTGAGTCTTGAGGATAGGAGAAGGATGAGCGATTTGTGCATTCTCCATAAGGTGGTGAATGGATCCTTTGCGGTTCCAGGAATCTTGGAACTCCTTTCCCTCAGAGTGCCGGAGAGAGTGACAAGATCGAGGGAGGTTTTCAGTATACCTTTTAGGAGGGTTAATGTCACTCAGAATTCTCCTCTTTGTAGATTGGTCACCTGTTACAACACTCTGACACCTACGGTTGATTTGTTCAATTCCACCTCAAATGTTTTCAAGAGGGAGCTGAAGCGTGAACTCCTTCACTAGGGTAATGTGGGATCGGTGGGTTTCGTTTGGGGTTCAACTGTGTATGTGGTTTCTTTCTCGTAAATTTATTTTTGTTGCTATTGTTAAGCCGGAAGTTTGTCCAATTGGACACATATGGGTATTGTTTGAATTTTCTGTTTGAGACATGTTTATTTTTAATTAGGAAATAAGAAATTAAGTATGATGTATGAGTGTATTTTTTTTTTAATTTTAATTCAGTTGGTGTTATTGTGGATTCATTATCTGTTTGTACCTCTTTTGAATAAATAAATAAATCCCATTTTTGCAACAAAGCTCGAGCCACAGGATCAGCCATTTTCTAAGAGATATAGATCGATGTTGCGAAAATGGGATTTACGTAAAGGATGCTAAATTACTATCGAGTGTAGTAGTAGTGTAGTGTAGAAAACTGTAGCGTCCGGTTTATGGGCCGTCCGATTCAAAGGAACTCTGATATCTAGGATATAAGTATGTAAGCTATATTTGTGTATAAACTCTCCACTTCAGAGAAATCTAAACTGTTACCGTCAGGAATCTCTACATTTTTCAATGTCTCAACAACTTCTATGGAATTCTTAACATTTGATTTGAAAGAAGGTATAAGGTTACTTGAAATATCACTCACTTATTTAGAAATGTTTCATTCAGGTGCATTCATTCATTCATTCATTCATTCATTGCTGTATCCCGTTACCGGGAATAAATCTACAAAAAGAAGAAAAAAAAAAATTGAACAGACTTGTAACTTCTCAGTGCTAGTTGCGACTGTGTGCCCTCCTGTGACTAAAGAGACCCAACCGTGACCTGCAGATCCTTCCACACTCAGGGCATGGATAGTCTCCAACCAGATCTGGCCGCCGCTGTATCCTTCTCGATTCTCCATTATAACTGTGGACCAAAGACCTCCACTGTGACCTGTCTAACGCTAGTTGTTCCCAGTTATGATTAGCATTAACTGATTTTAGGGATTGATGTAGTGTATCCTTAAACCGCTTATACTGGCCTCCTGGTTTCCGGGCTCCCTCAGTGATTTCGCCGTATAGAGCTATTTTGGGGAGTCTTGTGTCCTGCATCCTCAGAATGTGGCCGCTCCATCTAAGTCGGGCCCTCGTTACTTGAGTCTCAATTGTTGTACAACTCGCGCGCTGCAAGACTTCTGCATTCGAAACTTTGTGGAACCATCTGATGTGCATTATCTGTCTTAGATGACGTTGCTGCGTCTGTTCAAGCTGTTTAATATGTCGCCTGTAGGGAGTCCAGCTTTCGCTTCCGTAAAGAAGCGTTGGGAGGACCACTGCTCTGTAAACAGCTGTCTTGGTCTTCAGATTGAGGTCGTGATTTTGGAACACTCTGTCCTTCAGCTTCCAGAATGCCCGTGATGCCGAATTGATACGGTTGTGTATTTCCGTGTCAAGGTTAGCCCTAGTATTTATGAAGCTTCCCAAGTATTTGAACTGCTCGACCTGTTCTAGAGTTTTATTGTCCAGGCTAATATCTGTTTGAAGGCTTTCTGGCGGACTTACCAGGATTTTGGTCTTGTCAATATTGAGTCTAAGGCCTAAAGCTTCGTATATATGTTTATAGGTGTCCATCATTATCTGTAGATCCTCTGAGCTGCTAGCGATGAGTGAACAGTCATCTGCATATTGAAGTTCCGTGATAAACTTGGTACGGGTTTTTGCTCTGAGGCGCTTCAGGTTAAACAGGCCTCCATCAAATCTGAATCTTATCCCAGACCTCTTACGGGCATGCTCATGTCAGCAATTATCGATACAGCTATGGCGAAAATATTGAACAGTAAAGGCGCTAATACGCAGCCTTGTTTTATTCCAGAGTTGGTTGAGAAATGGTCGGTTGTAGAGCCATTATGCTGTATTCTAGCGGTGTTGTTGGTATGAAGGTTTTTACACACTGCTAGGAATTTTTCGGGTACTCCAAGACGTGCCATGATTTTCCATAGCGCTCTCCGATTCACCGAGTCGAATGCCTTGCTTAAATCGATGAAGGCTGTATAAATCCTTGATTGTTGTTCACGGGCCTTTTCTTGTAGCTGTCGCAGTGTAAAAATTAGGTCCACCGTACCTCGATTTGGTCGAAAGCCGCACTGGGATTCAGGTAAAAGCTTCTCTAAGAGTGGAACCAGACGATTAGCCATAATCTTCGAGAAAATTTTACCGGCCACATTAAGCGACGATATGCCCCTGTAATTGTTGCAATTCGACGTATCGCCTTTGTTCTTATAGAGGTTGATAACTAAAGCGTCTCTGAAGTCTTGTGGCACATCTCCCTGTTCCCAGATCTTGCGGAATAGTATTAGGAGACTATTGACAATGTCCTCATCCAAGGCTTTGAATATCTCCGCCGGAATGCCGTCTAGACCAGGTGACTTATCATTTTTCATATTTTTAATCGCGCTTATGATTTCCGACATTGAGATTTCGTCATCAAGCGATGTCATCGGACTATACGCGGGGAGCAAGTCTAAAATGGATAAATCCGAGTCGTTATTTTGATTCAAGATCTGTGAGTAATGCTCCTTCCATCTTTCGAGAATTTTTCTATCATCAGTTAGAATAGCTCCATGAGCATCTCTTATAGGAAAGCTAGTTTTTCTGCTTGGACCGTAAACCGTTTTAATAGCTTCGAAAAAACGCCTGTAGTCATGGTTATCGGCGTAAGCTTGTATTTCCCTAGCTTTTTCTTTCCACCAGCTGTCCTTGATTTTTCTTATTTCTTGACGGACCTCGCGTTTTATGTTTATGAAACCTATTTGGGCTGCAATATCGCCAGGCTTGTTAATTGCGGTTTTCATCGCTTTGTGTTTTGCGTCCAAAAGGGGTGCGATATAAGTTTCGCTGTCGGCAAACCAGTCTGGGGATTTTCGGGAGCTTTCTGTGCCCAGTATTTCTTTCGCTGTATTTGTAAGGGATGACTTGAAACGGAGCCAATGAGTCTCAATGTCGTCGTTATAATCCGGTGGTGTTAGGCTATCTTTGACGGCAGCTGTGAATCTGTCCTTTGTAGAAGGGTTTTGTAGTTTGGATATTTGAAGGCGCTCTCTTAGATACTTCGGCTTGCGTTGGTATTTTGGGCGCATTGAGATTTTCAGTCTCGAGATTACCAGCCTATGATCAGTCCAGCACTCCAGATCTGCTCTGGGTTTAGTGACCAACACCTCTTTCAGATCTTTCCTTCTCACGATCACAAAGTCGAGGGTATGCCAATGCCCTGAGCGCGGGTGGCGCCAGGTCCCCCTTGAATTGGGTCTCGTAATAAAATAGGTGTTCGTTATACACAGATTGTGTTCTGCACAAAGATCTAGCAGACGTTCTCCATTCGAATTGATGCTGTCTGTGCCGTGTTTCCCTATTATTCCCGGCCATAGTTCTAAGTCTTGACCTCTGCCCACTCTAGCGTTGAAGTCTCCAAGGAGAATAATTCGTTCCCGTTTTGGGATTTTACTTAATGTAGCAACGAGTGTTTCGTAAAAAGTGTCCTTTAAGTTGTCAGAGGAGTTCAAAGTGGGTGCGTATACTGCAATGATGTTCACAAACGTGTTATTCGCTGCAGGAAAACGTAGGGTCATTAAACGTTCTGAGATACCAACTGGATTTTCGGTAAGTTTGGCGGCCAGGTCGTTTCTAATGGCAAAGCCTACGCCATGTTGTCTGATTTCGCCTTCCGGCAAGCCTTTCCAGAAAAAAGTATACGCTTGTTCTACCAAGCTACCTTCGTCCGAAAAGCGTGTTTCGCTTAAAGCAACTATTGCAATGGATGTTCGTTGCAGTTCCTTATCGATTAGGGCAGTACGCCTCTCTGGTCGGTCGGCCTTGGGGTTGTCTAGCAAGGTTCTGACGTTCCATGCTGCAAAAGCTATGTGCTTTTCATTGGTGTTTGTTCGATGATTCACTCGCTCAGGCACCCTCCCCCGGAGATCCGAATGGGAGGGTATTTTACCTCCGGATACGAATTTTGTCCTGTTCGACTGATCCATCTTTTTGTAGGAGCTGCGTTAGAAGGTGTTCAAAAGCTGCACTGGTAACGCTGTCAGTGCAACTTTGGTTGCGGCTACGACTAGATTATCTTGTGGCACAGGCATCCTGAGACGACAAGGTCTGAGACGTAACTTGAGCAACGCAGAGAGCCATTTCCTGCTCAAGCCAATGTTTAGGCTACGTAATTGTGGGAAACAGAGTTATACCGCTCATGTTCGGTCGCCAGAGCCTCGTTCGTAAGAACAGGGTGCACCGCGAGTAGGTGAGGTTGGCATTTGAGAGGAGAGGCTATAAAACGCATCCTTCCCCCTTACACCCCTATTCAGGTGAATCAATGCCGGAAGTAAGTGGACGAAGAGGTAGTCTATCTTTATGTATTTTCATACACCGTAAAGTCTAGGTAGCACTCTATTATATCTTGTTTTACAATGTCTTGTAATTTTTTTCAGCCTGAAGAAGAGATAAATCTCATTTCGAAACCGTCGCTATGTGAATAGTTTGCAAATAGAAATTTTTCCATTTCACCATTTTTATGATTTCTATACCCAAGCTAATAATAAGCTATATGCAACGAGGAAATGACCAACTTCTCACCAAGGATTAAAGAATATGGTTCATAATCCTTGATTTCGTACAACGTTTTTTTTTATTCAGAATATTTGAAGGATTTCTTTTATCGGTTCAAAAGCCGGTCAGGAAAATTGATGGATAGAGTAAATAAAGGAATGAATAAAATATCCCAACGATGAAAACGATGATGAAAGCATTTGAGCCCCAGCTCCAAGGATTGAAATAAATCTCCACTTTTCTGTCAAGGATGGAGAGCCTGTTCGCCTGTTCCTCATCTTTTTTCGAATGTATGAAACGGCTGACCAAACTGACAGAGGAATGTATAAGATTTACACATGAAAATTTCCATTTCTTTCGGGCAGCCCTAGAGCTCTAATTCCAAGGATCGAAAAAAACTGGTATTCTGTCTACGATCGAGAGCATGTTCTTTTTTTTTCTTTTGAAAATTTAATATGGACAAAAGAATTTATTTGCTCATGCACCCATTCCAGGATGAAACAAAAATTTTTCTAGGTACTACTGATAAATTCTTCTATCCATCAATTTTCTTGGTCTCTTATTTTGAATAGGCCGAATCATTTTAATCCTCGGAGCTCTAGTATGAACAAAAAAATTATGTCAGGATATTTGAGTCATTTCTGAAAAAGCAATCTTCAAAACATTCTGAATAGAAACAAAAAAAAAACGTTTTATGGAATAATGAAATCAAGAGTTATGAAACATAATCTATAATCCTGGGTGAGAAATCAGTTTATCATTGCATTTAGCCAATTAGTCGCTTCGCCATCCTATTATGAGTAAGGGAAAAAAATTAGCCGACTGCAGCATTTATATGAGATGTACTGTCGTCTTAGAGCTCGCTGGCCGGGAGCAAACACACAATTATATGATCAAACGTTACACTAAAAAAAATATGGTTCCTTCAGGAATATAGTTTTCATAATGAATTCAATAAAAATGTTCAAAAAAGTAGTGAGAAGTTCATTGTAAGTTTCAGAAGTTCGCAGCAAGTATCAGATAATAAAGATATATTCATTTGATTAATCGAATGAACACAATTTGAACAACAATCCTTCTTTTTGTGAAAAATTTATTACTCACATGGTACAGAATGAGTTTGAGTATAGATGAAACAAATAAGAAGTACCCAATTAGAAATAATACGTAATAAAAAATAATGTAGAGTGTAATGTAACACACCTTGAATAATTTACTCTCAATCCTTTTTTCATACGTAGAACAGTTTGAATGTTCCATAAGCTTTGATTTATGACATCAATCCATTTTAAATAGATCACATATATGTCTCTTGATATTTTAGAAGAAAGAATATATAATCACGTGGACGCATTTTCCTCAGATAGATACCTTAAAACTGATTCGACTGAATTTTCAAAAAGGAAATACTGTTTTCCACTAAAAAGATATATCAGGAAACTAATGTGTTTAATATTCACTCTCTGTGCACTTATAACTGCCTGATAAGAATGTTTCATACGCAAAAAAAGTACACACAAAAACATTCAAGAGAAACTCGATCAAAGGTGAACTTGTAGGTACAAACCGAATTTTTCAATAAAACTTTTAAACAAAAATCTTTTCTTTTCTATGGGCCAAAAATATTTAACATTCTCCCAAAAAACATAAAAGTTATAAAAACCCTTAAAATATTCAAAAAAGAAATAAAAAAGTACATACAAAATAATCCTGACAAATTTCCAATTTTCTACTGAAGCACATATTTGTAAATGTGTTTCGTGCATATATAAATATAAGTTTTCCACTTTCAATGATTTTCATACAAGACTGAGAATGTTGTCTGAGCGGAATTGTCCGGTCTCGTTCGAGCCCTGGTCTGAATTTTTACCATATCAGAAAACCCAACTGCGCTGTATAAGAACAAACACGGTAAATGCCTTACTGGTTTAGATATCACAACACAGGCTTCAAGCCTAGCGTGAGTCTACTCCGGTGATGCATCTGAATATAGAATCCAACCATTTGTTAGGGATAATAGCTATAATAGATATTGGACTTTTGTAAACCAATTTGAGAACGGTACTGATGATGAATATTGTACTATTATTATTTGAATAAATTTTGATTTGATTTTGATTAATTTTGATTTGATTGTGCCTTAACTCTTTACTTACACAAGATGTTTCGTTTCTATCACCTCTTTCACAAACTTAGTGGAGTTTTTCTCAACATTAGTTCCTAGGTTTCTTGCAAGAAAAAAGTAATCTGTGAAATCATTGGAATTCGTGCGCAGCTACAATTAATCACCAATTTCATTGCTCAATTTTATTACACAATTCAGCCCCTTCAAATGAAGTATTCCGAAAGTTTAGAAAGATCATTGTTTACTTAACTCAACACTTTTGAAAGAACCTTATTTTGAACTCAGTGTATGTAAAGAAATTATAGTCCATTCAAGAATGATTGACATCTCGGGTGGCTGTGGAAAATCCAAATTAAGTTGGTAATAGCCCATAAGTTCAGATTTTGTGTTGCGGAATTCAGGTTGGTATTGTGAATAAACATTGATCTATAGACTTATTATATGTGAATCTATGCACTTACCGATGGTTATTTGAATTTTGTACAGCTGTTTATTTTTTATTTTTTATTAGTTATTTATTTTTATTTATTTATTAATTCGGGACACAAACGGGACGAACCCAAAGCAGTGTCCACAATTCAGTGTTACAGAAAAAAAAAATTTTATCCACATATGAACATCAAGCCCTAAATTGAACACATAAATCGATGATTAAACAGAAAATGATATTATTATTCAAAAATGATACAAAACAGTGTGGTATACATAGGAATTCATCTGAGCGACCTCAACAAACCGGTACTACGACTGCAGTTGCAACGGCGAAAATAACCAAGAAGAATGGACCGAAACCTAGAGGCAGAGTCAGAAAATATATCAATGTTAGTGACTTTAGACAGCTCATTAAATGTTTTCATTAATCTGTGAATTGGAGAGTTAAGAAAATAGTAAGTACTCGCAAAGTCAGTAAAAAATGTATCCGTGTGTCGAGTGTTATAAGAGGGAACGACCAACCTTACATAGTTGGACAAATGAGTACAATCGATTTTGTTGTTCACCAGTTTGTAAGTGAACATTGCATCAGCTATCCTTCTGCGATGCTCAAGAGGAATAAAGTTTAATTTCCGATAAACTTCGGATGTATCATTCACAGGAGGGAAGAATCGTCTCTGGCAATGTCTCACGAACCTCCTCTGAACACCCTCCAGTCTATCTATATAAATCCCATAGCGCGGATTCCACACAACAGACCCAAAACATAAGATGCTGTTGACGTAGGCCAGGAAAAGAGTGCGAGCCACGTCGGCACTCCGGAATTCAAATGTTGTTCGGAATATGAAACCAAGCATCCGATTGGCCCTTTTCGAAATATTAAAGATATGTTGATCGAAGAGCAATTTGGAGTCCAACGTGATACCCAGATCTTTCACGGAGTTGACGTTAGAAATAGGCTCACCGAAAATTCGGTATGTAACTGGCACAGAGACGGGTTTTCTGGAGAAGGTAATAGAGCAGCATTTAGATAGGTTTAGAAGAAGCTTGCAACCTTGCAAAAATCAGCAAATCGATTTAAATCTTCTTGAATACGTACTGTGTCGTTAGGACAGGAAATAGAATGAAACATCTTTAGATCATCGGCGTAAAGAAGAACTCTGCAAAATTTAAAACATCTAATAACGTCATCAATAAAAAGTAAAAAAAGTAATGGGCCTAAGTGGGACCCCTGAGGTACACCAGATGTGATATGAACCGCTTCAGATCTGAAACCACCCAAACAAACACGCTGATGTCTATTAGTCAAATAGGACCCAAACCACCGGAGAAGACTCCCACACACACCAAACCCAGCAAGCTTAGAAATCATTATGGAGTGGTCAATTCTATCGAAAGCCTTGCTAAAGTCGGTATAGACAGCCCCAACCGAAAGTCCAGAATCCATATTCTCCAAGATATATTCCACATATAGGGACATATTAGTCTCCACTGAGCGATTTTTCATGAAACCATGTTGTTCGGTGTTCAATATATTCTTGAAATCAAAATAAAGGAAATCCGTCACGATGCTCTCAAACAACTTACCAATCGCGCAGAGTTTAGAAATAGGTCTGTAGTTCTCAACAAGATTTTTATTCCCTGATTTGAATATAGGGGTGATACTGCTAACTTTCCATTTATAAGGGAAGCAACCATCCTTTAAAGACTTGTTGAATACAATAAATAGAGGTTCAACAATCAAATCGCAACAATTTTTCAGGAAAGAGGAAGGAATACCATCAGGGCCAGGACTCCCATTACGCATGGACGTGATCTTAGTGCGGATATCATCGCGCTCAATATTGAAATTAGATAAATGCAGAGGAACCCCTTCAGAAGGTTCATTATAGGTTATAGCCGAGGAAGGAAGAAAAACTGAGGCAAAATAATCAGAGAACTTATTACAAATTTCCTGCGGGTTAGTCGAGACACCACTGGGTGTACCGACAGAATCAGGCAAACAAGGAGAACCCTTCTTATTCCCCACATATCGCCAGAAAAACTTCGGATCATCCACAATGCTACCCTCCACACTCGCCAAATACTTTTTGTAATCCTCTGAGATCAGATGCCTGGCTCTAGCCCTCAAAAGCCTGAATGTAGCGTAATCCAACGAGTTGGCATACATCTTCCACCGCTTATGAAATTTTTTCTTTTCCCTTATGGTTTTGATAGAAGCTAGGGAGTACCAAGTTGGATATTTTCTGCAGTATTTGGGATAGGAAGGGACTGAACTATCAAATATATCATCCAAAATCTCATAGAATCTATCCACAGCAGTATCTAGATCTTGGTAAGACAACTCGCGTGTCCAATCAATGGCACCAGGAGCTTCATTTATCGCACCAAAGTCAGCACGGTTGAAATTTCGATTGCGTGAATTACCCAAACATTTCTTATGTTGAACAGGAACATTTATATTAAACTGTAAAGTATTATGACCTGGATCTTCAGGAACTAGAGGGAATTCAGAGAGTTGAAAATCGGTTATATTGAAATTGTTATTAAGAACTAAGTCAAGTGTATTGCCGGAGACATTGACAAAGCTGTTGAACTGATTCAAGCCCGAGAGGGAAATGGCGTCCACGAAGGAAGCCGAACAGGGATCTCTAGCATTACTTGGGATACAGAAGGAATTTAGTGGGTTCATATTCCACTTTATTTCTGGCAAGTTGAAGTCGCCGCAGATAACAAAGGTATCGTTACAATTATGATTATTAACTATATCACATAGGCTACTTGTAAAGGAAGTTAAAGCCACCATGTCTCTCGGTGGGATGTAGGCACATCCAATGTGAACTCTAGCTTTGCTACCCCGATCAGGAACTATAGTTACCCAAATGTCCTCAGCTTCTGAGCACCAGGAGCTCTCAGAAAAACTCGTGAGATTATTCGAGACTGCCACCAGAACACCACCCCCCCTACTCTTGAGCGACGAGCCAGACCTTCTATCTCGCCGGTAGACTTATAGGAGTTATTTAGTACCTCAGAGTCTAAGATATTATCATCGAGCCAAGTTTCCGTTAGACAAATTATATCATATTCACTCATAGATGAATTTCTATTGAGTACTGACAATTTAGATTTTGTACCACGTACATTTTGATAATATACAGAAAGACCCATGAAAAGAAAACAAAAAACAGAAAGAAAATGAACTAACAAATACAAAACCGACTACAACTCAGAGGACTTATACGATCTTAGATAGATCCTCTTCACTAGAGACCCTAACGACCCTCGACCTATCATCCTTTCTAACGAAGATGAAACCATTGCCTGTCCAAGCAAACTTATAGTTTTTGCTGCGTGTGCATGTTCTTAATTTAATCGTACGAATTGGAAACATAGTTGTGTCCATTTTAAATGCTGATAAATATGCTGCAAATTTGAATATTTCTCATTTTCATATACTTTTCTAGGCTAGATTAATATATTCCAGTTCTGTGACTGAAAGTACAGACATTTTTAGAGATCTTTTGTGACCAAATATTAAGCTGCGTCTGGAATTTCAAGACCTACTGGGGTGTCAATCATTCTTGTATGGACTATATATTTCTTCAAAATTGCTCTCTGTCGAGCGTTGCTATATTGTTGATTATTTATATCACAACAAAAAAATGTATGGTGGAGGTCGTGAAAACTATGATTTCAATGAGGATGCTTTGATATTTGTGGAAAATGGGAACAAACAATGAAAAAAATTGGATAAACTAAAAGTTGGTCCATATAAATTTAAAAAAAAACTGTCGAACTCTATTTACAGAATCAACTTAGATCACAAAAAATTGTAGTCCAACCTTTTTTTTATATTTCCAAATTAACTCCAGTACCAGTGCTGGAAGAGAACGACTGAAAATATTTGATGAATATTTTCTTCTTCAGGAGGGGTGATGTAAAAAAATTATATTTCTTCAGAATCGCACCGCAGGAAGACCACCAAAACGATGGTACGAGAGCTGGACGTCGGCATCCCAAGAATGAGGAACATTGCAGAAAACATAGGACTAAGTCCTAACGTAAGATGAAGAAGAAGAAGAAAATCGCACCGCTCTCTGTCGAGCGAATCATATCGTTGATTGTTTAGATATAAACTTGTCAAAGACGAATTATTTATAGTTATTGAAAAGAAGTTATTTTTGGATAGTTATTGTAATCAGCAGCATAAAATGTCGTTTCTTTATTCTAGGTAAGATTCTGGAAATATGTTCGAAATGTTTGTATGTTTGAACACAAAAAATATTCTTTATTTCAGAAAAAGTCAATTGTGTTGTTGATCTTCAGTTACTACCCTAAGAAAAGCCTTATAAAACGACATTTTTGTGAGCAACAAGGAAGAAAAACTGTTCGAGTTGAAATTATCATTTCAAGTTGAGCCAACAGAAGATGGAAAGTCTAATTTCATAACCTTAACTAAAGAAGATAAAATGTTTTCGATACCCGAGGAATATCAGTTAATATCTCTTCACAATGGAATATGTATTTCAAGCAATTTTGCTTTGTTGTGAAAATATCAGTGAAAAGATATCAAAGAAGAAGTGTTTGGATTTCCCTATCAGAAGATATGAAAAAAGCATACTTCGACGATGATGGTAACGTTATCTTTCCAGATGAGTATCTGGAGCAAACAAATGTGTATAATGCAGACGTTCATTCGATCAGTAATGAGAATAGTCCAATGGTAAAAATCTTGAGAACACAAGTGGAGAGTCGGGATAATAACAAGAAACAAAATGTGAGGATAATAGCAGAAAGGTTTGTGCTTGAAAAATTTGACGGTAGGTCGAATGTCAACGCATGCCAGTGGATGGAGTTTTTCGAAAGGGAATGTATAAGGTTTAACACATAGATTAAATAGATGGATCATAAGCTATTTTCCAGACAGTTCATTTTTCAATTTATTCCCACTCCATGCAACCACCAATGAAATGAATTTTCGCTTGTATTCCCCTCCAGATCGCTTCTAAAATTTCTAAGACGGCGTGTGTACTTGTAATTGTCAAAATATTATTTCAATCATTCACGTCGTAATATTTTGGAAAAGAAGCAGCGATGTGCCGTAAAAGCGTGTGTTTGAAATAGAAGTGCAATTTATACACGAAAGAGGAAAGCGATTTATTTATTCTGGTAAGTTTTTAATATTTTATTCTTGTTTGAGTTCACGACTTTATGAAATCAGGGGAGGGAGTTAGGGGACGCCAGGGTCGAATTTTGTTTGAATTCCATCTAATGATAGGATTGAAATGTTGAGTTTATACAATCAAATAATTGATTTCAATTTTAGATTTCCCAGAAATAAAACCAGACGACAGCAGTGGAGAGTTGAACTGGGTATCAAAACAATTTACACTTCTCTTGTAATTTATACTCCAGACTTTAGTATAATGAGAGTAATCGACTTTTACCGTAAATTTGAAAAAAGATGCCATCCCGAGTGAGGTAAGATAGGTAGTTTACCACTTATTTAACTCGCTTTATTGTCTGATTATCACTTTGTTTGTTTCTGTTGAAAAATTGTTGCAGGAGACAAGCGGAGAACAGAAATTAAAAAACAGCTAATTGACGTCAGACCACCGATTTAAGATTATGAGTGAGTCGTCAGTACTTCAAGAATAAAGTTGCTGCCATACAAGCAGTTCCCAATTCATTGGAGAGAAAAGTTCAAGATGAAAGCTTGGAAAGCCGAGGCAAATACCTAATGAAAATTTTCTTCGAAGACAGCTGCATGCATAAAATACATAAATATGGCAATGGCCTCGAACAATTTGCTTAAAAGTTACATTATTATTGAGTTAAAGCTTACAGTTTCGTAAAATAACTCTTGATTATTATGCACTTCAACACCAAAAAGCACTTTCGTGGTGGTATAAAAATTTGAAGGGGGAAGCAGGTTGTTGAACTAGGTATTTGAGTTGCTGAAAAACACTGCTCTTTAGTTTATATGCAATATAACTTAATTCAATTTAAAACTGCCCGTAAAAAAAATATTGATGCTTCATCTAGAATTGAAGGATTCTTTTATGAGTTACTGTGTACAATAAGAAATCATTTCCTATTTCACAATCATTGGTTCATGTTTACAGTCTTACATTACTGTTTCATTCCGCAAAATCTGTACGGAAGACTTGAGGATTTCTCCAATGAACAAACTCTTTTAGATTCTCATTATACAAATTCCATAAACTTCAGCTGCTTCCACTTCTATTGATTTGAGAATTAACCATTCTAAAAGGAAATTTTTTCATGAAAGTAATTTTTGGTTTTCAGTTACTTAGTGAATAACATTTCAAATAATCTGTTAGTTTAGGGTCGTATTGACTATTCGTGTATGGTAACATTGTATTCAAAATAAATTCTTTTTTACATCAGGTGTTTTGGTATTATTAGTTCTACATCCCTCTGATTAGTTGTCATAAGAAAAATACTGGAAATCTTTGCATTGAATCATATTTCCATTCGATATAAAATTATTGCCGACTACCTGAAATATTCACAGTGTGACTACTTCTGAATCCGCCCCTGTCCAGTTCCCCCACCCAAGAAATCGAAATTCATATTTATGGCAGTATTTTGTAAACGCGTTTTTGTCGAGATGCTCTATCTCCTGTTTCATTAATCTATGGTTTAACATTAATGAAGATAAAGACAGAGTAGAAATATTCGGAATATTTCTTGATAAATCTTGTTTAGAATGGAACAATTCCACGATTTTGAAATTACCTTTAAAATCTGAGTGGTTAAAATAAAAACAAACATTTCGTCAAACTTTTGAATAAAAAAGGATGGTCCGTTGGAAGATATGCATTGGCTTTTAAATTCCAAAAAGGATCTTTATTGGACTATGCCATAAGAAAAGAACGATAAATGCTTGAAATCAGTAGAACTATTGATCAAAGTACTCTTCTTCATATAATTGCAGCTGGTCTTGAAAATGATGGCGTAAAGAAATCAAATGGCATTGTAACACTGGATCTGAAAATTTTCGATGTCGAAAAAAAAATTAACGCATTCCTAATAGATGAAACGAATTTTGATTATGATTTTTTGATCGAACTGAATTGTATTAAAATTTTTTATTTGACTCAAGATGAAAATTTGAAAATAAGCCAAGCAGTTCAAAATAAAGAAATTCCTAAGGAAATGAACAGGACTATCTTTAAAATCCATTCTGAAAAATTTAGTGAGAATGAAAATAGTTCAACTTTTCAAAAAGGAGTTAAGAATTATTCAAAAATAATAGATGACAAATACTCAGTAAACTTAACTGAGGGCATCGGAGGAAAATATATTGAAATTGATTTGAATCATTTAAACTACAGTCAGAAATCAAAGATTGATGAATTAATGGGTCCGTGAAGTTAGCGAAAAGTTGAGAGCACTACTTTTGAAACTATTTTAAATATTTAGTGCCTAATTAGTGCCTATTAGTGCCGTATAAATCTTCGACAGCACCATTATAGTTTTTGAGAAATTGATCATTCAAGTCCTTGGTGCTGACTTCACGCTCAGCACCAAGATTTTCAAATCACCATGAAATTGTTATACTAATATTTAGTGCTTAATTAGTGCCTATTAGTGCTTTTGGAACCAATGGAAAAAAATGACTTCACGCCCAGCACCAACATATTGGAATTTCGTGAAAATTTTTGTTGCAATAATTAGTGCTTATTTAGTGCCTATTAGAGCTTTTAAAACGGATGCGATATCATTTTTAGTTTTACAGTAATTGCCTGATGCTTTTCGAACAAGTGTGAGGTTAGCGAAAAGTTGAAAGCACTAATTCTGAAATTATGTTAAATATTTAGTGCCTCATTAGTGCAAATTAGTGCCGTATCTTTGACAGCACCATTGTAGTTTTTGAGTTACACGAAAATATCCGTATTGATACCGCGTAGCCATCTATGGAGAGGTATGCGAGTCATTCTCTGCAATAGATTCGTCGTCAGTGCGTCATTTTATTATCATCTAAAGCGGCTCACACATACACGACTTAGGGCGCAAATCTTGATATCGAAGAATAATTGTACTATTGATTTAAGGGGCACAAAACTATTTTCTGATTTATTCAGATAATGTTTATATGAAGTAAAGGTTTTTTTTCTCAGATACTGCCTAAACTCTTTTTCCTCTTGTAATAATAATAACACTTTTTGGGTCATCGAGATGAAAAAAGAATATAGAGTGTATTATATGCTTAAAAAAAATATCAGAAGACCCGTATTACTTTTTCAATATGGAAGTACGAAAATTCTAACAGAAAAATGTATAGTGCTATGAAAATAGACATATTATCCCATTATCTCCTATAATGGGGATAATAGTAACATTTATTTTCATATATGTCTGGTTAGATATACATGAAAATAAATTAACAAAAGGAAGAACTATTATAGAATTTTTGACATTGTCTGTATTAAGTCGGTCAGGGACTATTTTGGAACTATATGATACGGATATATGTCATATAGTCCGTATTATGTCCATCACGGTCATCCAATGGATATCCGATACGGACATTGTACATAAATTGGACTAACAATGGATATCCATCTTGGACGTCCTAAAACTGTCCGGAAACGGACGTCCAAAGGACATACAAATCAAGTCCATGGACGTTCCGACGTTAAATGGACATGAATTGTACGTCCCATGGACGTTGTGTGCTATTAGGGATTAGACATATTGAAAATCACAATCACAACAAAAAAATTTATGATAGAGGTCGTGAAAAGTATGATTTCAATGTGGATGATTTGGTATTTGTTGGAAATGGAAACAAACTTAAAAGAAAAAAATTGGAAAAACTTAAAATTGGTCCATATAAAATTGAATATAAACTGTCGAACTCGATTTATGAAATCAACATAGGTCACAAGAAATTGGAGTTCAACCTTTTTTTCATATCTTCAAATTAACCCCAGTACTAGTGCTTGAAGAGAACGACTGACCCCTCTTTCAGGAGGGGTGATGTAAAGAAATATATTTTTCAAAACCGCACTGCCCTCTGTCGAGCGTTGCTATAGAATCGTTTCGTTGATTGTTCAGATAGGGTTTTCAGATTTGAAAAATTTACCGCGTTCTATCGAGAGGCATAACAAGTCAAAGGAGCGTATAGCATCCTCTTGCGAAATTAAACTTTTTGGAAAACAAAATATTGCGACCGTCTTGGATAATACCAAAAAAGAAGTACTAATATTATTCAATAATCAACTGAGTGAAAATCGTGCCAATTTGAAAAAAATCAATTGATGTTACAATTTTTTTGTCATGTCAAGAATTAGTGTCTCGGGGACACGATGAAACAAATGATTCGGTTAATCGTGGAAATTACAAAAAGATGCATGCATTGGTGGGAAAATACGATGCACCTTCGAATAACTTCTTAGAGAGCAATATTAATTTTGGTAGTTCAAAAACTATTCAAAACGATTTGATTGAGAGCGTATCATTCATCCTGAAGACTGAAACAAATAGACGAGGAAATTCATAATACACCTTATTTTTCTTGGAAGATAGACGAGACGTCAGATATTTCATGCGCTTCTCAACTCTCTATTGTGTTTAGATACGTTAAAAACGGTGAAGTTGTTGAAAGGTTTCTAGGATTTCATGACGTTTCTGCAGGTCGAACATTCGAAAATCAGTTCGAATTTTTGGTCAATGAATGCGCACAATATGATTTCCAAAACAAATTGATTGCCCAAACGTACGACGGAGCTGCGGTTATGGCATGTCATCTAAATGGGCTGCAACGTAAAATAGACAACAGCACCAAACGCCCTCTTCACACATTGTCACTCGCATGCTCTCCATTTAGTTTTAAGTAGAGGCTGCAGAAGCATAACACAGGCCAACACACATTTTGGTGCCTGCGATTTTTTAACTGTTCCTGAGTAATTTTTGGATGCAGAATGTAAAAAAGTTCTCAGATTTTGTCTATCAGATCTAATTTTTGAGATTTTCAAAAAAAATTGTGTATATAATTTACGTTATAACTGGTATAATATATAATATTACTATTGACAGTTAAAAGAAACAAAGACACATGGATTTAAGTATTTATTGCAAAAACTTAATTTACCAAATTACATTAGACACTAATCACATAAAAATTTTCTTTTATACGATTTTCTAGAATGGAGTTTACTAGGGCAGTCTCGCTGAAGGCTCCAGCAGTAGTCCGCCATCATGTGGCTATCCCATCGTCCTTGATAACGATCTTCCATAGTTTCAATATCCTGATAGAATCTTTCCCCCTGTTCTTCACTACAATCACCTAAGTTTTCTGGAGAACGATCTAGGTGGCTGTGGAGGTAGTGAACTTTTATACTCATGTTACAGCCGAGAATATTAAAATTTGAAAGCATAGTTTCCACTAATTCTACGTAATTTTCTGCTTTATGATTGCCAAGAAAATTTTGTACTACTTGAACAAATGAACTCCAAGCGTTAGATTCAGTCTCGTTCATTGATGTGGTGAATTGTGGATCTTTAACAAGTTGCCTTATTTGAGGACCATCAAATATACCAGCTTTTAGTTTTTCCGTGCTAATGCCAGAAAATTTACGTGACAAATACCCAAAACAATTTCCATCCCGATTTAAAGCCTTCACAAATTGCTTCATTAGGCCTAGCTTGATATGCAAGGGCGGAAGTAAGATTTTTTCTCTTGAAACCAAAGGTTCGTTGATCACGTTTTGTATTCCTTGAATCATGACATCTCTTGAAGGCTAATTTTTGTTAACTCAATGCTCATTTTTAGCTCTGCTGTCCCAAAGGCATAAAAAACAAGGATATTTTGTATAACCACTCTGCTGTCCAAGGAGGAAGTTAATCATTTTTAAATCAATCAAATTGACCACTGATGTTCTTCGTATTTAATTTTTCTCGAAACTAATGCTATTGTTTCATATTCTTCCTTCGTGGTAGTAGAATGACCAATAGGAATTGAGCCATATTTGTTACCGTTATGTAAAAGAACACATTTTAAACTACGTTTTGAACTGACAATAAAAAAAATATACCATTTAACCTGTAACGTGTATCTCAGAAACTAGAGCTGATAGAAAAAATCTGGTGGCATTTTTGGAATCAGCACATTAAAAACATCTAAAATCAGATGTTAGATTTCCGGCACCAACTTTTTTTTTTCATTTTGTTGGCCTGTGTAATAGATTGTCGTGTGTTTTTCTCCACATTATCTGTCCTTGCAATTTTTTTTTCAAAATCAAGTGAAAGGACTTATGTTTTGAATAAAATGTGCGGCAGACGACTGCCAACGGTTGCTCAAACTCGCTGTAATTTCAATTCCAAATTAGTTTTCATGGTTCACTCCGATAAGGAAAAATTGACTGAGAAGAGTTTGTTCCAACACTCCTCGAAAACTTTTAGCCTCCTCAGCTCTCATGACCACGAGCAGCCACTGTTTGCTACAATACCACTGCCCTTACATCAGAGCGCAATTAGCATATATTCAGATTCGGCAAAGAGTTTGACGCCTAACAGACAACAAATATATATTACAATCAACTAAACGTTTAAGGTATTCTATACATTCGCCAGGTATTGTTTGAAACACCGGTTTACACACTTTGCACCGTGCACTATGCTTTAAGTTAGGATTTTCTTTGAGGAAATGAGGTTTAATTTTTTATCAGTTCCGTGAAAACCTCAAAATTTATATGGAGAATTGAGCTCAAAAACAGTGAAATTTCCGTGTAAATTAATATATGATTTTTGCGCTTTGAAATCATGATTCGCTAAATTGACAAGTTATTGATCGTACAAGTAATTTAAAAATAGTTGGTCTTCAACACCCTTGAAGTTTTGGAAGAAATGTTGTCAATCAATCCACAAAATTGTCAATAGTTCATCAACTTGCTAATGAATGACCTAAACTGACTCTGAAACATGTTCAAATTGAATAAACATTCTGATGCTTGATTTAGCATATATTATTCTTCGTCGGAAATATTGATGCAATTTAGACTACTTAGAATTTTTATAACAAAGGGGTGTGTAAGCTGAAAACCCTTTTTGAGATAGACTTTTCGGGCGAATGTTTTTTTAATTATGTTGTGGAGTCGTTCAATTCAATTCACATAAAAAATTCAAAAAAAGCGGGCCTAAACGGACCATAAAATTACTTAGCCTGAATTCGTTAATCTTCAGAGAAGTTAAGGAGCTAAAAATGCTTCAATCAATATTTCGATCCAATATGAATCATGCGTCTGAAATGAACTCACGAAGTGGAAGGTCGAAGCGGTCTCATACGATTCGATCTTTTCCAATTCTTTCTTCTGAATTATTAATTATTCGAAAATTTATACGCTCATGTCCTCGCTAGAGGATGCTCACATTTTTCTGGTGGGGATATGATCTATAAATTTGAATTTCCTGAAAAATCTCAACATTCGGTGCACATCAGAAATGAAGCTCCTAGTGGTGAGTAGATGAATGATTGTAAAGAGAATTGTTTATTTGCAGTGAATTCAAACTTACCTACCAGATTCGAACTGGAATAGACGTTTTATTGGGCCTTTTTTTCGAAATGTTTTTTTCCATTTCTTGATAAGGATTTATCTTTTTTGTCGGCAGAAAATTTTTCACGATATTCAAATATTGTGATCGGAATTATTAATATTCAAGCAAAATGCAAGGTTTCATCTTTTTTTCTTCCTCTATTCAATTTCTTCAATTCTTCTCCCATTTCTTCTTTCTGCTAGAATCCACCTCCATACTCACTGTGATACGTAGCTACTGTTGATGCCGTGAATAAATTAATCAATATAATTTGTACGTTAATATTAACTTATTGAATGAGGTATGTTCATATAAATAATCTTCATTTTACTGCATACCAGGTATACTGCTTTCGATATTATGTCCCATTCTTGAAATAATTGACAATTGATTTACATTGCCTTTAATGTTTACAAATGAATTGGTAGGTACCTTATCAACCGAAGTTCATCGACAGAAGGTAAAAATTAATTGAATAATTTTAAATATCAAATCTCCTATAACAATTCAGGTAATTATTGTAAGAAAATCAAATGTAGGCCAGTTTTTAACCATCGGTAATGATGAAATTTTTGAATGGTCCATCCATCTATGCTCATTCATTGTTAAGAATAATTTATATGTAAATGTGCCTTGTGTGCTGCTCATAAAACTATATTATCCATAAAAATTGCACTCAACATAAATTATCTAAAAACATTCTTCTGACTAGAAAAAAAAACATATATTATATAATAATTATGCTCAGAAAAATTTCCGTTAAGAAAAGTTTTAATTGATATTTTATTCAATGAGAAAATTGTGGCGAAGTCGGATTGAGGACGAATTATCAACAAGAACGTCTCTAGGGAAATAAATGTAGTCACGTATATATTTTTTTTATAACATTTATTAAAATTTACAATCTACTTTTCACAAGTAATAAGTAAATATGGTGATATCAAAATGTCATGTAGAAGCTATCAAACTTATTGAAACTTATTCACACTTCAATTGAAGTCAATTGGCCATGTTTTCTGTATCCTTCTTCTGTTGAACAGGTTTTCCGCTAGTTGGTCTATGCATCTGTTTTCATATCCTTCCAGATTTTGTTGATATTTTTTTGAACGTTTTTCTATCTCATCAATAATGAAGGGGATTTTCAAATCATTATGTATGGTGAAGTTTGAGACGTACCATGGAGCATCTGTTAACGCTCGAAGGATTTTGGATTGGACTCTCTGTATTATTTGGATGTTCGAGGCCTTGGCACATCCCCAGAATTGAATCCCGTATGTCACATATATAAAACAAAAAATTCGATATAGACCTATCGATTATTCCTGTTTCGAAAACTTTCAAAACGTCATTCTTGTTATCCAACAAGGATGGTTCCACTGAAACATAGTTGATTTTATTTATAGAGATCTCAATATTGATAACTAGCTGCCAGCTCCTAGAGTTCAATCTGCATATTACTTCTTTATAATCCACGAGAATGTGCACCAACTCAATAATATTGATTAAGAACTTTTGCCTAATAGGATTTTTGATGCTAGTAGGTAGGTGATCGGAAGGCTATCGCTTAATCATTTATGGTGAATGCAAATACACTACAAGTAAAATTTTCACTTCTAAGTCACTCAGATGAAAATCGTGTATATTGCCACTTTAGATACATTATATTATTCTGAGAATAATATAATGTAGCAAAACACTCAATACAATGGGCCAGTTTCCTGAAACTTCAAAATCGAATTCAAGATTATTCATGGAAAATCTTTACCATTAGTTATCCAACACCTAAAAGATTCGGCTCAAAATGCAGAAATTTTACAAATACACCCTTCGAAACTTACTAAACATTCGAATATATAAAAGCTTGTGACATAGAATGCCTTTACCAAAGTCTTGTTATTTTTCGAAATTGATTCCTCACATAGCTCTTTGTGAAACATGATCAATTTAATACTAAAAGAAGAGAAGAAAACACTTGACAAAGTTTCACAATTTTTAATTGAAATATTTGTTGACACGCGTGTTTCGGGCTTTATCTCATTTTCAAAACTGAATTTATAAAAAAAACAGAAAAAACACATTCATATAATAATCGTATTACCTATATGAATGTGTTCTTCTACAATAACTACATATTTACCTAGATATACAGAGATTTCCGATGGGTCTCCCACTTTATGTTGAGACCCGTCCACAAAATTTCGACAGATGAATATAATAATTATTTTGTGTCGATATGTGCTTACAGAATCTTTATATGCGGTTGTATTTTCCAATATATTTCAACTTCTTTGATGGGTCTCCAACTCGACACTCTGTCGATGGAATTTCGAAAAATGAATATAGGTAATTGAAATTTTGTGCGTAGGGTGAACTATTTGTGCCGGTATGTTTTCCAAGAAATATCTGCGGTGGGCCTTCAACTCGACGAAAAAACTCGTCTTTAGAATTTTGACAAATGATTGATAATAATTTTTCGTCCGTTCTTGAATAGAAAAATTCGCCGAACCAAAACTTCAAGTCTTTTACAGAGTGAGTTGAAGGTGACACTCAAAATTCATATCTTCGGTATTTACTTTCTTGTAAAAAAATTCTCGACGAGATCAATTTTCATTTCAAATCAACAAACTTTTCATGTATAATTCGAAAGTTTCCCACCCTCGTAAATGGATTCAAAAATATTTTGTTTCATCGCGACAAAATGGTTAAACTTATTGACAATGACATACACTAAGGAAGTTATTGATGTTCTAAAAGTCTTATCGAAAACATGCTTGTTCCGTGAAGTAGTAATCTGTGAATAACTCGAAACAAAAATAGCAAATGCAAACCGAATCAAAGTCTTCCTAATTGTTCGGTGAATTCATTGTACTATGTAAATGATTGTTGTAATGCGATAAAATGCTACCCGCTTCACTTCAGATCACCAGGTTCTACAAAAGAAATGCACACTCAAATGTAATTCCTATAATAATACCTTGATAAAGCAAAATACAAAACTTTATCGAAAAATATTATTGGTATTTATTCTTCCAAATTGAAATGACCATTTTTTTTCAAATCAAAACCCTACCCAGTTTTCAGCAGTAATATCCCTAGGAAATTAATAATAGACGAGATAATTTTATGACAATCGAAAGCAACGAGCTTGAGAAATTTGTCATAAAATTATGAGGCATTTGTCAATGTCTATGTGATATTCGGCGACGAATTTTTTGACATTATAATGTATAACTCAACACAATGAAACATTTATTTATTTATCAATAGTATTGGCGAATCCAAAAATCTAGACGCCTTCTGCCGACTGAATTACGAAACTACTTTGTCAGTACTGCAAAGTCAAAACAAGTTTTGTTCCTTATGTTTTTTCTTATCTCACGTTGTCCAACAAAGGATTATAATTATGATTTGGAGAAGTTATATTGGAATTATTGTCTGGGTTTCTGAATAGAAATATTGATTCCGAAAAAATATTGGAAAAGGTATTTATACCAGTGCTTTCAACTGGCAGGAGTTAGGTTAAACGATTTTTCTTTGCGAGAGTTTTCTGCTGAATTCAATTGACGGTATAGAAATACAATTTCATCATTTTCATACTTCCAAATGAATGTTTTTTTTCATCTGTAGAACTTGTTCCATGAGCTCAATCATATTTATGTCTCTTGAGATTTCAGTATGAGGAATACCTATATCATCACATGGAATTGAAATACTTTAATAGAAACAAACTCAGTATATGCTACCTCAACATTATTAGCTAGGTTTAATTCAAGAAAGAATCTGTAAAATAATAGGATTTTGTGTTTAGGTGCAATGGATCACCAATATCATCGTTCGATTTTATTCCACAATTCATTCCTTTCAAATGAAGTATTTCCAAAGAATGTTGATCTTTCTTTACGAAACTAAATCAATCAATTCACTTCCGATAAATATCTTGATTTACTAGAAGAACTCTGTTAGGCCGTACAAATCTCAAAAAGAGTACTGACAAAGTCAAAGTTTATTCTCATGTCGCAGCGCCCTCAATGGTAATTGGATTCGGGTTTAGTTAGTGCAATTACAATTATTAGAATTCAACTTAACATTCGTTGTCGTTCAATTCTATAGAAGATCTATTACTACGAATAATATTCATGGTCCTGATTTGGTGTTCTTTATCGAGATTTAAATATGGTTTTATAGAATTTTGATTGCTATGACAAGTAATTTTCAGCAATTTTTGTTTTTCTGCACCATTTTTTTCCAATTCGATTTGAGCACTTGATCTATTCGAGTGATTTGTTATCTTTTCATCCTTTATATTCAAACCACTTGCCTCAGCAGCAGATCTAGTGCATCCATTCCAACAGGTTCATTTTCGCACCATTTTTCCAGAGTCTATTTGGTTTTAAGAACAGTCGTGGTGAGGTAATATTGGCGCCTCGTTCTGATATCAGTTTATGAAAGAGACGTACAGGGCAGCTTTGCATTTCAATATTGGAAACCAATCATTTACTACTTGAACAGCTTTTAGAACCACCTTGGTACTTTTTACTGAACATCGGATTGTATTCAATGCGATTTGTTGAAGTCATCGTTATTTTCCTCGATTTGAAAAAATTCCACCAGACAAGCAACTGTATCTCCTTAACGTCACGCTAATTCGACAGCAGCAATATGGTAAAATTTATGCATAAGACCTTCCGGAGTATCTTCATCCCACAGCAATATTCGTTTGTTAATTTCAGATAAATTTCGAAACTGAACATTTTTTGGTTTGTACATTTATAACGTGTTAGTGCTTTTTCGCACACAGTCTCACTATTCTGAAAAATATGAAAACAAAAATCTGACAAGAAGAACAGAGGAATATTTATATCCAATTCATAAGTACTCAAATACTGAGCTATGTACTCTCTATATGGCTGTCAAGTTGTATAATTTACTTCCCAAGACCATAAGAGGCATATCGACATATAATTTATATCGTGAGACATTACATCAGTTCATTTTGAAGAGTGATCCTTATTCGCTCACAGAATTTAAGGATTCTTGTTTGTGATTTTGTATATTAAAGCCATATTTTGGCAATTAAGCGTCTTACGGCCGGTTTCATAATCAAACCTAAAGTCGCTTTAACTTTAAAGCTTCCTTTAACCCTACTAAAAAAATTTTTTTATTTATTCCCGAACGATCATTCTTCGAGTTACCGAAGAGAGGCATTCTAGGGTCGGCAGGGTCGCTGCCTGCCGGACGATAAAAATTCGTTTTAAATAACAGCGATTTCTTGTAATTTGTTATGTGAAACTGAAACTATCGGATATTGGCGGAAAAAAACATTAAATAAGAGGCTTATCTAATTTTAATTGTTATCCGAATGAAATTCCAACAAAAATTATTCAAGTTTGAGCAATTTGACTCATTGATATTAGCGCTCCTTCCATAGTTCACAATGTAGACTCGGCATGCCGTATCTGAATGAACAGAACGAACGGTCGGTCACTCGGTCGCTAGAGAAGGCATCTGCGGCGCTGTCTTCATAGCTCGATTGGAGATGAGCGTATTTTGTCTACGGACCGAGTAGGGATTTGAATTGAAACAGCGTATTTCAAACAAGTTCCATATTCCATTGATATCACATATCATATACCTACCTAATATTTTTATAAAATTTATTGAGGACTATGTAATGTTTGGAGAATTGCTAATACATCATTATTTTACACAAATGAGAACTCACATTTTTGCTGCTCGCGAAATTTTGGGTCGGCACTGCCTGATCCACTCTATAGTTATTTTAGTTCAACTGAAGTTTCCTCAAGGTAGTTTCATCGGTATCAGGCCTGTACTGCTTTGCTAACAACAAAGGTCCTACCTGCAAAATTACAGTTTTTAGAAGATCCGGGGTTTTTGTTCCTTTTCATTGTATAACACATAGTATTTTAACGAACTTCTCATGTTTTATTTTATATATTATGTCGAATAATAGAACTCGATTGCAAAACATTATTTTGATTTTTCTCTTCCCGGTTTATAGATGTTTGATTATATTATATTACATTAATCACATTTTGCAGATAGGACCTTTGTCGTTAGCAAGACAGTGTAGATGAAATGACAATAGGGATGGTCTTTATATCTTTCAACTTCCACTGTCTCTCCAGGTTTTTTTCTCGAGATCTCTGTATTTTGAAATTTTCTCAGTGTGCCTATATAGAAGATCGTAATTATTTGGAATAGCCACGTCGATGAATAGTGCTGTGTCCTCATCCTTATTGAACAATATGAGGTCTGGTCTATTGTGAGTTATATTCCGGTCTGTGAGAACCGTGCGATCCCAGTAGAGCTTGTAATGTTCATTTTCCAATACAGAATCCGGATGGTAATTGTAATTATTATTATTTGAAATTTATATGGAATGAGGTTGTCAAGCCTTGATTGATAATTGAACTGAATGCAATTATCATTGTTATGTTGATCTGATCGGTTGAAATTGTTTCACATGATACAAAATGACAAAATTTGAATGGTTGTTAGAAATGTAAAAAAGTTTTCAATATAATAACGTTGATGATAATTATTATAGAATCGCACATGGCATAAAATTTTTCGTGACAAAGAAATCAAGTGGAAGAGTCCAGCTTTCCGTAGAGGCCGAGATCATATTCTTCACCAGTCGATAAGTGTCCTAAAATTGCGAGATAAAATCGCGAATTTCGTGATTTGTTAAAAAAGTCGCCCAGATCAGAAGATTAACTGTAGAGATCCGCGGCAGTACAAGAGCCGCGACGGGTCAAACTGAAGGTAAGCGCACATACATCGGCACGGAAGCGGCGGAATTTTTATGAAGGTATCGCACATATAACATCGGAATCGCCGGAAGAATAGGTTAGTGGCGAATACGTCTTCAAGCGTTGAGAAAATTGCAATTGCTCTGGAAGGAGAAAATTTTCGAGAAACGAAGGAGATGTTGACGAATGTGGATTAATGATATAAATGAATGTAGAAAAAGGAAGGTTTTGGAGAATATGTACTCTTATTGAGTCCTATTTTAGTTCTTCAATTGGAATCCATAAGAGGAGCCACTGAAGAAAAGTGATAAATTATAATTCCATACCCACAGTTTTCATGAAAATTCATATTTCTGCCTTGCTTATTGGAATGACAACCGTTACAACAAATGAGCTGCTGTAGGTAGAGACTTGCAAAATGACGAAGATGCCGCGGCAATCTTCGATTGGTATCGCACATATTTCGGGATCGGCTGGCACGGCACGCATCGGTCGGAATTTGATCCTCGTTCCTCAATTCCCGTCGGATGCGATGCGATGCGATGCCTGCCGTCCGCACATATGTGCGTTGCTCCATTCGGTTCCGTTGAAAGTATTTTATTCCGATCCGTACCGTCCGTCCGATGCCGTTGTATGTGCGCTTACCTTAAGCCGGAAGAACCGCCATCTAGGATAGGTCTATTCTTTTTCCCGGAGGCCGAACAGAAATTATCTAAAAATCGTAAGAATATTAAAAATGTTGACGTCTGCGGAATATCAAGTGACATTTTACGTAATTGAATTACTTTATGTTCGACTCATAGACATAGAGACATGGACTGAGCAATGCCAGCATGAAATTGGCTATTTATTAGAAAGAGAGAAAAGCTCGTCGGGACATTACCTTTCTCTTTTTTGTTCACATAGAGGTGAGTGTAGACCAATCAAAATTCTAGAAAAAGACAACTGCATTCCCGACGTGTTTTTCTCTCTGTCACTTTTTTTGACCGTATTTCATGCATAGATATAAAGGGAAGGCACAGTACATGTCTCTATGTCTATGGTTCGACTGCACCATAATAGTAGTTATATTATTCAACGAGCACAAAATGATTGCTATTTTTCAATTCACCCGAATGAAAAATTGTAATTTTGTGCGAGTAGAATACTCTACTTTGTCCGCGACTTCTTCGAAAAAATTAGTAATAATCTGCATTTTCAACAATAAAAATAGTTAACAAAAGCGTTGACATAACATATTTTGTGCTCATTGAAAACTGCATACTCATATAGGTATTTCACTCGACATCAATTCCATTCCTTTCTTTCACTCTGACAAAAATGAAATATATAATTTTGCATTTATTTATTTATATCAATATCAACTGAACAATTATTGAAAATAAAGGAAGGCATTGAATTTATAGATAAATCAATGTTTTGGTCGGTCGTTCCTATTTGATTTAGATTTCCAATTTCTAATTCAGTTGTTGCTTCTTGTATCGAGGTTGATATTTTCTGAGCTGTGTCTAATTTGTTTTTCATCGAATCTTCTATTAATCCTTCGGCAACCATCGTGGATCTCCAGCCCCCGTGTCGCTTCAATGTCTTTATGTCTCCACCAGCATCGACGAGTATGGTTGCCGAAGATCTGCGCAAGCTATGTCCAGAAAATTCATTGCAATTTGGCATTTTCAGAAACTCAGCTATTTGCTTTCTCATTTTCGTGAATTTGTTTATACCAATCCTTTGTTAAGTGCATTTTTCATTTTGATAGTTCAGAAAGAATACATCAGAAGTTACATGTGCTGGACGCAGTTCTATGTATTTTTTACTAATCGGGTAAAAATCCTCATCTATAGTGAATTTTTTACTGATTTTTGTTTTGGTATTAGGCACGTTTACCAAGAAAGCTGATCCAGTGCCTTTTAGGTCCTGTATTTTCATGTTATAGATGAAATTGAAGATGAAGATGAAGACCTTATTGGCTTGACTACACTTTAGCGTAAGTCGATACTGGACGAGTCCTGTCGTATGTATTTGGACGAAACGAGTTCAATAAAAGTAGTTTCAATGTTAGGAAACCATTGGTTCAAAAGTTACGCCATTTTGAAGTTCCAATGTTAAGTGTATTCTAGTTGTTGCTTTTACTTTAGGAGGAGTCCTATCTTATGTAATTTGACGAGGCGAGTTCAATGAATGTGGTTCCAACATTAGGAAACCATTGGTTCAAAGGTTACGCCACCTTGAAGTTTCAATCTTGACAGTATTCTGGGTGATGTTTATTATACTCTTATTTTATTTTTGTCAGTTGTAAGCATAGAATGAAAAATATTAGATGATTGAATTATTTTTCAGGGAAATTAACGTCAGATTTCTTTGGCACCGTTATATTTACACGATGGAAGATTTAAATGAAATTAGATACTTTCATTCATTTTAATTCAATTCTTCATTCTCACACTTGTTTGTTTATTTTAGGTTAGTTTAGGTTATGTTACGTTAGGCTAGCTTAGGTTAGCCATGATATCTAAGACCAATTATTTTATTATGATTGGGTAGAGTTGAGTTTATAGCAATTTATATGAGTGTGGAGGCTCGTGTCGTAAATTGCATTTTGAAACCACCATTCTTAAGCTATCACATCTTAGCGTCATAGATTTTATATTTATATAGATTATATTTATTTTAAAACATTATACAGTAAACGTTCATTATCAAATGATCCGTATTCCAATCTCAGTTCTAGGGATATTGACTAGATATCTTAGAACTCTTATACAAGGCAAAATTGAGGGACAAACCCAATGAATAGGGAAAGCATGGTAAAAACAGTACCTATGTATTACGATTGTGCTAAAGAGTCAAGTATCTCAAGTCCTAATATTTTACATCAAAATTCAATTTTGCATGAACTATAGGCGATTCACACCGTGTTACCGGTTACTTGTGCTTATGTCATCTGAAGTTACCGTTGTTTTTAAGCGTGAAACCGCTTATGGAGGGGAAGTGATATGACGTCATATCCTACGTCATTAGTATTTACCGCAAATAACTCAGCTCGCGATCAGAGTTATAAGCGGTGACAAGGGATTGTTTATTTGTCAAATCTATGACACTATTGAATGAAAAACGTTAACGAGAAAAAAATCGCATTTTTCATTTATTATATTGTGTTCAAAGTGCTATTCTGTATAGTTCTATTCCTGCCGTAATAAACTTTTGAGAACGAGTCCATGGACTTTACGGAATGTGGAAAGAAATGTTGTCCACCAAAATATAACTTTCGTTCATCAAAGAGAAAAATATTGATCTCCGCCAGTGTAGAATCTAATTCTTGGTAGGAAAAACATCAGCTGCTATAGAACCCATCGCAGTTTTCTTGAACACCATTCCCGAAATACATAGCTCCGAGCTTATACCAAGTTTCACCAGTATAACAGAACGGCCCAAAAAATGAGGTCTATCAAGTTAGCCCAGAAGTTGTAGCATTTCGAAAAAAAAAATTGTTTCAATGAAAATGCTAGCAAAGTGCTGGCAAATGCTGAAGAAAAAACTGAAAAATCTCATATGGATTTGGAAAAATTGGAAATTGAATTTTCCGGGCCAACTTATGTGCAGCCCGGAAAACCCAGCATTTTTCATCGATATTTCGAAAATTGTAAATGCTAGCGAAATGCTGGAGAATGCTGAAGAAAAAACTGAAAAATCTCATCTAGATATGAAAAAACTGAAGTTTGAATTTTCCGAGCCAACTAATGTGTAGCCCGGAAAACCCAGAATTTTTCATCGATATTTCGAAAATGGTAAATGCTAGCGAAATGCTGGCGAATGCTGAAGAAAAAACTCAAAAATCTTATATAGATTTGGAAAAATTGAAGTTTGAATTTTCCGGGCCAACTTATGTGCAGCCCGGAAAACCTAGCATTTTTCATCCATATTTCGAAAAAAGTAAATGCTAGCGAAATGCTGGCGAATGCTGAAGAAGAAACTGAAAAATCTCATATAGGTTTGGAGAAATTGGAAATTGAATTTTCTTGGCCCCCTTATGTGCACCATGTAAAAGTCAGCAATTTTCATTGATATCTAGCTATGTGCGGGCGAATGACAAGTACCACTAGAAAAACGGGTGATTAAATTTGCCAGGGCACTTCGTTAAAAAAAAAAAAACCATTTTGATGTACAGCTTTATTGTTCCAGCAAAGTTGGGCGTATGATACAAGAGCTCACGGAACAACCTCCGTAAAACACCCTGTCTCCCCGTGAATAGTGTAGTGATGACAGATTTGTCCACAGAATAAGCTGTTTCTTTTCCATTGACATAAAAATTTTTTTTTGATTCGACTGTCACAAAATACCTTCATTGTATATTCATGATGATTTCTAAACATAGTATATTGTCATACCCCATCTCGAAATTAAGTCTGAAACAAAAAACCAGAGCAGAAAGAAAAAGTTAATAATACAGCCTTCATCAAACTGATTCGAAGACTTGATCATAACCGAGGAAAAAATAATTAATCATAGGTACATAACTCGTTCTCCAATTGCCCTGTGAACAATATCATCTGTGCGTCAAAAATCTTCTGTTGTCCTCGTTAGAAATCCCTTCAGTAGGTACTGTTATTAATAATATTCCAAATGTCAGATATTCATAATGGTGATTTAAGTATATCCAAGAATTTTTTTCTAATTCTTAAATATGGGTAGGAACTGTTACGATCCGTTGAATTCTAATTTTATTTATATATTATTTCTTCTAGTTCCTAATACTTATTGAACAAACTGAACTAAACAATATTATATTGGGAAAACTCAAACAATAACAGTACCTACATATCCAGGGTGTCCCGTAAAGACCACGTCGAACGAAAACGGAAAGTAGATCAGAATGTGCTCTAACTGATGTGAAAAATCGTTCATATGAAAGTCTCACAGTTTTCGAGATATTTGATGTTTTATGAAAATGTTGAATTTTTTCACTTAAACTGCTTTCTCTCTTGCGGAAGCTACAATTAAATACTTTTCGAATCAGTTTTTTTTTCGTAAATTTTGTTGAATGATTACCTCAATTCATGCAATGAAAAATACCACAAAATATCATACGGGGATTCTGAAAAAAAAAATTAAAATTCATGTTCTGAAGGAAGTGTTTTTTTGTGCTGAATTCTATCTGACGTGGTATAAAAAAAAGACACTAGACCTTTTCTGCATATTACGTTGAAAAGTTGCCCATTTTGTGAGGATTCAGAAAAGGTAAAATACAGGTGATAACCTTCGTCACGAAAAAAGATATTTGAATGTTTATCGAGAATGGAGCATTTCTGTGAAAAACTGATTTTGTCACCTTTTCCACAAATTCTTTCATTTTGCAGATTCTGCTGTAACATATTGAATAATTCTCTTGAAAAATGTCAGTTAGTCCTTAAATTACTTATGAAATAAAATTATTCTTTTTTTTCTTCAATTGCAATGATATAATGTAATAAAGCACAGGACCTTCAACATCAACAAATCTATTGTGAAGAAACTTTATAAAAATATCAATGATAAAAATTCAGGATTCTTATTAGAGCAAATGCTCAAAATGACCACCCCCATCGCTAATACATGCCCATCATCTATTGAGAAATGCCTTTTTCAAACCATACAAACTTCTCCCCGCTATTTTGGCTGCTGAAATACGAATGCGTGTGCTTCATCTCTTATAGGATTCGAATAAATTTCCTTCTTTTAAAAAACCCCAGTAAAAAAATCCAGAGGATTTAAGTCTGGTGAATCATTGAATCGCATCACATCATATCGATGTTCGAGAGTTGTTTAGGCAAAGAAAAAGAAATAAAAAAACTCAGTCAGTGAATTAGCATCTTAATAAGATTTTGTTGATTTGTTGATTGATTATTTTCAGCAGGAAGTGCAAAATGAAAGTATTTATGGAAAGAGTGAAAAGATCAGTTTTTCATAGAAATGTTCCATTTTCGATAAACATTCAAATATCTTTTTTCGTGAAGAAGGTTTTCACCTGTATTTTACCATTTCGGAATCCTCACAAAATGGGCAACTTTTCAACGTAATATGCGAAAAAGATCTAGTGTCTTTTTTTTATACCACGTCAGATAGAATTCAGCACAAAAAAACACTTCCTTCAGAACATGAATTTCAATTTTTTTTTTCAGAATCCCTGTATAATATTTTGTGGTATTTTTCATTGCATGAATTGGAGTAATCATTCAACAAAATTTACGGAAGAAAACTGATTCGAAAAGTATTTAATTGCAGCTTCCGCAAGAGAGATAGCAGTTTAAGTGAAAAAATTCAACATTTTCATAAAACATCAAATATCTCGAAAACTGTAAGATTTTCATATGAACGATTTTTTCACATCAGGTAGAGCACATTCTGATCTACTTTCTGTTTTCGTTTGACGTGGTCTTTACGGGACACCCTGTATGTATCCTTGGATTATTGTATGCTCTATAGGTGTGAACAGTTTATCAGTTATTCGCATTCTCATGAAAAAAGTAAAAACAAAGGGACTATTTTTCTGATATTTCGACAAGGGAGGTTTCTTTCCGAAAAAATCAGTTCGTTGTCGACTAATATGTATTATTAAAACTCTGCTTTTTGACTGAACTAGGCATCCACATTGTTCATGATAACATCTTCAAGTTGGAAAAATCGAATTCATCACTAGTCAATAATTCGAAATTTCAATTTCATTGTTGATTTCTCACTGGTGAACAGAAGGAAATTTTTCTTAGAAAACCCCTTCACTTTGAATGAAAACAAACTTCAAGAGGCATCGAGGCAGAATTTAATATACGAGAACAATGGAATTTCAAACTGCGTCAGAAGTTCGGAAACTTCCGAAAATCACAGAAATGGTCTGAAATTAGGTAGGTGTTTCTTTATAACATTTCCTACGGTTGCTGGATATCACACACTTCTCACGTAATTAATCGAATGTATGATTTTTTTACTTTAAGGTGCAGGTCTTACTTAAGAAACCCTCTTCTCTTCTGTAGAATTGACAGCAAGAATGAAATATATTTCGATTTGAAAAGCTTGAGTACAGATTAATTTTGATTATTTCACTCTGATGATCTTTTCATGATCATTCGGTACAAGCAAGCAGTGTTATTATACTATCATCCTAATATTAACCCTTGTCATCACTTTTCTCATAAGGAATCCAACATAAATCATGTTTTTTTTCCAAGTAAAGCATATTCATGGAAATCCAATGAACTATCGAACGATGCAACAATATACTGGTTTGGTACATTTCATTCGAAATGAGAAAGCTGATATTCACTTTCTGCACATCCAGAAACAGTAAATCGTTACAAATATCTGAAGAAATAAGATTCTTGTAGCTCATATCTCATATCATCGAATTTTTTTCGTAATAATATTTTTCCGTATACTCATCCTATGGTCAATCCCATATTTTAACAGTGGATTCTTGAGGACAAAAGAAACACTTTTTTCCTTCACAATTTTTTCCGAATCGGCCTGGCTTAAAAGATACAGGCTGTTTAATAAGCATAAAAAATCTATCATTGGTTCTATTTCACAAAAGGTTTTATCGAATGAAATGAATTTCGGAATATAGTTTTTCATCTATTTGATGAATTTTTTTGGGACACAAGATATCACCTACGTCTTCCAGTTTTTTTCTCATTATGACCATTACGTGTACCATAAAATTACCAAAAGTTCGACGCTATCTAATCAATTATTGAATGAACGTTTTCTAAAATGAAAGTATTCTTCATATTTTCTCATTGTTCAAAAATCTGGGTGTTGAGATTTTTGGCAATTACTTAAAAGTGGACTGTTACCAAATGATTGAGTTGGAGATGATAAAATAAAATCTTTATTGTATATCAAACACGTCACATAATAAATAGACACTCGCATGAAGTAAAATTATATACAACATCTAAACAGAGTGAACCTATTTACAAGTATTGAGAAGTTATTGAGAGAATTTGAGTGTAATGTTTCAATGAGAAAATCAACGTTGTATTTGCTTGAGAGAAAGAGCAGGTTGAGTGACTTTCAAGTATCATGTAACAAGATCAATTATTATGTGTTTGATAAGAATTGAGAGAATTGAGATAGATTTACATCAAAACGTGTTCATGTATTTTGAGTTGCATAATAATTTGAGCTTGATAGTTATGAATTGATGTGAGTGTTATCATGCAAGCACAACGTTTACAGTGATAGAGTTTAAGATTTCATAAACTGTCCCGCTATCAGAAAAACAGAAGGTTGCAGTGACAACTTGAGAAGTTAGAGATATGTAATGTAGTGAGACAGGTGTAATGAGACAGAATGAGAGAGAGATGATTACCAACGCTTACAGGAATAGCAAATCTATTAGAAAAGCAGAAGGTGTTTTATGAGAGTACATAAATCGAGGTGAGTTGTGTTACAAATGTAATGTAGAGAAATGAAATATTGTAAACGTAGAAAGAATTAATGAATAGTATTCATAATTGAGATGAAACAAGAAGAGCAGTTCATAACGTTAGAGAAAAGAAATAAGGTATCATAAGTTTCAGGTAACAGAGTCATGCAAAAGGTTATAATAAATTATACTTATTGAGTTGAAATCAGGTTGAACCTCCTCGAGCGTTATCACAAACCAGTCTGTCCTAGAGAGTTAATTGAGTGTATTCCATTATTCAGAGTTCTGAGTGTAGTGAGATGGATTTCGATCTGGTCTATGAGAAGCCTTCGAAGTGTCCAACTTGAGCGTAGAGGTACCTGAAACTTAAGAGGCCTGAGAAGTCTGATCGTAAGAGGTGTAAAGTTAATCTGAGGTGACATGTATACCAAAGGAGAGTGAATACAAGTATATAAGCTTCTAATAGAGTGGTGTGAAATGTGAACTTGGTGCCAAAATTAGAGAAATTAAAATGTGAGTGGTTTTCGAGATGATGTGATTTTAAGCGAATGGAATATCGATGCATTTTGAGGAGGTTGAAGCAGTTAGGTACATTGAGCACGTGGTTGATTGAGAGATTTGGAGAAAATTGAGAAAATATACATGCAAATATGATAGAGAGATGTAGAGCAGAATATTTCAAATGTAATTGTGAGAAAATGCATAGCGATGGAGTGAATGTTGAGAGGAAAATTATGTAGAATGATATTCTAACGTGACACATGCAAAAAATGACTACATTTTTTGTTGTATGAAAAAAGTACTGTACCTTTTGAGATGTTAATTGAGTGAGTAATATAATATAAAATAATATTATTAGATTTGAGCTGACTAAGAAAGTTGAGAGTGCACTAAAAAATCACGTTAAGAATTCACACCAAGTTCCAATTCACTTGAGCGAACGAAGAATCTAAGGAGAATGAATTAAATTGAGCAGATTCAACAGGTTCCACCGGTTTTTTTGAACAGCTGATTGACAGCGATTTAAAGGTTACGTTCACAGAAGCATGTAACGATAAACGTAGTCACTGAGTTGATAGAGCTGTGCATCGAGTGGTAGAGTTGGGTTAAAAATTCCTCCAATTTTTAACACTCATATACTACGTCATAATTTGATGTTCAAAAATTAAAGAATAGATATTCTTCTTTTTTCACAGATGTGAAAGTTGGAACATTGGATACTTTGGCTGAATACACCTCTGTTTGAAAGATCCACAGTTGTGTAGTGTCATAGATTCAGCTTGTAATTCTGAGGGGAATTTCGTTTCTCCAGGGGTGGCATAGCTCATTATAAAAACTCAAAATGGCTAAATATTTTTATCGAGGCCAAATCAGAAAAAAATATTAAAGGAAATAAGTGCTTCTTTTGGCACTACTGTTGAAATATTTGTACGGGTCAAAACTCACGCTGTATATGAATTTGCACCCCGCAAAATCAACAAGCTGATTGATATTATGGAGAGTTGGATCTGAATGTATGAAGAACAAAACATTAAAAACGTTTGGAAACAAGGAGGGAGACTGTCATTATTCTAAGAGCACTAATATCTTGTGAGGAAAATGCAGCATTCCATTTAGAAATCTTGATGTTTGTAAATTTTAGTCAAACGCTTCATCATGTTGAAGTAAAATTTACGAGGACGGAGGAAAATTGGATAGTAGTGGTAAAACCGACGATTGATTCTTCATCGTAATACAGAAGAAAGTAAATATAGCTGATAGATGATGAATGTTGAAATGAAATGTTTAAATTACGTGATGAGGTTATTTGTAGCCTTAAGGAAAGATAATAATAATAATAATTATAATCAATCAGACCCAGATGAAGAAAGAATTAACGGAGGAGTTCACCCGAAGATTGAGAAGGATAATGAGAACTGGTCTCAACAGCAAGAATCTGATAAAAGCGATTACGTCGACATATCTGCGTCGAACTACTGGTTGACTTCCGGAAGGTTGTTTCCTGAGACAGAGGGCTTCATGCTCGCCATCCAGGATCAGGTGATTCCAACAAGAAATTACATGAAATACATCGCCAAGGATGCCTCAGTGGCGGACGATAGCTGTCGTTATGGCTGTGCGACACATGAAACTATCCAGCACATCACCGGGGGATGTCAGAAGTTCGCGGGCACGGAGTACAAAAATAGACATGATGCTGTTATCAAGATTCTTCACCAAGAATTGGCACTAAAACACCAACTTCTAACTTCGAAAAAGGTTCCTTATTACAATTACCATCCGGATGCTGTGCTGAAAAATGAACATCACAAGCTCTACTGGGATCGCACGGTTCTCACAGACCGGAAAATAACCCACAATAGACCAGACCTCATATTGCTCAATAAGGATGAGGACACAGCAATATTCATCGACGTGGCAATTCCAAATAATAACAATCTCCTAGATAGGCACACTGAAAAAATTTCAAAATACAGAGATCTCGAGGAACAAACCAGAAGACAGTGGAAGCTGAAAGATATAAAGACCATCCCTATTGTCATTTCATCTACAGGCCTAATACCGAAGAAACTACTAGAGAACTTGAGGAGACTTCAGTTGGACGAAAATGTTTATAAAGTCATGCAGAAGGCGGTACTGCTCGGAACGGCGAGAACTGTACGCAAGTACATGGGGAATGCAGAGGAACACCGTCTGCTCCGACAGGAAGTGCGGGTGGAGCAGGAATCCAACCAACAGCAGGAAACCGAGGAGCGACCCGGAGCCGACCACCACCACGAGCCCGAAAACCTGGAAAGGGCTCCAACAGAGCTTAATCCTTTTGATATCTGAGTTATCTGGGATAAGTGAATTTTTCTCTGGAGAGGAGTGTGAAAGCCGCAAGGCTAAAGTCATAATAAAAATTTTCTTTATTTACCCAACAGGAATATCCCAATTACAGGGTAAAGGAATAAAAATTTGTACATTACAACGTGTTACAGCATTTATGAAATAATATAATCCAAAAAGAAACCAAAACAATGAGAAAAACACCCAAACTTCGCACACCACACAATTCAAGTCCCGAAGTTAACCAAACACATCCATCCCCAATCTGTCAGCACTCCGACATATACTATAAATGGGACATCGTTCGAACACATTTGTACGTGCTGTAGGCAAATAAAACGTACTCGTCGACCTTGACACCAACCTTGGAATATTAAGCATAATTTTGGACAGCAAATAAGGACAGTCAATTCTGTAAGTTAGGAGTCTCTGAGCGAATCTTGCACATTGTTCTTCACGCCTCGCAAGCAAAGATGGTATTCTCATCTCAACCATAATGTCAGATAAATCCGCTCCACGCTCAGGAAACCTACCAGTACGCCTGAATATAATGTATTTAAAGAACTTCCTATGTATACGTTCCAATGGCACAAGATGACAATTGTAGATGGGAAACCAGATCAAGTTGGCGTACTCCAGCTTACTAATGACATATGTAAAATACAATCTTCTGAGAATCGATAAATCCTCGAATTCTGCTGTTGCTCTTAGTACAAATCCCAACGTTCTGCTAGCTTTGGTACATATCTCCTCAATGTGGGGAATGAAACTGAAAGTCGAATCGAACAAGACTCCAAGATCATGAATCTGCTCCACCATGGCTATGAAATGGTCACCTATGCGATAGCCGAAGTTGATCGGTTGCGATTTTCTCGTGAATGTGACTTTAAAACACTTCTCCATGTTGAGTATCAGTCTGTTGCGCACACACCACTCGTTAATATATTCTAGGCTTGACTGAAGCAGTAATGAATCCAGAACATCAATTATCCTCAGGTAAATTTTAAAGTCGTCCGCAAATACCAACGCCGGACATTTCAGAGAGGTCAGTAGATCATTTATGAATATAATGAACAGCAGTGGTTCCAAGTTAGATCCCTGTGGCACGCCACAAGAGAGGACGTACTCAAATGATCTAAAACCATTTTAAAAAACATAATTCACTCTTCCCCTCAAATACGATCCCAAAAGCTTCACATAAGCAGGACAGAGACCAAAAGATGACAGCTTCCGCAGAAGAATATCATGATCAACTGAATCAAAGGCCCGCGACAAATCAGTGTACAATACGTCAACCTGACCACCATCATCCAAACACTCAGATATATATTGTGAAATTGTTGCCAAATTGGTCACAGTGGATCTCCCTCTAAGGAATCCATGCTGTCTTGGGGAAATAAATGAGCTAACGTTGAAATAAATATGCTTATGCAATATCTCCTCGTAAACTTTAGCAAAGTTGGACAATATCGAAATTGGTCTGTAGTTTATAACCTGAGATTTATCGCCCTTCTTGAATACAGGCACCACACGAGCTCTCTTCCATCGATTGGAAAATGTACACGTTTTCAGACTAAGGTCTATAATATGGTGCAGTGGTCCAGCCAGCACCTCACTGCAGATCCTCACAACGAATGAAGGAATAGCATCATCTCCTGCTGTTGGCTTATCGGGAAACCTCAACATGATAGATTGGATCTCCTCCCTAGAAACCACAGGCTTAGGAACCATCGGTAACTGAGCTAACACATCTGGATCCCACTCCTCTGCAACACACTCTCCATGTACTGGACCTGAAAAATGCTTCGCAAACAAATTGACGATATCCTGTGGTCCCTCGTGTGATGTTTCATTACCATGGATTATACCCGGGATCCTGGTCGTTCCCTGTCTGTGATTGATGAATTTCCAGAGGTCAGCTGGGTTGGTCCTAAGATTAGCCTGTATAGAGGTCAGGTAGTCATTGTACGCAGATCTTATCTCCGATTTCACCAAGGACCGCAGGCGCCGAAAATCAGTCTGGTACTCCGGTTTTCGAGTTGAGAGCCACCTCGAACGATAGAAGTTCCTCAGTTTGATATGACGTTTAATATCTACAGTAAACCATATGGGAAATCTACAGCTACCAGAGATGAATCTTTTACGAGGGACATAATCATTGAAGATTTGAAATAGCTGCTCATAGAAAAAATCCAATGCGCTATCGACCTGATCAAATGTGTTCAGTACTCCCCAGTCAAAGTTACCAATTGCTGTCAACAATCTCTGGAAGTCAGATTTTTTGAAATCATAATGGGTGGCATTTATTTTGGGAAAATTTATTTGATGTTGCTGGGGGGAACGCCTCAGTGATATATTCAGTGCTGGGTGATGTGAATCTTCAGAAACGAAGGGAACTTCACAGCGATCAACAGACACATCAAGAACATCAGAAACAAGTACCAAGTCCAAGAGCCTCCCGTCACTGTTTCGAACGTCATTCACTTGCCGCAACTTCACAAGATCACAGAAATGACGCAGCAGCATCACCTTAGGGGAGCTGAAAATATTCGGAGCGAAACTAGGAATGTTGAAATCTCCCACAATTAAGACAGTCTCCCGAAGAAAGTGAAGTTCCAATGCTGACATGAATGTCTCGAGCTGGCACACAGGCACGTCCGGTGGTACATAGACCACGCAAATGATAAATGATGACGGAACAGTACACCGACAAAACACAACATTTATAAGTGGGACGAGGTCTCTCATGAATTCACTGTCAAGCTTCTCAAAAGCCATGCAGCTGTAAAAGGCGAGCAACACCCCACCACCTCGCGATCTATTGACATTATGGAACTGTCTATCATCACGAATAATGCTATAGCCCGGTGGGCAAATCTCACCGTCAAGGACAGACTCACTGAGCCATGTCTCACCTATACAAATGACCTCATAAGTACACTCACACATGGACCTGAAAAATAGCGGTAGTTTGGTGTTAAGTCCTCTTGTATTCTGATAATACAATGATATATACTGCGATTGATCTTGAACGGAATCAGAGGCCACATTAGCTGGGGTAGACCCGTTGGTAACATTTAGTTTTCCGATGCTAGGGAAACGATTGTGGGTACACCGCCCACATACTTTATTCTCAGGTTCAATTCACCCTCGGACAGGCGACGATTTAGCTCCGACTTAACACTCTTGAAAATCGACACCTGCATAGGCGTTCTATCAAGAGAAATAGACAACCTCGTGAATTCCCTCCTGACCTTGATCTTCTTGAACTTACGCATAATAATGGGAACGCATTCGGTGGAAGACAAACGCACCTTTATTGGTCGGGAACGTACGTCCTTCGTCGGATCGAACCTTCCCAACCTGATGGGCTTCACATTCTGATCTGAGATCCCACACTCTGCAAGGACAGACTGGACCAAGGCCGCATCCTGACTCATCTGCTCCAGTCTGTTTCCGCCCTCCTCTCTACTCCCATAAATGATAATATTTGGTGCACGTTTAGTTCTTTCGAACATTTCACAGATAACTTGTTCATTAGAAACCATCTGATGGGGCAGAGGACCATCCGGCACAGAAGCACCTATGTCGCCGGCCCTAGCCTGCCTCAGTTCTCGAATTTCATCCTTCAAATCGCTTATAAGCTTTAGAATCTTTGGAATCTGATGAAGCCCCTGCTCGCATTCTATACAGATATACTTAATTTTACGCTTACTAGTTGGACGCAACTCAAAACATTTAAGTTCCGCAGCAGTCAACTCTGAGCATGAAACATGCACGTATCTACTGCAACCATCACAACGGATTAGTTTATCAGAGCCCTCCCTGATCACCTTATTGCACGTTATGCAAGACATGATGCATTCAAAATATTATGCACTGAATGCTTGTGTACTGGTGTTAAAGGATAAAAACAGGGGCACTCTTCACAACGGCCGGGCCGATAGCCGGTGACTCACAGGTAAACAAGAGGGCCGCGGAAAAAGAAACAAATATTTTTTGGATGGGAGTTCTCCAGTACACTCGCAAGTAATTAGCCCAGGCAGTTCGAAAACAAAATGAACACACCTCGTATATCTAAGAAATAAGTCTACCTCTGCGATAACAATGCATATGGAAGGGTAGCACGTGTACTGATAATAGTCAGCATGCGTAAATTCCCGGTTCTTATATCGAGATGACCGTCAGAAATTAATTCAATGAAAACAACAAACGAAACGATATCATATATTAATTCAATTCTGAAAATAAACCACCCTTCTACTTGCCGTCTCTAACACTCATCAATCTCCAGAAAAACTGCCGGCTAACTCATCAAACTAACACAACAAAACGGGAGCAACCGTAAACACGTCTCATCAAAACGAAACATATGAAATATGTTTCTATGGGATCTAAATATCCCATTAAAAAATAATTATCATTTCAAAGTTTTTGGAATAATAGTCATAAGAAATATTCAAACAATTTATGAACGTCCAGTGTTTAAGTAGGTACATTTGTAGTTCGAAACCAGGAACAAAATATTCAAATAATATTCAAATACAAACAAAAAAATAAATAATTTTTTCCCCAGTTATGATCAAGTCTTCGAATCAATTTGATGAAGTGAAGGCTGTATTATTAACTCTTTCTTTCTGCTCTGGTTTTTTGTTTCAGACATAATTTCGAGATTGAGTATGACAATAAACTATATTTAGAAATCATCATGAATATGCAATGAAGGTATTTCGTGAAAGTCGACGAAAAATTTTTATGTCAATGGAAAAGAAACCCTTCAGTTTCAAAAACTTATCCTGTGGACAAATCTGTCATCACTACACTATTCACGGGGAGACAGGGTTTTTTACGGAGGTTGTTCCGTAAGTTCTTGTATCATACGCCCAATTTTATGGTACCCCGTTACACTAACCTCTTTTAGAACTCATACATATGCTATATTGTTAGATTACTAAAAATGTCTTATTTTGGAGTAAACAGAAACAACATCCATAGCGGAAAAATGAATCATTTCTTTTAGTCACTGCCAACTAATAACTAAAGGACGAATTGTCTTAATGCTGGAACAATAAAGCTGTTCATCGAAATGGTTTTTTTTTTTAACAAAGTGCCCTGGCAAATTTAATCACCCATTTTTCTAGTGGTACTTATCATTCGCCCGCACATAGCTAGATATCAATGAAAATTGCTGACTTTTACATGGTGCACATAAGGGGGCCAAGAAAATTCAATTTCCAATTTTTCCAAACCTATATGAGATTTTTGAGTTTTCTCATCAGCATTCGCCAGCATTTTGCGAGCATTTTTGATTTTGAAAATATCGATGAAAAATGCTGGGTTTTCCGGGCTGCACATTAGTTGGCTCGGAAAATTCAAACTTCAGTTCTTCCAAATCTATATGAGATTTTTAAGGTTTTTCTTCAGCATTCGCCAGCATTTCGCTAGCATTTACTTTTTTCGAAATATCGATGAAAAATCTAGGTTTTCCGGGCTGCACATAAGTTGGCCCGGAAAATTCAAACTTCAATTTTTCCATATCTATATGAGATTTTTCTGTTTTTTCTTCAGCATTCGCCAGCATTTCGCTAGCATTTACTATTTTTTACATATCGATGAAAAATGCTGGGCTTTCCGGGCTGCACATAAGTTGGCCGGGAGAATTCAATTTCCAATTTTTCAAAATCCATATGAGATTTTTCAGTTTTTTCTTCAGCATTCGCCAGCATTTTACTAGCATTTTCATTGAAAAAATTTTCCTTTCGAAATGCCACAACTTCCGGGCTAACTTGATTAGGCCTCAGAAAATGTTGCCCCCCGAATTGCTCTCTGGATACGCCCCTGATGTAGCGCCCTATTGGGGGCGGCATAACAGTATTTGCACGCGGGCGCTCAGAGTTATTTTTTTCACATTACTTGTGCGAATACCATTGTATGTACATAAGTATGAATAAATTATTCAAATATTTATATATCGAAGGTTTCCCCTTTTCAGCAGAAACGTTGAAAGAATATCATGGATTCATGGTATTGTATCCAGTGTTCATTAGGTATGGATGGTGTGTAATATTCTTTTCGTATCTCAAAATGAGGGCTTATACTTATATTCAATCTACTATTAGTTATTTTAGAATACATTCGATCGTAATATCGGACATAGTATCCATGATGAAGCAAACTTGTTGCGATTCCATTTCATAATACATATAAGAAAGACATAGACATAGAGACATGGACTGAGCAATGTCAGCATGAAATTGGCTTTTTTTATAGAAAGAGAAAAATGATCGTCGGGCATTAACCTTCTCTTTTTTGTTCACATAGAGGTGAGTGTGGACCAATCAATATTCTAGAAAGAGACAACTGCATTCCCGACGTGCGTTTCTCTCTGTCACTTTTCTTGGCCGTATTTCATGCATAGATAGAAAGGGAAGGCACAGTCCATGTCTATATGTCTATGAAGAATGACAGTCTCAACTGAGTACTGAGTTGAGGTTATTTTTGTTTTGACATGTAGGTACGATCAATCATTTTACAAAACCGATCTTATTTTTGCGATTCATACTGGTTATTCAAATCATTCTTCCCGCGGAAGAGTGGGGTGTAACCGCAAGATACCGCTAGTAACATAACCGGTAACACGCTAAAAATCGCTTTATATCAACCAATATGATTTTTCTTCGTTCCAAATGTGTCAGAAAATATATCAATGGATAACATGAATTCGAGTTAGTGTCTGTCACTTTGATTCATGTCAAAACTCATTCAGTTCGAACACAATTTGGAACGAATAGAGCAAATTTACGTCAATTATTAAGAATTCATGATTATTTTTGTTCATGAAAAAGTGGAAACAATTGTACTGTAGTGTTGTATCGAAAAAGTAACGTGAATGCAGTGATAGCAATTGGTTAATCATTGAGCTTCGGATTCGTCGTCTACTAAGTGAGTGGAGAATTTTCAACTGCATGTCCAGTTGTGAAATATTATCATCGACCTCAATTACAAAGACACCAAATAACTGAATTGTAAGTTTTTAAATTCATTCTATGAGTTCACATTATTTTGTCAGATGTCATTCAGATCAGACTTAACATTATGGACCTTCAAAGTGGCGTAACTTTTGAGCCACTGATTTCCTAAAGTTGAAACCGTTTTTTTTGAACTTATCTCGTCGAAATATACACAATAAAATAAAAAAATTACAAAAAATCGACTTCCGCTAAAGTGTAGGCGGACCGTGAAGGCAGTTTTTTATAATTTTCGATATCGATGCCTTCATTTATGTTGAGAGTAGTCTTCAGCATGAAATAATATGACCATAATGTTGATGATTTATAGTTATCCGATAATTTCGAAAGATATAACAATAAAACTGCCTCAGAAAAAAATTGGTTTGTATTCGCTGCTCTCCGGTCCATGAAATTGTTAAACACTTTTAGATAGAGTAATGGAATTAATGTCTGGAATTAAATATCAATGAATATATTAACGGCATGCAGACAATTATTGAATTCTGAAAAAGTACACCTCCGGGCAGGATTCGAACCCGCGCTCCTCTTGATTACCGGTCAAGTGCTCTACCCAACTAAGCCACCAGAGGTCACGGTTTCCATCTGCGTTGACGGACCTATACTGAATCAGAATCCATGTTAGTACGTGTCTGCTTGCGAACGTTTTATTGTTCGCAAGGGTTAGAGAGGGAGGTGTACTTTTTCAGAATTCAATAATTGTCTGCATCCCGTTAATATATTCATTGACTTTTAGATAGAGATTTCTTGATTTTTCCGGCAAAAGATTCAATGTTGTAATTTTTGCAACATCTCCTATTTCCGGTGGAGTACACAACATTTCTTCGTCACTTTCGATTTCCATGATGAATTTAAGAGCAATTACAATTTATGAGACGCAATTTTTCTCAAACAGTCGTTTCAAATATTTTTCAATCAACAAGATCAAATATGAAAAGTCATAGAAAACACATCATATGGATCTATTCAGTGAAGTCCCAGATCGCCAGGTCGGTCTGGGGTGAAAGTCCTTGCCTTCCACGCGGTGGTCCCGTGTTCGAATCCCGGACAAGATTTATTGGATGAAAAATTTCATAGCATTTATTTCAAATCGTTTGATAGACTTCAACCTGTTGAATAATGATTCATTATTCAACACCTATTATACACGGGTTGTTATATGACATAATCATAATGCTTCTGAAAGCTCATCCGTAAGGTACGGATTATAGGGTAGTCGTGTACAAACACTTTATTCATGAATTCGTTTAGTGTCCACACTTGACTACTTTATTGGACACCACTTTATTGGACCCAACTGTCAAGAAAATATAGTAGATGCAAACACTTTATTCAAGGAAGAAGAATTTAACTTCGACCAAAAAACAAAATTATGAATTTCAACTATTCTAAACATTAGTGTGGTAGTGAATATTAAAAATACTTTCCTTGTTATTATGAAAATGCATGCCTGAGGAAGTCGAAACACAGTTTTCGATCTGCAAGACTCTTGATGCTTCATCATTGCTACTACCTCGTACCAAAATATCATCATCTACTTCTTGGCCCAATATTCTGGTGGTAACACTTATTTTAGTACTTACCGATTCATCTATGTAGCCTTCCGTTACGGCCGACGAACGCCAGCCCCCCAGCCGCTTTGTACTTTCCATTGTAGCTTCGGAAATGGCTAATATTGTTGCTGATGTTCCTCTAAAACAGTGCCCGGTATATGAAGAAAGGTTTTCCTCCAAACAGAGAAATTGCGCAACGACGCTTAGTACTCTGTCAATTTTGTGCAGTCCAACTGGATGCACAATGCATTTCCTTTTATAAAATTTATAAAAAATCGACTGCGGGTAATATGAGCTGTTCGAAGACGCCTCCTGATTATTCCTTTGAGTCCAAATTCTGCTGTTTACCAGACAGTATGAGGAAGGATCTATCTTTTTTTGATTTTGTGTCGGTGAGTTGTTTACTTAGGGTCAGAGATTTTTTCGGTTTGGGTCCATCTGCCTTTCGTTTAAGGAATGACTCTGGGTAATGTACTTAGTCTATCCCGTCATTCAAATTGATTATTGCTCGTAACATTGAGTACTTAGTCTATAGCGAAAACTTTTCTAAGCTTTCACTACACTATTTTAGTAAGCCAGAATACTGTCTTCTGTCGATCACAATTTTCTTCGTTTTACACCACTTGTTGTAGGCCAAATACATATTTTCTTAAGCACTTTTTGATTTAGTGGGTGAAAGAGATTTTTTGGCGCTTGCGACGGAATTTTCTACGCTTTCTTCTGCAGCACTATCCATTTCTTGGATTGTTATGATATTTGTCACAAAATTAAGAAAGTAAACAACTTTGTTTACTAAGGTTGCTAAGGTCGCTGGTGCTTAAAGTAAGAAAATCAAAAGCACACCTAAGGTTTTTCAGTAATAAGCCATTTCAGAAAATAAAATTTCTGCATTTCATTCGAACATAAAGCTTTGTATGCGACTCGTACATAATGAGGATGGATTTATGGACTTGCCCAAGTTATTGGCATAAACTTTTGGACTCGTGTGTTAAGACCTAATTTATGTAATAATAATAATAATATATATGTTTATTGCAGCGCAAATGGCTACGACTTTCGTCTTTTTGCCATAATTTATGTACTTGTTACATAAATAGCTATTTTATCGATGATCAGAGAAAATAGGGTTCTTTAACGATTTGTCGAAATTAGCTGCCCGTTTGTTGCCGTGGGGCGCACAAGCTGTTTCCTTCATTGATTCTCATGCTGTTTCGGTCGAATTTGAGTAGTGTTTCATTTTGTTTTGTGCATGTTTTTGCGAAAAAATTGTTCCTGACGTTAGATCACCTAATCATGGACAAGTCGTTTAATCGAGTTTTTTTTCCTAAAAGGCCAGCAGGTATTTTAAAAAATTTCACATTTTTCCTTTCACCTTTACTTCCACACTTGACTACACAACAAAATGCATTTTCTCATTATCTGCGAAATTATACAAATCAGAAAGTTGAACACACACAGGTTCAGTAAAATGCTTTGTGCGCCTCACGGCAACGAACGTTCAGCTGATTTTGACAACTCGTTAGAGTACCCTATCCTAAATTAACTTAAAAATATAGATAAATCACTCCTGTATACAGTGCCGTCTGTTGGGATGGTATACTAAACACGAAACATAATTCTAAAGTTGATGGTTAGGTGTCGTTGCATTCGAAACAAGCGGATCGTTATCACTCGTGAATGATCTTGATATATTACCGAGTTTTCCCTAATTTTTCAGGCTTAGTTGAGCAAATATTGGATTTTTGGGTAGCTTAATTCTAATTCATTTGCGCCAACTCCAATTCCAAATGAATATTGGCGGCAAAGCTGCAGAAAAGATTCGAAAAATCACGTTATTGATTTAAGGTTTTGACAAGAATGTTTCTATGGAAACATAATCTAATTTCAGACTTGAATAAAATCATCGAAAAAAAATTCATTCCGAGCCTTATGTGAAATAGTGTCAATGAAAATATCATCGAGTGAAGAGACAGTGAAGAAGAGAAGTGCTCAGAGATATCTTCCATATGCTACACTCCAAGATATTGCAGTGACTTAGAACATACTAGAAAATACGAGGACTGAAAATTGTAGAAGCTTCGTATTAGCTCTGATTTTTCATTGAAAATAATTTTCCAATCAACAGCTAATGCGAATCTTTCCCTGATATTTGTCTGGCTTACTAGGAGGAAATGTGAAATGTGCACTACAGAATCCTTCCCAATTTATTTATTTTTTTCCAATTAATACCTCTACCGTAAAAACAGATTACACTAGAGTTTTTGTTTTGAGTGAGCTATATCTATATCTATATCTATATCTATATGTATATATAAGGAAAAGTAGTAGAAAGAATTATAGTCACGAGGCTAAATGAGGAAACCGAAAATCTGAAACTAATACCACCAGAACAGTTCGGATTCAGAAGAGAGCATTCAACTGAGCAACAATTATTAAGGCTCACAGAATACATTACAGGGGATGCCAAAATAAACAAGCTACAGGTCTTGTTTTACTAGCCAGAGCATTCAACAGGGTATGGCATGAAGGATTGATAAATATAAGATGAGATGTGCTTGGATATTCGATCAAAATATGCAAGTTGATCCGAAATAATCTCAAAAATAGAAGATTTTACGTGAAAGTGGAAGGAGAATGCTCCACAACAAGAGATATAGAGGCTGAAGTAACCCAAGGTTCAGTACTTGGGCCACTTCTGTACAACATATATATTCACGATATTTCGAAGAATCCAAGAACCATGCTAACGTTATATGCTGACGACACAGGCATAGCAACTCGACACCGAAACCCAGAAGTAATGGTCGCATTCAGCGGACGAAACAGTTGCGCAACTGTTACCAAACGCTAGCGTAAACGTTCGGTGACATATGCGCTACATTCTCAACACGTTCTGGAGCGGACGCCACTTTTGGGAGCGGATTTGATTTGTGCTAGGTAGCGGTAGCGGAAAGGAGCGAAAGTTGGACTTGAACTGAGTAGGTAGTTGTTATTTAGTGTGGAAGATGCACGAGCTTGAGTTTGTTGAGGAAAATGAAATTAAAATTGAAAGAAGGTAATAAAGAAGGATGTTAAATAAGTTATAGGAAATATACTAGAGCAACAAAAAAATTCGTCAGAATTCTAGGTTATGTTTTTCACAAAAAAAAACTTACTTAACCAGCACAAGGTTAACGAAACTTAAAAAATCCGTTTGTTTACGTCTTTCCTACAGACTTCTCAACTAATCAGCTGATAGTGACAGCTCGTTGGACTGCCTTATCCTATCTCGGCTTGCCAGCGAACGTTCAACATGTTCCCGACCGCTACCGCTACCGATGGGTAGCAGAAGCGTTTTGCGCTCCGTCCGCTGAATGCGACCAATAGGACGAGTTCTACAAGAAACGATTGACGAAACAAATGACCGTTGCATAAAGTGGAAAATCAAGCTCAATGGACAAAAGAGCCAAGCAATATAACTTCAGAAGAGAAGACTGCGACCCACAACGAATCTAGAATTTGACGGCGAAGAGATCGACTGGAAAAATGAAGCCAAATATTCAGGAATAACGCTCGACAAAGGACTTACTTGGAATAGTCATATCAAACAAGCAATCGACAAAACGAAAGCAGCGATGAATAGTCTCAACCCTCTAATAGGAAGAAGAAGCCACATGTCGAAAGAGACAAAAATGAACTGCTACGATGTGCAATAGATGCACCTTGGTTTGAGGAAGACAAAAAGAGAATGCGAATTTACCGAAGTAGACCAAGGGATCAATTAAGAAGAGATTAAAATAAGAACATAAACTTATTGAAAAATCCAATAAAGTGTTATCCCATAAAGGATAAACACATAAATCCCAGCACGATAGTGTGCGAGAAGAAAACCGAATAAGAGATGAAAGGTTTATAGGCAAATACCTGGGACCAATATTCAAGAAGCAGTTAAGGGTTTTTATTGGGTCTCGAGCTCAGGAGAGTGAGAAGGACCACACTTGCACCCTTGTTCCCCCTCAGGAGAGGGTGGTTCGTCTGACTTGCAGATTTTCCTCCTGCTACACCAAAAACAAAGGATTGAAGGATAAGGAATTATTACCGGAAACAGATTGCGAAAAACTTTCATCAGTTTTAACCGTCACTGTTGAACGAAGTTCGGATTTTATTAAGGATTTATTGAACCAATTTTCCTCTCTTGATGAAATTCAGAGAATATTCAGTATATGTCAAACGTTTTGTTTCAATTGTCGTAATCCGAAAAGTCATAAAAATATAAATCGAAAAGTGTCATCAAGGGTACAATTACCCTATCCGATTCAGAAACACTTTCCAATGAAATAGTTATTTCACCTATAAGAAGAGTTCCCTTAGCATTGCATGAAAAATTAAAAATGACTCTGAATAAATTAGAAGAATTAAAAATAATTCAAACAGTGACTGGGTACACCCTCTAGTAGTTTTTCGTAAACCTGATGATACCCTGCGTATATGTCTTGATCCCTTACATTTAAATAAAGCTATCAAACGTGAGCATAGCAAATTATTAACTTTTGATGAAATCACAGCCAAATTGAAACATGCCAAAATTTTTTCTAAATTAGATGCCAGTCAAGCCTTCTATCAAATACCGCTTGACGAGAAAAGCAGTAATCTTTGTACTGTTGGCACACCCTTCGGTCGCTATAGATTTTTGAGAATGCCTTATGGTATAAAAAGTGCACCTGAAGTATTTAATGACAGATTTAGACAGATATTTGACATGGATCAAGTGGCTGTTTATATTGATGACATAATCATTTGGGGTGAAACAGCCGAAGAACATAATGAAATTTTGAATAGAGTGCTGAATGTTGCTAAAAAGTTTAATGTGAAGTTCAATTCGAAAAAATGTATATTTGGTGTCTCTAAAATAAAATTTATGGGTCATATTCTTTCAGAAAACGGTGTTGGTATAGATCCAGATCGTATAGTAGCAATAGAAAATTTTCCAGAACCCAAAGACAAAAAGGACATTCAACGACTTCTTGGCATTGTGAACTACATGAGCAAATATATAGTTAATTATTCTTTGCATACTAAACCTTTGAGAGAGTTACTCAAAAAAGAAAATCATTTCACATGGGAGGAACAACATAAGCTCGCATTTCAAAAAATCAAAGACAGCTTAATAAATAGCCCCATTTTGAGATACTTCGACCCTAATTTAGAAATTGTTGTTTCAGTTGATGCTGGTATGAATGGTCTCGGAGCTTGTTTGCTCCAACAGAATTTACCTGTTTATTACTCATCCAAAAGCTTAACTGATTCCCAGTCATCTCAAGCTCAAATTACCAAAGAACTGCAAGCTGTTTACTTTGGACTCACGAAGTTTCATGATTTCGTTTTTGGAAGGCAAGTTATTGTTGAAACAGATCACAAGCCACTTATTTCTTTGATGAATAAGCCACTGAATAAAATTCGCGCACGCCTTCAGCGTATAATTTTATATCTTCAAAGATATAATTTTAAATTAATCTATAAACGTGGCAAAGATCTTATTTTAGCTGATTCACTTTCGAGAGCGTGTATCAGCTAAACAGCAAGTGACGAAATCGATTTGAAAGATGTTATTTGCGTAGTCACAGAGGCCAATATTTCCGATGAATGTCTAAGAAAAATCGAATTTGCTACCCAATCCGATCCTGAATTGCAAAAATTGAAAACATATATATTGAACGGCTGGCCCAATAATAATAAATCTATAGTGAGCTATTTGAGACTGTATTTGAAATATAAAAATGAACTTATGACTGATGATGGAATTATTTATCGTAATGCAAGTGCTGTTGTACCTATCAAAATGAGAAAAGAAATTTTACAAAAAATACATTACAGTCACCTAGGATATAATGAATCTATAAGTTTAGCGAGCAATCCGTATTTTGGCCTACAATCAGAAATGAAATTAAATCAATGATTGATAATTGTTCAGTATGTCAAAAATATCGAGCTTCTCTTCCCTCAGAACCATTAAAATCTCATAATGTTCCTTCTATTCCTTGGTACAAAATAGGTTGTGATCTTTTTGAATGGAAGGGAGTACATTATTTAATAGCAGTAGATTACTACTCCAAATTTATCGAAGTTGAACAATTGAATCGTAACATTAGTAGTAATAATGTCATTACAAGTTTAAAGAAAATCTTCGCTCGTTTCGGTGTCCCCAGGTATTTTGTTAGTGATTGAGGAACTCAATTCACATCAGAACAATTTAAGAGTTTCGCGAGGCAATGGGATTTTGAACATATTCTAATATCTCCAACGTACAGCCAATCCAATGGAATGGCTGAACGTCATGTACAAACTGCAAAGAGATTGGTAAAGAAAACTATAGAAGATAATAAAGATTTTCACCTTGCACTTTTACAATTGAGAAATGTACCATTATTCGGGAATAGTTCACCTGCAGAAATTTTGATGTCTCGTTCTACAAGAAATCCTTTATTACCTACTAATACTTATAAATTGAATTCACATTTAATAGAAAAGATATGAAAAATTTTTGAATGATAATGTTAATAGTCAACAAAGTCATTTCAATAATAGAAATGGGGTTAGACAATTGTCCGATTTAGCCCCAAACACAAGAGTCTGGGTTCAATTACAACCGAAATCAATTTGGCAGCCAGGGTTAGTATTGGAAAGATTAGAAGATAGAAGATATAGAGTTAGTGTGGAGGGAAAAGGAACATATGTAAGAAATAGAAAATTTTTAAGACCTGCTTATTCTTCATTCAAATCTCACAATAATGATACAGACAACATTTGTAGAAATAAAACAGTTGTTTTCGAAAGTGAGCAGAATGTTCCTAATATATGTAAAAATTTAGAAGCTTTGAAAGGTTTAACTGGAATTTGTGAAACCGATTATGATTGTGAATTTCGGGATAATTTTTCAGACAATGTTACTTCATATAGGGACTGTGAATTGCAGGATAATAGTTCTGATAATGTTAATTCAGATAGGAAAACTGATTTTGACTACTGATGAAAATGAAAAATCGAAACAAGACAATACTTGTATTTTCTCCAACGATAAAAATGTAACAAGAAGTGGTTGAATTGTAAAAAAACCTGATATGTATATATGTCAATAATTTTCATTTGAATTTTGTTTTCATTTTTAAGAAAGGGAAGATGTAGTGGGGATCAATCATACGCATGATCCCCAGTTCAATGATATTGTAGATTGATGTAAGAGGACAGTGAATAAAGAGATACGAAACACAACTGGAGTAACATTAGGGTCAATTTTTATTTGATATGGGGGTTCAATACAGCCAATTCCTGTGAAAATCTCTGCATATTCCGATAATAATGACTGATTCTCTTCATAAACTTTTTAGGGTTTTCACTCCCAATCTCTGAAACAAAATCAATTAAAAATGAAATCAACGATTTGCTCCTGCGTAAATTCTTGCACTAATTTGTCAGGAGCAAATTAACTAGAAAAAATTGTTGCCTGACAATGAACTCAAAATAAATAACGTTGAAATTATAATTTTTCGTAACGTTTCGGAGTCTATATCAGACTCCTTCATCAGACGGAAAAATCTACTTTTGAAAATCTTCTGAATTGTCGCTTTTTGTCTGACATTAATTGTCAACACACAGAAATAGAGACTGCACAGAAACGTTGATTCATTTAATTTTGAAATTACCGGATGACAGTTCCTTCTTTAGTAAATTGATCCAAAAATGATCTATTCCTATCGAACAATTTGCCAAATTATTATCTTGATCTAATAGAATTCACGTAGACTCTTTAATTTTTCGTTTGAAATGGTCTGGTTCTGTCATCAAAATTTTAGTGTTGTCCCAATCCATCATGTGGTCTCCCGTATTAATAATAATAATGACTGATGACTGATGATTTTTAATGAACTTACCTTAGCAGTTTCTTCTAGATCTGGTTCACTTTTAGAAATTAAACCAAGTGCTATGCAAGAATTCAAACCCAGCAAAGGTTCAGTCATGTCATTCACCACATAAAATGTAATTAAATATTCCTTACCATTGTAGCCACAATTCAAGAGGCATTTACCAAGTACAGGGTTAATATTTTTAGTATACGATTTAAGTACAATTTTGGAATTTTTTATTTCTGAAAATGCAATGTTTAACTGATTGAAATGTTCAATAGGTAGAATATTAGCCATAGCACCGGTATCTAATTTGAAAGTTAATTTCTTTCCATTTATTATCAATTTTGTCAGCCAGGAGTTAATTTTGGTTTCCGTTACATCATTAATATGAATAATTTCCTCATGTGATTCATTGGAATCGAAAGAAATATCGAATTCTAAATTGTTTATTTGTTTGTTATCACGACACATGCTCGCAAAATGATTAAGTTTTTTACACTTGCCGCACAATTTTTTAAATGCAGGGCATTTTCTAATCGGATGATCACTACCACAACGTTTACAATTATTAATGAACCCTGTCTTACCCTTATCACAATTACGTGATTTACTTGCGTTTCTTTCTGGGGTCCGGGAACGTAACCTCTGATACCTGTAGCGACCAGGCCTTCCGCGGGCCTCGAATACTTGATCTACGGAGTTGCTTGAGCTCGGCATGGATGTATGCTGATATTGCTGGTCCATTTTCATAGCTTGCGACTTTGATTCTTCGATTATTGAGCATAGTTTGATGGCTTTTTCTAAATCTGCATCGTCATCTTCTTGAAGTAATCTCCGACGAATTTCGTTGTTATTAGTACCACAGATCAGCATTAATTTTATAAGTTCGTCTGTCAGGGTATCAAATCTGCAGTTGTTAGCTGAGTTCCTCAAGTGGGTAATGAATTGTTCCATTGGCATATCGTCTGCTTGTTTCGACGTAAAAAATTTGTATCGGAGATAGGTTAAGTTCTGTCGTGGTGTGAAGTGATGATTAATTTTCTCAATCACAGTTTGCAGTTTATCCTTTTCGTCTTTAACGAAGGTGAATGTAGCGTAAATTTTCTGCAACTCTGGTCCGGCAAAATGAAGCAATTGTGCTATTTGGATATTTCCTTCTTTCTTATTCGTTTCCGTAGCGATTAGGTAGATTTCGAAGCTCCTTAACCACTCGGTCCATTGTTCGGCAGGATTGCCTTGATTTAAATTCAATTTAGGTAATACACTACCAGACATTATTGGATTGATTGATACTTCACTTTTTTTGATTATTTCGATTAACTTATAGCGATCCTGTTCGCAGCGCCATGTTGTTTTTCGTATCTCTTTATTCACTGTCCTCTTACATTAATCTACAATATCATTGAACTGGGGATCATGCGTATGATTGATCCCCACTACATCTTCCCTTTCTTAAAAATGAAAACAAAATTCAAATGAAAATTATTTACATATATATATATCAGGTTTTTTAACAATTCGACCACTTCTTGTTACATTTTTATCGTTGGACAAAATATAAGTATTTTCTTGTTTCGATTTTTCATTTTCATCAGTAGTATCATTTTCCCTATCTGAATTAACATTATCAGAACTATTATCCTGCAATTCACAGTCCCTATATGAAGTAACATTGTCTGAAAAATCATCCCGAAATTCACAATCATAATCTGTTTCACAAATTCCAGTTAAACCTTTCAAAGCTTCTAAATTTTTACATATATTAGGAACATTCTGCTCACTTTCGAAAACAACTTTTTTATTTCTACAAATGTTGTCTGTATCATTATTGTGAGATTTGAATGAAGAATAAGCAGGTCTTAAAAATTTTCTATTTCTTACATATGTTCCTTTTCCCTCCACAATAACTCTATATCTTCTATCTTCTAATCTTTCCAATACTAACCCTGGCTGCCAAATTGATTTCGGTTGTAATTGAACCCAGACTCTTGTGTTTGGGGCTAAATCGGACAATTGTCTAACCCCATTTCTATTATTGAAATGACTTTGTTGACTATTAACATTATCATTCAAAAATTTTTCATATCTTTTCTTTTCTATTAAATGTGAATTCAATTTATAAGTATTAGTAGGTAATAAAGGATTTCTTGTAGAACGAGACATCAAAATTTCTGCAGGTGAACTATTCCCGAATAATGGTACATTTCTCAATTGTAAAAGTGCAAGGTGAAAATCTTTATTATCTTCTATAGTTTTCTTTACCAATCTCTTTGCAGTTTGTACATGACGTTCAGCCATTCCATTGGATTGGCTGTACGTTGGAGATATTAAAATATGTTCAAAATCCCATTGCCTCGCGAAACTCTTAAATTGTTCTGATGTGAATTGAGTTCCTCCATCACTAACAAAATACCTGGGGACACCGAAACGAGCGAAGATTTTCTTTAAACTTGTAATGACATTATTACCACTAATGTTACGATTCAATTGTTCAACTTCGATAAATTTGGAGTAGTAATCTACTGTTATTAAATAATGTACTCCCTTCCATTCAAAAAGATCACAACCTATTTTGTACCAAGGAATAGAAGGAACATTATGAGATTTTAATGGTTCTGAGGGAAGAGAAGCTCGATATTTTTGACATACTGAACAATTATCAATCATTGATTTAATTTCATTTCTGATTGTAGGCCAAAATACGAATTGCTCCGCTAAACTTATAGATTTATTATATCCTAGGTGACTGTAATGTATTTTTTGTAAAATTTCTTTTCTCATTTTGATAGGTACAACAGCACTTGCATTACGATAAATAATTCCATCATCAGTCATAAGTTCATTTTTATATTTCAAATACGTTCTCAAATAGCTCACAATAGATTTATTATTATTGGGCCAGCCGTTCAATATATATGTTTTCAATTTTTGCAATTCAGGATCGGATTGGGTAGCAAATTTGATTTTTCTTAGACATTCATCGGAAATATTGGCCTCTGTGACTACGCAAATAACATCTTTCAAATCGATTTCGTCACTTGCTGTTGAGCTGATACACGCTCTCGAAAGTGAATCAGCTAAAATAAGATCTTTGCCACGTTTATAGATTAATTTAAAATTATATCTTTGAAGATATAAAATTATACGCTGAAGGCGTGCGGGAATTTTATTCAGTGGCTTATTCATCAAAGAAATAAGTGGCTTGTGATCTGTTTCAACAATAACTTGCCTTCCAAAAACGAAATCATGAAACTTCGTGAGTCCAAAGTAAACAGCTTGCAGTTCTTTGGTAATTTGAGCTTGAGATGACTGGAAATCAGTTAAGCTTTTGGATGCGTAATAAACAGGTAAATTCTGTTGGAGCAAACAAGCTCCGAGACCATTCATACTAGCATCAACTGAAACAACAATTTCTAAATTAGGGTCGAAGTATCTCAAAATGGGGCTATTTATTAAGCTGTCTTTGATTTTTTGAAATGCGAGCTTATGATGTTCCTCCCATGTGAAATGATTTTCTTTTTTGAGTAACTCTCTCAAAGGTTCAGTATGCAAAGAATAATTAACTATATATTTGCTCATGTAGTTCACAATGCCAAGAAGTCGTTGAATGTCCTTTTTGTCTTTGGGTTCTGGAAAATGTTCTATTGCTACGATACGATCTGGATCTATACCAACACCGTTTTCTGAAAGAATATGACCCATAAATTTTATTTTAGAGACACCAAATATACATTTCTTCGAATTGAACTTCACATTAAACTTTTTAGCAACATTCAGCACTCTATTCAAAATTTCATTATGTTCTTCGGCTGTTTCACCCCAAATGATTATGTCATCAATATAAACAGCCACTTGATCCATGTCAAATATCTGTCTAAATCTGTCATTAAATACTTCAGGTGCAATTTTTATACCATAAGGCATTCTCAAAAATCTATAGCGACCGAAGGGTGTGCCAACAGTACAAAGATTACTGCTTTTCTCGTCAAGCGGTATTTGATAGAAGGCTTGACTGGAATCTAATTTAGAAATAATTTTGGCATGTTTCAATTTGGCTGTGATTTGTTCAAAAGTTAATAATTTGCTATGCTCACGTTTGATAGCTTTATTTAAATGTAAGGGATCAAGACATACACGCAGGGTATCATCAGGTTTACGAACAACTACTAGAGGGTGTACCCAGTCACTAGGGCCTTCAACTTTTTGAATTATTTTCAATTCTTCTAATTTATTCAGAGTCATTTTTAATTTTTCATGCAATGCTAAGGGAACTCTTCTTATAGGTGAAATAACTGGAGTAACATTAGGGTCAATTTTTATTTGATATGGGGGTTCAATACAGCCAATTCCTGTGAAAATCTCTGCATATTCCGACAATAATGACTGATGACTGATGATTTTTAATGAACTTACCTTAGCAGTTTCTTCTAGATCTGGTTCATTTTCAGAAATTAAACCAAGTGCTATGCAAGAATTCAAACCCAGCAAAGGTTCAGTCATGTCATTCACCACATAAAATGTAATTAAATATTCCTTACCATTGTAGCCACAATTCAAGAGGCATTTACCAAGTACAGGGATAATATTTTTAGTATACGATTTAAGTACAATTTTGGAATTTTTTATTTCTGAAAATGGAATGTTTAACTGATTGAAATGTTCAATAGGTAGAATATTAGCCATAGCACCGGTATCTAATTTGAAAGTTAATTTCTTTCCATTTATTATCAATTTTGTCAGCCAGGAGTTAATTTTGGTTTCCGTTACATCATTAATATAAATAATTTCCTCATGTGATTAATTGGAATCGAAAGAAATATCGAATTCTAAATTGTTTGTTATCACGACACATGCTCGCAAAATGATTAAGTTTTTTACACTTGCCGCACAATTTTTTAAATGCAGGGCATTTTCTAATCGGATGATCACTACCACAACGTTTACAATTATTAATGAACCCTGTCTCACCCTTATCACAATTACGTGATTTACTTGCGTTTCTTTCTGGGGTCCGGGAACGTAACCTCTGATACCTGTAGCGACCAGGCCTACCGCGGGCCTCGAATACTCGATCTACGGAGTTGCTTGAGCTCGGCATGGATGTATGCTGATATTGCTGGTCCATTTTCATAGCTTGTGACTTTGATTCTTCGATTATTGAGCATAGTTTGATGGCTTTTTCTAAATCTACATCGTCATCTTCTTGAAGTAATCTCCGACGAATTTCGTTGTTATTAGTACCACAGATCAGCATTAATTTTATAAGTTCGTCTGTCAGGGTATCAAATCTGCAGTTGTTAGCTGAGTTCCTCAAGTGGGTAATGAATTGTTTCATTGGCATATCGTCTGCTTGTTTCGACGTAAAAAATTTGTATCGGAGATAGGTTAAGTTCTGTCGTAGTGTGAAGTGATGATTAATTTTCTCAATCACAGTTTGCACTTTATCCTTTTTTTCTTCAACGAAGGTGAATGTAGCATAAATTTTCTGCAACTCTGGTCCGGCAAAATGAAGCAATTGTGCTATTTGGATATTTTCTTCTTTCTTATTCGTTTCCGTAGCGATTAGGTAGATTTCGAAGCTCCTTAACCACTCGGTCCATTGTTCGGCAGGATTGCCTTGATTTAAATTCAATTTAGGTAATACACTACCAGACATTATTTGATTGATTGATACTTCACTTTTTTTAATTATTTCGATTAACTTATAGCGATCCTGTTCGCAGCGCCATGTTGTGTTTCGTATCTCTTTATTCACTGTCCTCTTACATTAATCTACAATATCATTGAACTGGGGATCATGCGTATGATTGATCCCCACTACAGAGCACTAAAAATTTTGTATTTTCAAGAGAAATAGCTCTTTTATCTCAAAAAAAAAACTCTTCCTAAGCTCAGTCATTTTCTTGATAAATAGGGAATCCTGAGTGTGGGTGGCAGATTAGTCCATTCACGAATCAAGTTTGAACAAATACACCCGGCTCTTCTTCCTGGTGATCACAGATTGACTCAATTGATAATAGAAGGTCTTCATATTAAATATTTGCGTCTGGATATATTGTCTATCCATAATGTTATGATACAAAAATATTGTATATTCTTCGCCAATCGGAATATCTGTAAAGTTTTTTTTGAATGTAACCGATGTTTTCGAGCGAAACCAATACACGTTCAACCTGTTATGGGCGATCTTTCGGTAGTGCGCATATCCCAAATTAAGCCTTTTTCGAGCGTCGGAGTAGATTACGAAGTTTCTTTTTCGATTGTGATGAGTAGAACGAGAGGATCTAAGATTTTGAAAGCATACATATGCCTATTTGTTTGCATGGCAACGAAGGCCAATCATCTCGAGCTGTCTTCGGTTCTCTCATCAGACACTTTTCTAGCCGTTTTACGGCGTTTCATTGGGCGACGTTGTCAGTGCTATCACATTTATAGCGATAATGGTACATCTTTTCGCGGAGCTGCTCGTGCTCCCGAAAAATTTATGAGGGAAACCGCACCATCTGAAGGTGTTTTTTTTCACACCTTTCCACCTTATTTCCCAAATTTTGGAGGACTGTGGGAGGCTGGTATAAAGCCCACCAAGTGTCATTTGATGCGAGTGCTTAGAGTTCAGCTTTTCACCTACGAGGAGTTCTCTACGGTGTTGGTTCAAATCGAATCAATTTCAAATTAGCTGCCTTCAATCCCTCTCAGCCCTGATCCGAATGACATAGACCCGCTAACGCAGGTCACTTTTTAACTTTGGCCCGTCTCAATTCTCTGCCTGAGCAGATATAGGGTATTTGTATATATTTTTTTTCTTTTTTGAAATTCATTTTCAATTTTAGATGAGCAGTATGTTTCGTCTTGAATACACGTATGAAGGAATGACTTTATACGAAGACCCAGTACATATTGTTTATTTAATTTTTCGCGTTTCCCTGCACGGGTCGTATGGCAACGTATGGGGCTGGACAGAAGAGAACAATTCCTTTCGGAATGTGAAGAAAATAAGACGCCAAGAAAAATGGTGGTGTGCAATGATAATTCCGCGAAGATTATCAAAAAAACTCTAATTAATAGTTAAAACTAATTTCAAGTGTCTCTGTTGCGTAATGTAAAAACATTCGGACGTTTTGAAGTTGGTCGGAGGTTTCGTGACTTTAGGACGAGCGACGAGTGAGTGAAGAGTCGGTGAGTTCAGTCCCCCAAGAGAGTTCAAACCCTATACAGTCCATCAAATAAATCGAACTCACTTGTTTTTCCTCTCTCCATTGCGAGTCTATTCGACGTATGTGTTAGTTGCTGGAAGAAAGCTCGTGTAATCTAGTTCGGAAAAACTGAAAAGTTTCGGTAAAACGGTGTAGTAGTTTATTTATATCGGAAGCAACTTGCGGTTCAGTATCTGATTCGGTGTGATTCTTTCCATCCTTGTTAGCAATCTCGGTTAGAAATTTGTCGTTAGGTGAACGCATGTCTCTATTAAAATTCAAGAATTCTGGGGTGTCTCCGGAATTTACTCCATCTTCATCGCAAGGTTCTTCCACCACATGAGAGTGCATTTTCTCCGACAGTTTCTGCTGTGGAACCTTGTATCGCTGACAATTGTTCTATTTTCGGACGAATTGGGCAATTTTTCATGGCCAATAGTCAAATAGCTGCGGGCTATTCGAAATATTTTTTCTGTTACTCCAAAGTATCCAGCGGTCGGTCGGTCGTGCTTTTCATGCAGGACTTCTCTTCGGTCATCTTTCCAGGGATTGTCCAATTCATGCTCTGATTGGTAGGAAGCTATAAACTAATAACAGATATCGGTAAGACCCCTTCTTCCACTTATCATTCAAACACCGGTATTGCAGCACCTTCTATATATATATATATATATTCTTTTGAATGTCAGCAATACATTTTTAGTTATCAAACAATATAGCATATGTATGAGTTTTAGCAAAGGTTAGTGTAACGGGGTACCATACAATTTAGAGTATGATACAAGAGCTTAGGGAAAAACCTCAGTAAAAAAACCCTGTCTCCCCGTGAGAAGTATAGTGATGACAAATTTGTTTACAGAATAAGCTTTAAATACTGAAGGGCTTCCTTTCCATTGACATAAAAAATTTCTTTATCCTCTTTCCATTTCGAAATAATATCTGAAACAAAGAAACAGAGCAGAAAACGAGAAAAAAGGCCAATAATAAAGCCTTCATTCAAACTTATTTTAAGACTTGATGATGACTGAAGAAAAAAATAAATAATCATAGGTACATAACTTGTTTTTCAATTGCATTGGGAGGAATATCATCTCTGCGTCAAAAATCTTCTGCTGATCTTGGTGGAGGATCACCCTCGTTGTTAGAAATGCCTTCAGTACTCAAATTAATAATAGCCAAATCTTGCTTTTGACTGGGAGGGCCTTTCGACCAGGTCCAGTCTTCCAAGTGATGATTCTTCTTTTCTTCAGTTGTTCGAGGAACGCTACAGGACCCTTATATTGGGGAATCATCTCCCATAGATATACCAGTGGTTATTCAGTAGAAAATTGAAAAGACGGGGAAGAAATTGAAAAAAACTTCTATGATAATAATATTACGGTGTTCCTTAAAAATATTTCGGTTTTCAGGGGTTATTGTAGGAGTTTCGGTGGAAGAATTTCCTTTGTAGACGAAACAAAAATTTGCTTTGATACACCAGCTGATTTCTGGAGTGTATTTCTAATCGATTTTCATTTTATACCTACACATGCTGAGGTCCGGTTGCTCAGTTCAGGAATAAGCCGAGATTTAAGTTGTTCCTAGGTTAATTTTGACAGTTACATTCCATTCTGTCCTGTTGAACTGAGATTAAAGCTTAATCTAGGACTGTTGATCATTCAAATGGAAACAGGACACTTCCGTTTCATTTCGATGAGGACATAAACGCAATTCTACAAATAATTTTTCAGGATTTCTTAATCCTGTATTTTCTATTCCCCAGTATTTTCTATCATCTCAAAATCAGAATGGCGAGTATTACAAGAAATATCATCAGCGGAAATACATTTTTCGGATGACGTATCAGTAATGTCACATAAATATAAATTGGAAAGATAAGGAGATGAGTCCGATCCTTGTAAAGTTCATTATTTAATGTTTCGAAACTACTACTTTTATCATCAACAAAAACATTCACGTAATCGTGAAGTTTCGAAATTAAACCAACTTTCCACATCGTATCTTACGGCGATGATCTGAAGCTAAAAAAGCAGCACCAGTTTCCTTCTTATAATTAAAACCCGATTCAGTAAAAGTATGATCAGAACAATTTTTATTCGTCCTGAAACCTCCTTGAAATTTCGTAAAATATCTTGAAACATAGCTTTCAATCCCAGATTGGATCAATTTTTCTATAAATTTGCAAGGGACACTGAATAAACTTTTAGGATGATAATTATTCGGATCCGAAGAACTTGTTTTTTCCTGAAGTCATTTGAAAATTACCAAAATTCTGAATAACCAAATGAAGCATTTCCCCCAAATGCCCAAATGTTTCAGAAATTCCGGATAAAGGCCAACGAATCTAGCAGCTTTTAGAGATTTTGAGCACCTTATTTCAGATGTCAATTCATCTGAAGATTAAAAGGATTAGAAATAACTAATATGTATAACAGATGCTGATTTCCTTAATCTTTGAAAATACTTTTTCATATTTTCAACTTTTGATTGGGAGACTGTGTTTGATACATTTACAAGTCGGCGAGTAATCATTTCCGGATTTATATTTGAAGGCTCTAGTCACAGAAGCAGGGAAGAATTATTGAAACATAAAAATAAAATTCCCATTAGTATATACATATGCAAAGATGAGAAATCACGAATGAAAAAGAAATAAATATACCTAATGAAATCTATGATGATATTTCAACATTAATCGTTTTCGAATTTTTACTTTCAGATCGTCTCATTAGCTGCAGTCGCTTTGGCTAAACCGACCGAAAAGCCATTGCAGAAAAGACAATTCAACTTCAATGCTTTAGCACCCAACTTCAATCAAGATGTCAACCAATTTGGAGGAAGAACATTCCTGAATGGATTCCATATAGAAACCCAATCTGAAAAGACACCTAGAATTTCCGCTAACCAAATTTCCAATCAATTCAGTATTGGTGGTAATGGACTTTTTCCTCAACAAAGGTACTCAGTAATCAATGGTCCTGAAATAACTGACATAGGTTCTTCTGGGTTGAATTCTAATGGTTTGGTTTCAACTACTACATATTCACCATTGTTATCTTCTTCTTCTTTTTTTCCAACTAGTACTACTTCTAATCTACTCAACTCTGAAATTAGTTCTATCAATTCAATTCCATCCTCAAAGACCCTTTCTGCAAATTCCATTGCATTTTCTGGAGTCATCCCTCAAAATTTTGGTCCAACTGTTACTCCTTTGCCAAAAGTTTCTACTACTTTTCCCCATTCTCTGATTGGTCTGAATTCTAACCCTACTGCTTTTCCAGTAGTAAGTTCAACCGTTCTTCCAATAAGTTCGCTTCAGTCACGATTCGAAGGTAGTGTACTTTCTAACAATTCACCAGGATTAGACTTACCTTCCTACAATTTCGATAACTTTGGAAATTTCGAACAATTTGAGATAAAAAATAATGACAAAGCAGAAGTCACAAAGAACGTATATTTTTATGAAGCTCCAGAAGAACCAGAAATGATACGTCAACGTAAGATCATTCAACTACCACCCCAGAAAAAAAACTACAAACTGCTTTTCATCAAAGCACCAGTAGCTCCCGAATCACAACCAATTGAAATTCCTGCTCAAATTCTAAACCAAGAAAAAACTCGTGTTTATGTTCTGGTGAAGAAACCCGAAACAGAACAAGTGGTCAAGATCGTTGAAGGTTCAACACCCAAACCTGAAAAACCGGAGGTTTTTTACATCAAATACAAAACTCGAGAAGAAGCCGAAAAAGCCATAAAAGAAGCCCAAGAAGGCGCTTCTCAAGGGCAAGAATCCATAAGTGTTAATGGTCAGCAATTAGTCAATTCAATAAGAAATATCAAGTTTACAGAAAATCACAGAGATTCCGCTCTGCAACCGATATTCTCCCACAATATTCCGGTATCTTTGTTCGAATCTTCAACCTCACAGCCAATATTATCGAGCACATTTTCCCCTGATGTGAACTACGTATCAGGCGCTTCGGGTGGTTTGTTGAATGATGGTAGTTTCAATCAATTCGTTACATCATATACGCCTTCTTTATTAGGAAATAATGTGTTTCCAAAAACTGTGGGTAGTCCCTTCTCACCTAGAAATAACATTTTCTCGAATACAAACTTGGGCTTAGATACGAGCAACCTTGGTTCGTTTGAAAGTTCAACCTTCAGTCCCATCACCTACGTATCTTCCGGATTTTCTAACTTCCCCTCATTCGTTGATTTGAGTCAACGATCTGGATCTGGATCACGATCAGGAAGAGTGAACGAATTTCAAGACAATAAAGTCCCCAGCACATCAACTTCGAGTACTTCGTCATCTATATTTGGAGAATCATTTGAATCTCAAACAGCAAACAAATTCGAAGAGAAATCAATCAGTTCAAAAGATGAACCCCTAGCATTATCCTTAGGAAGTGGAGCAAGCACATCTAGTCCTGTACTGAAAAATTCTGTTGAAGTAACTCCGACCACTGAAAGTAGCGACGTAAATTCATCAACATCATCTGAATAAAATTGTTATTCGATTATATCATCTTGTGAATTATGATTGCTGACAGTATTTTATCATTAAATTTCAATCTGAAGTATTTTTTTTTTCATAACGTAGCCCCTACAGTTGGTATTTTATCACATAACATTCACAGCAGTCCAGTTAGCGGTATTAATTAATGTCACTTCCATGACATTTCAATTCAAAGATTCAATTTTTGAGTATTGCTGGAAGTTTTTGTTGATCCCTGTTTAATTGGTTTTTTATTCTCGACTGCTGTTATTGGTTTGTAGAATTTTATGAGTTTCTTGATTTCGTATTTATTGAATTCAAACTTATAGAAAACTTTCAGCGAGAGAAGTCATAACAGAATCATAAATCGTTGATACTGTTCAACTTAGGTCCGAAGGCTTCATTTCAGGATTCAAGCTGAAGGTTTGGTTGATAGAAAGAAGACAATACACAATAGGAAAATTGTCTGTCTCGATCGGAGAAAAACTCACTCTCTCTCTAATGGTCTGCAAGAATTGAAAGTTGACCATCCAGAACTGTTAGCCATTAAAAGAATAGCAAAAGTTTGTAACGTCCAGTTTCATAATCAAATTTGAAGTCACTTTAAGCTTGAAACTTCCTTTACTGTCATTTTTAGTAGGGTTACAGGAAGCTTTATAATTAAAGGGACTAAGGTTCGATTATGAAACCGGCCGTAAGTCTTTGAAACAACGTGGCCAATTTCGCAATGTTTCAATAGAACTGCCTGAAGAAATTGCAAATCTGTATTTGAATAGCGAGTTGGATGTAGTTTTTGAAGATTTCTATCTGAAAGAAGTTAAAGAATTGCCGAAATCCTGAAAGTGCATCACAATTTAATTCATCAACATTAGAAAAGCTGGTGATCGAACCTAATTCCAGTGAGCCAGTGTTAGACTCAAAATGATTCAATAAGTGTTTCATCCTCGTTAATTGTGACCCACTTCATTCTGCGTTATGTTTCTCCACTGATATTGAAAATAATCAGAAAGATCGGTTATAAAAAATCACTTATTATGACTAAAGATGGTGAATTTTACAACCATAGTAAACATTTTGGATAACCTCAGTTGGGATTCATTTATAGGTATTTTTTTTTTGTTCTTCGAATTGAAGAACACTTACGCTCTCAGGTCGGTGGTGATTCTCCCACTCATAATTTCCACCAATGGACTGGTCGAGGCACACTTGGAGGAGTACACTGTCATGCTGGGTCTACAAAAAGAATTAAGTACTGCACAGAAACAGGTTATTCTTGCAACCACAAGGATAGTGCGAAAGTTCCTTACCACCTCCTGAGTCCACCTTGTCCGAAAAGCGGACCGGTGTACTCGGTGAACCAACCCCATTGTGGTGAAGAAAAAAAAAAAAAAATATATATATATATATATATATATATATATATATATATTTTATATATATATATATATATATTAATAAAAAAAAATACCTATAAATGAATACCAACTGAGGTTATCCAAAATGTTTACTATGGTTGTAAAATTCACCATCTTTAGTCATAATAAGTGATTTTTTATAACCGATCTTTCTGATTATTTTCAATATCAGTGGAGAAACATAACGTATGAATATGTGTGTATGTGAGGTAATTGGAAAAAAAAAAAAAAAAGCAAAGAATTCCACCTGAATGTGAGTCGTTTTCTGAGGAATTTTGTGTGTTGTTGGGTTGTGTTATTGTAACCAGATTGTTCAATTTGTTCTAAATTATAATAAATAGTTTTAGTTCTGAAGAAGATCCCAAACAGGATCGAAACGTCGACAGTTTGAAGTGAGTGTATTATTCACCCCATTAGAAGTCCTGAAGCCAAGATCCCCTTTCCTCTATTTATTTATATTAATACTACACCATTTCCAAATGTATTTCAGAAATCGTCAATTTTATTTCAGAAATCGTCAATTGTATTTCAGATTAGTCAATTCGATTTCAGAAAGCGTCAATTGTATTTCAGATTAGTCAATTCGATTTCAGAAAGTGTCAATTGTATTTCAGATTAGTCAATTCAATTTCAGAAAGCATCAATTGTATTTCAGATTAGTCAATTCAATTTCAGAAAATATCAATTGCATTTCAGAAAACATCACTTGTAATTCAGATCAGTCAATTTAATTTCAGAAATCGTCAATTGTATTTCGGAAATCCTAATTCGAAATTACACACATTTCATATAGGTTACAGAAATGGTTATTGGAAATACGGTTTATCCTCTTGAATCCTGACATCAGACTGAAAGTGAGATAACTGTGATATTTGGAAATTCGGTTTAATGTAATGTAAAAAACATTACTGAAGTTCTTTGAAAAACCGTTAGATCTTTTTTTGGAAATCATTTTAGGGGTTCGTGATTTCGTGAATGAGTCATATGGAGCATGGAGGGATTGCTTCTGGTAGTTATTGATGGTAATCTTCACAAATTGAACGAAGAAACGAACGAATAATAAGATTAAAGCAGTTCCTACATTCAATCATGAACACAATTATTGAAAAGAGAAATAACGCAACAGTATAGGCCTTCTTCAGCTGCTCGCGTAACGCGTGAATTCAGTATCATTGACATCAGATTCCATGAGTTCAGTGTTTTAACAGTGATTGCGGGAATTTGGACAAAATGTATCTCTTTTTTCAAATCTTCATTGAAAGCTTGCCAACGTTCTGAAGAAAATTTCTCTTTTTCAACTCACACTTTTTCACATTTCTATGTAATTTGAATGATATTCGTACTTTCTGAATCATAAATGACCGTTTCTGAAATACATATACTTCAATCTGAATTACAATTGACGATTTCTGAAATTCAATTGACTAATCTGAATTACATTTGATGTTTTCTGAAATTGAATTGACTAATCTGAAATACAATTGACGCTTTCTGAAATTGAATTGACTAATCTGAAATACAATTGACGCTTTCTGAAATCGAATTGACTAATCTGAAATACAGTTGACGATTTCTGAAATACACTTGGAAAAGGTGTAGTGTTGTAAATTTTTATGAAAGAGTGAAAAACATCATAGATAAATATGTACCAAAACGAATATCATTAAGATACAGTTACCCTAGTTGGTTCTCAGGAAAAAAAGCTGCTCACATAAATTACAAGAATTCACTTACATCAGAAGATTATTTAAAGTTTACGGATTTGAGAAGGAATTGCAAATTAGAGTAAGAAGTGTGTCATAGTACATATGCTCAAAGTAATTTAACTCCCAATATATATATATCGTACAATTAGAATAAGGGGTTATGGGAATGGATGAAAAATTTTTCTGATCTTCTCTTTTATTCCATCAGTCGACGTTTCGGTCCAGGTATGGACCTTCCTCAGGACTCTAAAATTACATTAAAATGGTAACAAATCTCACATGGACAAAAAAAACTCACCGGAAAACAGAGAGTTATTAGGTAACAAATTTAACATCTGTTGATAGAACTAAAATCAAAACAAGCAGGCATCAACTAATATGAGCGAAAAAGTCCAAAATCGACACAATTGTTCTTCTATTCAATAATCGTCCAAAAATCCTTTTTTTTATTTTTTTTTATTTTTTATAATCACGTCAAATACATCAATCAATGTCAAAAGCCACAGAATACAACAAACAAAAACACAACTTTCAAGTTGACACAACGACGTCTGAAACCACAGAGCTCCCATCATTCCCTGGCCTCAGTACTCCTTTCTCCCCGGACAGCTGGTCAATACTTAGTAAAAATGCATAAATATTGCTAATCCCTTCAATGTCCCTTCTGTAATTCATCGAATTACTATGTCGTTTAATGTGACACATCTCCAAAAAGGTCCGCTTCTTGAGATTGTTTTCACATTCCAACACTTTCGCTGCGTTGTAATTCATTTGATGGCCACTACTTCTCACATGTTCTGCCAGGGCACATGCCTTGCTTGGATTCTTAACATCACTCTTATGTTGTGTGAGTCTCTTCTTCAATTGTTGAGATGTCTGTCCAACGTAAATTTCACCACAAGATGCACATGGAACACCATACACTACCCCACTCATCTTAAGCACATCCATCTTGTCTTTGACCCTGCTGAATAATTTCTTGACCCTGAACTCATTTCTTGCCAACACTTTTATTGTGTCTGTCTTAAGCAACCTCACCAATGACCCAGTTACACCCTCTATCAGAGGAATAGACGAAAACTTCAAACCATCTCTTCTGAGTTCCAAAGTGGCGGAGGCGCTCTCCACTGTAGGCACAACACCATCAGACATTCCTTCCCTCACCCTCTGTGGCTGTCCAGAGGGCGATGAGTTGTAAATTAACCGTGAAAGTAGTCCCCTCGGATATCCATTATTCCTCATTAACTGAAAAAGGACATTCAAGTTGGCCTCTCGTTTCGTTGGGTGTACTATTCTTTCAATGCGACTTTTTAGTCCTAGAATCAAGTTGATCTTCTGTTTGGAAGGGTGATTTGACAGAAAATGGATGTAACGGCCTGAACTCGTGGGCTTCCTATACCAGTCTAGTATAATGTTATTATCATTTGTTCTGATGACCTTGGTGTCCAAGAAGGGAACACTGCCCAATGTTTCCTCCTCAAGGGTGAACTTGATAAACTCATCACATTCGTTAAATTTCCGGAGGGTGTAAGTCACTTGATCCTTTGGAACAGCAGTGATCAGGTCGTCTACGTATCCTTTCAAGAAAGGAATATAAAATGGTAAGTTAGCCAGTATCAAATCCAAAAGAAATATCATAACTATTTTCGCAATGGCTGGAATGAAATTGGAGCCCAAGGGGGAGCCCAGTATCTGTGAATAGAATTTCCCATCAAAAAGGAAATAGTTCGAAGAGAAAAGGAATTTCACCATGGAAATGAACTCATCTTTGGGAATGGAAGTGTGTTGTTCAATATCTGTCCACCGACTCTCAATGGCCGAGATCACCAAGTCAACAGAAATATTGCTGAATAAAGAAACTACGTCTAAACTTATCAGTACGTAATTATCTGGTATCTGAAGATCTTTAGCAAATTCCGCAAAGGAAAAGGAGTCCTTGACAAAATATCTATCTTCTGTGGCAGCAAGAGTTCTAGCCAATATATCAGCCATGTAAATTGATAACTTGGATGTTGGAGTATTAATAAACGAAACAATGGGTCTCAGGGTTAAGGTGGGCTTATGAATTTTCGGGAGGCCATAGAATCTGGCTGGTACGGCATTGTAATTATATAAACGTTTCCCTTCAGACTCTGTTATATACCCTTTGTTGACCAAATTTTTCACCAATGAATTGCACTTTGTTTGCATGGACGTAGTGGGATCTCTAGGTAATATTTTGTAGTGATTGTCATCTTCAAGGATCTCTCGGGATAGGTCAACATATTGAGATCTATCCATCAAAACAGTAACATTGCCCTTATCCGATTGCATGACCAACAAATCCTGATGATCCTTTAGGTATCTCTTGCAGTAATAGAACTCATTCTGGAATACATTATTGGTTCCTCTGTTCGATCGAACGTAATTGGTAATAGTGTTCGCAGCTAGTGATCGGAAAATGTTCTTGCCTTCATCATTAAGTGATTCATTCATACCGATTGTAAACTCAATATCAGCCAACAATTTCTGAATTGAGACCTCATTCCTGGGGATTTCAATGCCAAACTTAGGACCCAGGGCCAGGAAATTGAGAACTCTCTCTGGGACTGCAACGGAACTTATATTCTTAACCCATTCTTTCTGGGGTTGGACTTTACTGAGTTGTTCACTTATTAACTTAGTGAGTTTTCTAACATTGTTATCGCGTATCAACCGGAACCGATCAGTGTACTTCTTAAGTTGACGGTTGTGAAACTGGTCCAACATATCACATGGAAGCGTATCCACCAAAGTCTGCCACACCCTGGATAACTCGTCTTCCATCCTCCTTATTTTGGAAACTGTTGTCTTAATTTCGAACAGAAGAACATGCCGAACAGTCTTAGCCTTCATACACTCCACCTGTCCAGCAGATATGGAATCCGTTGCTGAACCATACAGGTACTTCATGTTACAGGATATGTGTTTAGGTAGAAGACCTTGCCGTTTGCACTCCAAAAGGAACACTCTCCGATTCTTAAGGGGAGCCAGCTTGATGTTCAATGATGCCCAAGATTTCAAGTTCTTAACAGAAGCAAGTCCATATTGTGTTTGGACCTCTGCATAGAACCCCATGCTTAATACTCAAAGTAATTTAACTCCCAATATATATATATCGTACAATTAGAATAAGGGGTTATGGGAATGGATGAAAAATTTTTCTGATCTTCTCTTTTATTCCATCAGTCGACGTTTCGGTCCAGGTATGGACCTTCCTCAGGACTCTAAAATTACATTAAAATGGTAACAAATCTCACATGGACAAAAAAAACTCACCGGAAAACAGAGAGTTATTAGGTAACAAATTTAACATCTGTTGATAGAACTAAAATCAAAACAAGCAGGCATCAACTAATATGAGCGAAAAAGTCCAAAATCGACACAATTGTTCTTCTATTCAATAATCGTCCAAAAATCCTTTTTTTTTTTATAATCACGTCAAATACATCAATCAATGTCAAAAGCCACAGAATACAACAAACAAAAACACAACTTTCAGGTTGACACAACGACGTCTGAAACCACAGAGCTCCCATCATTCCCTGGCCTCAGTACTCCTTTCTCCCCGGACAGCTGGTCAATACTTAGTAAAAATGCATAAATATTGCTAATCCCTTCAATGTCCCTTCTGTAATTCATCGAATTACTATATCGTTTAATGTGACACATCTCCAAAAAGGTCCGCTTCTTGAGATTGTTTTCACATTCCAACACTTTCGCTGCGTTGTAATTCATTTGATGGCCACTACTTCTCACATGTTCTGCCAGGGCACATGCCTTGCTTGGATTCTTAACATCACTCTTATGTTGTGTGAGTCTCTTCTTCAATTGTTGAGATGTCTGTCCAACGTAAATTTCACCACAAGATGCACATGGAACACCATACACTACCCCACTCATCTTAAGCACATCCATCTTGTCTTTGACCCTGCTGAATAATTTCTTGACCCTGAACTCATTTCTTGCCAACACTTTTATTGTGTCTGTCTTAAGCAACCTCACCAATGACCCAGTTACACCCTCTATCAGAGGAATAGACGAAAACTTCAAACCATCTCTTCTGAGTTCCAAAGTGGCGGAGGCGCTCTCCACTGTAGGCACAACACCATCAGACATTCCTTCCCTCACCCTCTGTGGCTGTCCAGAGGGCGATGAGTTGTAAATTAACCGTGAAAGTAGTCCCCTCGGATATCCATTATTCCTCATTAACTGAAAAAGGACATTCAAGTTGGCCTCTCGTTTCGTTGGGTGTACTATTCTTTCAATGCGACTTTTTAGTCCTAGAATCAAGTTGATCTTCTGTTTGGAAGGGTGATTTGACAGAAAATGGATGTAACGGCCTGAACTCGTGGGCTTCCTATACCAGTCTAGTATAATGTTATTATCATTTGTTCTGATGACCTTGGTGTCCAAGAAGGGAACACTGCCCAATGTTTCCTCCTCAAGGGTGAACTTGATAAACTCATCACATTCGTTAAATTTCCGGAGGGTGTAAGTCACTTGATCCTTTGGAACAGCAGTGATCAGGTCGTCTCCGTATCCTTTCAAGAAAGGAATATAAAATGGTAAGTTAGCCAGTATCAAATCCAAAAGAAATATCATAACTATTTTCGCAATGGCTGGAATGAAATTGGAGCCCATGGGGGAGCCCAGTATCTGTAAATAGAATTTCCCATCAAAAAGGAAATAGTTCGAAGAGAAAAGGAATTTCACCATGGAAATGAACTCATCTTTGGGAATGGAAGTGTGTTGTTCAATATCTGTCCACCGACTCTCAATGGCCGAGATCACCAAGTCAACAGAAATATTGCTGAATAAAGAAACTACGTCTAAACTTATCAGTACGTAATTATCTGGTATCTGAAGATCTTTAGCAAATTCCGCAAAGGAAAAGGAGTCCTTGACAAAATATCTATCTTCTGTGGCAGCAAGAGTTCTAGCCAATATATCAGCCATGTAAATTGATAACTTGGATGTTGGAGTATTAATAAACGAAACAATGGGTCTCAGGGTTAAGGTGGGCTTATGAATTTTCGGGAGGCCATAGAATCTGGCTGGTACGGCATTGTAATTATATAAACGTTTCCCTTCAGACTCTGTTATATACCCTTTGTTGACCAAATTTTTCACCAATGAATTGCACTTTGTTTGCATGGACGTAGTGGGATCTCTAGGTAATATTTTGTAGTGATTGTCATCTTCAAGGATCTCTCGGGATAGGTCAACATATTGAGATCTATCCATCAAAACAGTAACATTGCCCTTATCCGATTGCATGACCAACAAATCCTGATGATCCTTTAGGTATCTCTTGCAGTAATAGAACTCATTCTGGAATACATTATTGGTTCCTCTGTTCGATCGAACGTAATTGGTAATAGTGTTCGCAGCTAGTGATCGGAAAATGTTCTTGCCTTCATCATTAAGTGATTCATTCATACCGATTGTAAACTCAATATCAGCCAACAATTTCTGAATTGAGACCTCATTCCTGGGGATTTCAATGCCAAACTTAGGACCCAGGGCCAGGAAATTGAGAACTCTCTCTGGGACTGCAACGGAACTTATATTCTTAACCCATTCTTTCTGGGGTTGGACTTTACTGAGTTGTTCACTTATTAACTTAGTGAGTTTTCTAACATTGTTATCGCGTATCAACCGGAACCGATCAGTGTACTTCTTAAGTTGACGGTTGTGAAACTGGTCCAACATATCACATGGAAGCGTATCCACCAAAGTCTGCCACACCCTGGATAACTCGTCTTCCATCCTCCTTATTTTGGAAACTGTTGTCTTAATTTCGAACAGAAGAACATGCCGAACAGTCTTAGCCTTCATACACTCCACCTGTCCAGCAGATATGGAATCCGTTGCTGAACCATACAGGTACTTCATGTTACAGGATATGTGTTTAGGTAGAAGACCTTGCCGTTTGCACTCCAAAAGGAACACTCTCCGATTCTTAAGGGGAGCCAGCTTGATGTTCAATGATGCCCAAGATTTCAAGTTCTTAACAGAAGCAAGTCCATATTGTGTTTGGACCTCTGCATAGAACCCCATGCTTAATACTCAAAGTAATTTAACTCCCAATATATATATATCGTACAATTAGAATAAGGGGTTATGGGAATGGATGAAAAATTTTTCTGATCTTCTCTTTTATTCCATCAGTCGACGTTTCGGTCCAGGTATGGACCTTCCTCAGGACTCTAAAATTACATTAAAATGGTAACAAGTCTCACATGGACAAAAAGAGTTATTAGGTAACAAATTTAACATCTGTTGATAGAACTAAAATCAAAACAAGCAGGCATCAACTAATATGAGCGAAAAAGTCCAAAATCGACACAATTGTTCTTCTATTCAATAATCGTCCAAAAATCCTTTTTTTTTTTTATAATCACGTCAAATACATCAATCAATGTCAAAAGCCACAGAATACAACAAACAAAAACACAACTTTCAGGTTGACACAACGACGTCTGAAACCACAGAGCTCCCATCATTCCCTGGCCTCAGTACTCCTTTCTCCCCGGACAGCTGGTCAATACTTAGTAAAAATGCATAAATATTGCTAATCCCTTCAATGTCCCTTCTGTAATTCATCGAATTACTATGTCGTTTAATGTGACACATCTCCAAAAAGGTCCGCTTCTTGAGATTGTTTTCACATTCCAACACTTTCGCTGCGTTGTAATTCATTTGATGGCCACTACTTCTCACATGTTCTGCCAGGGCACATGCCTTGCTTGGATTCTTAACATCACTCTTATGTTGTGTGAGTCTCTTCTTCAATTGTTGAGATGTCTGTCCAACGTAAATTTCACCACAAGATGCACATGGAACACCATACACTACCCCACTCATCTTAAGCACATCCATCTTGTCTTTGACCCTGCTGAATAATTTCTTGACCCTGAACTCATTTCTTGCCAACACTTTTATTGTGTCTGTCTTAAGCAACCTCACCAATGACCCAGTTACACCCTCTATCAGAGGAATAGACGAAAACTTCAAACCATCTCTTCTGAGTTCCAAAGTGGCGGAGGCGCTCTCCACTGTAGGCACAACACCATCAGACATTCCTTCCCTCACCCTCTGTGGCTGTCCAGAGGGCGATGAGTTGTAAATTAACCGTGAAAGTAGTCCCCTCGGATATCCATTATTCCTCATTAACTGAAAAAGGACATTCAAGTTGGCCTCTCGTTTCGTTGGGTGTACTATTCTTTCAATGCGGCTTTTTAGTCCTAGAATCAAGTTGATCTTCTGTTTGGAAGGGTGATTTGACAGAAAATGGATGTAACGGCCTGAACTCGTGGGCTTCCTATACCAGTCTAGTATAATGTTATTGTCATTTGTTCTGATGACCTTGGTGTCCAAGAAGGGAACACTGCCCAATGTTTCCTCCTCAAGGGTGAACTTGATAAACTCATCACATTCGTTAAATTTCCGGAGGGTGTAAGTCACTTGATCCTTTGGAACAGCAGTGATCAGGTCGTCTACGTATCCTTTCAAGAAAGGAATATAAAATGGTAAGTTAGCCAGTATCAAATCCAAAAGAAATATCATAACTATTTTCGCAATGGCTGGAATGAAATTGGAGCCCATGGGGGAGCCCAGTATCTGTAAATAGAATTTCCCATCAAAAAGGAAATAGTTCGAAGAGAAAAGGAATTTCACCATGGAAATGAACTCATCTTTGGGAATGGAAGTGTGTTGTTCAATATCTGTCCACCGACTCTCAATGGCCGAGATCACCAAGTCAACAGAAATATTGCTGAATAAAGAAACTACGTCTAAACTTATCAGTACGTAATTATCTGGTATCTGAAGATCTTTAGCAAATTCCGCAAAGGAAAAGGAGTTCTTGACAAAATATCTATCTTCTGTGGCAGCAAGAGTTCTAGCCAATATATCAGCCATGTAAATTGATAACTTGGATGTTGGAGTATTAATAAACGAAACAATGGGTCTCAGGGTTAAGGTGGGCTTATGAATTTTCGGGAGGCCATAGAATCTGGCTGGTACGGCATTGTAATTATATAAACGTTTCCCTTCAGACTCTGTTATATACCCTTTGTTGACCAAATTTTTCACCAATGAATTGCACTTTGTTTGCATGGACGTAGTGGGATCTCTAGGTAATATTTTGTAGTGATTGTCATCTTCAAGGATCTCTCGGGATAGGTCAACATATTGAGATCTATCCATCAAAACAGTAACATTGCCCTTATCCGATTGCATGACCAACAAATCCTGATGATCCTTTAGGTATCTCTTGCAGTAATAGAACTCATTCTGGAATACATTATTGGTTCCTCTGTTCGATCGAACGTAATTGGTAATAGTGTTCGATCCCACTACGTCCATGCAAACAAAGTGCAATTCATTGGTGAAAAATTTGGTCAACAAAGGGTATATAACAGAGTCTGAAGGGAAACGTTTATATAATTACAATGCCGTACCAGCCAGATTCTATGGCCTCCCGAAAATTCATAAGCCCACCTTAACCCTGAGACCCATTGTTTCGTTTATTAATACTCCAACATCCAAGTTATCAATTTACATGGCTGATATATTGGCTAGAACTCTTGCTGCCACAGAAGATAGATATTTTGTCAAGGACTCCTTTTCCTTTGCGGAATTTGCTAAAGATCTTCAGATACCAGATAATTACGTACTGATAAGTTTAGACGTAGTTTCTTTATTCAGCAATATTTCTGTTGACTTGGTGATCTCGGCCATTGAGAGTCGGTGGACAGATATTGAACAACACACTTCCATTCCCAAAGATGAGTTCATTTCCATGGTGAAATTCCTTTTCTCTTCGAACTATTTTCTTTTTGATGGGAAATTCTATTTACAGATACTGGGCTCCCCCATGGGCTCCAATTTCATTCCAGCCATTGCGAAAATAGTTATGATATTTCTTTTGGATTTGATACTGGCTAACTTACCATTTTATATTCCTTTCTTGAAAGGATACGTAGACGACCTGATCACTGCTGTTCCAAAGGATCAAGTGACTTACACCCTCCGGAAATTTAACGAATGTGATGAGTTTATCAAGTTCACCCTTGAGGAGGAAACATTGGGCAGTGTTCCCTTCTTGGACACCAAGGTCATCAGAACAAATGATAATAACATTATACTAGACTGGTATAGGAAGCCCACGAGTTCAGGCCGTTACATCCATTTTCTGTCAAATCACCCTTCCAAACAGAAGATCAACTTGATTCTAGGACTAAAAAGTCGCATCGAAAGAATAGTACACCCAACGAAACGAGAGGCCAACTCGAATGTCCTTTTTCAGTTAATGAGGAATAATGGATATCCGAGGGGACTACTTTCACGGTTAATTTACAACTCATCGCCCTCTGGACAGCCACAGAGGGTGAGGGAAGGAATGTCTGATGGTGTTGTGCCTACAGTGGAGAGCGCCTCCGCCACTTTGGAACTCAGAAGAGATGGTTTGAAGTTTTCGTCTATTCCTCTGATAGAGGGTGTAACTGGGTCATTGGTGAGGTTGCTTAAGACAGACACAATAAAAGTGTTGGCAAGAAATGAGTTCAGGGTCAAGAAATTATTCAGCAGGGTCAAAGACAAGATGGAAGTGCTTAAGATGAGTGGGGTAGTGTATGGTGTTCCATGTGCATCTTGTGGTGAAATTTACGTTGGACAGACATCTCAACAATTGAAGAAGAGACTCACACAACATAAGAGTGATGTTAAGAATCCAAGCAAGGCATGTGCCCTGGCAGAACATGTGAGAAGTAGTGGCCATCAAATGAATTACAACGCAGCGAAAGTGTTGGAATGTGAAAACAATCTCAAGAAGCGGACCTTTTTGGAGATGTGTCACATTAAACGACATAGTAATTCGATGAATTACAGAAGGGACATTGAAGGGATTAGCAATATTTATGCATTTTTACTAAGTATTGACCAGCTGTCCGGGGAGAAAGGAGTACTGAGGCCAGGGAATGATGGGAGCTCTGTGGTTTCAGACGTCGTTGTGTCAACCTGAAAGTTGTGTTTTTGTTTGTTGTATTCTGTGGCTTTTGACATTGATTGATGTATTTGACGTGATTATAAAAAAAAAAAGGATTTTTGGACGATTATTGAATAGAAGAACAATTGTGTCGATTTTGGACTTTTTCGCTCATATTAGTTGATGCCTGCTTGTTTTGATTTTAGTTCTATCAACAGATGTTAAATTTGTTACCTAATAACTCTCTGTTTTCCGGTGAGTTTTTTTGTCCATGTGAGATTTGTTACCATTTTAATGTAATTTTAGAGTCCTGAGGAAGGTCCATACCTGGACCGAAACGTCGACTGATGGAATAAAAGAGAAGATCAGAAAAATTTTTCATCCATTCCCATAACCCCTTATTCTAATTGTACGATAGTACATATGTATACTTCATTCAAATTTATTTTAGCAGTCGGTTGGCCATGAAATAATTTTCTCAAGTTTTTGTAACTAGAACGAAGTTAGGTTGGCACTCATGAAATGTCGTTAATGTCATGACGCCGTTGCCACAACTAATATCAATTTTTATTACGAAAATTCGAAAATGCCGAAAGTAATTGAAAGAAGAGACAGGGTTTCAGGAAGTGATATTTAGAATTCAGGTCCGCTCATTCAAATAGTTATACCCTGATATTCTAAAATCCACAATACGTCAGACGATAGCGAACATATTCAATGTAAGAGAATTTATATAATGTTTCATCTGAATCTAAAAGACTTATATTTCAGCTGAATATTTCCACAATCAGAAAGATTGTGAATGAAGAGTATGACAAAGAATTTCCTTCTATTGGAAGACCCAAAAAAGTGGTGAAATTTGAGAATTTTATTTTTGAGTGAATTAATGCGAAAAGTTTACTACAGGATTTTTGATAAATGTCATCGGAGAATAAGTTCCCTAAAATGGATTTTTCTAGTTTTCATTTGACTTGTCCTATACAATGTAAATGTCTTAAGGTACTAATAAATACCTAATTATTATAATTACATCATTGTATTGAGATGAATAGCCACAAATACGCGCAAGTTGCCCTGTTACTTGTTTATTCATGTGAAATTTTTGTTCAACGGTGAAGTTGCATCTTAACTTGAAACTTCCTTCAACTCTTTTTACTTATATTGATGCAAGATGATTTTTGTTGAAGAATTTAACATTCTTGTAATTATCTGTTAATTCCTTCGGGAGATACCCATTCCCAACCACTGCATCATATGCATTTCATCTTCGGGTTAATATTTTTGAAATCTACAAATGATGTAAGCCAAAGAAGATAACGAACATTAACTCTCCTCAAGCGAGTGCATATTATGATATTATACTGATCTCTTGTATTTTCCATGCAAATAACTGGATTTGGTATGCCTTCAATCAGTTTGTATAAACTTCAATTATGTTCGTCACATATTTTCCGAAGAGATTCGACATTTTGATAAAATACGTAATAACAGAAACTTTTACGTAGAACGGGCAACATAGCGTTGATTTAAAACCCAAAAATGTTTTGACAAGCTTCATAACCCCACATTTTCGTACTATACAGAGTGAAATGTGTCAAATTTCCATGGCCAACCGACTGCTAAAATAAAGTTGAATGAAGTATATATACGGTCAGTTGAAAAGGCTATAAGCGAGAATCCAAGGTTTTTCTGAAAGTATATAAATGACTTGAAAACATCAAAAGATTTACCCAATTCTGTGCACTTAAAATCAGAAATAGCCACTGAACCAGCCGGAATAGCGAAAATCTTTAGAAGAAGTTCTTCAGAAATATTCCCGAAATCTATACTGAAAAAACAAATAACTTCTACGAATTAGGGAAAGTATGGGACATATGCTATTGTCTTCGTCTTGGTTTCTATCTGGAGGGGATTGAATCTGACACCGTTTCATATTGGGTGGCGCTCTGGGTAAATGTATAGTACTCATAGTAGCGCTTGCCAATATTGAATAAGGTTCCACCAATTCCAAACGTTCTCCATCGGAGAAAAATGCTATGTTGCTCTGATGAGGTCAAATGAGACCGAAACCATGGTCAGCATCTGCTTTTCTTCGATGGGGAGTACTCCATTTGGGGCCTTGACGATGGCAAATTGGCTAGTTCAATTCAGATCGTAACACTTGTTGATATTCAGATCGGCGGGTGGTATGCATCTGAATGTATCCTTATTATTTTTCTACGGACATTAAGTGGATGCTTCAATATGTATATTTTCAGTTGAGAAGGTTCTCAATAAGCTCAAGTCATTACCAGCAAAGAATGATGCAGGCCCTGATGAAATTTTCGCGTTTTTCCTTAGAAACTGTGGTGTTAGTTTTGCGAAACCATTATGTTAAATATTTAATCAATCGAAATTGATTCCTCACATAACTCTTGGTGAAACATGATGAATTGAATTAGTTAAAAACAAAGACAAGAAAACACTTGACTTACTTTCACAATTTTCAATTGAAAGATTTGTTGACACGCGTGTTTCGGGTTTTATCCTATTTTCAAAACTGAATACATAAATACAGAAAGAACACATTCATATTCGAAATGGGGTGCCCTGAATGTTCAAAAAGGAAAAGAAGTTCAATTATGCTGGTCGAAAATGAGGAAGAGATATCTGAGAGCGAAGCAGAAAAAGGGGAAGAGATCACTATGATGATGCGAGAGGTAAAGGCGGAACAGAATGAAATCGGCCGAAAAATGGATAGCCTCCAGAACGAAATCCGACAGTCCCTACAGTTTTTATCAGACACCTTTGATGATCTGAAAAAAGAAAATGCGAAGCTTCGAAAAAATTTTGAAGATTGAACGAAAGAACTAATTGTCGCAAATACCCGTATAAAAGCTCTAGAATCGTAAGTAGAAATTATAGAACAAGAAAAGAGAGAAAGAAAACATTGTTGTTATGAATGTTTCGGTCCAAAAGCAAGAAAACAAAAAAGCTTTGGTCACTAGTATATTCAAGTTCATAAAACCAGATATTGATCCAGAGGAGTATGAGTCGAAACGTATATGAAACGAGGAAAACTCGCCTATATTAGTAAAAATCAAAAATCTTACCCTAAAGGGGGAATTTATTCAAAGAAAATAGGAAATTGGTATTATAAAGATGAAATCATGTGGATACACGGGGGAAAATACTGTGTACCTCAACGAGGACATAAGCAAATACAAACAGTCAATATTTAACCGAGCCCGTAGGCAAAAAAAGATTTGAACTATGGATATGTATGGATCAAGAACGGAAATATCTATCTTAGGAAGAGTGAAAACAGTCCAGTGATTGTAATCAGGGATGAAGTAGACCTTAACAAACTGTAAGTGTTTTGTGACAAAATGGTGTCCGCAGTGTGTTGATAAGAGACTATAACCCTAAGTTGTTAAAAATCAACAGCAAGATAGTATGACTGAATATGAAATGAAGGAAAATACAGTGTTCGGGATTTTACATCAAAATATTAGAAGCATTCATAAAAACTTGGATCTACTGAAGATACATTTGTCTCAAATTGAAAACTCTTTCAGTTGCATAGTACCAACCGGAACTTGGACAATAAAAAATCTTGAACTTTTGCAAATTGAAGGCCTTAATATGCAATATACTGGGGGGGATATAAATAGGGCTGACGGTGTTGTAGTTTACATGAAACAGGGTCTACATTATACTGAAAAGGTTGTGAATGTTGGGAGATACAAGGCAGTTGAAATTAGAGTGACACAGGGTGGGGATGTTTTGTATATAACGGGGATTTATAAATCGCATTGTTGGAGACATGGTCTCAACACAGTTTAAATTCTCACTTATTTAATATTGTCACATACGCTTGCGCTGCGCACCAATATGCTCTCCAGGCACTTCGCTCATTAAAAATTTATTCTTCTCTCAATTGTCATATAGTACGAAGTAAAAACAAAGATGTAAGTTCTCTCTAGTCTATTCAGTAATAAAATAGTAATCAAATAGAAAGAAATTAGGCTCTGCCCTTCAGGCATCCAGAAGTGTAATTGTGCACAATAATATTGTTTAAAACAATAAATATAGATACAGTCCACTAAGTTCTTTTATGTTGTTCTCAACATAAAAATTGGCCCAATCGAGCCGGATGAAGAATTGATCCAACCTAGCCGAAAAAGAATTGGAACATTAAGAAAAGGACATTGTGAGGTGCTTTCGCAACAAAAATTTCAAGTGTTTTTTCATGTGAGTTGACAGTAAAAAATTGGTAAAAGAAAAACCCAAGCTAACCTCCAAAATAAGGAAAGGTACGCCAATTATCCCGCATTTTCTGATCTGTCGGCTGTCACTGTTATCATTTGAACACCATATTTCACAAAACCTCCCGTGTCAACCACTTTCTGTGGTCTTGGAATTTGTAAACTCCTTTTTCTCGAAAACTTAACCAACATGTCCAAAGTTAAAGAAGTGGATCGCATCAAGGCTAAAATCCACCGAGCTAAAGATTCCATTAAAAGAATCGAAAAATATGTGATGGAGAATAGTCAATTAGAAGTAATTCCAGAAATTTTGGAGCAGTTGAAAGTCAGGCAACTGGCATTAAAAGACCACATCCAGTTGATCGGTGATTTGGAAGCGGAGATATGCTGCTTGGATGGAGACTATGTATCCAACCTGAAAGAAATTGAAGATGTTTTCTTTTCTACTTCCTCAAAAATAAATAAAATGTTGAGTGCCTCGAAGTTCGATGAAAAACCTGTAAGTTCGTTACCGGTATATGATGAAGTTTCTACCACAAAGTTGCCATTAATTGACATTCCGACATTTGACGGTAAAAATTTGTCCAATTTCAAGCCTTTTGTTGAAATTTTCACTGCAGTAGTAGATAAGAATACAGAATTGAGAAATGTTGAAAAACTTTTCTATCTAAAAAATTATTTAAAGGGTGAGGCTTTGAGTCTTATTAATAATCTTCCTCTCATAAATAGTTCATATTCTGAAGCATTGTCTATTTTAAAACAGAGATACAACAATGACACAATGTTGATTAATTTTCATATATTTTCTTTACTTGACATACCTCCTATTCAAAAGGGTAATACTCAAAGCTTGAGAGAGTTTATAAGTGAGATAAAACAACAAACAGGTGCCTTAAAAAATTTACAACAGCCAATTGAAAGTTGGGACGCAATTCTTGTTTGTTTAATGTCGAGAAAGCTTGATCACTTCACTAATAGAGCTTATCAAATAGAAAGGGACACAAATAAGCTTTCCACTTTAAATGAATTTTTGTCATTTCTTGAAAATAGATCCACTGCCCTAGAAGCAGTTAGTTTCCCTGAAACAAAACATAAAGATAAAATTAATTCTTATTATTTAACTACTACTTCTAAGTTAACAAATGATAATCATTTAAAATGTTCTTATTGTTCCTTAGCTGGCCTCAAGTTATATGGTTGTGAAAAGTTTAAAATGTGTTCTGTGCATGATAGAACATAGATTTTGCAAGTTATCTTTGAACAACCATTTGGGTAAATGTAGATTGAAATTAAAATGTTCTAGCTGCCACAGAGACCATAATTCGCTGTTGCATTTGGACAAAACACAGAGAAAAGTTAATGGAGAAATTTCTGAGCAAGGTTCTAATCCTTGTACAACTTCCAATCAAGTAGTTTCCATAAGTTCTTCCAGGCTAAATTTTGAAAACGTGATTTTACCCACGGTCAGAATAAGAATTAAATCAAAAGATGGTAATTACCTGATTGTAAGAGGTCTTGTAGACACGGGATCACAAATTTCTTTAGTCACAAATGATCTCATTCAAAAATTGAAATTAGACACATTTTGCAATAGTGTTAATATTATTGGAATTACTAAAAACTCTTGTAAGGCTCAGAGAGCAGTTCATTTGAGACTCGAATCTCTTTTTTATAATTATAGTGCGACAGTTAAATGTTCAGTCGTGAATAATATTACAGGAGATCTTCCTCAGGTTGATTATGATTTTTCTAATATAAAAATTCCTCTGGATGTGCAATTATCCGATGATTCATTTAATAGGTCAGGTAAAATTGATCTTCTGCTTGGTGCAGATGTTTCCTTCAAAATATTGTTGCATGAAAGTTTGCAAATTGATAAAATGTATCTTCAAAATACTCTTTTTGGTTACATAGTTAGTGGGTATTCACAACAAAATTAATTTTGCGGTCTTAACGTTCTCAATGCTACAACAACAAATTTGGAAAATACAATATCCCAATTCTGGGAATTTGAAAAAATACCTGCAGTATTCAACGAATATTCTGACGAGCAGCAAGCATGCGAGATTGATTTCAAAATTTCGGTTGAGACTGTTGGCAATAAATTTCAGGTTCGCTTACCATTGAAAGTGCACATGAGTAGTCTGAAATTGGGTGATTCATTTTCAGTTGCTCTAAAGCGCTTTGAAAATTTGGAAAAACGTTTTAGACTGAACGCTGAACTATTTGAACAATATAAGAGATTTATTGATGAATATTTGCAATTAAATCATGCGAAAGTTTTTGATTTGAAATCATACAATTTTGATGCTGGTGATGTTTATTTTATGGCTCATCATCCAGTCATAAGAGAAGATAAGAAGTCAACTTGGCTTAGAGTCGTTTTTGATGGAAGCAAGAAGTCTAAGGACAAAAAATGTTTAATGATTCCTTGTATAATGGTGCGGTTGTACAAAATGAACTTTTTGATATTTTTATACTTTTTCGAACCCATAAATTCGTCATTTTGAGTGACATAAAACAAATGTATAGAATGATACTGAAATTTAGTGTAATTTCCAGTAAGGTGTATATTATTTCTTTAGTTAAGGGGCGTAGGGAAATTGATAGTAAGATTTTCTCTCTCTTATTTATTTCATCTTAAGTCAACGTTTCGACCCTGATTAGGGTCTTCTTCAGGACTCTAAAATAAATTTACATTAGAACAAGTACACACGAAGACTTATATGATACCTACCGAAACACAAAGAGCAATAATTTTAAACAATCTGAAAATGCGGCATGAGTGTGAAAAGGCAACATGTAACAAGTAAACAATTACAAAAACAGTTAGAATTGGGTACAACGGCTGCTTCAAATTGTAGTTTGTCTGGGTTGAAGCGGCAGCACATGCGGAAAATTCCAGAACGCCATAAAATCGGGAACTAGGTTAGGCCACAGAGCACGGTTCAAGTCACTGCGTCAGCACCAAGAAGCATAGAACTCATGGTTGGGGGGCGATGAGGTTCTTTCAAACTGATCAGGTACGAGTATATATTACTTATACCCTCGATATCCCTTCTATAATTCATAGAGTTGTTGTGGCTCTTGATGTGGAACATTTCAAGGAAACATCTCTTTCTTGTGTTGTTTTCGTAATCTAATATTTCTACGGCACCGTAGTCCATTCGATGGTCTTTTTTTCGGACGTGCTCCGCCAATGCACAGGTTTTGTCAGGGTTCTTGATGTCGATTATGTGCTGGGTAATTCGTCTCTTTACTGTCTGCGACGTTTGGCCAATGTAGACCTCTTCGCACGTTGAACAGGGCACACGGTATACCTCTCCACTCATTTTATTGACTTCAATTTTGTCTTTTAGGTGGCTGTACAGTCTATCGATCTTGAAAATATTCTTAGGTACTATCTTGGCAGAGTCGTGTTTTAATAATTTTATGAGAGGATTGGTTACGTCCTTGATTAGGGGAATCGTGGAGTATCTGGTTGAACTAACTTCTCTTCTATTGGTGGATGCGCCGTCTCCACCCAGTGGCTGTCCTGGGGGAGCGGAGTTGTATAACAATCTTGTCAGTAGGCCCTTAGGGTAGCCGTTATTTAACATCAAATTGAAAAGTAATTTCAGATTCTTTTGATGGAATGCTCGGTGGGATATTCTTTGAATGCGGCTCTTTAGGCTCAAAATCATATTAATTTTTTGTCTGTGTGGGTGATTGAAATAGTAATGTAAGTGCCTTCCTGAATGGGTTGGTTTCCTGTACCAGTCCAGCCGCAAATCTCCCTCAGTGTTCCTGATGACCCTCGTGTCCAAAAAGGGGACACCCATTTCGAACTCTTCCTCGAGTGTGAACTTGATGTGTTCGTGTTGTTGGTCGAATCTTTCCAAAATGTAGGCAGTTTTATCCCTCGGTACCGAACAAAATAGATCATCCACGTATTTCTTGATGAAGGGTATTGTAAAGTGGGAGTTTTAATTGACGAAATGATAGGTCTCATTGAGGAAGTGGGTTTGTGAACTTTTGGTAGGCCATAAAATCTGGCAGTTATGGATTTGTAATTGTACATAATTTTTCCTTGTGCCTGAGTGATATGCCCCTCGTTTACCAGTTTCTTGATTAGAGCATTGCTTCTAGTTTGTAGTGTTGTAGTTGGATCTCTGGACAAGGGTTTATAGTATCTCTCGTCGAGTAGTAGGTTGTTGGACAGTTCCGAGTAAAGAGACTTATCCATTATGACCGTGACGTTGCCCTTGTCAGAGCGTAGAATTAGAAGTTCAGGGTGATCTCTCAGGAACTTTCTGCAGTGGTAAAACTCGCTTTGGTAAATTTTCACTGATCAAGCAAAGAAATCTAAAGAAAATAGAACACCTAGCAAAAGAACAACTCACCAGAATCAAACCCCAAATTAAGTGGATAAAGAACATTAGCTCTACACCCATCCCTGAGGATATCCTGGGATTTTTGGCGCTTGGCCCCAAGTTCGGTGTTGACATCCCCACTAGAGAAATAAACGTTCAGAAGCTCCTGTCAGATGTCGAGTATACCATCAATCTGAATGAAACATTGTCAGAAGATGAAAGGAACGTCAAACGTGCCCAAGCTACCAACATCGTCACCAACCATATCAAACCCAATAAGCAGCCAAATAGTATTTACCAAAGCGAGTTTTACCACTGCAGGAAGTTCCTGAGAGATCACCCTGAACTTCTAATTCTACGCTCTGACAAGGGCAACGTCACGGTCATAATGGATAAGTCTCTTTACTCGGAACTGTCCAACAACCTACTACTCGACGAGAGATACTATAAACCCTTGTCCAGAGATCCAACTACAACACTACAAACTAGAAGCAATGCTCTTATCAAGAAACTGGTAAACGAGGGGCATATCACTCAGGCACAAGGAAAAATTATGTACAATTACAAATCCATAACTGCCAGATTTTATAGCCTACCAAAAGTTCACAAACCCACTCTCTCAATGAGACCTATCATTTCGTCAATTAACACTTCCACCTCCAAACTGTCAGCTTTCGTATCTGATATTCTGTCCAAGTCTATTTCAACCTCCCATAGCGAATACTACATAGGTGATTCTTTTGCCTTTGCAGAATTTATAGATCAGATCCATCTGCCTGATAATTATGTTCTTATTAGTCTAGACGTAGTGTCCCTCTTCAGCAACATTCCTGTAGAGCTGGCATTAACGGCTATTGAACACAGATGGCACTCCATAAGTGAACACTCGTCAATCCCCAAAGACGACTTTCTTTCCATCGTCAGCTTCTTATTTAATTCAAACTATTTTATCTTCGAAGGAAAATTCTTCAGTCAAATCCTAGGCTCTCCTATGGGCTCAAATGCCAGCTCACCCATCGCAGAATTGGTAATGGATTATCTCTTGGACTGCATCCTCCCTAGCATCCCCTTTACAATACCCTTCATCAAGAAATACGTGGATGATCTATTTTGTTCAGTACCGAGGGATAAAACTGCCTACATTTTGGAAAGATTCAACCAACTACACGAACACATCAAGTTCACACTCGAGGAAGAGTTCGAAATGGGTGTCCCGTTTTTGGACACGAGGGTCAACAGGAACACTGAGGGAGATTTGCGGCTGGACTGGTACAGGAAACCAACCCATTCAGGAAGGTACTTACATTACTATTTCAATCACCCACACAGACAAAAAATTAATATGATTTTGAGCCTAAAGAGCCGCATTCAAAGAATATCCCACCGAGCATTCCATCAAAAGAATCTGAAATTACTTTTCAATTTGATGTTAAATAACGGCTACCCTAAGGGCCTACTGACAAGATTGTTATACAACTCCGCTCCCCCAGGACAGCCACTGGGTGGAGACGGCGCATCCACCAATAGAAGAGAAGTTAGTTCAACCAGATACTCCACGATTCCCCTAATCAAAGACGTAACCAATCCCCTCATAAAATTATTAAAACACGACTCTGCCAAGATAGTACCTAAGAATATTTTCAAGATCGATAGACTGTACAGCCACCTAAAAGACAAAATTGAAGTCAATAAAATGAGTGGAGTGGTATACCGTGTGCCCTGTTCAACGTGCGAAGAGGTCTACATTGGCCAAACGTCGCAGACAGTAAAGAGACGAATTACCCAGCACATAAGCGACATCAAGAACCCTGACAAAACCTGTGCATTGGCGGAGCACGTCCGAAAAAAAGACCATCGAATGGACTACGGTGCCGTAGAAATATTAGATTTCGAAAACAACACAAGAAAGAGATGTTTCCTTGAAATGTTCCACATCAAGAGCCACAACAACTCTATGAATTATAGAAGGGATATCGAGGGTATAAGTAATATATACTCGTAGCTGATCAGTTTGAAAGAACCTCATCGCCCCCCAACCATGAGTTCTATGCTTCTTGGTGCTGACGCAGTGACTTGAACCAAAGAGTAACCAACTTTTTGCTTGAACCGTGCTCTGTGGCCTAACCTAGTTCCCGATTTTATGGCGTTCTGGAATTTTCCGCATGTGCTGCCGCTTCAACCCAGACAAACTACAATTTGAAGCAGCCGTTGTACCCAATTCTAACTGTTTTTGTAATTGTTTACTTGTTACATGTTGAAGCAAAAAGGAAAAGTCTTTTAAGCACTTCTGTTTGTGGAACCATTTATTTAATCATCCGGTGACATGTTTCGGCTAATCGCCATTATCAAACCAAGGGACTCTGAAATACCGATTGGGGTTTTAGTTGGAAAATTGCTAACAAAGTTTGCTAACAAAGAAATAAACAGAATAAATAACCTACAATACAAAACTTACGATTTTAGGTTCCAAAGTCATACGGTAAAAAACATATCAGTCAAAAGGTAAAAGCCAAAAAGTACACATAAAATCGGATCTAGATCAAGTGAGCATATAAAATGAAAGATATGACAGATAAACAAAACACGGTTTTAGGACACTTATGTATTTAGGCGTCTTGATTTTAGTTTTCCTGAATTTGTCAAGTATAGAAATAATGTGACTACGTATTAATTGAGGATTAATCAATCTGTTTGATCTCAGGAAAGTTTCTAATGCAACGACCAAATTTTCGGTAATCTTTGACTTGTTATACGTTGGAAAAGAGAATTTTAAACCCAGGCTCAACAATCTGGTTTCTGATTCATTGAAAATTGTGCCTGACAAATCGAGTATTGGTTCCCTAAATTTGGTTCCATTATTATAGATTGGAATGTGGTGAACCAGGTTGTAATGTCGTTTATGTGGGGAGAAGCGGCAGATCCATTAGAACAAGGACCAAAGAACATCTGGCTAGTGCAAATAACCCAAATAATGACAAATCAATTTTTGGTTGTCATTTAAGAGAAGAAAAACACAAGTTTGATTTAGAGGAGAACACCCATCTAATTCATCACTGCGAATTCAACCACAGACAAGAAATTCTAGAGGAAGTGGAAATTTACAAACACCTCAAGAGTACAGAATACAAAGTGTTAAATTCGATGTTGACGAACAACATAAAGGACACTTATAAACTCTTATATTGATTCTCTCTGCCGACGCCACTGTTCTCGCTTAAGAGAAGAAGAGCAGGAACCTGTCTGCGCGAATGTAGTTTTTCGTCTTCCGTTTGTGTTTTGTTTATCTGTCATATCTTTCATTTTATATGCTCACTTGATCTAGATCCGATTTTATGTGTACTTTTTGGCTTTTACCTTTTGACTGATATGTTTTTTACCGTATGACTTTGGAACCTAAAATCGTAAGTTTTGTACTGTAGGTTATTTATTTTGTTTATTTCTTAGTTAGCAAACTTTGTTAGCAATTTTCCAACTAAAACCTCAATCGGTATTTCAGAGTCCCTTGGTTTGATAATGGCGATTAGCCGAAACATGTCACCGGATGATTAAATAAATGGTTCCACAAACAGAAGTGCTTAAAAGACTTTTCCTTTTGCTTCATACCTAGCGCTTCATTATGGGATTTTATGAGTTTATGTTTACGGCGAGTCTGGCCTTACTTTCCCGAACTCAATTCAAAAACTCTTGAACTAAGGGCCTCAGTACAATCTGAAGATTTCGATATAGTGTGTTTGACAGAAACTTGGTTGCAGGATGGCGTGTACGATGCTGAATTGTTTCCATACAACTATAATGTTTTTCGACGTGATAGGAATCTGGTTGCCACAGGTATGGCATCGGGTGGTGGTGTACTTGTGGCCGTTCATAGTGAGTTATGTGCCGTGGAAGTTAACATATCAGAATTCACTACCCTTGTTCCGTCCGTCGATGCTTTAGCCTGTAAGATAATGTATAAAACTCATTCCATTATTATATTGCTATTATATATTCCACCATGGATTGATATTGCAAGTTATGAACAATTTTTCGACTCACTGGCATCATTCGGTCCATTACTAAATAATAAGTTAATTGTGATAGGAGACTTTAATTGTGCCAGGTATAGTGTAAGATCTTTATTCGATAGTCGTACATTGACACTAAATATGTTTTCTGAAGCGCTGGAATTGAAACAGTTCAATGAAGTACGAAATCATAAGAATATTTCATTGGACTTGGTATTTTCGAATGTTGAGTGTGTTGTTACAGGCTCGGTGTGCTCGCTTGTTGCGGTGGATTTGTATCATCCGCCAATAGAGATATCATATCTTTCTGATCGAAGTGAAAGAAATTTTAGATTCTCAAACTCGACCCCCTACTATGCACCTCGTAAATATAATTTCTCTAAGGCAAATTATGTGGATATGTATCGATATATGTGGGAAACTGATTGGTCATCTGTTACAAATGAAAGCGATCCAGACTTGGCATGCGACCAGTTTTATTCAATTTTAAATAGAATATTCGAGCTCACGGTTTCAGTCAAAGTCGGTAGAAAAAGGCATTTTCCCTCATGGTACACATCCGAAGTTATCAATACTATTTATCTAAAAGAAGCTGCTCTAAGAAATTATAGAAAGTTCAATAATAACTTCAATCGCCTCCAGTATATTAAACTGAGAAGTTTGCTTAAATCGAAAATTAAAATTGCTTATGACAGTTATGTTAGAACTTCCGAGCAAAAGTTATTAACAGATCCCTCAGATTTTTGGTCATTTGTGCAGGAAAGCAAGGGTCATTCCCGAATACCTGGTGTAGTAAGCGATAATAATAGAATATTAAATAAGCCGCAGGACATTGTGGACTCGTTTGCTCAGCACTTCAGTAGTGTTTATGATACGCCTTATGACACATATCAGCTGGAAAATTTTGAGGATGATGCTGGTCTACCAATCAGTATTGCAAAGATCTCAGAAGACGATATAATTCAAGCATCAAAAAAATTGTCAAATAAACGAACTGCTGGGCTTGATGGGGTTCCTAGTTTTGTGGTGAAGGATTGCATAGGGGTGCTGTCTGCCCCTCTGGCGCATATTTTTAATCTTTCTGCGTCCATGGGAGTATATCCGTCAGTTTGGAAACGGTCGAAAATTATACCAGTTTTTAAAAAAGGTGATAAATCGAATGTTTTAAATTATCGTCCAATTTCCATATTGTCAAATTTTTCGAAGATTTATGAGATCATCCTCCACAAGTGTATTTTTTCCTCGGTCCGTAATAAAATCACAGTTAACCAACACGGTTTCATGCCAAGAAGGTCCACTACAACCAATCTTGTATCTTTTTTCGAAGAAGTGCTGAAATCATTAGATGAATCCGGTCAGGTAGATGTTATATATACCGACTTTCAAAAAGCCTTCGATAAGATTGATCATAAAATTTTAGTCAATAAATTGAAAAATAAATTTGGTTTCGGCCCAAAACTGATCGATTTAATGAAGTCATATCTAGCTGACAGAGTTTGTATTGTTAGCGTTGAAGATCACTGTTCTGTCGGATTCTTTGCGACATCGGGAATCCCTCAAGGCTCAAACCTTGGGCCTTTACTGTTTCTTCTATTTATAAATGATGTAGTGGACCTTATTGATGTGGCAGTATTATTGTTCGCAGATGATTTGAAGATTTTTCTTAGAATACACAATACCCTTGATTGTCTCAGGCTGCAGGCGGCACTTGACAGCCTCTCGACATGGTGCAAAGGTAATAGATTGAACCTTAATATATCTAAATGTAATGTTATGACATACACCAGGAAGAATAAAGTTGTAAATTTCAATTATAATATCCGTGGCACAATACTGTCTCGGGTGACTGAAATAAGGGATCTGGGAATTTTGTGTGATAGTGGTTGCTCTTTTGTACCGCATATTAATCAATTGTTACTTGCCTCCAATAGAACTTATGGATTCATAGTCCGGAATACTAAATGCTTTCACAATTCGAGCACATTGATAGCCCTTTTCAATAGTTTAATACGTAGTAGATTGGAATACTGTAACATAGTTTGGAGACCTATATATGACTGTCATAGGAAGAGCGTTGAGTCGGTGCAGAGAAGGTTCTATAAGTTTCTGATGTGGAGGCAGGAAGGTGTGTATCCTCCCATAGGTTGTGATCATGGTGTTTTACTTTCAAAATACTGTGCTGATTCTACTGTGGATAGGGTGAACATATGTGCATTATTGTTCATTCACAAAATTGTCAATCATAAGATCGATTGTTCCGGGCTATTGTCTTGTTTGCCGTTTCTGGTTCCCCGTTTGGGTTCTAGGAATGAAATGGTTTTTTACTGTGAAGCGGGGAGAACAAATGCGAGCTTGAGATCACCTATTAAATATGCATGTGGACTTGTCAATTTGTTCGCCAGTGTACTTGACATTTTCCACGATTCTCCTCGGTCCATAGTGAGGGCCTATAATTCGCACCGCTGTTTGCTTTCTTTGTAGGGACTTGTTTTGGATATTTTATTTTTGTTTTACTTTTCATGTCTAAACATTGTACACCATACCAGTGTATCATAATTGTATCAAAGTTTTTTTTCTCATTGTGATTTCCTGTAATTGGGGGTTTAACCTGTAGGAAATAAAATACTTATTATTATTATTATTATTATTATTATATGGTAGATTAGTATCGAAGTCACAAAGGTTCAGGGGCCACATTCAATTCTGCAGGGTTTGTCTGGAGAGAGACTTAACACCAGCATGGTTGAGGGTGAAGTTCAGGAGAGATGATGCGTTTGCGCAACACCAGGTCCACCTGTTGAAGAGGAAACATCTTAAGTGGGAGATTAGAAAATGGTACCGCCGCCTTTATGCAAATAAAAGAAAAATCAGAGAAGTTATGGAAATATTGGGAGATAGGCTACCGGAAAGGGATCTCAACAGTTTGATAGATTTCAACAGAAGAAAACTTCACAATTTTCAACTGAAAAGTGGGAAAATCCAACAACGAAAAATTGATAAACTGTCGAGCCGATGTGTGATTCAGAACTCAGTCACGCATCTTAATAATGGAACCAAATTTAGGGAACCAATACTCAATTTGTCAGGCACAATTTTCAATGAATCAGAAACCAAACTGTTGAGCCTGGGTTTAAAATTCTCTTTTCCAACGTATAACAAATCAAAGATTATCGAAAATTTGGTCGTTGCATTAGAAACTTTCCTGAGATCAAACAGATTGATTAATCCTCAATTAATACGTAGTCACATTATTTCTATACTTGACAAATTCAGGAAAACTAAAATCAACATGCCTAAATACATAAGTGTCCTAAAACGGAATCTCCTTACTATTCGTCAGAAGATCAAAGACAATAACTTGTTTTTCTCCAAAGCAGACAAGGGTGATTGTCTAGTAATTCTTAAGAAAGCCGTGTACATCAGTAAAGTACATGATTTTCTGTCCAACAATGGCTTCAACAAGGAAACTATGTCAACGATCAACAAATATAACATAAAGTTCAAGAATAAACTTAAATCCCTTGGTCCTGTCTTGTGTGACAACTGGAAATCACTGATGCCTATGTCCTTCATTACCCCTAGACTATATGGCCTTCCAAAGGTCCACAACCACGGCATTCCCATTAGACCAGTGGTATCGTTCTGTGGCAGCTTAGCCTATAGATTATCTAAATACCTCAACAAACTTTTAGTGTCCACAATTAACTTCAAATCAGAGTTCAGTGTTGATAATTCCTTGGATCTGATAAGAAGAATAAAAGACTTACAAATCCCAGAAAACACCATGCTTGCTTCTTTTGATGTGAGCAATCTGTTCACCTCTGTACCAGTCCCGCAAACCTTAAAAATTTTCAAGAACAGACTGATAGATTCTCCACTTTCTGATGACTTGACTGAGTGTGCGTACCAGCTCACAGAATTATGCCTTCAACAAAACTTCTTCAATTTTGAGGGTGAAATCATTTCTCAGCAGAAGGGACTTAGTATGGGAAACTGCCTTTCCCCTCTTTTCGCCGAACTTTTCATGTCCTACTTCGAGAAAATGCTAATTTTTATAGTGAACAATCATTTCAAAGATAAAATCCTTTTTTGGTTTAGATATGTGGATGACATCCTTATTGCATGGATTGGTAGCGAAGAGGAACTGAGAGAGTTCCACAATTGGTTGAACGGACTCCATTTGAACATAAACTTCACGCTGGAGCTGGAATCGGATCGTGAAATAAACTTCCTGGACCTCACAATCAGGAGACAACAAAACAAGTTGACGTTCAGTATATATAGAAAACCCACGCAAACTTCCACCAAAATTAGTAAAATATCATGTCATTATATGGGTCATAAGATGGCAGTCATATCAATAGGCTACTTAATATTCCTCTAAGCCAGGAAGCTTATATTGAGGAGGTGAACACTTTAAAATATCTGGCGGTAGAGAACGGATATTCCCCAGATATCATTGATCGACTTATTGATAAGGCAAGGAGAAGACGAACCACAGAAGAACCGAACTCCAGAACTCCGGGAACTGATGATAATTCAAATCAGAAATTCTGTTGCATTCCGTTCTACGGGGGTATCTCATATAAAATTGCCAACGTAGTAAAACAGGTAGAGGACACTAGAGTGGCTTTCAAATCCCAGAATACCCTACACCAATCCCTCATCAGGAACAAGAGCCCAATCGACATGTTGGACAAGCCGGGTGTTTATAGATTGGAATGTGGTGAACCAGGTTGTAATGTCGTTTATGTGGGGAGAAGCGGCAGATCCATTAGAACAAGGACCAAAGAACATCTGGCTAGTGCAAATAACCCAAATAATGACAAATCAATTTTTGGTTGTCATTTAAGAGAAGAAAAACACAAGTTTGATTTAGAGGAGAACACCCATCTAATTCATCACTGCGAATTCAACCACAGACAAGAAATTCTAGAGGAAGTGGAAATTTACAAACACCTCAAGAGTACAGAATACAAAGCGTTAAATTCGATGTTGACGAACAACATAAAGGACACTTATAAACTCTTATATTGATTCTCTCTGCCGACGCCACTGTTCTCGCTTAAGAGAAGAAGAGCAGGAACCTGTCTGCGCGAATGTAGTTTTTCGTCTTCCGTTTGTGTTTTGTTTATCTGTCATATCTTTCATTTTATATGCTCACTTGATCTAGATCCGATTTTATGTGTACTTTTTGGCTTTTACCTTTTGACTGATATGTTTTTTACCGTATGACTTTGGAATCTAAAATCGTAAGTTTTGTATTGTAGGTTATTTATTTTGTTTATTTCTTTGTTAGCAAACTTTGTTAGCAATTTTCCAACTAAAACCTCAATCGGTATTTCAGAGTCCCTTGGTTTGATAATGGCGATTAGCCGAAACATGTCACCGGATGATTAAATAAATGGTTCCACAAACAGAAGTGCTTAAAAGACTTTTCCTTTTGCTTCATACCTAGCGCTTCATTATGGGATTTTATGAGTTTATTGTTACATGTTGCCTTTTCACACTCATGCCGCATTTTCAGATTGTTTAAAATTATTGCTCTTTGTGTTTCGGTAGGTATCATATAAGTCTTCGTGTGTACTTGTTCTAATGTAAATTTATTTTAGAGTCCTGAAGAAGACCCTAATCAGGGTCGAAACGTTGACTTAAGATGAAATAAATAAGAGAGAGAAAATCTTACTATCAATTTCCCTACGCCCCTTAACTAAAGAAATAATAGAATGATACTTCTACATCCTGACCATCGAAAATTACAAAATATATTATGGAGGGATGCTAGTGGTAATATTGTGTGTTTACAATTACAAACTGTTACTTACGGAATTAAAAGCTCCTCATTTTTAGCCACACGATGTCTTAGTGAGCTTGCCCTCACTGAAGGAAAAAATTTTCCTTTGGCTGTAAGAGCTTTGTTGCAGAACACTCATGTTGATGACATTTTGTCCGGTACTGACACACTAGATGAACTGATTGATTTTAAAAATCAGTTGATCACTTTATTGAAGAAACGCTCGTTTGAACTACATAAGTGGTGTTCGAATTCTAAATATGCCCTGCTAGATATTCCTCTGGAAAAACAACATTTTGATGAAGTTGATGTCAATAATAATAATTTCGTAGTGAAAACTTTGGGTTTATCTTATGATACAAATATAGATATGTTCAAATTTAGTTGTCCTGAAATAAATCAGGAATGTTTAACTAATATAAGCGTCATGTTTTGAGTTTCATATCCAGATTTTTTGACCCTTTAGGTCTAATTGGTCCGATTATAGTCACTGCTAAAATCATCACGCAAAGAGTTTGGCTGTGTAAGGTCAATTGGGAGTTTTGCCTGATGATTTGATGCAAGCGTGGAAAATTTTTCTGTACAAATTGAAGAGTATGCAAGTTCTGAATATTCCAAGGAATTTAGATTTTGCTGGAGCTTGTTTGATTGAGTTGGTTGGCTTTTGCGACTCCTCACTTTCAGCGTATGGTGCTGTCATTTATTCTAGGACTATTTTTTCAGACAAAGTTTGTATGAATTTGATTTGTTCAAAATCTCGCGTAATGCCAATAAACAAGACTCTATCAATTCCTCGTCTTGAATTGTGTGGTAGTTTATTGTTGGCAGCTCTTGCAAAGAAGGTTTTTGAAACTATCAAGCCAAGAATTAATAATGTAGCTCTTTACACAGACTCAAATATTGTGTTAGCTTGGATAAAGTCCAATCCTTTGAAATTAAATCCATACGTTGCAAATAGGGTAGCAAAAATTCAAAATTTGACATCCGAATTTAAATGGTTATATATCAATACAAAAGAAAATCCTGCAGACCTTTTATCTAGAGGACTTGAACCTCAATCAATTGAAAACAATAAACTTTGGTTCCATGGTCCGAGTAAGTTTCTAGATGGGAAGTATTTTCATAGGGAAAACGCTTTTGATATTCCCCATCCTCTTCTTGAAGAAAGGATTACAGTAAATGTCGAACAGATAGCAAACTGTTTTACTCTTTTTGAAAAGTTTTCGAATTTATTGAAGTTACAAAGAGTAATGGCTGATACTCAAAGATTTATTTTCAATTCCAAGAAGAAGAATAAAAATGTTAAATTATCTGGAACTTTAAAAGCTGTCGAGCTACACGATGCTTTGAAATTAATTATAAAAATCGAGCAACACTCAAAATTTTAAGAAGAAATTAAATTACTTGAAAATAACTTGAAAACTAAATCATTGAGTGCTTTGGTACCTTTCATCGATGGCGACGGAATGTTGCGCGTAGGGGGAAGGCTGCATAACGCAAATATTTCTTATAGTCAAAAGCATCCGTTAATTTTGCCAAAAAGCAGTCACATTATGAATCTCATTATAAGTTATGAACATAAGAGACTACTGCATGCCGGTCCTAAGCTTGTTTTGAGTTTACCCATAAATGTATTATATGTTTTAAACACAAAGCAAAGTGTTCTGAACAATTAATGGGTTCTCTACCTGAGAAAAGAGTATGTGCTGCTCGAGCCTTTGAAAATGTAGGAATAGACGTTTGTGGCCCTTTCACAATAAAACAATCTCGATTGAGACGTTCCATAAAAACAAAAGCATATATAGCATTATATATTTGTTTCGTCGTTAAAGCAGTTCATCTAGAACTTTTATCAGATTTGGAAACTGAAACATTTTTGTCATCTTTCAAAAGATTCATTGCCAGAAGAGGCAAACTTTCTAATGTGTATTGTGACAATGGTGCTACATTTAAAGGAGATAACAATGAATTAGCAAGATTTTATCAAAACAGTACAGAAATTGAAGAATACTCCTCTGGAGAGCGCATTCAGTTTCACTTTATACCTAGTTATTCCCCAGTCTTTGGTGGATTATGGGAGGCTGGTGTAAAAAGTACAAAATTCCATTTGAAAAGAGCCGTAGGCAATCATGAATTGACATATGAGGAATTTAACACTTTGATAATAGAATTGAGGGCATACTTAATTCAAGACCACTTATATCGTTAGGTAATGATCCTTCAAGTTTTGATTATTTGACCCCTGGTCATTTTTTTAATGGTAGTTCTATTACTTTTTATCCTGAACCGAATATATGTCAAATTCCTTCAAATAGATTTAAATTCTAGAAATTGTGCGTGCAAATGCAACAGACTTTCTGGTCCAAATGGCACAACGACTATCTTACCTTACTTCAAAGTAGGTAAAAGTGGCATAAAAACTTACCAAACCCTAAAGAGGGTATGTTAGTTCTTATACGAGACGAAAGCGCTCCATCTTTCAATTGGCCTATTGGTAGGATAATAAGATTAATTCCTAGAAAAGACGGAAAAGCAAGAGTTCTTGAAATAAAAACAAATAAGGGCACTTACCTAAGGTCTATTACAAAAATAGCTATTTTGCCGATTCATGAAGAATTGTAGATTTTTTCCTTTGATATATATATTGTTGTGGTTGAGAGAAAAACTTTTCGCCATATTCCATTGTTAATAAAGATATGTTTTTGATTTTCATATGAAAAAATAAAATTTTTTGCTGTATGTATTGATTTTTGTTGTCATATTTCTTTGCCTTCTGGCACATTTCTATTTTGCCTTTGTCATAATAATTGAAATGATTGTACTTGAGTGAAAATTGTGAGGTTTCTTGCGAAGCGCTTGGGCCGCAGCATGTTGGAAACATGGTCTCAACACAGTTTAAATTCTCACTTATTTATTATTGTCACATACGCTTGCGCTGCGCACCAATGTGCTCTCCAGGCACTTCGCTCATTAAAAATTTATTCTTCTCTTAATTGTCATATAGTAGGTACGAAGTAAAGACAAAGTTGTAAGTTCTCCCTAGTCTATTCAGTAATAAAATAGTAATCAAATAGAAGGAAATTAGGCACTGCCCTTTAGGCATCCAAAAGTGTAATTGTGCACAATAATATTGTTTAAAACAATAAATATAGATACAGTCCACTAAGTTCTTTTATGTTGTTCTCAACACGCATGATATTCCAGACGCCATATTTTTAAATGATTTGGCAGTTTATCTAGAGGAAGTTTCATTGTATGAGTCAACCTATCATATTTTGTTGAGAGATCTTAATTTGGATATTTTAGATGCAAGGAATAAGGATGTAATGGAATATCTTGACATAATATGTGAAAATAACCATCAATAATGATGAATAGTGTTACCAGGTGGCAGAGTTATTCCTGTTTCGATCATATATTTTTGAAAAGTGAAAAGAACATTGAAGAGTGCCTTTCCTATACGGTAAAAATCGATGTGACTGACCACTATTCAACCATTATAGATTTAGATAATGAGGAAGGTTCTTGAACTTCTTGAACGAATACACTCACTATAGAAATACACTTTAGTCTCTCATTAGGGCTGCAAAAATATCATAATTCAGGTAAAAATTCGAACGAGGGGGTGGAGATAGTAGTTCAATATGGCGAGTCGTAGAGTCACTGAGTGAAAATAATGTGAAACGAAAACAGTGTTGAGTGAGAACTCGGCCAAAGCAGACGTGTTCACAGTGCCGTAAAAGTGAAAGTGGAAGAGAAAGTCGAAGTGAAAGTGTACACTAGCGAAGCTACGGAATTTCTATATGTGTATGTGTTATAGAGCAGAAATTCGTTCAAATTCAGTGTGCTCAGTGTCTTGAGTCCAGATCATTGATCGATGGTTCCACGGATAACACTGGTTAGTCGATTTATTTTTCTGATAGTATAGAAAATATGAAACTTAGCCACATAGCTTCATAGTAATGTTATAGTGAGGATATCAAATTTTTCATTTTTATTCAGAAATACCCCATATAGTTTAATACCGACAAAAAGCCATATCGGAGGTCTCAGACAATGAGAGCTCCTACATGGAAGCTACAGACTCCGAAGACTTCAGCGATGGAGAAGCAGAGGAGCTTGTAAGGTTCAAAGAAGAGAATGGGCAGTTGAAGGCTCAAATAAATAAACTAACTGAAACCGTGGCTCAGTTCGTCAGGAAGATACGCCTCTTGGGAGAGGAAGTTAACAAAAATAAAGCGCCTCAATCCCCTAGTTTTGCTGAAATTCCAAAACAGATTACAAAAATGTTCATCTTCAGACGAAGAGACCGCGAAAAAAGCAACGGAGTTACCTAAAAAAGATAAAATTCCACCCATCACGACGATGGGTACAGCCGATTGGGTAGATATCTCAAAAGCTCTCTACACGAAGAAATTCAGAGCAACCGTCGTAAAAGACGGAATTAGGATCATAGCCTCAACTGTGGACAACTACAGGAACATTACGAAATATTTTGACCAGATTGGTGAGGAGTACTTCACCTACCAGATGGAGGAAGAGAAAAAAAACTATGCAGTCATAAGACATCTCCCAATAGATGCTGACCTAGATATAATCAAAAATGATCTGAAAGTCCAGGGAATCCATGACGCCGAAGTGTCCAGAATGACATCCAATAAAACCAAAAAGCCTTATAGCTGGTCAAAACTCAGAGAAAGAAGATTCTCGAAATAAGACGCCTCTACAATCTCTGCATTGTAGTTGAATCAAAAAGAAGGGCAGAAAATCCAAACCAATGCTTCAGATGCCAGAGGTACGGACATGCCCAAAACAAGTGCTCTTTTCCATACAGATGCGTTAAATGTTTGGGCAATCATTGCACAAAAGATTGCGAACTTACCAGAAAAGGTGAGGAGAGAAATGCCACAAGCGTTCTGTGCGGTGAAGAAGGCCATCCAGCAAGCTACAAAGGATGTAGCGAATTCAAATTGGCGACAAGAAGAAGGAAAACAGGCCAAAAATCGGCTCAGCAGAGCACGATTCCTCAAAAAGCTTAGGAGAAAAAGAAGCCCACCCTATCCAAAGCAGACGACAAGAAAAAAGAAGTACCCAAACCAGTACAGAAGAAAGAGCAACCGAAAATGCCCCAAGCTAAACCTACAATCAACAAAACAAAAGAAAACAGAAAAATCTCCGGATCCGCCGACGATTTAGACACTTTTACTGAAAAATTTTCAACAGAATCATGTTGAAAATTGAAAAAGAGATGGAGAAAAAACTCCAAGAAATGTTCAGTAAATTGAAATAATGGAACATACAACAAGGAAAAATTCCCTTAAAATAGTCTCCTGGAACATAAACGGGGTCAGTACTCGAAAATCCGAGATAGAAGAAATAATATCAGAGAGAAAACCTGATATTATAGCCTTACAAGAAACAAGAATACAACCAAATACGCGATTGAACATAATGAATTATGATATAGATGTGACAGAATCGCAAATACTGGAGGAGGTGATGCCTTACTGGTTAGACGAGATCTGAAACACTATTTTAAAGGAAGATCTGACGAGTCACAAATAGAAACAGTGACGATTGTTGCTGAAATAAATCGACGAAGAGTCGAAATCACATCGGCATATAAAAAACCCCTTAATAACTTATAGGAAAAAGAGATCAACAACTAACTAGATGGAATAAACCCGAAAATCTGCATCGGAGATTTTAATTGCAAATCTCCAGAATGGAACAGCAGGATAGAAAACAGAAATGGCAGAAAACTGAAAGATCTCGCTGAAAAACATAAAGCTATCGTTATTGGACCTGAAGAACCAACATACCTAGCATTCGGAAATTGATTAACAGATATAATTGATATCGCAATTTTGAAAAATATCACTAGAGAATTCTCGATAGAGACCTTGTGGGGCGGAACCTCTAACCACAACCTCATCGAATTAACAATAGGAGAAGAAGAGAACTAATGCAAACAAGAGAATACACCGATTGGACTAAATATAGCCATCTGATACAATCGTACAAGGTAACAGAAATACCAACAATTAACACATCGGAAACCTCGAAAGCGCAGTTGATAAACTAGAAAAGAATATACTAGATGCCTACAAAAAGAGCACAAAGAAAATAACGAGACCAGCACCGATACATCCACACGGTGATACACCCAGAAAAATCAAAGATCTCATCAGGGAAAATCGGGGACTAAGAAAAACACACAGTGTAACGTGCGTTTCTCGAAGAAGCCTTAATCTCGAGCGCCAGCTATTCTTTTCAATAGGAAGAATAGCAAACCTACCAGAGTAGCTGCTAGCCGGAGACAGAGCTCGATGTTGTCTAGGGCGGTAGCGACAACGAAGAAGTCAAAATCGAATTATGTAAAAGTTTATTCACACCTTCGGAAACTAATTATATGTACAAGGGAGATATGTGTGATATAAAATATGAGTGATTCTATCAGTGAAAATACATTCGATAATCTTATCCGGTCACGAGCACTTTATGAAATTTATACCGGGTGTAGTGAAAAATTAACGGTTCAATAAAAATGCGCCAACCAGAACTGACGAATGCTAAGGACTTGCTATACAGTATCGGTGTGTAGTTGTATTTCTCCGGAAATGAAACACAATAAGGGCGGATCTGTTCGAGACTTTTATTCGCTGCCCCAAGGGTTATAGCACGCCATGACTGACAGCGAAGAAAATGTCTATTTTTAAAGCAACTACGGGATTTCACTGACTACGTGCGGTATCTCTTATTCTCTGCCCCAAGGGTTATAGCACGCCATGACTGACAGAAAAGAAGAGATTTCGGATTTAACACTTATGACGCGGAACGCGGACAGGGGGGGTTGACGGAACTTTCCCTTCAGTACCCCAAGGGCTAGGACGGATCTGTTCGAGCCTTTTATTCGCTGCCCCAAGGGTTATAACACGCCATGACTGACAGCGAAGAAAATGTCTATTTCGCGCAACAGGGTAAAGAACGATAAAATAAAACAGAAAACGATACAGTACAGCAGTGTCAAAGTTAATGAAGTAACGGCGTAGGTCTAACAAAGAAACTGAACGGTACAGACGGGGACCTACCTCCTTTGTTTCAAGCACTCGAAACTCAAAGGGTTTAAAAGAAAAACTAAAAAATTAACTCTAAGCACTGATGTCAACACAAAATGATTATTCTTCAACGGCGAAAGAAATACGGAAAATCAACTGAATTTATAACAGAAGTTAGAAACCACGTTAGAAAGCGAAAAATCGAAAATACTCAAGCGAAAGGAAAGCACTGAAGTAAAATTCAAAAGTCAGCCGAAGAACTGAAGTAACAGTCGAAAAGTCGAAAAGTGACCGTCGCGGGGGGAAAATTCGCTTTTATAGGCATATCCCCTCTCACGGTAAAAATCTGAAAATTCCAGAATGCGACAAGAATGAAAAACGTCGTCAGCTCCGGTTTATCGCATATCAACAGATGAAAAACGTCGAAATCTTCAGCGGCATGTAAGAAAAACAACGTAAAATACAGATAAGCGGTTTTTTTACATTTACTCTGCCTGTCGGAATGAACGTACGGAATATTCGAGAATTAAAATATTTTCAAAGACGGAAATTTAAAACGAAAGAAATGCACTAAGATGAACTCCAATTTTCCTCAGAAAACTGGACTTCATCACAACAGGCTTAACTAAACAAATATAAATAAGAAAAATCTAAACCGACACAGCCAAGTTCTAAAAAATGCCCTGAAGGACATGAGAACAAGTAGATGGAACAAAAGAGTTCGAGAACTGAATACTATGGATCATTCTGCATGGAAAATGCAAAAATGTCTGAGAAGAGAAAAGACTAAAATACCACCTCTCCACGGAGAAAGAGGAATGACATATACGAATATCGATCAAGCGGAAGCACTGGCGGACTCGATCGAAAGAAAATCGAGAATAATTTACAGACCTGATGACGATAATGATGATCTGGACGAACTAGCTGAGAACAACAAAGAAGAAGGGGACGTAGACGACAAAATAGAAAAACCAACCTCTCCATTCGAAATAAAGGAGATAATCAGAAGCTTGAAAAATAGAAAAGCTCCTGGTAGTGATAAAATAACGAATGCAATGTTGAAGAAATTACCTAGAAAAGGTAAAGCTGCTCTCACAAATATTGCAAACGGTATAATGAGGACTGAACACTATCCCAAAAAATGGAAAACTGCAGAAGTCATAGTGTTCAACAAACCAGGCAAAGATAAAAAATTCCTCCAAAACTACAGGCCGATAAGTTCATTGTCCACCCAAGTTGTAGAAAGAGTAATCGCCAGGAGGCTTACAGAAGAAACTGAAAATCTGAATCTCATTCCAGCAGAGCAATTCGGATTCAGAAGAGATCACTCAACAGAACAGCAATTACTGAGACACACAGAATACATAACAGAAGGATTCCAAAATAAACAAGCAACAGGTCTTGTACTACTAGATGTCGCCAGAGCATTAGACAGAGTATGGCATGAAGGATTGATTTACAAAATGATGCTTTATATTCAATCAAACTGTGCAAGTTGATTAGGAATTATTTGACGAACAGAGGATTCTACTTGAAAGTGGAAGGAGAAAACTCCACAACCAGATATATGGAAGCAGGGGAGCCTTAAGGGTCAGTACTTGGGCCGTTACTGTATAACATATATATTCACGATATACCAAAATCTCCAAGGACAATGCTGACACTATATGCCGACGACACCGGAATCGCAATGCGACATCGCAAGCCAGAAATCATAGAAGGAAAATTACAAGAAGCTATAGATCAAATAAATGACTGTTGTATTAAGTGGAAAATAAAGCTCAACGGACAAAAGAGCCAAGCGATATGACTGCAAAAGAGGAGACTGAGAGCTACAACAAATCTAGAGGTAGATGGAGATGAAATCGAATGGAAAAACGAAGCGAAATATTTAGGTATCACCCTAGACAAAGGTCTAACTTGGAGAAGCCATCAAACAAGCCGTTGACAAAACCAAGGCAGCGATGAATATCCTATACCCGCTAATAGGTAGAAAGACCGCAACTGACTTATGGATCAGGTGCTTGGGGATTCGCAGCAAAGAGCCATATACGAAGAATTCAGGCAACAGAAAACAAGCTACTACGATGTGCCATAGATGCGCCTTGGCTTGTCAGGAACAAACAGATATATCGAGATTTGAAGTGGGAAACCATCACCCAATTTATGAAGAGGAAAGCTGAAAAGTTATTCGAAACAGCGAAGGAACATCCAAACGAAGAACTCAGGAGACTAGTGGACTACGATCCGGAGGAAGACAGAGGAAGAATGAGAATTTACAAAAAGAGACCGCGAGATCAATTGAGGAGAGATTAAAATGAGAACGGAAACTTATGAAAACTATACCAAGAAGAGATATCCGAAATGGACGAACATGAAAACCCTAGCACGACAATGTGCTAGAAGAAATTAACCGATCAAGGAATCAATGGTTTATAGGCAAATGCCCGGAACCAATGAAAAGCAGGTTAGGTCTAGTGGGTCGTGAACTCAGGAGAGTGAGTAACCTCACAGTGTTCCCTAGAAATGGGTTCCTCTGGGCGAGAGATAGAGCCCCGTGTTTTCACGGTCGCAGATTCCCCCTGCTATAAAAAAAAGAGAAACGAAAAACGGTACGAAGAATTCGCAACTGCAAAAATGACTTGGTTGAAACCGAGAGCGGAATGGCTTATCTTTTTAATGAGTTTTTCTCTTTTATTGGTCAGAAGCTTGCCGAAGCCATACATAAACCTAAGAGAAATCCAATGAAACCATGTTCTTTCAAGAATTCTATGTTTCTCTGACCTTCAACACATTTAGAAATAAAAGAGATATAAAACTCGTTGGGAAATAATAGGTCGCTTGTGGCATTATGTTATTGATTAGGTGAGACAGAGGTAAAGCTATTTGATCAGCAATTTTTTTGAGAATTTCTGATTTTAATCCATCGGCATCATCACGGTAGGTGCCGTGATCCACTTCGATTGTTCAGCAATTCGAATTCTAATGGAATTTTCCGTCGGAAATGAATATCGGAATGGATAATTTGAAATAATGTTCGAATTTCGAACACAACTCCAGAGGCTGAAGTATTGCAGACGTAATGGATGTGGCTTGGAATTGACACTCGATCATTGTTCGTATCAAGTACTTTATTAGATATGGTCAGGAATGGGAGCTGACGTTCGGAGTTGGGCTCTTGTCTGGAGTTTCGTTTTCGCCTCGGCGTAAAGCTGGTCAAGGTCGAGAATTTGTTGGCGTGGTTTTGGTATTGGTGGAATCTCCGTCAATGGGATTTCTGCTTCTGTTTTATTTATCTCAGTGGTTGATGTCCGAACACGATATTTTGAGAAAGGAGAACGCAAGTTTGAAAGCGAGGGTGAATGAGCTAGATAGATGCGTATCTAGCTTTGTGGCTGATATTAGAAATCTCAGGGAGAGGCTCGAGTTGCAGGAGGGAAATAAGGAAAGTCCTTACTCCAAAGCACTCAAACAGAACATTGTTTTGAAAAATGTCCAAGAAGTGACCTTACCGGTTCAAAAACAGAAGATGGAGGTGGTCAAAATCTCTCAAAATAAAATTTCCTCACCCGCCAAAAGAGTGAGAAAGGATAGCTCCTCGTCCAATGAAGACTCGAACAAAAAAAGAGTCTTGGAAACCCCAGCCCAACAGAAAACCACTTCAGTGGAGGAGAGGAAAGAAAAAATCCACCGAGTCACCCTGATAGGTACGTCAGAATGGAAGTCAATTTCCAACGCGTTAATGCGAAACGGCATTAACTATAGCAGAGCGACAACTGTGAAGAACGGAATTGGGGTCGTCCCACAAACCACCGAAGACCACAGAAGGATGACGGACTTCCTTCATAAAATAAATAGGAAGTTTTACACTCTTCAACGGGAGGAAGAGAAGAAAATCTACGCGGTAGTGAGATATCTACCGCTGGATGCAGATATCCCGACGATCCTTGACGACCTCAAGGATCAAGGGATCGTCGATGCTGAGGTCATAAGGATGACCTCAAATATAACAAAGAGGCCGATGCCCTTATTGCTGGTTAAAGCCCAGAATAAGGGTATCTTCGAGGTGAGAAGGCTCTACAACATGAACTGTGTTGTTGAACCTAAGAGAAGGACGACCGGGCCTGGACAATGTTGTAAGTCCTTTTGGAAATATTCATGGTCATCAGAAAGTGCTTTACGTATTGCATCGTGTATCTCTTTGAATTCAGATCGTCTGCCGTTTGGATTTCTTTCTGTAGTACTCTTCGGTTTTTCTGGCAGATCCATCCTTTTTAAGATGTTCAGATCAAAATACTTATTCTGAACTTATCGTTTTATTATTTCAAAATATTATGACAAATTGATAAATTATTAATTGACAACTATATATTGTTTTCATATGCTACTATTTCCTAGTTCCGGCCACAACATTTCTCCAGCCCAGCATAAAATTATCATTGAATTTCCAAACGACAAATTTTATGTACTGGTCGACGATATTCTTGTGTGGCCGTCTTCACATCTACAACTCTTATCCTGTTGTCGATGCCATGATGTGTTCTGATAACTTTTCCTAATTTCCAATTGAATCGAGGCATTGAATCATCTACTATCAATACTATATCTCCGATTTCAATTGGTTTTTGATCGTTTGTCCATTTGCTTCTTTTCGTAAGAGTTGGCAGGTATTCTTTAACCCAACGATTCCAAAATGACTCTGTCAGGGCTCGTGATTTTTCTCATTCATTTCGAATTATTCTTCCATCCATCATCTGTGGTAGTGGGGGTCCTAAACCATCAGAAGATCCAAAAAGAAAATGATTTGGTGTAATTGATTCCAAATCGTCTGGACCTGAAGATACTCTCGTCAAGGGTCTTGAGTTAACAATATATTCAGCTCCTGCGAGGAATGTGAGCAAAGTTTCTTCTCTTAAATTTTGCTGATATAAAATTTTGCCTATAACTCTTTTCACTGATCCAACTAATCTTTCCCACACGCCACCCATGTGAGGCGCAGCAGGTGGATTGAACTTGAACGTGATACCTTTCGATAATGATATTTCTTCTATATCATTCATATTCAATTTCTCCAGTTCTTTTTTCAATTCTCGAGAAGCACCTTTCAAGTTAGTTCCATTATCGCAGATTACCATTTCCGGAGTTCCTCTTCTCGCCGTGAACCTCATGATAGCTTGTATAGTAGAACTACTTGTCATGGTGTGTGCTAGCTCCAGATGAATGGCTCGCACGGCAAGACATGTAAATAACACTCCCCAACGTTTTTCAGTTCGTCTTCCAATCTTGACCATGATTGGACCGAAATAGTCCATTCCAGTATTCACGAAAGCTCTGTTCCCTTTTGTTAATCTAACGTCTGGAATTTGTCCCATCAACGGTGGCGCAGGTTTAGATCTCTCTCGTTTGCATTTATTACACGTCTTCAGAACTGATTTCAATGCTGATCTTGCATTTAAAATCCAGTATTTCTGTCGCAGTTCATTCAAGATGGTTTCGATTCCTTGATGGTTATATTTTTCATGATAATGTTCTATCAATAAGCGAGTGAACCTGTGTTTTGCAGATAAAATAATCGGTTCCTTGGTATTTTCATTCAACTCTGGTGATAAATTGGTCCGCCCCTGCAGGAGTAACAAATCATGTTTTATTTGTACGGAGAGCGAATTTAGTACACTTTTCTTATCAATTTTCTTCCCTCTTTTCAAGTCCTCAATTTCTTTCCCAAAACAATCGAACTGTGATTTCTTGATGAATAATTCCAAAGCTTTTTTCATATCTTCATTCGTAATATTTTTCTCCTTTGATATATTTGCCGAATTAATTTTTGAGATCGAATATCTAAAAATTTCCACTGCCCTGAGAACTGTTGCTGTACTCTTTATTAAACGATTAAATTTCGAAAATCTTTGAACATCTGGAAGAACTGTCGTTTCAATAGGTTGTTTGATTACCATGCATCTGGAAGGTAAGCATTCTTCATCCATAACTGATGAATTTTCGATTTCAATATCAATTTTTACACCATGAACCTCCCAAGTGTCTTCAGATGATTTCAAAAAATTAGGTCCCTGTAGCCAGAGGTCTAAATTTTGTGTTGAGTTTTCTCTTGTAAGCTAAGTCAGCTGGATTTTGTTCTGATGGGATCCAATTCCAATCTTTGGAACAACTTTTTTCTCTTATCTTCCCTATACGTTGAGCTACAAATTGTTTAAACTTTTTTCCATCACTTCTTATCCATCCCAAAACACAAGTTGAATCAGTCCAGAAGTACGTTCTATGTATAGGAATCTCCAAAGATTTTGAAATGGTTGTTGATAATCTGCAACCTAAAACTGCACCCTGAAGTTCTAGCCTTGGGTTTTAATGGAGCTACTTTTGTTTTAGAACTAACTAACGAAATCTCAATTTTTTCTTCAGACTTAATTCTCATATAAGTTACAGCTGCAAAAGCTTCTTTGCTGCTATCAGTGAAAGTGTGCAGTTCAATCACCTCTGCCTGAGGTATCAATAGGCTATAACATCTTGGTATCCGAACTTCTGAAACTTTACTGATTTGGACCAAAAATTTTTTCCATCTTTCTCCAAAACTATGGGCAATTTCTTCGTCCCAGCTAACTCCGGCTTGCCAAATGTGCTGCATCAAAATCTTCCCTTTTACTACGATGTAAGAGATAATACCAAGAGGGTCAAATATAGACATTACTGATTTCAAAATATTTCTTTTAGTTGGTTTAATCCCACGATTTTTCTCCATTTCGATTTTGAAGGACAGTTCATCGGTTTGTGTATTCCACCAAATTCCTAAAACTCTTTGAATTGTTACTTCTTCAGAAATATTCTTATCTTCATCCGCATCATTAGAAATGTTCTGAACCAATTTAGAATTTGATAACCAATTGACAACCTCAAAACCAGCTAAGCTCATTGTTCCTTTTACTTTTTCAATTATTTCTATAGCTTCTGTCTCTGTATCTTTCGACTCAACAAAGTCATCTACATAAAATTTTTGTATTATTGTATCTTGGACCTCTTGTTCAGCGTATCTCTGTGCATTGTAATTTTTTACAAATTGAGCACAAGCTGGTGAGCATTTCGCTCCGAAAGTCATAACATTGAGTTCAAACACTTCAGGATTTTTACTTGTTTCTAAATTTCTCTGGGAACTTCTATCTTGCTCTCGAACCATTATTCTGTGGAACATCTCACGGGCATCACCACAAAAGGCAATCCTTCTTTGTCGAAAGGTCCACAAAATCTTCACTAGGGATTGTAGTTGGTCAGGGCCTGCTAAAAGTACGTCGTTCAGACTCAATCCATACGATTTAGATGCAGCATCAAACACAATTCTGACCTTTTTCTTCATAGGATTTACTACTGAAAAATGAGGTAAATACCAACTTCTAGGTCCTTCTACTTTAGCTTCCTCTGGCGATAATTTTCGTAGATAACCCTTTTTAATATGGTCGTCGATTTTCCTACAATATTAAGTAGCCAAACAATGATCTTTCAAACATTTTTTCTCCATATATATTAGTCTTTGAAATGCTCTTCGTTTACTTTCAGGTAATGTTACTTCAGGTGTCTTCCACAATAATCCAATCTCATATCTATTTCCAATTTTCTTGATAGTATTGTTCATTATGTCTAGTGCCTTTTTATTATCTTCAGAGTCTTGTTTCTTTGTCTCTATTGTTGTAGTACCAAATGCTTCTATAGATGAAAAGTCTCGCATTAGTTTTAAAATTTCAGTTTCTGTATCGTCTGCTATATGTAAAATCTTGAAATTATATTCTTGTGACATCTTTCTCGCAACGGGACCATGCACAGACCATCCCAACTTACATTTCGAAGCTATTGGTGTGTTTTCAAGTCCATAACTCACTTTTTCAGGAATAATCAACTTTATATTGTCTTGGCCAATTATCATAGATGGTTTTTGATTCTGATAATTATGTATTGGTAATCCATTTAAATGAGGATATTCTTCTAATTTCAGGGATTGCGATGGAAGTGAGAGATCTTTAATCGTTCGCACTCCATAAACCGGGAATTTATTTTCTTCTGAATCAATCTTGGAAATGTTGAAGTCGAGCTTTATAGAATCTTCTTCTGTTATGATATCATCATTAGTCCACTGCAAATGAAGTGTTTCAGACTCTCCACTTAAGCCAGCCTTTTCAGCTATTTCCGAATGTAAGAGTGTAACTGTAGATCCCTCATCACAAAGTGAAAAAATATTCAATTTTCTTATTGGTCCATAGATCGTAATGGGTACTATACGAAGTAATATAGTTGGAGAGCTTCGAATTGTACAATTTCGAGCCCTGATTTGAGACTCTTCCTGATTTTCTTCCCCATTTTCCTCTTTTTGAGAATTGTTTGTTGTTCCATGGAGAAGCGAATGATGAAATAACTTACATCCATTGATACCACATTGTTTTTTATTTCTACATTTAAACTTCTGATGATTCTTTCTCAAACAGCAGAAGCACAACTTTTTCGACGTCACAGTTTTCCATCTTATTTCCAGAGAGTAATGTTCCATTTTAGAACAGTTGCCATCGTGTGTCTCGTTTCCACAAAAATAACATGATGATTTTCCTGGAACTGATATGTTGAAAAGACGTTCCGGTTTTCTCTGTTGATTATTATAGTATTTCGGTTGTCTTTCCCACTTATTTTCTGGAAACACAGACGTGCTGATCTGGCTAGCTGCATAGGAATAATTTGCCAACCATTTCGAAAAATCTTCTAGGTCAACCTCATAATTTTCTTTCCTTTTTTCTACTACTTCCTGGTCTTCCCTTTTTCCGCCTGTTCTGTGGTTTATACTCCTCTGCCAACTTCGGCCATCTTTCCGGAGACATTCTTTTTACATGGCCATACCACAATAATTGCCTCGATTCAATTCTGTCAGCGCTTGTGAACACCCTCGTTGTTCGCCTTCTAATTACTTCATTGGGAACGTGTTCCATCCTTGATATTCCGCAGGCTCTTCGCAGGAAGTCCATTTCAACCACTTCAACTCTTTGCCTGTCCTCCCTCGAGAACTGCCAACACTCACTGCCATATGTTAAAATTGGTTCCACAATAGTCCTGTAGATTGTCATTTTAGTATCCAATTTGATCTTATTCGACCACAGAAGAGAGTTAAGCAAACGAATAGCCTTCTTTCCCTGTTGTGTCCTATTAAGGACGTCTTGTTTTGTGGTACCTTCCTCTGAAATGATAGTTCCTAGATATTTGAACTCCTTACACCTTTTTAATTCCCGAATCTTCAGTTCTGTGACCTCTGGTTCGTTTCCTACTTTCAGATACTCAGTCTTTCCCATGTTTACACTTAACCCCATTCATGATACTCTTCCAGCAGCTTTCTTAACATATAGTCTGCGTCTGCTTCATCTCCAGCGATAATTACTTGGTCATCAGCAAATAACAGTGTCGTCAAACAGTGTTGAGACATTTGTATTCCCATTCCTGATGTTTTCCTTCTCCAATGGCTAAGTGTTTCTTGTAGGTAAATTTTGAACAACGTTGGGGAAAGACTGCATCCCTGTCTCAATTCTTTTGTTGTCGGGAAAGGGTTTGAGGTGGTATTTCCCACTTTAACGGCGCTCTTAGCGTTCACACACAGGTTCCATATGGCCTTCACATACACACCACTCAGGCCAATTTTCGTCAGGGATTCAAAAAGTCTTTTCAAGGGGACCGTGTCATATGCTTTCTCCAAGTCAACGAACACCAGGTGTGTGGACAGATTTCTGGACTTCCTTTTTTTCTATTACTTGCTGGAGAACGAAAACATTATCAGTGCAAGACCTTCCTGCTCGAAAGCCGCCTTGTTCCTCTATTTCCACGATACTTTCCTCTATTCTTCGTTTCAGTACTCGGCCGTACAATCTCGCCATCGAGCTCATAACGCTTATTCCTCTGTAGTTCTTACACATACTTTTGTTTCCCTTCTTATAGATCGAGCTAATATAAGCCAAATTCCAATCCTCAGGAACCTTGTCACCTTTCAGGCACCTATTGAACAACCCAGTTATGGTCTCCAACAATATGTCCGGTCCATATTTTACTAGCTCAATCGGGATGTTTCCGGGACCTGCAGCCTTCCCATTTTTCGACCTCCGCAATGCTTCCCTTATTTCCTCCACCGTTATCTCCTCTACTGGCGAAACTGTACTCGGCTCGACCCTGACGTTTTTTAACTCAAACTCTTTTCGTTTTTCGGTGAGTAACGTCCTATAGTATTTCTCCCATTCTTCCATATTTATTAGACTCATTCCAGCACTTTCCTTGTTTTCTCTTCTCAGGTCCTTAATTGCTTTCCACGCCTCTGCTACTCTTGTTCCTCCCATGCATCTTTGTATCTCTTCACATTTCTTCTCCCATAATTCGTTCTTACTCTGTATAACTGCTTTTTTTACTTCTCTGTTACACAGCGCATATATTCTTCTATCATCTATATTGTTCGTGCCTAACCATTTCTCGTATGCTCTCTTCTTTTCTTCAACCAATTGTTCTACTTCTCTTGACCACCATTCCGGATTTCGTGAATGTCTTTGCTCTTGATGCCCTAGAGACTCTTCTGCCGCCTCATGAATGCTGCGTTTAATTTCGTTGTACAAATTTTCCGCATCCATACTACTCATGTTAAGTGTCTCTAATTTGGTGGCTACACGTATTTTATATAGGAACTTCACAGAGTCTTGTTGCATGCTTAGCAAGTTGTATTTGCGGTTATCCATTCTCTGTTCTTCTTTTCCTTCGGACTGCAACGCGCTGTTCGTTTGTCTATAATTCACAGCAACCTTAGCCACAACCATATGGTGATCGGACCCACATTCCGCACTTCGGTACACTCTCACGTCCATGGTCTTGAGTGCCGAGTTCTGTTTTCGGATTACATAATCAATTATAGAGCGTAATCCTCTAGTGGCCTGTATCCAGGTGAATCTATGGATGTCTTTATGGGCAAAATATCCATTCATTATTTTTAAGGATGAACTTTGACAGAAGCTTATCAGGCGCTGTCCATTATCGTTCAAAGCGGTTTTGCCGTATTGTCCTACCACAGGGTCGTTAATTTTCTGTCCCGTTCGACCATTCAGGTCTCCTAGTATGAATATCTCTTTATTATCTTCGATGTCAGATATGGTGTTGAATAGCTGGTTGTAGAAGTGGTCCTTTGTTGCCCTATCTGAGTCCTCACTGGGTGCATACACGCCTATTATATTAATTTTTCTACCGTTTTTAAATATCTCCAGTTTTATTATCTGCTCATCGACTTCTTCCCAGCTTCTTATATTCTTCCTCAGCTTTTTGTGTACTGCTATGGACACCCCTCTTTTTGCTCTTGCATCTTTCGGGACTCCGCTATAAACATGGATATATTCTCCTATAATCTCATTTCCTCTCCCTTTCTTCTTCACTTCGGTGAGTACACAGATGTCAACATCCATTTTCTGTATTTCCCGGAATACTTCTTCTTGTTTAGTCCTAAGTCCTTGTATATTCCAAGTAGCCAGTTTCATAATCCTTTTCCGTAGCCGTTGTCGATACCTGTTTGATCCATCCATTTTCCGAGGCGATTTGTCGAAACTTTTAGCACTTCTTGATTTTTTACAAATGTCGAGTTGCTAGCCCTACGATTCAACCCCCAAAGCTTGGAGGACCAGGGACTTTTCTGTTAGGGTTACCATACCTTAGCTGCTTTGTTCCAGTTTATTTGAGAGCGCTGGAAACTCGCTCTTCATCCTCTCTCGTCTGCTACACAGCATCTCTGGTATGCCATGTACCCGGTGGCTACGCGAGTTATTCCCTTCGTGGACGTGAGAGTAGGATTTGTTGGCAGAGCTGTATTCGATCTCCCGAATCCCCGACTTTTTCGTCAGGAATCAGTGGGCATTTCTCAAGGTTTTGTTGTTATGCAGGTAACAGCAGCCTACATAACCCTCGAGACCCTTTACCAACCTTTAGCCACCGATTGGTAATATTGTCTTAATTTTATTCAGTATCATTTCAATGATTTGATCAGGGCGTCCAAATCTAGTTTCTAAAGTATGCATTATCTTTTCCACATCATTTGTCAGCATAAGACCAGATACAGCATGCTTAGCAGCTCCCTTGAGACAGTTTCTTAATTTGAGCACTATTTCCACATCTGTATATTTGCATAATGATATAACATTTCGAAAATGTCTAATGAAAATGGGCCAGTCTTGGGGATTTCCATCAAAGTATGGAAAATCTCTGTCAGAGATATTTTTATGTGTAAGAACATCACCACAACAATTTTCTTTACGTTGGTTATTAGACATTCCAACCGATTGTAATACATCTGTTACGGTTTGACAAAGTAATTTTATGTCTTCACTAGGTTTTCCAGTACCTTGAGATAATACTGATAGGTTCTCTATTTCATCGAATTTTTCAGGCAAATTATCAACCCATTGAGCAGTTGATTTTTTAACGGATTTCTCATATTTTTCTTCTATTTCATTTCCACTGTGGATAATTCCAGAAATTGTTGACTTTTCAGTTAATGATTTCATTTCATCTCGTCTCAAATCTTCTTCCATATTTATCAATTTAATCTCATTTTCTTTTCGCTTCATTTCAGACTTCATTTGATCAATTTCCATCTCTAACAGTTGGCGCTTTTTTTCTGCTTCTATTGCCAATCTCCTAGAAGTTAAACTCGTCCTAGTTTTCTTAGAAATGTTCGATGAACATGCTTTTCCGAAGAGGGTGACATTTCTTTCTTCTCTTCTTGTCTGTCATGAGTGACACTTGTTACAAGCCCATTTTCTGAATACTTATTTTCATTCAAAGACTTTCCATTCATGGGTTTAATTAAACAATTATCGTCGACTGATTTTGCTGCCTGTTCCTGCAGAGGCACCTTTTTCTTTCCAAATTTCTTGGGCCATACAAAATCTTGCGATAAACTTTCATTTAAACCAGCACTACTTCTCTGGGTTCTTTTCTTGGTATCCATAATAGTCGGGGTCACCAAATGTTCAGATCAAAATACTTATTCTGAACTTATCGTTTTATTATTTCAAAATATTATGACAAATTGATAAATTATTAATTGACAACTATATATTGTTTTCATATGCTACTATTTCCTATTCTTCATAAGAGATGATAGAATTCGTTTAAGTTCTTGACCAATTTTTATTTGTTCTTCTATTTCTCTCTCCATGGCGAAGGTTGAAGTATTGGGCTTGTGGCTCTAGAAGATTTCATCTCAGGCGCTCGTTTTCCTAGTGGATTCGTTCTGTTCCCTGGGATTCCGGAAATGTGGATACGGAAGGATTCCAGAGCTTATAAAATGTTGCTTCTATTGTTTGAAACAACACTTGAGTCAACTGAACGACCAGACTCAGAACGTTCAAGGGAAGTCTTAACTCCACAGTTGCCGGTAAGGTGAATTGATCAAACGATAAGTGAATGATGATTTATTAATTACAATCTATGCTTATATACTGAATCGAACCATAACAATGAAAATAACATTTCCTTATTTGGTCACAAATGGATTCGCGAAGTCCTCGGTTGTTGTACCGTGTTCCTTCCAGTCAGCATATTTCGGTAGGTGCCGTGATCCACTTCGATTGTTCAGCAATTCGAATTCTAATGGAATTTTCCATCGGAATGGATAATTTGAAATACCTAATGTTCGAATTTCGAACACACAGTTTTCCGTTCAAGAAATAGTTACTCACTGTTCTGGGGTTTTACTCACTTTTTCGGAGATTCACTCACTGTCCGGGGAAAATCTCTCACCTCTTTTGTTTCCTACCAGATTTTGAACGGTCCCTGCTCGGGCGCCATTTTTGTAACGCCTTTTTCTCAGGTATCTCGAACGCCAGCTATTCTTTGAAGGGAAAATAGCAAACCTACCCTATTAGCTCCAAGTCGAAGACAAGGTTCGGTGTTATCTAGGGTGTTAGCGATAACCAGTGAAAGTCAAAATCGGCTTTCACATTTTTTTCGTTGACTCGTAGTGAGAAATACAACCGGCACAATTATTATAGTTTCGGTCGAGTGAAAATCGTAATACAATAGAATAAGAGTCTACTTTACAGAACTAAGGAGGTTTTCCTCGGAATCAAATACAAGTATAAAAAAATGGTAAATTCGCGGAATGAAACGGACGGAAAGAAAGATTAAGGGGGATCCGATCTCAAAAGTATCACGGATTTTACGGAATCGTTCGCCAGCCAGAACGAAAGAACCCTAAGCAGACATGGTAATTGGGTCTCAGTTTCACACTACGGTATTGTAAGATAATTGGTTTTCGTCCCTGACGTGTTTGCACGCCGGCCAGAGATTTCCCCGAACGCAGAGAAAAGAAACACTGCAAAGGGTGCACAACGGGTTACCACGTTGGTTTCCGCTTCTGACGTGTTTGCATGCCGGCCCACAACGCAGAAAAAGGGTAAAGGGTGCCCAACAGGTTACCACGTTGGTTTCCGCTCCTGACGGTTTTGCACGCTAGCCAGACCCTTTCCCCAACGCAGAGAACGCACACAACGGATTGAAACTGAGATTCCTAAATAAAATACAGAAGGCTATATTACCTCTGGGCTCGGTAACGGAGTGATGAGCGGATGGATCTGACGTCTAGTCGTCACTCGGCACACTATCGTTGATGTCAATAGAAGGAAAAAAAGGCAGAACTACACCGCACGGCGGAGAGCGAGAGAAAAAAAATTAATGAAAATGCGGATAACTTCGCCTGAGTTGTGGGAGGGTGGATTGAGTAGCACAAACGCAACTTTGCCGGTCCCAAGCCCGGATGAAGGAGGAGGGTTTTAAGGTGAGGCTAGCCATCTGCCTTTTGTAAAAATAATAGAGGGCTCATAGACCAATCACTAATGCCTCGAAACAGGACGGATCAAATCATACGACGAACGCACGAAATAGGAAACGAAAAAGGAAACAACGTAGGATGGTGAAAGATAACACACTAAGGCTCGGATGCTGGAATGTAAGATCATTTAACTCGAAAGACCAAGAGGTTATATTGGAGCTCCATCAACACAATATACATAGATATATGCGCCATATCTGAAACGAAAAAGAAAGACAAGGGTACATCTCAGTACGGCAAGTACACAATGTTTCATTCCGGCAAGTCGAAGGAAGTTAGAGCAGCTTCTGGTGTGGGATTTCTAATCAAACGAGGATATCTGAACAGCATAACCGGCGTCAAATATCGGAGCGACAGAGTACTGCAGGTCAGTATGAAGACAGACAAGGAGAAACTGAATATTATATCAGTATATGCTCCGGATTCTGGAAGACCAAGACAAGAACTGGAGGAATTCTACGATCACCTGCAGTCTACCGTGGATGATATACCCAATGGAGAGAAAATCATCATCATGGGTGATCTAAATGCACGTGTTGAAAACGAAATAATCCCTAGAATAAAGAGTAAATTCAACGAAGCGGAAATTAATGGACAAGGACATCTGCTTATAAATTTCTGTGCCCACAACGAACTTAGGCTGAATAATAAGTACTTCGATCATAAAATTCAACATAAAATAACTTTCAGAAGCAACAGGCAGGAACATCTATGATTGACTACATTATTACAAACAGATCGATCACGCCCTAGCAGATCTTAGATGTTAGATCTTTGTCATCTGCGAACATAGGTTCGGATCACAGTCTTGTATTAGGAAAAATGACCTCCATCAGACCACCCTCCAGGAAAACCAAATACAACGCGATGGAAAAGTTCAACATTGATCTTTATGTACGCCGTCTCGAAGGTAAACTACTAGAGGGGAACACTCGACGTTGGGACACAGTGGATGAAGTGTGGGGAGGTTTGAAACAGTGTATAAATCAAGCTGCCGAGGAAGCTGCCGGAAAAAAAAACTGTTAACACAAATTACATGGTTTACCCCAGAAATCAAGCTGCTAGCTCAAGAGAAGAAGAAGGCTGATTTGAAGTTTAAAACAACTAAAAACACACAGGACTACACTGAGTACATAAGAACAAGAAACAGAGTGAATTCCAGGATAAGAGAAATAAAAAGAGAGCATTGGGAAAGGTTCAGCAGGGAGATTGAAGGTGACATGTACGGAGCACAGAAACGTGTCTGGAAGATGTTGAAATCTGCAAAGGTTTGAAACAGTGTATAAATCAAGCTGCCGAGGAAGCTGCCGGAAAAAAAAACTGTTAACACAAATTACATGGTTTACCCCAAAAATCAAGCTGCTAGCTCAAGAGAAGAAGAAGGCTGATTTGAAGTTTAAAACAACTAAAAACACACAGGACTACACTGAGTACATAAGAACAAGAAACAGAGTGAATTCCAGGATAAGAGAAATAAAAAGAGAGCATTGGGAAAGGTTCAGCAGGGAGATTGAAGGTGACATGTACGGAGCACAGAAACGTGTCTGGAAGATGTTGAAATCTGCAAAGAGGGAGGTGAATGAGTCTGTTTAGTTGAACAGTATATCGGTCGAAAAATGGAAAATTCATTTCGATAGCTTGTACTCAGGAGACGATAAACTTTCTGAGCGGAAACTATTTTCTAGACAAAATGCTGTAGATGTATGTATAGTATGATCGGAAATGGGAGAACTAAAAAATGGAAAATCCCCAGGTCCGGACAACATCCCAAATGAGCTATTGAAGAATGGGGGAAAAAAATTGACCGAAGAACTGACGAGACTATTCAATGAAATACTGAAAAGTGGAAATATACCTGGAGAATGGAGAAAAGGAAATAACTCAGACCCCTCGAATTATAGAGGAATATCCCTGTTGAATACCACGATGAATCTATTCACAAAACTACTGGAAAAAAATATTTCCAAAAAATTAGTATTTCGGAAGAACAGCAAGGATTTAGAAAGAACCGCAGTTCCAACCATGCAATATTTATACTTCGCCAGATTATAGAAAAAACTATCGAATTTGACAAACCAGGTTTTATGTGTTTTGTGGACCTTACACAGGCCTTCGATCGATTGAAGCTTACAGACGTCCTCACTGAGCTCAGAGAAAAAGGAATACCAAAATACAACATAGACATCATAGAACCACTCAATACAGAAAATGTAACTGCAATAAAAACAAAATCGACATCCACCGGTAAAATAAGAATAAAGTCCGGTGTGAGGCACATCAGCATGATGTCCATTTCTGTTCAATCTCATTATGGACAGGATAATAGAGAGGGTTCGGAAAGTGAACCATGGCTATAGACTGGGAAGACACCTCCCCAAGATCGTATGCTTCGCGGATGATGCAGTGCTCCTGGCAGATACGGAGGACGCCCTACAATGAATACTACAGGCTTTCAAAAGTGAAGCCGAAAGACTCAACATGAAGATCTCTGTTACAAAAACTAAAAGTCTAGTAATATCGAGGGAGCCACGTCGATGCAAGCTGGTAGTTGATAACAGCATAATAGAGCAAGTTTCAGATTTCAGCGACTTAGGGGTCAGAGTGTCGTCGTGGGGAAACCTGGCGGGTGTTGTCAGGGAGCAAGTTAATAAATCAAGTTGAAAAGCAAGTTGAAATCGTTAATATGGCGAAAGCAATTTATGACCAGTCAATGCAAGGTCAGAATTCACAAAACTTGCGTACGCCCGATCATATGACATATGCGGTTGAGACCAGAGCCGACACATCCGAAACAAAGAGAATGATGCGTACTAAGAGATGAGGACCTTAATAGCCATAACGGGTAATACATTGAGAGATCACAGGAGGAGCGGGGACATCCGAGACGAGTGTGGAATATTGGATGTGGTAAGATGGTCACGTGCAAGAAGAAGATACTGGAAGGAACATGTTTCCAGAATGGAAGATGAGAGACTGGCCAAAATTGCAGGAAATGGCAAGCCAGCTAATAGAAGACCACCAGGACGCCCTCCAAAAATATGGGAAGATAGCTGCTCATCAGCATCTCAAGAGGTCACGTGAGGGGTGAAACAAGCCTTTGGCTTTCGAAAAGATGAAGAAGAAGAAGAAGAAGAAAATGCGGATCACGTTGGCGAATTATGCGAATTTTCAAACTAGGCGAACTATGCGAAATTAACAAATTCGGCGAATCATGCGAATTAACTCGGTCGGCGAATTCTGACGAACCTTATGAACCAGGCGATCTATGCGAATTAATTGACCAGCGGGGGCACATCTGATTTTATATCGGCCGGGGGGTGCGGAAACGGAATGTGCCCCAAATGTCAAAAATCGGTAAAATTCGCGTCGATGAAGATCTGTTTATCGGTACCGGCAGAAAAAACTCGGTTATCTCTCAATTCAGGAGGGTTTTCACGGACCGACATCGTTTTTAAGAATTGAAATTAAATGAAAATCATTGAAAACAAGAGAATTTTTTCAAGACGGGGTGCATTTTCATTAAAAAAATGCAACTTCGTCACATCTCATCCGCAATCTTGTTGATGAAATATTCTTTCCACCCCATTGAATCATCGTACAAAATCTGTTTGTTCTCCGTAGACGTTTTCCTTGTAAAAAAAACCGAATGTTAAGGGTTGAACTTTCCACCCCACCGTCCCACCGAAGTCCATAATTTGTTCAAGAAATACCCAGCGAGCACAAAAACATCTCAGAGATGTTAAAAGTAAGAGATTTCGAGACATTGAACATCCACTGCGATGTTCTGTTTATACATGAATAGAACTTTTATAGAACAGCCAATGTCCGCCGCAGGCGGCTATTATATGGATGTCCCTGGGATGTCACAAAAAGAACTACTCAGAAGTTTTTTTGATAGCCTTTTCATGTACACAATAGAACATTTCTAAAGCGCTTTGCGCACACGAAATTGCTGTTTGTAAGACTTTATATGAAATGCCTTTTTTCTTTCATTTGAATGTTTGAGGATACCACATTCTATTTTAAATGAACTACAAAGTTTTTAAATGAAATACAGAATACTATATAAGAATAAAAATATTTTAATGATACTTCAACAGGTACAAAAGGAAAAGAAATCACATTTCACATAAAAAATTGAACAACAAAAAACAATTGATAAATATTATACTACAGAAAGGGAGAATAAACAAAAAAATATATCACATTCAATAAAACAAACATAAATAACCAAAAAGAAATATCACATTTAACATAAAAAAAACAGAAATAATAGAAAACAAACTGATTATAATTTTAGATGCACCGAAAGGGAAAGTGAAAAAAATTTATGAAAAATTTATTTTCCCTTCATTTTATCGTCCCTCCTCCTCTGCCTAATATGCCTAAACCAATCTTTGGCATAGAGTTCGAATACTTTCCTAGTGATTTGGAATTTTTTATGGATCACATCTACAAAATAAAAACAATTAATTCACAAAATATATGAAGGTTAAGATGATTTTTTCCAATTAAAATAACAGAGAAAATAGATGCATGAAAGGATCAAGATTTGAGTTGTATATAGCTCCTGACCAGGTTGATTTGCGAAACGATTTTATTTATTTAATTATTTGTACTGGTATTTAAAGATGGAACAATTTAAAGGAGTTTTCAAAAACAAGAACTTTTCTGGGACATTTTGAATTATTTTCTGATTCACAAGTGATGAATGATTATTATCATCGTCAGAAGAGTAATCTTACAAAATATTCTGGGAATTATCAACGGCAGAGATAGATTATCGAAATATGTTGAAATCCTCGATGATATGGCTTTAAACTTTATAAAGTTATTTCTTGAATAATTATAATAACCTTTGACTATGGGCAATAAATGACAGTTATTATTATTATTATTATAACCTTCCATATACCATTCGATTATTCCAACCAAAATACAATGATCTCTTGTACCTAGTCCCAGATACACAAATAATAGCTTTGTTCGTAGAGTAGTTTGCAACGTCTGTGAACTGTACAGAGCAAGCGCAATTCCATTTTAGGGTAGCGAAAATCCATTTGCGCTTACTCTGTACAGTTCACAACCGTTGTGAACCACTCTACGAACAAGCCTAATAATAACCACGCAGCGTGGATTCTTTTGAGGTTATATGTATGTTTCTGGACATTATACTATACATTTAATTCATGTAATACTTACTTATTAATTGTATTTGGTTACTATGAAGAGATCGATCCTAAATTCACAATCAAAACCAACACAGAAGTAGTTAATATTATACAAATCACCAATCAACTTTCAACTCCGAACAGTCCACAGTCCAAACTACGAAGAAAGTGGAAATGGCGGCAAAATGAAATAGGTGAATTGTATATTGTTTATTTGGAATGAACCTCCCAAGGCAAACTATGCGACGCCAAGAGAAGATATCCACACGTTTACATTATTTTCAACACGACAGTACCTCTCAGTAGGTAGACGAAGAAATGCCACAGATGGCACAGATCAGAACAAATAAAGATTTCCAATAGCCTTTAGAGACCTCTTTGTTTCAAAGAAACATCCTCATGCCAACATGAGTTGGCATTTCTTCCTGTGAAAAAAAAAACGAAGAATTCCATAACATTTGCACGAGAAATCTAGTTCCGACCGTGCGCCATTGGTCGGAGCTTTCGGCTATTTCCTTCGAACAGTCTGCTGGAAACAGTCTGCCAACTTGCTAGAAAAAATTTAATTCTTTTACTTTTCTCAAATCTGCAAACATCGAGCAATTGGGTAGGAGGTAAATGAAGTAGATGTGATATTCTTGAACAATATAATGAGTTTTCGAATAAATATTAATACTAAACATTATACTCATTTCGTGATCTGCTAAGTCATTTTCGAAGGAGTTACATAATAGATATTCTTTGCTTAACTCAATTTGGCAAGTGTGCAGTCTATGCTTAAATAGCAATGTGTGACTTGAAATCATGAATGCATTCGTTTATTTTCATGTGGAAGTAACATAATATACTAAAAGGATAAATCACAGACTTAATACGCTTACTGGGAATTTTTTATATTATAAAACTATCTGCTATTTTCACATCTACCTGAACCTTCGAATCAATCCAAAGTATCAAGATAAATTCCAAGAAGCAATATCCGATTTGATTACTCGATAACTGAAACAGTATTGTCTTCTGAAATACAAATAAATGAATATATATTATTCCATTCGGTGATATTTCTGAACACACAATGCACTAGATAAACATTCTGATATTTCAGGTCCGAAACACCATTAATTAAGTCAGTCCTTCCCATTACACTTTGATGTCAGACATGATCCAGCGGTGTTTTACGGCAGGCTGTACAACATTGACTTTTATAGTAGGGATACTGGCAGAGTCTAGCTTGAACAGCAAGATAGCAGTTTCTGATTTTGTCAGTGCAAGTTTCTGTAACATAACAATTATTGAGCATTAAACAAAATCAACACATATCCCTTATGTAAAGCGTTTTATTCAATTTGCAATATTTGTAAATGTCTATGAATGTATGTTTGGGTCTTGCAACTGAATTTTGGAAAAGTTGGCCTCAACCTATTGAGTTGAAATTTTGCAATTGCGTCAACTAAGTCATTCCTCAATCAAAATAGCGTATGGACCAAGGTGACTTAATCTTCCTAAGCAATCTAATAGTATGGGTAACAGATTAGAGGATTTGCTGACGATAAAAAGAAACATGAAATAATTTAACTCCAAATCCAATGGTTGAAATAAGAGTTATTTCTTTAACACTCAACTCGGTCAAAGACACCAACATACAAAGAACATATAGCATGAAACATAAATGTAGAGTTATTGCAATATTCAATTTAGTCTCCCTCTATTACCGCAAACGTTATATTGACATGTACGCATGCGTAGATTTGGTTCATATAAGTGTAACGCTTCGGTAATAGCGTTAGCGCCTGACGCAATTTACGGAAGATTAAGCTGTACGCTAAAAGTTGCGCTATTCCATATACATAAACAATATAACCAAAAAGTCACTCTTTGGTATAACCATCTCAAAACACAAGTATGAAATTAAATAAATAGTGTCGTCGTCGTTGATCATTAATTTAATATTCAAAAGTTTACTTGCGGAGAATTTGAGGATTTTATAGAACTCTTAGTGCTCCGAATTGTTAGCACAAAAATGGATTATGTTAGCTATCAGAGGAGAACGTTTAGGTGGATATCTTCAATGTATTATTCCGATTTTAAGACATATCAAGCGGAAACTGCAATCAATGAATATCACCACGATTTATAGTTCCTATGTCAGAAGTTCAGGAAACCCTCAGCAAACCTTGTTGAACTGGAAAATAATTTTAGTTCAGATTTTTGATAAATATAAGTTATTCCAAAAAACCAATTTGGCAGATCGTCATTGTCTTCCCAAAAGTGACAAAATTGAACGATGAGGGGAACTCGATAAAATGAAGTCATTTATATATTTTCTTTTTGGCTCTAATGCTATATTGAAAAGATTGTTCAAACATAGGAAGCAGACGACGTTATTCGAAAAAAAATTTCCTTTGAGTTTGATCTTCAATTTGGACATTCCAATATCTGTTACCTACTTACCGGGGGGTAGAATCATCTGTAGAATTTTTGGACGAAATCAATTATGAATTCCGTTATTTATGCAGTTATACCTATAATATATTTCAGATAATTTCTTTAAAATTTATGTATAATAACTTTTTCTGTCTTTAAGATGTATGTTCTTAGACGTCTTTGAGACGTCGTATTGCGTAACTACAGACCGATAAGTCTACTGTCGGCGTTAGGAAAAGTAGTAGAAAGGATTATCGCCACGAGGCTAAATGAGGAAACCGAAAATCTGATACTGATACCACCAGAACAGTTCGGATTCAGAAGAGAGCATTCAACAGAGCAACAATTATTAAGGCTCACAGAGTACATTACAGAGGGATTCCAAAATAAAAAAGCCACAGGTCTTGTTTTACTAGACGTCGCCAGAGCTTTCGACAGAGTATGGCATGAAGGATTAATATATAAGATGAGAAGTGCTGGGTATTCGATCAAAATATGCAAGTTGATCCAGAATTATCTCAAAAATAGAAGATTTTACGTGAAAGTGGAAGGAGAATGCTCCACAACAAGAGATTTAGAGGCTGGAGTACCCCAAGGGTCAGTGCTTGGGCCACTTCTGTACAACATATACATTCACGATATTCCGAAGAATCCAAGAACCATGCTAACGTTATATGCTGACGACACAGGCATAGCAACTAGACACCGAAACCCAGAAGTAATAGGACGAGTTCTACAAGAAACGATTGACGAAACAAATGACTGGTGCATAAAGTGAAAAATCAAGCTCAATGGACAAAAGAGCCAAGCAATATTATTACAGAAGAGAAGACTGCGACCCAAAATGAATCTAGAAGTTGACGGCGAAGAAATCGACTGGAAAAATGAAGCCAAATATTTAGGAATAACGCTTGACAATAACGCTTGGAAAAGTCATAATAATAAAAATAATAATAATAAGTATCTGGGCATAAAACAGGAAAGAAAAATCAATCAGAGCCAGATGAAGAAAGAACTAACGGAGGAGTTCACCCGAGGATTGAGAAGGATAATGAGAACTGGCCTTAACAGCAAGAATCTGATGAAAGCTATCAATACCTACGCTTGCTCGGCGCTGAGCTACTCATTCGGTATCATCTCTTGGACCACCACCGATTTAGCAGCCTTACAGAGAAAAATAAGGACGATGCTGACTAAACATAATAAACATCACCCCAAAAGCTCAATAGAACGGACCGAGCTGCCACGACATATTGGGGGTAGAGGAATTGTTGATTTGTCCAACCCTATGACCCAGGAAATTGAAGGACTTCGAAAATATTTTCTGAGCCAGGCTACTTCATCAGAACTCCATCAAGTAGTTTGTGTTGCTGATACTTCTACACCGTTAAAGCCACAGCAGGACCACTTGAAAACCGTCGAACACTCTGCAGAAAGTAAAATGCAGAAACTGATTGGCAAACCTTTGCATGGGAGGCACCAGAACGAGGTCAACCATGATTACGTCGACATATCTGCGTCGAACTACTGGTTGACTTCCGGAAGGTTGTTTCCTGAGACAGAGGGCTTCATGCTCGCCATCCAGGATCAGGTGATTCCAACAAGGAACTACATGAAATATATCGCCAAGGATGCCTCAGTGGCGGATGATAGCTGCGTTATGGCTGTGCGACACATGAAACTATCCAGCACATCACCGGGGGATGTCAGAAGTTCGCGGGCACGGAGTACAAAAATAGACATGATGCCGTTGCCAAGATTCATCACCAAGAACTGGCACTAAAACACCAACTTCGAAAAAGAAAGTTCGAAAAAGGTTCCTTATTACAATTACCATCCGGATGCTGTATTGGAAAATGAACATCACAAGCTATACTGGGATCGCACGGTTCTCACAGACCGGAAAATAACCCACAATAGACCAGACCTCATATTGCTCAATAAGGATGAGGACAGAGTACTATTCATCGATGTGGCGATTCCAAATAATAACAATCTTCTAGATAGGCACACTGAAAAAATTTTAAAGTACAGAGATCTCGAGGAACAAACCAGAAGACAGTGGAAGCTGAAAGATATCAAGACCATCCCTATTGTCATATCATCCACAGGCCTGATACCGAAGAAACTATTAGAGAACTTGAGGAAACTTCAGCTGGACGAAAATATCTATAGAGTCATGCAGAAGGCGGTACTGCTGGGAACGGCGAGAACTGTACGCAAGTACATGGGAAATTCAGAGGGACTCCGTCTGCTCCGACAGGAAGTGCGGGTGGAGCAGGAATCCAACCTACAGCAGGGAGGCGAGGAGCGACCCGGACCCGACCACCACCACGAGCCCGAAAACCTGATAACCTCCAACAGAGCTTAATCCTTTTGATATCTGAGATATCTGGGATAAGTGAATTTTCCTCTGGAGAGGAGTGTGAAAGCCGCAAGGCTAAAGTCATAATAATAGGTCTTTATTTCAGAACAATTCCGGTAACAAGCCAAGAAAAGAAATGAAATAGTGTCAAACAAGCAATCGACAAAACGAAAGCAGCGATGAATAGACTCTACCCTTTAATAGGAAGAAGAAGCCACATGTCGAAAGAGACAAAATTGAAGATAATCAAAGCCGTTGCTAGGCCTCAACTGACTTATGGATCAGTTGCCTGGGGCTTCACGGCAAAGAGCCACATCAAAAGAATTCAGGCCACTGAAAACAAGCTGCTACGATGTGCAATAGATGCACCTTGGTTTGTCAGGAATAGACAGATTTATAGGGACCTAAAATGGGAAACCATAACGGAATTCATGAACAGAAAAGCAGAGAAATTATTCGAAACAGCGAAAAACCACCCGGATCAAGAACTCAGGAGACTAGTGGACTACGACCCAGAGGAAGACAAGAGGAGAATGCGAATTTACCGAAGGATACCAACAAATCAATTAAAAAGAGATCAAAATAACAACAGAAACTTATTGAAAAATTCAATAAAGTGTTAATCCAATAGTGGATAAACACATAAATCCCAGCACGATAGTGTGCGAGAAGAAAACCGACTAAGAGATGGACGGTTTATAGGCAAATGCCCAGAACCAAAATTCAAGAAGCAGTTAAGGGTTTTTAGTGGGTCTCGAGCTCAGAACAGTGAGAAACCCCACACTTGTTCCCCCTCAGGAGGGGGTGGTTCGTCTGATTTGCAGATTTTTCCCCAGCTACACCAAAAAAAAAAAAAAACAACCAGTTTTTTTCGTAAGTTAGATATACTTTCGCCGAACTAGTATAGTTTCCTTGGGGAAAGAAGTATTGAAACTCTTGTATGCGAACTGATTAATGAAATAACTGAGGAAGTGATGCCATTTGGATGTGTTTTTAGATTGTGTGGAATTTGATAATTCTCGAGAAATGCGAAATGAGAGATATACAACTGGAACTTCTGAAGAGTTCAATATAAAAACGAAAAACGACAATTCAAAGAATTGTAGTTCCATTAATGCGAGCTAGTCATGAACCAACGCAGGAAATCTCAGAGGAAATGAAACATCTAATAACAAACTGTAAATCGGTTTCGGGATTATTGTTCCTCATCAGTACAGTGCCGTAATAAATATTTCAACCGGAGAATGGGGTCTTTAAGTGAAACCGGGCCGACGTTGTGAGGAATATTTTCAATTCTCATCACGACATGCCACCTGCTCCACAAAGATTGACTGACTTACTCTGCAGAATCCTACACCGATTTATGACTTCCAGACATAACACTACCTACAGTCTACAAAACTACAACTATTCGTCAAGAGACTGCAGGAGAGTTCAAGGGTTCAAGACCGCATTCGGCCTGGAGAGATTCGGCGAACAGTTATTTAACATGAAGAAAACAAAGAGTTGTCTTATAGGTCAATGGTGTTTCAAACTATGTTTTTCTATAGTAGAAAATTAAAGTATCCTATTCATATTTTTGTGCTTGGTTTGCCTATGTTGAATGATACCATAGAGATTGAGTTATAGAGCATTTATGAATGCATGCTCTGACTTAGTGATATACAATTTTTGTTTTTTACAGCAACTACCCATCTTTTACACATACATATGTAAAAAGTGAGAATTACTTACGATCGATTGGCTGGTCTTGTGGAGGCTTATATGTATCTTTGTCTTTTTTTTTCTGACAGTTACACGATCTTTTCGAAGGGGGTGTATTGGAATCCTGACATCTACTGGAAGGAATACCGTTCGCATCCATGCATCTCACAACTCTTCTTTGTATTCCATTCGGACAGTTTTCGCAATTTCCCCAGTCGCCACTAAACCAATATGGGTCGCATTTGCCATCACATGCTCGTTTACTGAGTGGTTTCAGATGATTAGGGCATGTCATCTCATTGACGATTTGGAATTGTCCTCTCTGCTTAACAACACATATAACTTCTCGAATCTGATGTGATTGACCTGAAAATGTAGGGGGTGTAAATAGTTTGTTTGGATGGATTTATTTGAAAATAAATACAAAAGTCAGCAAAAATAATCAAAATGATTAAGGTGAAAATAAAAAAACACGTCTAAACAGGGAGTCAATGAATACCATAATAAGAATTATTTCAGATGCATATGAATATTAACAAGTGTTACGGTCTGAATTGAGCTAGCCAATTTGCCATCGTCAGCGCCACTAAATGGAGAAAAAAAGCAGATTCTAGCCATTGTTTCGGTTTCATTCTACCACATCAGAGCAATACAGCTTCTACGATGAGAAAACGTTTGGAATTTATGGACCCCTATTGCATTCTGGCAGACGCTACTGCGAATTATTTGGTAATAATCGAGTGCCACCCAGTATGAAACAAGATTCAATCCCCTCCAGAGCGAAACCAAGACGAACACAATTGGCAAACTAAATTCAGATAGTATATTAACACTTGTTGATATTCATATCAGCGGGTGGTATGCATCTGAAATAATTCTTATTATGGTATTCTTTGCCTCCCTGTTTAGACGTGTTTTTATTCATTATTAAATTTCTAAATTCGTGTCATGCATGTTGCTTTCAAGCCGCTGAATTAGAATTTCGGCTTACTGAATTAGAGAAAATTTGTGACATATGCCATTGTCTTCGTCTGGGTGTCTATCTGGAGGGGAAACCTACTCAATAATACCAAAAAGGAACAAAAGATTTCACTCCAGTATTTTGAAGATGCGCGTGTCTTTGAACTTAAGCAGCTCGCATCTAGAAGTGGGCGGAGTCCCTTATGTCAAATTCATGCATAACCTAAGGATTTTAAGTAACCAAAGAAGAGCTAAACAGTGTCGAGTGACCTTGACAAGAGCAGACGTGTTTCAAAATGCTATGAGAGAGAAAGCGGAAGAGAAATTCGAAGTGAAAGTGCCCACTAGCAAAGCTACGGAATATTTGATTCCGTCTGTGAAGTTTGTGTAAGTTCTATATTTGTTATCGGAATTTTAATTCGTTAAAATTTTCAAAGTTGGTGTTCATCTGCCACTGTCCAGGTCTTGATCGTTGGTACTGCAGAAAATATCAGGTGAGCTTATTTTTCGTATCTTTTTCCTGATTTTTCTCATAGCGTAGAAAACTTTTGGCTTCATACCATAGTTTTTTACTGGACTATTTTAGTGAATATTCCTGAATATTTTATTATTTTCAAATTGTTTGATATTTCGAGAAATCTGAGTAAAAAACCATGTCGGAAACCTCAGATAATGAGGGTTCCTATATGGAAGCGACCGATGCTGAAGAATTCAGCGACGGCGAACACGAGGAGCTTGTAAAGCTCAGGGAAGAGAATGGGCAGTTGAAAGCTCAAATTGTCAAAGTGAGGAGGAGGAGAACGCAAGTTTGAAAGCGATGGTGAATGAGCTAGATAGATGCGTATCTAGCTTGGTGGCTGGGATTAAAAATCTCAGGGAGAGGCTCGAGCAGGAGGGAAATAAGGAATGTTCTTACTCCAAAGCACTAAAAGATGACGTGTCCAAAATTGTCCGGGAAGTGACCTTACTGGTTCAAAAGCAGAAGATTGAGGTGGTCAAAATCCCTCAAAAAAAAATTTCCTCACCCTCCAAAAGAGTGAGAAAAGACAGCTCCTCGTCCAATGAAGACTCAAACAAAAAAAGAGTCTTGAAAACCCCAGCCCCACAGAAAACCACTCCAGTGGAGGAGAGTCGGGAAAAAATACCACCAGTCACCCTAAGGGGTACGACCTCAAGTATCAAGGGATCGTCGATGCTGTATATTTTTCAGTAGAGTGTGTTGTACTGATTCCAAAAATTGAAAAATATACTAGGTGTTTAATTTGAAAAAAGAGACTTTTTTACGATTTTGTAACTTGGCAAATGATGATTTCCTGGTCCATCCTGTATAACTGACAACTATAATTCAAAAGCAGCGACATAGATCAGATCAATATCTAATGACATGCTAAATTTTTGACTCAAATCTTTAATATTGAGCGAACTAGAGTCATTTTCGTAACATGCCAATTTGATCTAAAATTTCAAAAAATAATAAATAACTCAGAAACCGTTAAAGATAGATAGGAAGAAGTAAAAGTGAATAAATTTGATATTTTATAGAGTATCATATAAAAATACTAATACCGGATGTCCCATTCAAAATAACAAAGTTGTTGCCAAATTTTCGCACATCCGGCAACACTGGAAATGCGAAATTATTTTTAAAATGTACCTTACATGGCCTTATATCGATCCACAAAATCTGAAATCTTTACCATCAATAGTTTCCATAATAATCTAATAGGCCACTCACCTTGGGACACCCGATTTACCCATATGGAAGATTCAAATGAAAACGTGGAAGTTTCGGTGTTGAATTCGAATAGGCTCTGAGTCAAGCAGAGCAGTATATGCATGCGATATCGATTAAACGGCTGATCTAGTTTAAATGCCAGTTCATAGTGGGGATGCCAGAGCCTGAACGCAACGATCTACGATCGAATCGTATTGGAAAAACGGCAGATTTCAATAAACCTATCTATCCATTGTTTCAGTTACTGCAGATAGAAAAACCATGTGATTTCGTTTCTATGATCTATCTGTAGATATATTTTAGAATGGTTTCCGAACGTCAGTAAGCGAAACGATGGATATATAGCTTTATTGAAAACGGCTGTTAGTCACAGTCCAATCTTGAGATGCGATATGTCATACTGTTTGGAAATAAATTAGATTCCTTCCATTGAATTTGTTGAATTTTTTTTTGTTTTCAAATGTAAAAAAAATATAAACATTCTTTTCATATTTTACCTGCGCAAGTCTCAATCCATAATGTTGAAAACATGCATACCAAAGGCTTAATCGTCTCTCTAAAGCTTCATATCCAACAAAGTAAAATTTTTTCTTCTTAGTATAAACAATATTCACAAATGCTTTTCCTTCAGTACTTACCAGAGCAGGACTCTGGACATTCTCCCCAAGCTCCAGTGAACCAGTGCCCTCCACACTGTTTTTCGCTGGAACAATCACGGGTTGAGTCAGGTTTGGAACTAACGTCACAAGTATTTCTTCCACAAACGGCATATCGACTCTGAATTCCTGTCCCGCAGACTTCGGAACACTTGGACCATTCCGTGACTAACCAAGGAGATATTTCTGATGTCTCTGTTGGTTTCGGCGATCGTGATATAGAGCTGCAGCTTGGAAGAGTGCAATATTCGGCATGTGGAGGTTTTATTTGTGGAGGACAATGGCCTGACGGACACGAAACCGATCTCGAACGATGCCCTGTGCCACATGTTACTGAACACTGAAAAAAATTCAATCATATATATTCTCGCTTGAAACTATTATTATAATGGTTATTATATTGTCGTGCTCATGAGTTTCCATCTCCGATATATTGCCTGGTTCTACTATGTCGATATTCTGATTTCGTTCATTCTGAACGCAGAAATTGAGACTGTATCGTCCGAATCCCACTTTCGACACCAATGTAACGTTCTCTGAGTTGATCAAATTGTATTCTTTCCAGAACGTCTAATTTATTTACACAACTACTACACTGAATTATGTGCAAGGATTAGGTGTTTCTAATTTATTTGCAGACTCACTAATTTAGTTCTACAACTTTTGCACTTTGTAACTCTTAGGCCCAGTTTCACAATCATTGGTAACCAGTGGTGGTTTATTAACCACTACATTTGAGTTAACCCAAGGTTTAAAAAGATGCTCGTTTCACAACAAAAAAATGAGTGATGGTTTTTTGACCATTGGTTAAATTTTTTTTCTGAGGGTTGGTAATGTTTTTCGTGTACAATAGATCTACTTTTGGGTTATTTATTACTGACATTTCGTATTTCTGTGAAACAAGAACTTGAGAATATAGAAATTGTTATGAATATGACAGAAAGGAATAAAACGTATGAGCACCGTACGAATGATTGATGTTCTGTGCCGATATGAGTTTCATAATTGCCTAAAGGTTATTTTTCGTTTTGAATTTGTTTTAAGTGAAGCTGAAGCGTTCGTTTTTTCTTGTGCGAAATAAGAAAAAACAGTGCAACTGTGCTGGACCAATAGAAATTATTACTTTATTGAAAAATTCAAACAAAATTGAGTTTTGCATTTATAACTTAAAGTTGCTTAAATAATTTATATCTATCTAGGTGTTTTCCTCAACAATTCTTCAAAAGCTTATTTTTATTGATTATTTGAGTTTGAATTCAGATACTTTAATCTATTTCAAAAATTCAAATTTCACCACTCTAATTCAACATATTTGCATAATAACTATTCATAAGAGTCAGTCCAGTTCTTCTAGTTCTATTATTTGACAATTATTTTTGATCCCCTATAAGGGGCACAGCAACATTTTGATACGAATTCATTGCTTCTTCTTCTCCTCATGAAGGAGGTTGTCCTTCATTTTCATTACAAGATATGTTATGTAAAAAAACTGTGGACTTAATCATCATCATTGCGCATCTATACTTTTAATATTCTCATTGAAGGAGCTGAGATTCTTCGCTTCCAACTGCCTTCTTTCCACTGTGTTTCTGAATCTATAGAAGAAATCCAGGTTGACATATTACTGAAAATAATTCCTCCTAGCTCCAAATCTTCTGGGCCTCACTGTTTCCTCATCACTACTATGAGTATTCACATCATAATCGTCCACGATAATCGTAAATAATAACTAATAAACACCCAATTCATATGAAACGCTTCCTAACCAGTAATCTCGAAGAAATGCTGACTTGTCTCTGACAGAACTCAAAATCTATGCAGAAAAGCATACGCCACGAAACTTCTATGTCCAGGCAACTCATAGTTAACTCATGAAATTTTCGGGGTTAAGTCAACCACAAGTATACTTTAGGTCAAACGATAAACCACACTTTGTGAAACAGAATTTTTGATTTAACCACTGGTCACTACATAACTTTGGGTTAACCATATATTGTGAAACTGGGCCTTAGATTTGCAGTGTGCAGCCTCTCAAGAACATTTCTTAAAGTCTTCATGTGGTCATCGGATCTCCGGACGAAAACAATGACGTCATTAAAATAAAAAAGAACTTGAAACAGATTATAAGATTTTCATGAAATGAGTTTTTAAACCACGACACGTGTTTCATTATTACAATATCATCTTCAGGTCTATGAAGGTGAACTGAAATATTTGGTACCAAAACAGAAATATATAAAACTGTAGGAAATGTAAAATTTTTTTTTCATAAAAAATTCACAAGCCGAATTCCTGGAGCAAATTCGACGAGAAAATCAGAACTGTGAAACCACGCCTCTTTCGTCGTGCCATTTCATTGGTGCATGTAAAATGTTCCCAAAAAGGTATAAAAAACCCATATGTTAAACAGTGCGATATCTCGAGTGAAATCTTGACAAGAGCAGACGTGCTATAGTGCTTCATAGTGCTATAAAAGTGAAAGCGGAAGAGAAAGTCGAAGTGAAAGTGCCCACTAGCAAAACTACGGAATATTTGATTCCGTCTGTGAAGTTTGTGTAGGTTCTATATTTGTTATCGGAATTTTATTTCGTTAAAAGTTGGTGTTCATCTGCCAGTGCCCAGGTCTTGATCGTTGGTACTGCAGAAAATATCAGGTGAGCTTATTTTTCGTATCTTTTCCCTGATTTTTCTCATAGCGTAGAAAACTTTTGGTTTTATACCATTGTTTTATATTAGACTATTTCAGTGAAGATTCCTGAATATTTTATTATTTTCAAATTTTTTGATATTTCGAGAAATCTGAGTATAAAACCATGTCGGAAACCTCAGATAATGAGGGTTCCTATATGGAAGCGACCGATGCTGAAGAATTCAGCGACGGCGAACACGAGGAGCTTGTAAAGCTCAGGGAAGATAATGGGCAGTTGAAAGCTCAAATTGTCAAACTGACCGAAACTGTGTCACAGTTGGTCGGTGAGATGCGCCTCTTGAGAGAGGAAATGACCCAAAATAATATGCCGAAATCCCCCACTTACGCCACAATTACAAAACCGGTAGAGGGTTCCAAAGATAATTTCCTTAAAGGAATTGTTTCACAACCCGAAACAAGGAAAAATAATGCAAGGCTGGTTGCGAAGACCCCAAACGCGCCCCCAACTAACCTCGCGCGAAAAGAAAGCTCCTCTTCTGATGAGGTGACCGTCAAGAAGACAACGGGAGTGCCTAAAAGGGATAAAATCCCACTCATCACGATGATGGGTAAATCAGATTGGGTAAAGATCTCAAAAGCCCTCTATACCAAGAAATTCAGCTATAACCGGGCTACTGTAGTGAAAGACGAAATCAAGATTATAACCACAACTGTAGATGACTACAGAAAAATAACTGAATTCTTCGACCAACTTGGAAAGGAGTATTTCACATATCAGATGGAAGAGGAAAAGAAAATTTACGCCGTCATTAGGCATCTTCCAATAGACGCAGATCTGGAATTGATTAAAAATGACCTGAGATTCCAGGGAATCGATGATGCTGAGGTGTCTAGAATGACATCAAACAAAAAGAAAGAGCCGATACCATTATATCTGGTTAAAACGCAAAAGAAGGAGATATTCGACATCCAACGACTCTACAACCTTTGTATTACAGTCGAACCAATAAAGAAGGCAGTGGAGATGTGTGAAGTGTTCGGGAAACCATAGGAAACCAGAAAAAACGCTACATGCATTTTATGTGGTGAAGAAGGCCATCCAGCAAGCTACAAGGGACGTAGCAAATTTAAGCTGGTAACCAGAAAGAAGAGAGCCGGCCAAAAGAGGCAGAACAGAAAAAGCCGTCGAACCTACACGAAAAGTTCAGGAAACTATAAAAACCAAACCTGCAGAACAGGAAAAGAAGAAAGAAACTTCTAAGCCTACGCAGAAGACAGAGGAACAAAAGAAGACTCAATTAAAACCGACTGTAAACAGTCAACCAGAAAAAAGAAAAATATCTGAACCAGCCGATGATCTAGATATCTTCACGGAAAAAATGTTTAACAAGATAATTTGAAAAAGAAATGAAGAAAAAACTCCAAGCATTATTCAGTAAACTGAATTGATGGACTTCACGGATATCCCTTAAGATATTCTCGGGGAACATAAACGGGATCAACACTAAGAAAGTCGAGATAGAAGAAATAATATCAGAGAGACAACCTGATATTACAGCCCTACAGGAAACAAGAATGAACCGGAACAGACGACTGAATTTTATGAATTATGAAACATATAGATGTGACAGAACTACAAACACCGAAGGAGGAGTATTGGTGAGAACAGATCTGAAACACTACTTCAAAAGTAGATCCGACGCAACACAAGGAGAAACAGAAACAGTGACGATTGTTGCCGAATTAAATCGTCAAGGAGTCGAAATTACCTCGACATACAAGCCACCACAAAACAATTTATTGGAAGAAGAGATAAACAACATATTGGAAGGAACAATCCTGAAAATCTGCATCGGAGATTTCAACTGTAAATCCCCATTATGGAACAGCAGAACAGACAATAGAAAATAGAAATACCAAAAGCATATCTTGCTTTTGGTATAGGAATACCAGATATAATAGATATCGCGATATTGAAAAATATAACTAAAGAATTCTCGATTGAAACTTTGGAAGATGGAACCTTAAACCACAATCCCGTGGAATTGACAATTGGGGAAGAACCCAGGGAAAAATTGATGGAAATAAAAGAATATACCAATTGGGCTAAATACTGCCATTTAATACAATCGGAAATAACAGAAATTCCAGCAATAAGCACTCCAGAGGATCTGGAATATAAGGTTGATAAACTGGAAGAGATTATATTGAAAGCTTACGAAAAAAGCACGCGAAGAGTGAAGAGACCAGCACCAAGTCATCCGCATGGCGATACTCCTAAAGAAATAAAAGAACGAGAAAATCGAAGACTCAGAAAAATCGGATGAATAAAAATAGTATGAATAGGGTAAAGCATACAGTTGTTGGCACCCTTACGGTCATTGGCACTAATGTTGAATATTCCAATTTATTAAGAAAAACGTCGCATTTGGTTATGCTCTTGTTCGATCATTAGGAACTGGCAACATCGCTCGAACGATCTCCAGAATCTCAAGAGTGCTCTTTCAAAGTAGGGTTATTGGCGGGACAGTATGTGTCGAGTGTTCTGGAGCGAACAGATAACAAGGTAAGCCTTAAGAATTTCTTAAGAGAGACTATGTTTACTTCACTGGGATTTTCGGCAAATTAATCATTAAAACTTCTGATCTTTTACTCAGTTGATTTGTGATGTTCAAAGGATAAAATTCTGAGCTCATGCATTGTTTTTTTCCCATTATTCTGAAGAATTCGAGGTGCCAACAACTGTATCACAATAAAAGTGAAAATCAGTAATTGGCCTCTAGTGCCAATGATTGTTTTTACAGTGATCCCATTTATTTTATTTCGAAACGCATTTGAATGTTGATAATTTTATTTCAAAATAATTCTTATGTTCAAATATGCTGTTTCCACAGTTGTTGGCACACTGCCAATGACCATACTTTGAGGGTGCCAATAATTGTATTTTTCATAGAGAATGCCGAAAGTCAGGGAGGGATCAAACTACAACAAAAAATATGACGAAGAGCTTTTGCAAAAAGCCTTAAGAGAAATAGAGGAAGGGGAAGCAAAGAAAAAAGTTGCCAGAAAATATAATATACCAAGAGCCACATTGCAATTCAGATTGAGTAACAAATTTAAGAAAATATCGCATGGTCCCAATCCTATTCTCACCACTGATGAAGAAGAAATGCTCGTTAGGTGGATATCAGACTGCGTAAAAAAAGGCTTTCCACAAAGAAAAGAAGACTTACAAGCCAGCGTAAAAAACTTTTTGGATGAAAATCCCCGCCCAAATCCATTCAAAGATAATCTTCCTGGAGATGGATGGTACAAGAGTTTCTTGCGTCGGCATCCAGTTTTAACTGAACGCCAATCAGAAGGTGTTACACCGTCCAGTGCCAATGTAAGTGAATCAGACATAAGAGGATGGTTCGCAAATATCGAAAACTACCTCAAGGAAAATGATCTGTTTCAAATCTTAGAGGATCCCTCTAGAATTTTTAATGCAGATGAGACAAATTTTCAACTTTGTCCTAAAACGAAAACTGTTATTGCTCCAAAAGGATCACGAAATATTTACGAAATCGATCGGGGACAGTCAAAATCTAATATCACTGTACTCTTCACCTTCTCTGCTGCTGGCGAAATTACACCTCCAATGTTAGTGCTTCCTTATAAGCGACTTCCAGCAGATATCACCAGAGAAATACCCAAAACATGGGGGGTAGGTTTGTCGGATAATGGCTGGATGAAAGCCGAAGTTTTCTACGAATATTTGGGCAATGTTTTCTATAAATATTTGTTGCAAACCAAAACAGTTCTCCCCATTATTTTATTTGTAGATGGTCATGCAACTCATTTAACTTACAAAGTTAGCGAGCTCTGCAAAAAATTAAATATCATATTAATTTCACTTTATCCTAATTCAACAAGATTGTTGCAACCTGCAGATGTATCTGCGTTTAAACCTATAAAATCATATTGGAAAAAAGGAGTTCTAGAATGGAGGCGCAGCAATCCGACTTCTGCATTGACTAGGGAGAAATTGGCTCCCATTTTAGAGAGAGTTTTGAAAAATTTGAAATCCGAAACGATAGTTAACGGATTCCGAGCATGCGGTCTACACCCTTGGTGTCCAGATGCATTAGACTTCACAAAATGCTTGGGAAAAGGAGGAAAAAATGCAGAAAGTGATAGGAAGCACTTAAGAAGAAAAATTAGTTATGACGACTTTAGGACAATAGTGGGAGATGAAAGAATAAAGGAGCTGATGCAACTGGAAGGAACTGATGTAACAACTGATGAAGGTAGACTACATGCTATTTTGAAAAAAATTTGTGAGGAACCGGATGAATCTGAAGTAAGCATAGCAGCAGCTTCAACGATTGGTGAATTTCATACGGAAAGTGAACATTTTCTAGAGATTGGACAAGAGAATATCATGGAAATCGAAAGAAGCGATGATCTCTTCGATATTGAAAATATTCCAATAATAAATTATGAGACAATCAATATACCTGGTACCAATGTAATTGGCACTTCCTTGAGTCCAACTGCTTCATTTTCAGAAATCTTAACCAATCTAACTTCTGAAGGTAGTATCACCGAAAGCACTATGACTGATGAATATGTACAACAAGCAAGAGAAAAACAATCAAATTCTCCCTGCTTGACCAACCAGGTGATGAGTGAATCTATTGAAAAAGTTGACATAAGTGACTTCCTCTACTGGCCGGTATCTCCGCATAGAAAAGGAAAAAGAGAAAGCGAAAGGTTACCATATGTGTTAACTTCAGATCAATGGCAAACCATCCAGAAGAATAAATTAGACAAGAAAAAAAAAGAACAAGAGGAAAAGGAAGAAAGGAAGAGAAAACGAGTAGAAAGAGAAGAAGAACGAAGAAAGGTTGATTCGAAGAAATGTAATCGAAAAAAAACTGTAAAACTCATCACCCAAAAGGACGACATGAATCGGAACATAAACAGTTCTGTCACCGAGAGAAGATCCGAATTCAAATCCCCAACTAATGTGAATATAATATCCGATATTGTCTTGAAAAAATCCAGTCATGTCAGAGCAATTAAATTTGATAGCCCAGAAAAATTTTACGATGAAAATGATTTCATTAATAACTCGAGAGAAAATTCAGGACTATGTTTCATATGTACACATAATATAACAGAAAACAGATATGGAATAAAATGTTTTCAATGTAACAGAAAATTCCATCCAAGATGTATCAGACTACATAATATAATGCCTCCAATTGTTCGAACCTATATATGTAATGCTTGTTCGAAATGTTTAATGAAATGAGCAGTATATAGTTACGGTGCTCATTCCAAGAATGGATTTCATTTACGAGTGAAAATGCATCTAGTGCCATCCTAACGATGTACCTGAATATGTGCCAATGACTGATAGATGAGGTGTCAATAATAGTCAATTTGATGCCAATGACTATATTTTGTAGAAAAATTTATTTGAGTTCGAATTTTTTTATAACAAACAGAAATAAAGTTTTATTTTTACATTTTTTTCAATCTCGGACATCCAACCAACCTGAAAGTACTCTTTTAATTCAGCCACATCTTATATTTGACGAGAACAGATAAAAAATAGATTGAGTGATCCTTAAAATGCCAATAACTGTACTCTTTACCCTATGTGTCGAGTGTTCTGGAGCGAACAGATAACAAGGTAAGCCTTAAGAATTTCTTAAGAGAGACTATGTTTACTTCACTGGGATTTTCGGCAAATTAATCATTAAAACTTCTGATCTTTTACTCAGTTGATTTGTGATGTTCAAAGGATAAAATTCTGAGCTCATGCATTGTTTTTTTCCCATTATTCTGAAGAATTCGAGGTGCCAACAACTGTATCACAATAAAAGTGAAAATCAGTAATTGGCCTCTAGTGCCAATGATTGTTTTTACAGTGATCCCATTTATTTTATTTCGAAACGCATTTGAATGTTGATAATTTTATTTCAAAATAATTCTTATGTTCAAATATGCTGTTTCCACAGTTGTTGGCACACTGCCAATGACCATACTTTGAGGGTGCCAATAATTGTATTTTTCATAGAGAATGCCGAAAGTCAGGGAGGGATCAAACTACAACAAAAAATATGACGAAGAGCTTTTGCAAAAAGCCTTAAGAGAAATAGAGGAAGGGGAAGCAAAGAAAAAAGTTGCCAGAAAATATAATATACCAAGAGCCACATTGCAATTCAGATTGAGTAACAAATTTAAGAAAATATCGCATGGTCCCAATCCTATTCTCACCACTGATGAAGAAGAAATGCTCGTTAGGTGGATATCAGACTGCGTAAAAAAAGGCTTTCCACAAAGAAAAGAAGACTTACAAGCCAGCGTAAAAAACTTTTTGGATGAAAATCCCCGCCCAAATCCATTCAAAGATAATCTTCCTGGAGATGGATGGTACAAGAGTTTCTTGCGTCGGCATCCAGTTTTAACTGAACGCCAATCAGAAGGTGTTACACCGTCCAGTGCCAATGTAAGTGAATCAGACATAAGAGGATGGTTCACAAATATCGAAAACTACCTCAAGGAAAATGATCTGTTTCAAATCTTAGAGGATCCCTCTAGAATTTTTAATGCAGATGAGACAAATTTTCAACTTTGTCCTAAAACGAAAACTGTTATTGCTCCAAAAGGATCACGAAATATTTACGAAATCGATCGGGGACAGTCAAAATCTAATATCACTGTACTCTTCACCTTCTCTGCTGCTGGCGAAATTACACCTCCAATGTTAGTGCTTCCTTATAAGCGACTTCCAGCAGATATCACCAGAGAAATACCCAAAACATGGGGGGTAGGTTTGTCGGATAATGGCTGGATGAAAGCCGAAGTTTTCTACGAATATTTGGGCAATGTTTTCTATAAATATTTGTTGCAAACCAAAACAGTTCTCCCCATTATTTTATTTGTAGATGGTCATGCAACTCATTTAACTTACAAAGTTAGCGAGCTCTGCAAAAAATTAAATATCATATTAATTTCACTTTATCCTAATTCAACAAGATTGTTGCAACCTGCAGATGTATCTGCGTTTAAACCTATAAAATCATATTGGAAAAAAGGAGTTCTAGAATGGAGGCGCAGCAATCCGACTTCTGCATTGACTAGGGAGAAATTGGCTCCCATTTTAGAGAGAGTTTTGAAAAATTTGAAATCCGAAACGATAGTTAACGGATTCCGAGCATGCGGTCTACACCCTTGGTGTCCAGATGCATTAGACTTCACAAAATGCTTGGGAAAAGGAGGAAAAAATGCAGAAAGTGATAGGAAGCACTTAAGAAGAAAAATTAGTTATGACGACTTTAGGACAATAGTGGGAGATGAAAGAATAAAGGAGCTGATGCAACTGGAAGGAACTGATGTAACAACTGATGAAGGTAGACTACATGCTATTTTGAAAAAAATGTGTGAGGAACCGGATGAATCTGAAGTAAGCATAGCAGCAGCTTCAACGATTGGTGAATTTCATACGGAAAGTGAACATTTTCTAGAGATTGGACAAGAGAATATCATGGAAATCGAAAGAAGCGATGATCTCTTCGATATTGAAAATATTCCAATAATGAATTATGAGACAATCAATATACCTGGTACCAATGTAATTGGCACTTCCTTGAGTCCAACTGCTTCATTTTCAGAAATCTTAACCAATCTAACTTCTGAAGGTAGTATCACCGAAAGCACTATGACTGATGAATATGTACAACAAGCAAGAGAAAAACAATCAAATTCTCCCTGCTTGACCAACCAGGTGATGAGTGAATCTATTGAAAAAGTTGACATAAGTGACTTCCTCTACTGGCCGGTATCTCCGCATAGAAAAGGAAAAAGAGAAAGCGAAAGGTTACCATATGTGTTAACTTCAGATCAATGGCAAACCATCCAGAAGAATAAATTAGACAAGAAAAAAAAAGAACAAGAGGAAAAGGAAGAAAGGAAGAGAAAACGAGTAGAAAGAGAAGAAGAACGAAGAAAGGTTGATTCGAAGAAATGTAATCGAAAAAAAACTGTAAAACTCATCACCCAAAAGGACGACATGAATCGGAACATAAACAGTTCTGTCACCGAGAGAAGATCCGAATTCAAATCCGCAACTAATGTGAATATAATATCCGATATTGTCTTGAAAAAATCCAGTCATGTCAGAGCAATTAAATTTGATAGCCCAGAAAAATTTTACGATGAAAATGATTTCATTAATAACTCGAGAGAAAATTCAGGTTTATGTTTCATATGTACACATAATATAACAGAAAACAGATATGGAATAAAATGTTTTCAATGTAACAGAAAATTCCATCCAAGATGTATCAGACTACATAATATAATGCCTCCAATTGTTCGAACCTATATATGTAATGCTTGTTCGAAATGTTTAATGAAATGAGCAGTATATAGTTACGGTGCTCATTCCAAGAATGGATTTCATTTACGAGTGAAAATGCATCTAGTGCCATCCTAACGATGTACCTGAATATGTGCCAATGACTGATAGATGAGGTGTCAATAATAGTCAATTTGATGCCAATGACTATATTTTGTAGAAAAATTTATTTGAGTTCGAATTTTTTTATAACAAACAGAAATAAAGTTTTATTTTTACATTTTTTTCAATCTCGGACATCCAACCAACCTGAAAGTACTCTTTTAATTCAGCCACATCTTATATTTGACGAGAACAGATAAAAAATAGATTGAGTGATCCTTAAAATGCCAATAACTGTACTCTTTACCCTAGAAGGAACCTCAACCGCCATAGCCAAGTTCTGAAAAATGCCCTGAAAGATCTAAGAACAAGCTAACGGAACAAAAGGTTTCAAGAACTGAATGCAATCGATCATTCTGCATGGAGAATGCAAAAAAGCCTACGAGGAGAAAAGACTAAAATTCCACCCCTACACGGAGAAAGGGGAATGGCGTATACCAATACTGATAAGGCAGATGCATTGGCGGACTCGATCGAACGAGAATCGAGAATGAATTACAGGATAGACGACGATAATGAAGATTTGGAAGAACTGGTTGAAGAAAATGATTAAGAAATGGATGAATTACTAGCGACTGCTGAAATAGACAAGCCAACATCGCCAAATGAAATCAGGGAAATAATTAGAATCTCTTTATGAACTTTTTAGGGTTTTCACTCCCAATCTCTGAAACAAAATCAATTAAAAATGAAATCAACGATTTGCTCCTGCGTAAATTCTTGCACTTGGGAGTGAAAACCCTAAAAAGTTTATGAAGAGATGCAGAATCCTCCATGAATAAATTTCAATCGATATCTGAAATAATTAGAAGTTTGAAGAAGAAGGAAAGCTACCGGAAGCGATAAAATAACGAATGTTATATTAAAGAAATTACCTAGAAAAGGTATAGCCGTTCTAACAAATATCGCGAATGGAATTATGAGGACAGAACACTACCCAGAAAAATGGAAAACAGCGGAAGTCATAGTGTTCAATAAACCATTCAAAGAGAAGAAGTTCCCACAAAACTACAGACCGATAAGTCTACTGTCGGCGTTAGGAAAAGTAGTAGAAAGAATTATCGCCACGAGGCTAAATGAGGAAACCGAAAATCTTAAACTTATACCACCAGAACAGTTCGGATTCAGAAGAGAGCATTCAACAGAGCAACAATTATTAAGGCTCACAGAATACATTACAGAGGGATTCCAAAATAAACAAGCTACAAAGAAATTATTCGAAACAACGAAAAACCATCCGAATCAAGAACTCAGGAGACTAGTGGACTACGACCCAGAGGAAGACAAAAGGGGAATGCGAATTTACCGAAGGAGACCAAGAGATCAATTCAAAAGAGATTAAAATAACAACAGAAACTTATTGAAAAATTCAATAAAGTGTTAATCCAATAGAGGATAAACACATAAATCCCAGCACGATAGTGTGCGAGAAGAAAACCGACTAAGAGATGAACGGTTTATAGGCAAATGCCCGGAACCAAAATTCTAGAAGCATTTAAGGTTTTTCTAGTGGGTCTCGAGCTAAGGAGAGTGAGAATCCCCACACTTGTTCCTCCTCAGGAGAGGGTGGTTCGTCTGACTTGCAGATTTTCCCCCTGCTACACCAAAAAAAAAGCCAGTGCGATACAGTGTCGAGTGAGATCTTGACAGGAGCAGACGTGAGCTGTAAAAGTGAAAGTTGAAGAGAAAGTCGAAGTGAAAGTGCCCACTTCGGAATTTTAATTCGTTAAAATTTCAAAGTCTGTGTTCATCTGCCAGAGTCCAGATCTGTCTAGATCGTTGGTTCTGCAGAAAGCATCAGGTGAGCTCATTTTTCGTATCTGTTTACTGATTTTTCTCATAGCGTAAAAAATTTTTGATGAGTCGTTTTGTTTTAATGCATGAGATATATTTTTCTTTTTCGTCTTGAAAATTTTCATTTCAAATTGCTTTGAGTAGTATAGTAATTGTACATTAGATTTTAAAATGTCTGACCATTCAGACTGCGATTCCGTAATGGAAGAAGACGCGTTAGAAATCGATTATGTCGTGTCCGGACACGATATTTTGAAAAAGGAGAACGCAAGTTTAAGAGCGAGGGTGAAGGAGCTAGATAGATGCGTATCTAGCTTAGTGACTGAGATAAAAAATCTCAGGGAGAGGCTCGAGTTGCAGGAGGGCAATAAGGAAAGTCCTTACTCCAAAGCACTCAAAGAGAACATTGTTTCCAAAAATGTCCAAGAAGTGACCTTACCGGTTCGAAAACAGAAGATGGAGGTGGTCAAAATCTCTCAAAACAAAATTTCCCCACCCGCCAAAAGAGTGAAAAAAGATAGCTCCTCGTCCAATGAAGACTTGAACAAATAAAGATTCTTGGAAACCCCAGCCCCACAGAAAACCACTCCAGTGGAGGAGAGAAAAAAATTCCCCCCCCAGTCACCCTGAGAGGTACGTCAGAATGGACGTCAATTTCAAACGCGTTAATGCGAAACGGCATTAACTATAGCAGAGCGACAACTGTGAAGGACGGAATTAGGATCGTCTCACAAACCCCACAAGATCACCGAAGTATGACTGAATTCCTCCAAAAAATCAACAGAGAGTTTTACACTCTCCAACGAGAGGAGGAGAGGAAAATTTATGCGGTAGTGAAATACCTACCGATAGATGCAGATATTCCTACGATCCTTGAGGACCTCAAGGATCAAGGAATCCGAGGATGCCGAGGTCATAAGGATGACCTCATTACTAAGAAGCCAATGCCCTTACTACTGGTAAAAACCCAGAATAAGGGCGTATTCGAAATCAAGAAGCTGTACAACATGAATTGTGTTGTCGAACCAAAAAGAAGGACCGCAGGGCCTGGACAGTGCTATCGTTGTCAACGGTATGGACATGCCCAGAGCAAATGCACATTCTCATGGAGGTGCGTGAAATGCTCCGGTAATCACAGCTTCAAAGATTGTACGCTTACCAGGGAGAATGACGAACGTAATGCTTCTTGCGTCCTTTGTGGAAAACAAGGTCATCCAGCCAGCTACAAGGCATGTAGCGAATGGAAATTGATTACAAGAAAGAACAAGAGATCGCCAAGATCGAACCAAACCAGCTCGAGGCCAACACAAAATTCTCCGAAGCCAGCCCAAAATTCTTCGGAAGTGAAGAAACCCCAGGAAACTGCAACCAAAGCAGTCAAAGAGACGAAGAAACCAGAGAAAAAGACGGAAAAGGCAAAAACCGTCAAAAAAGCCGAAACCAGGAAAGAAATTGCTTGAATCACTGAGGAAGTGGATAAGTTCACGAAGAACCTCCTCAGCACGATGATGCAGAATCTGGAGAAAGAGATTGAGAAGAAGATGCAGCCAATTATTAAGAATATTTAATGGCTGATATGACGATAAAGTACAATCTCATAATCGTCTCTTGAAACGTCGAAGGATTGAGAGCCCGCAGACCCGAATTCGAAGAAGTGATTGAAGAGAAGAGACCGGATGTCATAGCTTTCCAAGTAACAAAACTTAACCGCAACGTTCGGATAGCATTTCCCAATTACGATATCTACAGAAATGATAGACCTAACAACACTCTATCTACTCAATCTATAAGCGTTTCAATGATAAATGGGACGAAGACCGCTGATCCAACTGAGGAGGCTACATCGAGTGCATGGAAGGACAAAAGGACTAAACAAGCTAACAAGTCCAAATTTCGAAAAGATGGACAAGGTATAGCTGAGAAGCCAGCCGACACTCAGAATATTCCGGTAACTATAAATGCTTCGCATTCATTCGCTAATTCTAAGAATGAATTAATCAAGGGTAAGGGAACAACCAACCCGCTTCTACAGGCTGCCCCAGAAGGAAGAAACTGGATCTGGATTGGTGGACTGTCTGATGCTACTACCGAGTCAAGTGTTTTGGCCTATGGCAAAGAAAAATGGCCAGATAAGGAGTTCTTGTGTTTCGACCTGAAGTCTAAAAGCAGGAGGAAATCATTTAAATTTGGCAGTAAAATGGTCTCTTCGGAGGAACTTCTGGACGCGAAGATGTGGCCGGAGGGAATTACCGTTCGTCCATTTCGGAGTATCCAATCATAAAAGAAATTTACCCAGTATTGGTATTAACTCCAAATTGGAGATTACATGCGATAGTTTAGGCAATGTAATCTCATGTTATTATCAAAATGTTAGGGGACTTAAAACTAAAACTATTAATTTCTATAAATCTTTATCTTTGTACAATTTCGATATTATTTTGTTGACAGAAACTTGGTTATCATCTAATATTGCCAATTCTGAGTTATTTGATGATAGATATTCAGTATATCGTAAGGATAGGGATTCATTCACCAGCGATAAAAAGACAGGGGGTGGAGTTCTGGTGGCTGTTCATAAAAGGGCAGCTTCCCGAATTTTACTTCCCGAATTTGATGATTTGGAGCATGTAATTGTTAAAGTTAATTATGGTAATTTGTCATTGTTGTTATCAGTTGTCTATTTTCCTCCCTGTAGTGATTTAACTTCGTATGAAAAATATGGGGAAGATATTGAAAACTTGCTGGATAAATATGACGAGTTTGACGTGCTGTGTTGTGGCGACTTTAATCTGCCGGGCATGTGTTGGGACTGTTCAGAATCGAAGTATGAATCTGTTTGTTTATCAAGTAAACAGATGTTCTTGTGGAATTTCTTGTCTTTTTTAAATTTGCGACAGGTCAACGAAGTATTCAATTCTAATAATGTTTTACTCGATATAATTTGTACATCATTGGAATCTATCAAAGTGGAACCAGCCGACGAACATTTAGTTCCTTGTGATAAACACCATCCAGCGTTATATTTTGAAATTCTTACCTATAACAGATCCAATTTAAGTAAACCGTTGTTTACATTTTTTGACTACAAGAACGCTGATTATGAATCATTAAACAACTTTTTCAGTAGTATTCATTGGGATGATGTTTTCTTCAATATTGTGGATGTTGATTTGTTCGCTGAGAAATTTTACGGGATTATTATGGGAGGTATTGACTTATATGTCCCTAAAAAAGTGTCCAGATCTTATTCATTCCCTTGCTGGTTTTCATTAGAGCTGAAAACTTTAATATTCAAAAAGAAAGACGCACACAAAAGGTACAAGAAATTTGGCAGAGAAGAAGATTACCATATTTTTTCTCTTTTAAGAGATAAATGTAGAACCTTATCAGAATCTTGTTATACCGAATATCTGAATACAGTACAACATTCTATCAACTCTGATCCTAAGTTTTTCTGGAAGTTCATCAACGATCGAAAAACTGAAAAAGGATTTCCTTCTTCTATGTATTTAAATGGTGTTGTTGCTGATTCTGATGGGGATATTGCGGAGTTGTTTCGGTTGAATTTCTCCGGGATTTATGTAAATTCACCAGCCAGGGATATATCTTTTGTCGCGGACAATACAGTGGACGTCTTTAATTGCCCTTGTTCCTTAGATGACGTCCGGAATCAACTGATGGCTCTCTCGAGTCGAACCGATTCTGGTCCTGACAATTTGTCCGCCTTATTCTTGAAGAGTTGTAGGGATTCTCTTTTGGTTCCCATTTGGTCCTTTTTCAACTTATCGTTAGCTTCGGGGGCGTACCCCTCATGTTGGAAACACAGCTATGTTCTACCAGTTTTTAAGTCCGGGGATAGCAGTAACATACTGGACTCTATAGTTACGTCCAAGTTAACTCCAATGTTTAAGCAGATTATAATTAATGAACAGCATGGTTTCGTTTCGAGAAGGTCTACCACAACTAATCTTCTGGTTTATGTTGATGGGTTGTGTGGAGCGCTAGAGAGAGGACACCAGGTGGACTCCGTTTATACCGACTTTTCTAAGGCCTATGATAGAGTGGCCCATTGGATCTTCAAATTGAAAATCGAAGCACTTGGGGTGAGAGGACAGCTGTTAAGTTGGTTGGTTGACAGAATTAAAGGCAACAAATTGAGGGTGAAGATTTTCGATATTTGTTCTGGAGAGTTTGAAGCAATATCTGGGTTGCCTCAGGGTTCTTCTCTGTCTCCTCTGTTGTTTTTATTATTTATCAATGATGTATACGAGGTTTTATCATACTGCTCTTTTTTATTGTTCGCCGATGACCTGAAGCTTTTTCGGGAGATTATTAGCTATTTAGATTGCTCACTGATACAAGCCGACTTGGATGCATTGATGTGTTGGTGTGTTAAGAACGAAATGAAACTGAACATAACCAAGTGTAAAGTTATGCGTTTCTTCAGGGGTTGGTCCCCAATTGAGTTCAGTTACTATATTTCGGGGCAACTTTTGGATGGGGTAGAGGTTATAAGGGATCTGGGTGTCTACTTCGATTCCAAGCTTGATTTTGTTTCCCATATCAATTTAACCATTCGTAAAGCTTTCAGAATGCTGGGTTTTGTTAAACGGAATACAAAAGATTTTAATGACATCGATGCTATAAAAAACATATATGTAGCTAACGTCAGGAGCATTTTGGAGTACTGCTCTACCGTTTGGTCACCATACTACCAGGTCCACAGTGATAATATTGAGAGGGTACAGAAAAAGTTTTTGAGGTGGATAGGATATAAGCGGGGCATTCCGTCGAGTGAAATTGACTATGGTTTATTGATGTCCGGCTTATCCTTGAAACCTCTTCACGAACGAAGAAAAAATTTCGGGATAATGTTTGTTTATAAGCTCCTTAATGACCTCATTGATTGTCCCTATCTATTGGAAAGATTGAATATTAATGCAGTAAATGTTAATTTGCGTCATAGAAATTTTTTCGTACCTGAGTTTCATTCCAGGAACTATTCTTATAACAACCCGGTGGATAGGGCAATGAGAGCATCTAATGAATCGGGTTTGGATTTGCTGAATGAGTCCCTATTCGCTATCAAAAGATATTTCAATGATTGTTGAAAAAAAAAAAAAAAACAATGTTCATTTTTTTTTTGTGTTTTCTGGGCCTTCAGCTGAGCTGTGTTATTTTTGTTGTTTTATTATTGTGCATTATTTCTCGTTATCATGTAAAATGGTTGTACCGTTTAAATAAATAAATAAATAAATAAACACAGGCGGCGTTGCTATACTGGCTAGAAGGAATATGGATCACCATTTCGACCAAATATTCAATGCTCAAGAAGTAGAAGCAATATCGATTATTGTGAACACCAATCGAGGACAAGTGAAGATTAGTTCGAATAATAAATCACCGGATAAGGACATGCTGGAAGAGGATCTAAAAATTCTACTAGAAGGAAGACACCCGAAAATCATAATAGGTGGTCTTAACTGCAAATCGCAGGAATGGAACAGTAGGGTGGAAAATACCAACGGGAGAAGACTGAAGATTTATGCTGAAAAACTCAATGCAGTTGTGATAGGACCTGATATACCGACCTACATACCAAGAGTAAATGGACTTCCCGATGTACTGGACATTTTCTTAATGAGAAATCAGCATTGATCCAATAGAACACGGAACTTCAGACCACAATCCCATAGAATTCATAGTGGGACATGGCCCAAGAAACGAAGTAGAGACACAAACCAAGGATCGCACGGACTGGAAGAAATATAAGAATTTACTTCAGGAGAAAATCACGGAAATTCCCCAAATAAACACCCGGGATGAATTAGATGAAGCAGTTGAAAAATTATAAATCGAATAAAAGAAGCCCATGAAGAAAGCACCAACAGAGTAAGGAAACCAATTCCGAAACATTCACATGGAGATACGCCAAGGGATATAAAGGAACTTATAAAAAAAACAGAAGACTCAGAAAAATACACAGAACAACAAAAAGAGAAGAAGGCAAGAAGAAACTGAATAAGCATAGTCAGATATTGAAAAATGATTTAACAGAACTGCGTAATAACAGATGGCACCAGAGAATAAGGGAACTGAATACAATAGATAACTCGCCATGGAAAATGCAAAAACGCTTACGACGAGAACGGACAGTTATACCTCCACTGCATGGAGAAAACGGAATGGTATATACGAGACTTGAAAAAGCCGACGCGCTTGTCGACTCAATTGAGAGAAAAGCCAGAATAAACAACAGAAATGATGATGACAATGAAGATCTAGAAGAAGAAGTGGAGGCAAACGAAAATTTGATGATGCAACCACCGGAAACCGAAATCATTTCAAAACCGGCTTTACCAACAGAGATCAAAGAGATCATAATGAAATTGAAAAACAGGAAAGCGCCGGGAGAAGATAGGATAACGAATTATATGTTGAAGAAATTGCCTAGAAAAGGAATAGCAGCGTTGACGACTATAACAAACGGAGTAATGAGGACCGAGTACTACCCAAAGAGATGGAAAACTGCAGAAATGATAGTTTTCAACAAACCTGGAAAGGTACGGAAATTTCCTCAAAATTATAGACCAATCAGTCTACTATCAGCACTAGGAAAAATCGTCGAGAGTGTTATCGCTTAAGGCTGAATAAGGAAACAGAAATGTTGAAGATAATTCCACCCGAACAATTTGGATTTCGACGAGAACATTCGACTGAACTCCAATTGCTACGGCTCATAGAAAACGTCACCGAAGTAATGCAGACCAAACAGGTCACAGGATTAGTTCTGATAAATATCGAGAGAGCTTTTGATAGAGTATGGCACGAAGGCCTTATCTAGATGAAAAAAAGCAGGATATTCGACCAAGCTTTGCAAGATTATAAGGAACTATCCGAGGAATAGAAAGTTTTATGTTAAAATACATGGAGCAACCTCTCAAACTAGACAATTGGAAGCGGTAGTGCCTCAAGGATCGGTACTTGGACATCTGCTTCACGTAATATACGTTCATGATATCCCGAAGAATGCTAGAAATATGCTCACCTTGTACGCAGATCACACAGGAATAGCGTTCAGACATCGACGCCCAGAGAACATACACCAGAGACTGCAGGAAACCATAGATGACTTACTCAAATGGTGCATCAAATAGAAAATCCGAATCAATGGAAGAAAGACTCAAGCAAAATTACTGCAAAGGAGAAGATTGAGGATGGAAGAAAATATTGAAGTTGATGGAGAAGAGGTTAAATGGAAAAATGAAGCAACATACCTAGGAGTGAAGCTTGACAGAGGACTAACATGGAAAACTACATCAAATGTGCAGTTGATAAAACAAAAGCCGCAATGAGTAGACTTTATCCACTCATAGGCAGAAGAAGTCATATGAATAAGAACATCAAGTTGACGATGATTAAAACTATCGCCCGACCACAACTCACATATGGATCTGCGGCATGGGGCTTTGCAGCCAAGACACACATCGAGAGAATACAGGCCACTGAGAATGAACTCCTTAGAATGGCGATGGTACCCTGGTTTGTTAGGAACAAACAAATCTACAAGGACTTGTAGGCTTGTATCCAAATGAGGAACTACGAAGAATCTACCACCGAAGATCGAGAGATCAGTTAAGGATTTGAATGTAACCAAAGAAGAGCTTAACCTATAAAAGATACAACTATCAACACGACTATGATCGTGTGAGAGTCCAGAAACCATAAGAGTCAATTGGTTAATAGGCAAAATGCCCGGAACCTATGAAGAAGCAGTTAAGGGTTTTTAGTGGGTCTGGAGCTCAAGAGAGTGAGAATCCCCACACTGCTCAGGAGAGGGTATATCAAACAAAAAAAAGTGCGATAACCTCAGTCCTGTCAGGAGAGTTTTGTGAATGAGTTTTGTTGTGTTATGTTGTATACAGTCCAGATCAGAAGGTCGTTGGTTGTGCAAATCACATCAGGTGAGACTTTTTCTATATAATAATTGGTGATTTTCGTTCTTTTCTCCCTCCTTGATATTTGCCACCTTTGTAAAAAACTAAAAACTTTTAGCCATATCGGAGACCTCAGATAATGAGGGTTCCTACATGGAAGCTTCCGAAGAAGTCGATGACTTAAGCGAGAATGAGTCTAAAGGACAGACCACTTTACGAGAGAATAACGAGCAAATGAAAACTCAAATCGCGACACTGAATGAAACAGTTCGTCAATTGATAAATGAACTCCGCCTAGCGAAAAAAGAAATAAATAAGCTTTCAGCGCCGAAACCGCCTACATTTGCCGAAATTGCGAGTTTGTCAGCGAGAAATAATGTCACTTCTGACATTAAGAGGAATCAAACAACGCTGATTGCTAAACCTCAAAACGCGCCCCCATCTAAATGCGCGCGTAAAGACAGCTCCTCGTCAGACGAGGAAAATTCCAAAAAAGCACCTGAAGTGCCTAGAAGAGAAAAAATCCCACCCATCAAGATGATGGGCACCTCAGATTGGGTAGCGATTTCTAAAGCACTCTACACCAAGAAGTTGAACTATAGCCGCGCAACCGTAGTTAAAAACGGTATTAGAATCATCGCGTCAACTGTAGATGATTATAGAAAAATTACCAAATTTTTCGAACAGCATGGTGAAGAATTTTTTACCTACCAAATGGAGGAAGAGAAGAGGGAATATGCCGTCATCAGGCATTTACCAATCGACGCCGATCTTGCGTTGATTAAGGACGACCTGATATTCCAGGGAATATCAGACGCTGAGGTGTCCAGAATGACATCGTACAAGACGAAGAAGCCCATACCTCTCTACCTGGTCAAAACCCAGAAAAGGGAAATCTTCGAAGAGAAGCGACTCTACAATCCCTTCATAAACTTTTTATGATGATTATAATTCTGTAACGTTACAGAATTATAATTTCAACGTTATTTATTTTGAGTTCATTGTCAGGCAACAATTTTTTCTAGTTAATTTGCTCCTGACAAATTAGTGCAAGAATTTACGCAGGAGCAAATCGTTGATTTCATTTTTAATTGATTTTGTTTCAGAGATTGGGAGTGAAAACCCTAAAAAGTTTATGAAGAGATGCAGAATCCTCCCAAAATAAATTTCAATCGATATCTACAATCCCAGTATTGTGGTTGAACGCAAAAAGAGGCCTGAAAGTCCAAGCCAGTGCTTTAGGTGCCAAAGGTACGGACATGCACAGAACAAATGCTCCTTCCCGTGGATATGCGTGAAGTGCTCAGAAAGCCATAGCAGCAATGACTGCTCACACTCACCAGAAAAGGTGAAGAGAGAAATGCCACATGCATCTTATGTGGAGAAGAGGGCCATCCAGCTACCTACAAAGGATGTAGCGTGTTCAAGCTGGTGACCAGAAAGAAGAATTCCTGAAAACCAGCTGAACAGAAAAAGCCGGTAATAAAATAAATAAAAAACATAAAAAAAAATAAAAACTACTGTTCAAAAAATTCAGGAAGTAGCGAAGGCAAAACCTACCTAACAGGAAAAGAAAAGGGAGATTCCAAAACCGGTTCAGAAAAAAAAAAGAACAGAAGAAGCCTCCAATGAAACAGGTTTTGAACAGTCAACAGGAGAAGAAAAAGATATCTAAATCAGCAAAAAATTTTCAACAAGATAATGTTGAAAATTGAGAAGGAAATGGAGAAAAAACTCCAAGCATTATTCAGTAAACTGAATTAATGGACTTTACGGATATCACGGAGAAATCCCTCAAGATAATCTCGTGGAACATAAACGGGATCAACACTCGGAAAGCCGAGATAGAAGAAATAATATCAGAGAGACAACCTGATATTATAGCCCTACAGGAAACAATAATAAACCAGAACAGACGACTGAATTTCATGAATTATGAAACATATAGAACACCGGAGGAGGAGTAGCAATATTGGTGGGAACAGATCTGAAACACTACTTCAAAAGTAGATCCGACGAAACACAAGGAAAAACAGAAATCGTCGAAGCGTCGAAATTACCTCGGCATACAAGCCACCACAAAACAATTTATTGGAAGAAGAGATGAACAACATGTTGGAAGGAACAAACCTCAAGAGTTCTCGATTGAAACTTTGGAAGATGGAACCAGAAGTTCCCACAAAACTAGAAATAGAAATAGAAATTTATTTAATTCCTACAATTATTGTAAATCAATAATGAGAAACAAGTCAAATGTTACATTTTACTTGGAATTATCTTTGCATCATTGATAGAATTCCTGCAGACAGTATGGTTCCATATTCACCAAAACTTGGTATATTTCCGTCTTCAAGGTTTTTAAATCTTTTATGTAGTGGAAGGACCCCGCACACTTATTTAGAAAAAGCGGGTCCAGTGAATTTTCCCCATTTCTACATATTATATTTATATCAACCTTAAGAGCAATATATCAGATTTTCACGAAGGTCTTACATCCGGTTTGTTCTATAGGGCGTTCCAAAATTACAGCTACGGAAAAATGAATCTTTAAATTTTAATGATAATTCTTCTAATTTTCAGAATTTAATCATAAAACTACAACTATACTATACTACAAAAACAATAAACCTAACCATTCTGAGAAAGTAGCAAGTGTCTTCTCAAATGTTTCCTAACACCATTCACAGAGTAACTATCGAATAGGTACTTGAAGCTATTATATACACCGACAGCACAAAACGTGAAGGATCGCTGAAACATGGCTGATCTAAATCGGGGCAACATAAGCCTATTCCTATGTCATACAGACACATCATGAACATCTTCTCGAAAGATGAGCTTATCACGCAAATATGGAGGGTTTGACGAAGTCAAATTTTTTTTTATTGAAACAGCAAGCTGCAATCTGTACAAGCCATCGAGTTTTAACCACTGGAGTTCCTTTATTTTACTAGAGATCCTGGAAAACTTGCGCAAACCGAATATGAATCTACAACATGCATTTTGAACTTTCTGAAGTCGGTATTTAGTTGTGGAGTCCAAGCAAGGATAGAACAATATCAAGCCATAATTCAATATAGACAGCACAAGGGACTCACAAAGGTATTTACGCGAACGAAAACCCAGAATACGCCGATTCCCATATAGATGTCTCAGTGCAAGGTACGAGCAGCGCAACATGCTCAACAAATCTCAGTCTGCTGTCGAAAATGATGCCAAGATTCCTACAGCTGTTAGCAAACGGAATTCGCTCATCACCAACTTTAAGGATAATCTGCTCCGAATTAATTCTAGATCCACTAGAAAAAAGCAATGAGACACACTTCGGGATACTCAACTTGAGATTATTGGCACTGGAGTACTCTACTAATCTGGACAAATCTGCATTGATCTTCGTCACCGCTACATCAACATCAGAGGGATGGAAAGAAAGTCGAATCTGCGCATCATCTGCATAAAAGTATATCATCAGATACATAACTACCCTATACATATCGGCTACATAAATTAAAAATAGAATAGGTCCCAGGATTGAACCCTGCGGGACACCGGAGGTTACGGGGGAAATATCAGAAAACATGTCACCCACACGAACTCTCTGAAATCTGCCAACGAGATAAGATCGAAAGAACCGCAGAGCACCCACACCGAAACCGTAAAAAGATAACTTAGCACACAAGAGCTTGTGGTCGAGAGTGTCAAATGCTTTGGCAAAATCTATATCACAGATATCCAAACACCGCCCACCACGTTAAGTTTCGTTATACAGGCTGTTCCATGAAGCTGTATAAGTAACTGAATGTAACTTTGTTAGTGACTTTGGGACCACCCTGTATTTTTAAAAATATGATACCATGATGTATGTCAACCTCTGTAGGAAGTTTCATTAATGCACAAAGAACAGTTGCAAACTTATTCAGGTTTAAATTCGGATTTCATACAATTTTTCTTTAAAACTTATCTGTAGTTGAGAGATTGATGTCAAGGAATATAGGTTATCATTCAGTATAATTATTATGGAAGGTATTGACGGTCGGTCGAAAGGTGTTTATATTCAGGAATGTACAGGATGGACATAATTCGGTGTCACCAATCTCCTCATTTCGCTATCTTATTATACTATAAAAGTATGTCGACCTTTGTGAAAAATTTCCCTCGTGTATAAATAATTAAAAGATTGTTGCCAAATCATTCAGGTTTCAGTTCATTACTTGAAATAATAATTGTCAACAATTTATATAAATCATTTGATAATCCTTGTTTTATTTTGCATAGAAAAGTGAGAAGATCTTTCTTAGAAATGTGCCTTGATTTAGTTTCATCTTCGGGAACTGGCAAACACTGTCTAAACAAATAAAGAAATTCGTCTTTTGTAATTGGACAAAGGGCTTTGAATTCTTCATCAGATAAATCCTTCTCGTCATGATACCTCCATTTAAGGCTTCTCCATGGCAATCGCGCATTTTTTTGTAGAGATTTGAATTCCGTTCATTCTAACGTTTTTCTTGGCGTATCGTATAAACCAACAAGGAGAGGACGAGGTATAAAAAGATCCTCATTCATGTGGTATCTGCAAATTCTAGCATTCTCACAAATATATACATATGCCATGTGCTATGAAAATTTTCACTCTGCCCTTCAGTGTTAACCTGCAAAGATCACCACCGTCTTCGGCGTCTTCATTGCAAATGAAGCACGCATGACTTGGAGTTTGACGCAAAGTATTTAATTTAACCGGTACTGTAGAATCATCATTTATGTCGCTTATTTCTTCAGTTATCTCTTTCAAACAATTAATGCAGTTAATGCACAATCTCGTTAATTGGGTTACTTCAACTGCCGGTAATTCTAATACTTCACGCTTCAAAACAGCCAGATTTTTTTTATCGACATCATCTTCTCTATCTAGTCGTCTGAGGTTATTTAATGGAAACTCATGATCACATAGGAAACATGCAGATCTATTTCGCGCATTTATTGCTGTCTTTTCACATTAACTTTCTATAACTTTATACCAATAATAGTCGCAACGATTAAGAAAAAACTAACTGAAAACAACTTAACAGAAGGAAAGCTAACTAACCGTTCAAGTAGCCTACAGAATTCATAAAAAATCAAATAAATGACAGTAATCTCAACTACAGATAAGTTTGAAAGAAAAATTGTATGAAATCCGAACTTGAACCTGAATAATTTTTCAACTGTTCATTGTACATTAATGAAACTTCCTACAGAGGTGGATATACATCATGGTATCATACTTTGAAAAACTCAGGGTGGTCCCAAAGTCACTAACAAAGTTACATTCAGTTACTTATACAGCTTCATGGAACAGCCTGTATAACGAAACTCCACGTGGTGGGCAGTGTTTGGATATCTGTGATATCTTGTTATTCAGAACCGAAGGTACATAATGAAATTCTGAAAATTAGAGGAATTATCATAAAAATTCAAAGATTCATTTTTCCGTAGCTGCAATTTTGGAACGCCCTATAGAACAAACCGGATGTAAGACCTTCGTGAAAATCTGATATATTGTTCTTAGGGTTGATATAAATATAATATGTAAAAATGAGGAAAATTCACTGGACCCGCTTTTCCTAAGTAAGTGTGCGGTGTCCTTTCTCGGCAAGGCATTGAGAACCTTAATGCACATGTATCTTGTTTTATTCTGTGCTAGGGTTAGTTTTTGCTTTGGGTGGATATAGGGGTCTATTTTTTTGGTGTTGTTTTGGTTGAGAAATTGTTCAAATAATTCGCTGTGCATTCTCAGAAAGATGACACACTTCAACACATATAGTCCTGTCAGGTCTCTCTATATTTCATCCGATATGTTACTCGTATAGCTCGCTTTTGAGTTTTAAATATTTTGCTTTGAGATATACCATTTCCCGAGAGAACTATGCCATATGTAAAGATGGACTGGAAATTTGCAATGTATCTTCTTGAATGTGATGCTTCATTACATTGAAGGTAAAACCCAGCAAACCAACATGTTACATGCATAAGGGTGCTACATAACATAAACAGAACATTCGAAACACAACTGTGGATTTATAAATAAATATTCCATATACATAACGTTATCATTTCACGTGATACATATCAAACATAATATAATATTTATGTATCATATACATTAATTTGTTATGTTTTTCATGAAAAGTATATGGTATATCAATTTCGTATTATCTATGATATGTATCATTTTGAATGAGAATGTTATGTATATGGTATATTAATTTATAAATGCACAATTTTCATTCAAATGTTCTGTTAATTTTATGTAGCAATCAGAGCATTAAATCCATATTATTTCGATATGAGAGTATACACATAACATATACTTATAAATATTAATTTTTCAGCATCATTCCGCCAATGAAACTTACGGTATGATTTATTGAATCGTAAAAAAGTACAAACATCAGTACTGAAAGTAGCTGTTATGTTTTATTCAATTTCTTACTACTAGCGGATAGAATCCGCCAAAATTCACATTCATGCATCAGTATGACAAATTTATTATATATATATTATAATATTTGCAAGGATAGTAAACCTGATTCCATTCGTCAGAGATACAATATTGTGTATATCTGATGATTTTGTATGACAAATGAAAAGCAAATACTCGAGTTATTTTTTAAAACATAAAGAATGCGATTTTAGTTCGAGTTTTGAGAATTATTCGGTTTCCGCATTGATATAAGAAGCAATTTTTATTCCATACGGTTAATGTGGTGCACTTATATGAATAGTCACATGTCTCCATAGCTAGATAGGTTAGAGGGACCACTCAGGAACACAAGATGTCGAAAAGTAAGCAGGTTGTAGCCCGGAATGAGAAGGAATTTTAGGTCGGTGCGGGAGACAACCACGGATCGTAGACATAGGTTACTAAAGGAGTCTCAAGTGTGAATACTGACAATCAATCAGGTGTAACAATAAATTTTATCGTTTTGGTACAGTTTTTGCCCAAAATAGGTACGTATTTCATCAAATATGGCGATCCATTGAATTTTGGATGTCCTTGTATTTATTGAGGTTATATTTCAAATTCGCAGCAGATGTTCTGTACCAGAGCTATCATCCTTTGCACATAGCATGTAAGGTACAAAGTGCCTATATGTGTACCGAACATGTAATATTGCAGTTTCTTTACAATATACATAGCGAAGGGCGGACATAGAGCTCTCGTTGGACAGATAACGGATAGATCGTGTACGGAACTTTGCTATGTAACACGGAACGTTGCAATATGTATGATACGTTGATGTTATGCAATTGTGTTTGCTGGGAAATAATAGTGTTGAGTTTACTGTTCATATTTTCTATTTGTGGGTTCCACTTCATAAAAGAGTCAAGCCAAATACCCAAAAATCTCACTTGTTCTGATTTTTTTATAACAATGTTGTTTAGGGTTATATCGTTTGGTAGGGCATTTCTGCTTCTATCGGTGTAGAATATGATAAACTCTGTTTTGCCTGTGTTGAGTTTGAGTTTGTTGTCGTTGCACCATTTTTCTACTTCTTTCATAATGGTTTCACAATAGTGTGTTAAAGTTTGGATGGTTTTTGCCTTAGTGACAGTACCTGCATCATCAGCGTTTATAGTTGTGTTTAAGTCTACCTCTTGGGTATTTGCCTCCATTTCTTCTGGTAAATCGTTGATATAAACAATAAATAACAATGGACCAAGTATGTTACCCTGTATAACTCCCATTATTATTTGTTCCTCCTCAGATGTGTACTCTTGATCTTCGACTTTTATTTTTACTTTTTGAGTTCTGTTCCTCAGGAAGCTCTTAATAAATTTTAAATGATTGTCACGTATGCCACACTGTTCCAACTTTTTAAGCAGTCTGTTATGATCTACAAAATCGAATGCTTTAGACATATCCATGAATAGATCAGCTGGTATATTTCCAGAATCGAGTGCATCAAGTATTTCTTGTGCCAATTCATACATTGCAGTTTCAGTATTTTTTCCATTCATATATCCATGCTGGTGTCGAGAAAAAACCTTCCTCTTAATAAATGAGATCAAACGACTTGCAAATAATTTCTCGAATAGTTTGGCTCATGATGTTAGCATATTAATTGGACGATAATTATTTAGTTCTTCCTTGCATCCTTTTTTGTAAACTGGTTTCACCACAGCTATCTTTAGTGCTTCCGGGAAAATTCCTTCAGTAAATGCTTTATTTGCTATGTATGCTATTATTGGTGCTATTCGAGATATTGTTTTTCTTATTATACTCATTGGTATATCATCATAGCCTCTGGAGGATTGATTTTTCATTTGTTTTATTGTTTTTATTATCTCATCTGTAAAATCTTTGTTTATATTCGGAGCTACATTCACAAAATATTTGTTGAAATCAAGTTCCTTTATAATTTGCCATGTTGTTTTTGATTTGTTTTGTGATTTCCTAATTATTTCTTTATAATACTTGTGTTTGAAATTTGAGATAGCCTTGTCGTATTCCTTTTTGACTCTTTTGTAGTTCTTCGTTAATTGTGGTCTTCCTAATGATAGTGTGAAAAGGATGTCCAATTTATTTTTAATCGTCTGTATACTGGGATCCAATTTGTACCTTTGTGGTGTTCTATTAGTTTTTATTTCGACAAAGGGAGAGTTTTTTTCGAAAAGTTTGTTATATTTTCTGAGAAGAAATTCCACATTTCATTTACGTCTTTGTCATCAAATTCATATATGGCATTCCAGTCAACTCTCTTCAGGTCTTCTTCAAAGTGTGTTATGCTATCCTCTTCAAATTTTCGTATTTATGTCACTTTCTTCCTTGGGGCGAGATTATCTTTAAGTTTGAACTCAAATTGTGTTCCGCAATGATCAGATAGGTGTGGTTGTATCATTAATGTTTTTGTTTCTTTTGTTTGTGAATATATTGTCTACGCATATTTTAGAGAATGGACTTATTCTTGGATGCACCACAGAGCCGAGGGTGCAAAGAACAGCTAATAATTGATTCAGTTATCTGCAATCAAGCGTTCTCCAAGCGAAGGAATCTTTACGCTGCGTACATAGACTACAAGAAAGCATTCGATTCCATACCCCACGAATGGCTCTTGACTATCTTGAACATTTACAAGGTGGATCCTAATATTGTTAAGTTCCTGAAAAACGCCATGTCAACCTGGCGTACTAGTCTTCAAATGAAAGCAGCAGATGGCTCCATTACAACAGGACCTATTCCAATAAGATGCGGAATTTTCCAAGGGGATTCGCTGAGCCCTCTGTGGTTCTGCATGGCCCTGAATCCCTTGTCTCATAGATTAAACTCTACGGACTACGGATTTGCCATCAAAAGCGGCAGAAGAACTATGATGAAACTGAATCATCTCCTTTACATGGACGATTTGAAACTCTTCGCATCTACCAAGAGGCAAATGCAATTGATGTTGAAAATGGTGGAAGGATTCTCGGAAGACATCGAAATGAAGTTTGGACTAGAAAAATGTCGACTGCTGAACATAACGAGAGGGAAAATAGAAGATGGTACGTTCAAACTCAAGGAAGGTGCAGAAATTGAAGCATTAAACGAAGGAGCCACATATAAGTATCTGGGCATAAAACAGGCAAGAAAAATCAATCAGAGCCAGATGAACAAAGAACTAACGGTAGAGTTCATCCGAAGATTGAGAAGGATAATGAGAACTGGCCTTAACAGCAAGAATCTGATAAAAGCAATCAATACCTACGCTTGCTCGGCGCTGAGCTTCTAATTCGGTATCATCTCTTGGACCACCACCGATTTAGCAGCCTTACAGAGAAAAATAAGGACGATGCCGACTTAACATAATAAACATCACCCCAAAAGCTCAATAGAACGGACCGAGCTGCCACGACATCTTGGGGGTAGAGGAATTGTTGATTTGTCCAACCGTATGACCCAGGAAATTGAAGGACTTCGAAAATATTTTCTGAGTCAGGCTACTTCATCAGAACTCCATCAAGTAGTTTGTGTTGCTGATACTTCTACACCGTTAAAGCTACAGCAGGACCACTTGAAAACCGTCGAACACTCTGCAGAAAGTAAAATGCAGAAACTGATTGGCAAACCTTTGCATGGGAGGCACCAGAACGAGGTCAACCATGATTACGTCGACATATCTGCGTCGAACTACTGGTTGATTTCCGGAAGGTTGTTTCCTGAGACAGAGGGCTTCATGCTCGCCATCCAGGATCAGGTGATTCCAACAAGGAACTACATGAAATATATCGCCAAGGATGCCTCAGTGGCGGATGATAGCTGTCGTTATGTCTGTGCGACACATGAAACTATCCAGCACATCACCGGGGGATGTCAGAAGTTCGCGTTAGGTTCCTTATTACAATTACCATCCGGATGCTGTATTGGAAAATAAACATCACAAGCTATACTGGGATCGCACGGTTCTCACAGACCGGAAAATATCCCACAATAGACCAGACCTCATATTGCTCAATAAGGATGAGGACAGAGCACTATTCATCGATGTGGCGATTCCAAATAATAACAATCTTCTAGATAGGCACACTCAAAGTACAGAGATCTCGAGGAGCAAACCAGGAGACAGTTGAAGCTGAAAGATGTCAAGACCATCCCTACTGTCATATCATCTACAGGTCTGATACCGAAGAAGCTAAAATAATTGGAAACATGTGCAGAGAAAATATTTTCTCAATCTCTCCCCCCATCCTCTTGTTCGATAAAAAACTACTTAATTTTCTAGGTGAAAGCAATGTTATGAAAGAATCATAAATTAATCATCTTTCAAAAACTCATTTCATGTTGGTATCTTCTTATTGTGAAAAGGTGGATATTAAAATTTTTGTTTTAATTAAACTCTGAGAAAAGCTTAAAGGAGTGGAGAAAAACCTGAAGTACACTGCTATGTTGAAATCTTTTGAGACCTAGATGTATAATGGAAATATACATCATAAACACACTCATTGACAAGTGAGATTTTGTGGAAAACCTGTTCACTTTCATCCCATATTTTGGTTGTTTCGATCATTAAGGTGACAATCAATTATTATTTTTAGAAAGGTTTAATTTTTGCCTTCAGAAAAAATTTCCCCCATCTGATGAAAGGTTATTTAGGTTTTCGTAATTATAACGTGTGATATGGAAATCTGAACCCTGAATTATGTGGAACCATGCTATTCAAGCACATTCATGGGCTATCCTATTGAAAACACAATCATGTTTATCATTCAAATATTATACCTCCCTGAATTTCTGGGCAATTGCCCAGAAATTCAGCATAAGACAATCATCATTTGACTTTTGACAGTTTCAATTTTTTTAGCTATTCTCAGGAAGTTTTGCCGCTCCATACTAAGAAATATTCGAAATTTACATCAATTGTTGTATCTTAAGTTCTGATTGAAATTTCGTCTATCTCCTGTTTCTAAAATCGTAAAAATTTTTGTAATCTGAGGAGAGAGAAAATTTCGTCGCCAATATTCATGAAGACGCGATGTTCCTCGGATTAGAAACAAGCATTTGTTCAATGGTGTTTTTTATGTTTAAGAAAAATACAGAGAGGTGCCGAGAAATTTTTTGCCCAGGACGCCAGTGGAGCACATAGAACACGTCGTCATCATAAAAATGTATAGATAGACCGGTATCACTCTTCAGTACCGCATTAATTCCAACAACGAAAATGACTATATATTCCCTGCTTCCTTTTATCGTCATCGTTAGTTGGGCTATGCTGTACTGAAGAGCTCAAATAAGAGTGAAATCGGTCGTTCGCTCCTCCTCTTCGAAGGCTTGATCTCCATGGTATGCTATTCTAATTCCCCTGTAATATCATCCGATATTTCTAATATCTCATTATACGTAGTGGAGGGTGTTTTCCAGAGATCTATAAAGTGAAATAAAGCACACAAAAATAATATTAATGGCTGTCAATGAAAGTAGTGCTGCCTTTTATTATATTCTCTCGAAATATACTCACAGTTGACCAATCACCAACTAACCAATCTCTTTCTATCTGGTTGCTTTTGAAGTTTTTATTTTTTGGAACTTCATTGTTGATCAAATCGCAATCAACCTGAGTGCAAGACTTGGTTTTCAATAGAGGTCTGGGTCTACCAGAACACTGAACATCGTCAACTATCACCTCTCTTCTAGTATTCAGTTCTTGTTTGCACTGACTGACATATTGTTGAATACCGGATCCACATGAAACACTGCACGAACTCCAAGAACCGCTCCATCGTGGAGGACAGTCTTGGATGTTGCATCTGATTGGGTTTGAATTTGGTTTCTCTAAGTGTGCGCACCTTCTGTCTGGTACAGGGGTTTGGGTGAGTTCTCGTACGCAACTTACTACAGTTGTTTGGATTCCTGAAAAAAATGTTACCAACATTTGAACATGGTTTGAAAATAATTGCAAATATCAATTATTTTTTTTCCTTACAATTAATGCTTATTAGCAGGTACAAGTTGCTAATGAAATCTGGTAGTAGGTGCAAGTATTACCCAGCAAACAGAATTGCATAACATCAACGTATCAAACATATTGCAACGTTCCGTGTTACAAAGCAAAGTTCCGTACACGATATATCCGTTAACTGTCCAAAGAGGGCTTTATGTCCGCCTTACGTATAATGTAACGAAACTGCAATATTACATGTTCGGTACACATAGGTACATTGTTCCTAACATGTACCTTACATGCTATGTGAAAAATTCAATGGATCGCCATATTTGATGAGATACGTACTTATTTTGGGCAAAAACTGTACCAAAACGATAATTTAAGATTGTCAGTATTTATACGTGAGACTTTTTTAGTAACCTATATCTACGATCCGTGGTTGCCTCCCGCTTCGACCTAAAATTCTTTTTCATTTCGGGCTCGAACCTGCATACTCTTCAACGTCTAGAGTTCCTGAGTGGTCTCTCCAACTTATCTAGCTATGGAAACATGACAAATTCATATAAGTGCACCATATTTACTGTATGGAATAAAAATTGATTCTTATACCAATGCGGAAACCAAATAATTCTAGAAACTCGAACTGAAATCACATTTGCTTTTCATTCGTCACACAAAATCATCAGATTACACAAGGGCATCCTTCATAGTTGGGGAGCCGACGATGCTAAATCAGGATTTACTCGAGCATCGTGGAGAACTAGTGGATTCTGAAGATTACATGGTAGAAAGAAAAAAAGGTTCTATGATGTATGCACCTTCAGCGGTAGGGAGAGAGTCTGCAGGGTCTCAAAGATGTAAAAAAAAATCGTCGGGTGTACATCATAATAATAATAAATGATATCATTGAAAATCATGAAAGAATGCCAGTATTCCTTACACATGGCACAACATTCCTGTTACCCAAAGACCAAAGGAATACAGAAGACCCATCCAAGTACCGACCAATCACATGTCTTCCAACGATGTACAAATTAATCACAACGTGCATTTCAAACCGAATTCACAACCATTGCGAAAGAAATAACATCAACGCCATGCAACAGGAAGGATGCACCAAAGACAGCCGAGGGTGCAAAGAACAACTAATAATAGATTCAGTTATATGCAATCAAGCGTTCTCCAAGCGGAGGAATCTTAACGCTGCGTACATAGGCTACAAAAAAGCATTCGATTCTATACCTCCCGAATGGCTCTAGACGATCTTGAAGATTTACAAGGTGGATCCCAATATTGTTAAGTTCTGAAAAACTCCATGTCAACCTGGCGTACTAGACTTCAAATGAAAGCAGCAGATTGCTCCATTACAACAGGACCTATTCCAATAATACGCGAAATTTTCCGAGGAGACTCGCTGAGCCCTCTGTGGTTCTGCATGGCCCTGAATCTCTTGTCTCATAGATTGAATTCTATGGACTAAGGATTTTCCATCAAGAGCGGCAGTAGAACTATGATGAAACTGAATCATCTCCTTCACATGGACGATTTGAAACTCTTCGCATCTACCAAAAAACAAATGCAACTGATGCTGAAAATGGTGGAACGATTCTTGGAAGACATCAAAATGAAGTTTGGACTAGAAACATGTCGACTGCTAAATATAACGAGAGGGAAAATAGAAGATGGTACGTTAAAACTCAAGGGAGGTGCAGAAATTGAAGCAATAAAGGAAGGATACACATACAAGTATCTAAGCATAAAACAGGCAAGAAAAATCAATCAGATCCAGATGAAGAAAGAATTAACGGAGGAGTTCACCCGAAGATTGAGAAGGATAATGAGAAGTGGTCTTAACAGCAAGAATCTGATAAAAGCGATTAACACCTACGCTTGCTCGGCGCTGAGCTATTCATTTGGTATTATCTCTTGGACGACCACCGATTTAGCAGCTTTACAGAGAAAAATAAGGACGATGCTGACTAATCACAATAAACATCACCCCAAAAGCTCAATAGAACGGACAGAGCTGCCACGACATCTTGGGGTAGAGGAATTGTTGATTTGTCCAACCGTATGTCCCAGGAAATTGAAGGATTTCGAAAATATTTTTTGAGCAAGGCAGCTTCGTCAGAACTCCATCGAGTAGTTTGTGTTGCTGATAGTTCTACACCGTTAAAGCTACAACAGGATCACTGTGAAACCGTCGAACTCTCTGCAAAAAGTAAAATGCAGAAACTGATTGGAAAACCTTTGCATGGAAGGCACCAGAACGAGGTCAACCATGATTACGTCGACATATCTGCGTCGAACTAATGGTTGACTTCCGGAAGGTTGTTTCCTGAGACAGAGGGCTTCATGCTCGCCATCCAGGATCAGGTGATTCCAAAAAGAAATTACATGAAATACATCGCCAAGGATGCCTCAGTGGAGGACGATAGCTGTCGTTATCGCTGTGCGACACATGAAATTATCCAGCACATCACCGGGGGATGTCAGAAGTTCGCAGGAACGGAGTACAAAAATAGACATGATGCTGTTGCAAAGATTCTTCACCAAGAATTGGAACTAAAACACCAACTTCTAACTTCGAAAAAAATGTGTTGAAAATCAACATCACAAGCTCTACTGGGATCGCACGGTTCTCACAGACCGGAAAATAACCCACAATAGACCAGACCTCATATTGCTCAATAAGGATGAGGACACAGCACTATTCATCGACGTGGCAATTAAAAATAATAACAATCTTCTAGATAGGCACATTGAAAAAATTTCAAAATACAGAGATCTCGAGGAACAAACCAGAAGACAGTGGAAGCTGAAAGATATCAAGACCATCCCTATTGTCATTTCATCTACAGGCCTCATACCGAAGAAACTACTAGAGAACTTGAAGAAACTTCAGTTGGACGAAAATATTTATAAAGTCATGCAGAAGGCGGTACTGCTCGGAACGGCGAGAACTGAACGCAACTACATGGGGAAGGCAGAACAACACCGTCTGCTCCGACAGGAAGTGCGGGTGGAGCAGGAATCCAACCTACAGCAGGGAGCCGAGGAGCGACCTGGACCCAACCACCACCACGAGCCCGAATACCTGGAAAGGGCCCCAACAGAGCTTAATCCTTTTGATATCTGAGATATCTGGGATAAGTGAATTTTCTTCTGGACAGGAGTGCGAAAGCAGCAAGGCTAAAGTCATAATAATATTATAATTTGATTGATCCTTTAAGACATAACATAGGATAAGTCAAAGAAAAGCCATACAATATTCAATATTTATACAACTATGTGATTAACAAACTTATAATTCAAATATTCATTAACAAAGTAGAAACATTCTTTTAATAAAAGATATTTGATTACTTTCTTGAATCTGCACAATTGAAGACATTGTATATGTTGAGGGAGATGGTTGAACAACTTAATACATTAGTATAGCGGAGACATTTCAAATCGTGCAGTCTTATGTAGAGGAATGAACAATTTTCCTCTACTCCTTGTTTCGTGTGAATGGAAACTAGAAAATTTGATGACATCATTCTCATTCTCTTTGATGTAAACTAGGCATTTCAATATAAATATAGATGCAACAGTGAGTATACCGTGTTCAGTAAAAAGAGGTCGGCAGGAAGAACGACGACTTTGATCAAAAATCATTCGAAGAATTCTCTTCTGAATGATGAAAACTCTTTGAATGTCTGAAGCATTACCCCGAAGTAAGATATTGTTGGACAAATGACTGTACACCAGAGAATAATAGACATTGATGACAGAACTCAGAGGAAGTATACCCTTTATTCTGTACAGAGCGTAGTAGGAGTTGTTGAGCTTTTTGCAAACTTCATTAATATGTACATCCCATCTTGAGTATTTGTCGATATAGACACCAAGGAACTTGGTTGAGCTTTTGGGTGGAATAATGGTATCCAAGTAACGGGGAATGAATGTGACTTCTTGATCTACAGACAGAGTGAAGATGACACATTCTGTTTTTTTACATTCATTATGATTCGGTTCATCCGACACCACTCAGCAAAGCTTTTTATAATTTGTTCGCATAGTATTTGCAATTCCTCTAAAGTTCGAGCAGAAATCGCTATGGTGGTGTTGTCGGCAAACAAAACCATTCGAATCAACTTGATCAGTGAGTCCTCACTATATGCTAGAGTGATAAATAATTTCATCAAGTTTTGTGGCAGATCATTGATGAAGAGTAGGAATAAAAGTGGCCCAAGTACAGAGCCTTGGGGAACTCCCGAGTTCATGTTATGTTAACTTGAGAAAGAATCATCAATTTCAACAGATGCGACCCTACTCATAAGATAGCTCCGAAGCCAATCCAGAAAGACACCCCTGAATCCCAAATTATACAACTTACTGAGTATGAACTGATGAGCGAGAGTATCAAAAGCTCTTGACAAGTCGAATAATAGAGCAGCAACATAAGAGCCATTGTCCAAACATTTATACACAAATTCAGTAAAACGCAATGCGCCGGTTTGAGTTGAACGTCCTGACCTGAAGCCATGCTGGAAATCATCTAATATTTGAAATTTATCAAGGAACTTCATCATTCTACTAAGAGTTATTCTCTCAATCACTTTGGAAATGGTACTCAAGATAGCAATGGGCCGGTAATTAGATATTTCTTGTGGATCGTCCTTCTTGTGGATTGGAATTATAAAAGCTTTCTTAAGAGACCGAGAAAACACAACAGTGCTGATCGATAAATTGACAATATGAGCGATATGTGCGCTAATTTTGCTGGATATCAACTTCAAAATTCGGCCAGAGATGAAATCAACTCCTGAACTCTTATTGCTTTTAATTGATCTCAAAACATCAGTCACTTCATGTTCAAGAACCGGATGGAAGAAGAAATTGTTATCTTGCATGCACGACGTGGTACATGATGACGATAACAACCCTTTATAGTAGCTGTGAAGAGAAGACTCAGCAATGGTGGTGAAATAGCCGGCAAAAATCTCCGCCAAAATTTTGGGATCCGAGGAAGTCTTGCCGTCAACAAGGAGCATTAGTTTTTTTTTTTATTATTATAGTACGTATACAAGTAATCAGAATGTATTCATTCTATGGGCCTGTTTGCTGGTTCAGAGCTGTAGGCTCCTAAGTGGCGTTATGAGGTCTTATACAGATAAGTCCTCAGGCATCCTTCAGATCTGCTGGCCAGTTTCTCTTCAGTCGTCTGGTATCTGGGGGTTCGGTCAGTGGTCGGATTAGGGCGTTAGGATGGCTTTCGAGTTTTGCGTGATGTCTGCAACTTCTGTCCTGGATGGTTTTGTATATGAGGAGTTTGTTTTTCAGAGATAATTTTGATTTTTTACCAATTAGCCAATAAAGCTCCTTGACTTTTAAGTCGACTTGTTTTCTTTTCTTGGTTATATGTTCTTTCCAGGTGAGTCGTTTGTCAAGATGCATGCCCAGGTATTTTGTAGATGTGGATTCCGGTAGCTGGATATTATTGAATTGTATCCTAGAACATTGTTCCTTGCGAAGAGAGAAATTAACTTGTACTGATTTTGTCTCATTGATTTTTATTCTCCACTTGTTGGACCATTTTTGAATTTCTAGGAGGTGGTTCTGAAGCATTTGAGAAGCTATATTTGGATCTTCATGGCTTGCTAATATAGCGGTATCATCAGCGAATGTACCAGTTGTTGTTTCTCTGTGTGTTGGTAGGTCGGCTGTGTATAACAAGTACAATAGAGGGCCCAGGACACTTCCTTGCGGAACTCCGGATGTTATAGGGAGATAGTATGTGATGTTGTCTTTTACTTTGACCCTGAATTTCCTTTCAGTAATATAGGATTGTAGTAGATTGAAGTAGGTTGATGGTAGGAGCTTTTTTATTTTGAATAGCAAGCCAGGATGCCAAACTTTATCAAAAGCTTGGCTGACATCCAAAAACACTGATATACAGTATTTCTTTTCTTCAAGTGCTTTATTCACCTCTTGAGTGACTCTGTGGACTTGCTGCACTGTCGAATGCTCTGACCGGAAGCCAAACTGATGAAGTGGAATCCACTCTTCTGTATTTGGGCCATTCTTTATTCTTCGAAGGACCAGTTTTTCGAGAATTTTCGAGACAACAGGTAGCAAGCTGATTGGACAGTAAGAGGTAACACAGTTTGGGTCTTTTCCTGGTTTTAGAATCATGATTATTTCCGCAGCTTTGAAGTGTTCTGGCCAGTAGCTTTGCTTGATGATGGCGTTGAATATAATCATGAGTTGGGCAATTCCTCTTTCTGGTAGCTCTTTGATCATTTTTGGACTGATTTTATCCACTCCAGAAGCTTTTTTTACGTTTAGGTGGTTAATTTCAGATTTTACTTCGCAGTATTTGAAAGGTCTAATGAATCTTGTTCTATCAGATGTTTTCTGTAGTTCTCTGTCGATTTCGCTGTCCATAGTATTGCTGTTTGAAGTAAATACCTTGGCTAGATGGTCTGCAAAAAGTCCAGCTTTTTCTCCATCACTTCTGGCCCAGTTGGAATCTGACTGGTTACGTAAGGGTGGAATGTGTATTATTGGCCTCTTGCGGTTTTTTATTGGTCTCCAAATGGAGTTGTCAAATCTGTTCAGGTTCGAAACATATTCATAGAAGAATGCTTTTTTTGTCTCATTAATTTAAGCCTTCAGTCGGTTGGTCACTCAGTTCAGGTTGTTCTTGTCAACTGGAGAATGTGTTGAATGCCATATTGCTCTTGCTCTTCTTTTGTGCGCTATAAGTTCTTTGATTTCTGTTGGGATGTGGTAGATTTTATTTGGCTGGGCCATTGTTGGAGTTGCCTCCTCAACAGCTTTAGTAATCACGTTGTTGAATGTGCTTAGAGCTTCTTCTATGTCTTTCTTAGTTTTGAGACTTATTCCCCGAGGTAAATCGTCTTCAATTTTTGTTCGATACTTATCCCAATCTGTTTTTCTATTGTGTTGTCTGGTGGTGTGTTTTCTGTAGATAATAAAGCTGCTAAATGTCGCTATTATTGGTGAGTGATCTGAAGACAGGTCAAAACTAGATTTTACATCCATGTTTGTTGAAGAAATGCCATTAGTAACAAATAAATCCAGAAGGTCAGGAATTTTCTTTGGGTCGGTTGGCCAATAAGTGGGTGACCCTGTCGATAAGAAGGAATAGCCTTTTTGTTCTGCAAGACTTACTAGTTGCCTTCCTTTTGGAGTTGTCAACCGGGAGCCATATGTGGTATGTTTGCTGTTGAAGTCTCCACCTACTATAAATTTAGAGTCCAACGTAGAAAAGAAGTCATCAAATTGTTCTTTTTTGATGCTGTGTCGTGGCGGACAGTAGACTGCTGCAATTGTGAGATTATAAGATAACGATTGTACTCTTATTGTTGTGGCTTGTAGAAATTATTTTTCGTACTTCATGGTAGTGTAGTGGCAGTTCTTCATGTTTTATGGTGTTTTTTATCACAATTGCAGTACCTGCATGGGCTGTTTTGTCTGGTTGGTTGGTGGTGTAAGTTTTGTACTGTGGTATGTTGAAGTACGATTTTTCAGTAAAATGTGTTTCACTCACCAGTAAGACATCTATCGAGTTATTATGAAGGAAAATTTCTACTTCATTCTTATGTTGTAGAAGGCCATTGGCATTCCATTCTGAAACTTTTATTATGTTATTGAATTTTATTTATGAGCGTTGTCAATATATTCATTATCATACTGTTTTGTTGGATTATTTGCTGGAACATAGCTTTGAATTCCTCAAGAAAATGATTCATGGTGTCGTTGATATTTCCTAGTTGCTCCCTGTTGTTGTTGACCGCATCTGCATAGCTTTTCCTGGGTTGTGTATAATTCTGGAAAGTTCTTGTTTGTTCGTGATGATTTTGTTGGGACATTGGCTAAGTCTTTTTTAGCAGAGATAATCTCAGGGGTAATCCAGCCTTTAACCTTCTGAGCCCTGCTAGAACTCCACATTTGTGGGCAACAGAGTTCGACTGATCCCGTATAATTCCGACTAACGTTTCCGAGCATTCATCTTGAAAATTACAGGTGGAAATAGCAAAAACAAAGTTATCAAGATTTTGCTTACTAAGATTTCTAACTAACCTCCTTTTGCTGTCAGTTTCATTTTCATTATTAACATCCAGGGACAACTCCAAAGAAAGAGCTCTGTGATCGCTAATATGAGCTTCGAAAACGTCTAAAGTACAATTATTGCACCCTGCACTAGTCAGAATGTAGTCAACCTTAGAGATAGAGGTGTGACCTGTGATATCCGTGAAAACTCTAGTTGGTTCGTGAGATAGTGAGATAGATACTCGAGCGTGTCAGATTAAGATACTGTATATGCCCTACGTGTCTCTGATAATGAATTCATGCTTATCTGACAGTTTGAGCGGTGGGTCTGGCCGTACGGAAGGGTTGAAAATGGTGAAAAAAGTTTTTTTTTTCCAGCGTGTCAGATTTTTAGAGGATATGTTAATTGGACCCAAAGGAAGCTACTTTTCAAGGGACCACAATTTGGACGTGACGCAAGGTCACATCGGTCCTTTGAAAATGTAAAAAATAATCGTTACTTGAACATACTCGAGCGTGTCAGATTTTCATACAGATGGTTTTTCTCGGTGTTGTAAACGTGTTAACCCATTAATCTGACACTAATCAGAGGGGTTTTCTTAATCTGACACTTTGAAGATGATAAAAAATTTTTTTCGAATATTTCCCTGTCTGTACGTCTAATCGTTTTTGTTTTCATTATAAAAGTTGTAGATAATAAAATTCTACATAACTTTTGTCTGAAGCAGTTTTATATACTCTTAACCGTTCTCGAGTTGGAGGGCGATAAGGGCGAGAAGCTTAGCCTCACATGCGAAATGGCAAGGTCAATGTAGAATCCCAGTCTAATCTACATTCATCCAATTGTCAAAAAGACAAGGTATTTCTATGATGACAATTTGGAAATTAGTCACGGAAATTTTAGTGTTGTCTGTGACTGAACCTTAGAATGTACTATTTTCCAACGAGTGAATTTTCGCTTCAGCATGTATCGCTAAACACCTCGCATTAATCGCCATATATCTCACAAACGTTTGAACGTAGAAAAAATTGCTTTGGGTGAAACTTGTAGAAAATGTTAGGCTCTACAACTTTCATAATGAATGCGAAAAAGATTTCAAGCCCAGGGAAGGAGATAATTCAAAAAAACTGATTTTTGTGACCTTTATGGTCACAAATACATGTTTCGGCTTGCTAAAACTGTCAGATTATATTTTTTCCGTTATTCTTGAATCATTAGCTTCAAAATAAGAAAAACGCCACCGCGCTCGAGAATGAACACGTGACTTTTTTTTTGCAACGCTTAAAAATTGTCAGATTAAGAGAATATATACTTTTCAACATGTAATTAACCACATATATCTTAATCTGACACGCTCGATTATGTACAATGATCGTTTTTTTTACTATTCTGACAGGCAGTCCTAGACAATTCCCCTTATATAAATGTCTAATTTTTGGTAGAGGTACTCTACAGGGTCTCAGGTATGTTCCCTCTTCGGCTCCCCAACTATTAGGTCATTTCGAAAAGTTTGGTTGGTACATTCGGCGCAGTTTGACACATATCTGAAATGGGTTCCAGCAAGTGGTTAGTAAAATAATGAAAAAATTTCAGCACCAAAAACGAGGAACTGCTGTTGAAATAAGGCAGTTGAAGTAATATAGTAGCAAACTGATGTTTTTTTGGTTTGTGTCAACAATTCAGAAACTTTTAATTTCTTCAAGTAACCCGTTGAAGTTACTACTTCAATTATTACAAAATGAGTTCTAAACTCACCTCCACCGCATGATTTGGAACACGCTGATATACCATTGATTTTCCACGAAAACCTTTTTCTCACTCTCCTCTGTCTATGATGATAGTTGGTCAATGATTTTGGCTCATCTTGTTGACTGGAATGTAAGGAGCCGTCCAATTCTTTATTGTGAGAATTCGGCTGAAGTATTGAATGAGGTACGATCTTTTCTTCATCGTGAGGTCGTGCAAAACGATTTAGTACCCTCGTTGATGGTGGTGCTATCTGTTTTTCGATGTCGTTCGGTAAGAGGTATCCATACTTTAGTTCAACATTGGGTTGATATGACACCAACTGCAAAAAAATTATCAGTAGTTTTTTCATAATAATCGTATTTACCATGAAAACCGGTAGATATATAAGCCCCTTTCTATGTCTTCCTTAGCTTAAGGCATTTATCGTATCATTCATTTAACACACAAAAGTTAATAGACAAGCTTGCTAAAGCAAAAACCAGAAGAATATTCCTGCTTAAGTGCAAACAGTATAGATTATGCCCAACATTTTTAAAGCTGAAAACAGATCATATTGTATACGATTGCGGATATCTCACCGACAAATATGAGAAACTAAAAAACAACTTCATCTTCCGGACGATATTGTGATGTCTTTTTAAATTATATTTACACTGAAGAAGGCGGATGCGCCGAAACGTTTGTAAACATTAAAGAAAATTTCAACTTCAACCTAGATACCCAATGAATAAGTCCTTTACATGTCATAAAGAACTAGGTAAAAATGAATTCAAGTATGACAATGCAGGGGGAAGGAAGCATTTTCCAAGATCATGACGTAGCTGCACAGCTCAATAACAAGTATATACTAGAATATTCTAACAGACCACTTGTCTATGGTTCAGTAGATTTATGACATTTGACATTGATATTGTTTCATTGTGTGTATTTTAATTTGTATAACCGTAGTTTTTCTGTTGAAATTCATGAGAATTCAAAAAAGAATCGAGAAATTGACTTCGAGATCAACTTCACATTTAGTATGTCATTGTAGATCTTTTCCCTTCTTGTATATATATATATATATATATATATATATATATATATATATATATATATATATATATATATATATATATATATATATATATATATATATATATATATATATATATATATATATATATATATATATATATAGGGGGAAGGGAAAAGATCTACAATGACATACTAAATGTGAAGTTGATCTCGAAGTCAATTTCTCGATTCTTTTTTGAATTCTCATGAATTTCAACAGAAAAACTACGGTTATACAAATTAAAATACACACAATGAAACAATATCAATGTCAAATGTCATAAATCTACTGAACCATAGACAAGTGGTCTGTTAGAATATTCTAGTATATACGAATAGATGGGGCTCAACCTCTGTGTATCCGTTTCTTTATTAATTTTACTTTTTTGATTATGTATATGGATCATCTCTAGAACCCCCTTTTTTTATAATTTGCACTGACATCTAAAATCTTCACATCATTAAAATTAATATTATGCGAGTATTTGTTGGCATGAATAGATAAAGCACATCTAGGATTGTTAGTTCTTATGTCACTTTTGTGTAAATTCATCCGATTTCTAAGCCACTGGGAGGTCCTACCTACATAGGTTTCGTGACAGTCACTACACTCTATTTTGTACACTACGTTAGATTTCACCTCTTTAGGGATCGGATCCTTTAATCTTGAATATAAGTTAGATATTTTCTCTTTACACTGCGGAATTATTTTTATGTTTTTGTCATCTTTGAAACACTTTTTAATTTTATTGGTGAGGAAAGGGATGTTTGCTATGCTTCGGTATTTAAAATCTTCTGTCTCTTCTACGATGTCTAGTTGTGTTGGATTTTCAATTGTTGGTATTGAGAATGCAGAATACAGCAGTTTCTTCAACATTGTTTTTGGATAGGAATTTTCAACTAATAAGTGAAAAAGTCTCTTTATACTCCCATCTCTGAATACTGGGTCACATATTTTTTTTATTCTGTTGTTTTGTTCTTTTATGAAATTTCCATCGTCTGATCCTTCTGATTTTGAGGCCCTCACACGAGGGCCTTTTTCTGGTGTTCCGCTCCCTCACCGCTCCTCCTGATAAAGATGTCAGTTCCGTGTCTGTAAACCGTCTGTCTCGTTGGCAACTAGTCCAACGATTTCAGCAGGACTTCTGGAAGCGTTGGCGTCAGGAGTACTTGCATACCTTGCAGCAACGTAACAAGTGGTTGCATCCATCTACTCCCATCCTTCCAGGTACCGTTGTCTTCATTCGAGATGATAATCTTTCTCCTCTGAAGTGGTCTATCGACCGCATATCATCTGTTTTTCCAGGGGCTAATTCCACCACTCGAGTAGCTGATGTTGCTTCTGCTTCTGGGACAATTCGACGACCAGTCGTTAAATTGTGTCCTCTTCCAACTCAGTAGATTGCTGCTGGCTTCTTTCGTCTGTTCACTCCTTTCGATTCATCTTACTGAAGGAGACTTCAGGGCGGGCGGCATGGTCGATCGTGAGTTGGGTTGCCTGACTCCGGTTTGTCAGGCGCCGACGAAAGAAAAACTTTGTCGTCTGTCAATCACGACAATCATTCGTATCATCGCCGGACGCGCCGAAATCGATCTCGCACAAAACTTAATAATCTTCATTCCCGTGTGAGCATCTGTAGCGTACATTCGATAAACTCACGGCTCTGTTATTGATATTCGAATAATATTTATAAATTTTCGAAATTTATAATGAATTCGTCAAGTGATGGTGAATATAGTGAAATGGAAATAATGGACAATGGCGAATGCAAAAAAAAAGTTCGTCACAAACGAAAGAGAAACTATGAGCCTACCTCTACCACACAATCAGGACCCAATAAAAAAGTATATCCTTCCAGTAAAGAATACCAGCTACCAACAACACAGTGCGATTATCGCACACATCTGGGTGCAACAAAAACCATTCGAACATCTGAAGGGAATTCCCAAATAAACAATCAAGGAATAGCCTCACATACACTACCCAACACAAACACTACAATCAAGAGAAACTATTCTGCAAAAATGAGGGAAATAAAAAACAAACAGTACAAATTGCTATACTACATCCAAACAACTGAGAACATATTACGTAAAAAATTTTCTGACATATGAAACGAAGAGCATCCAGACAGCGATGATACAATTCTATTAACAAAACAGGGTTTCCTACTTAAAACCAATATGAGCAAAGCCATCATAAAAAGAACACTCAATAAACTTGTTGAAGAAAAGAAAATCAGTTCTTACAAAGAAACTCAACCATCACACTCTCCACCATCACAAGGTTCGACGGAACACAGACCCTCATATAGTGTTGTAATTGGATCAGTGGAACACGAAATTCCCGAAGATGAGATCAGTCATTATCTGAAACACATACAAGTGGAACATCGCTACTGCAAGCGCATAATATCCAGAGCAACGAATCTGCCAACCCTAATGATCAGAATAATAACATCTTGCTTGAAATCTTCTGAGAAACTACTTAGTGAAGGTCTTTTCTACAAACATAGGCAATACCCAGTGTGCGAAGTTGAGGGTATATAAAATAAGAATAAGCGTACCCTCCTTCGAGAGCGACCGGGGAGAAAACTGGACGTATATCGCCAAGGTGGTTTTCCTGGAACTTTTCCGCTTTGCGTGATTTATAGGCGATGTTTGTACTGAATGAAGTAACAAGGCAGGAATAATAATTGGGCCAAAAGAAGCGCACTTACCTTGGTGGTATCCTGTACAAGGTGGAAGAGGGCCCTCTGAGCTGCCAGTTGTAGCGCGGGAATTTCCCAGTCTTCTTAATCCCCAGAAACAACTAGGCCGTTGGAAATCACTCCGGTCCAAATACTCCCAAATTAATTGAACGTTCGAAAAAACAGCGTGAAAGGCGGTCGCAACGAAACGTGTCACCCGTGGATGCGTGAATTCAACTGACTTCTTATCGGAAGAATCATTTTCAGTCGTAAACCATATGGAGTGCGATTCTGTTTATAGCCCTCACTGCCAACAAGGTGAAAAATGCAAAACCATAGATCACGCAATAAAAAAAAACAAATAAAATTCCAATTTTATGAATTCAAAACACCCAGTTTATCCAAGTTATCCGCCAGCACCAATCCCTCAACCATGCACGCGCTGTCACTCATTTGCCCACACTCGTGAAAAGTGCAACAACTCTATAAAATGCACCAAATGTGGCGGTTCTCACCATTACAGCAAGCGTACCAGTCAGCTTCCAACAAAATGTGTCACATGCGGATCTGAAGAGCACGCAGCTTGGTCTCTCAAATGCCCCCAGAGACCTACTAGGCCAATCGCAGGGATACCCAATAGTCAGATCAAGCCTCTCAATAAAAAATCTAGGGATATTGACCCCAAGATAACCAAAAACACAAAATTACACTCTCCAATAACAATTCACGATATTATCATAGATACGTACATACATAAATTGAATAAGATGAATAACACAAGTAGGGATGAATTGATTGCAAAGCTGAGGAAAATATTTATCAGCCAGTATTCCATAGACACTGTAGCCCATTTCTCGGGAAATAGATTCTACCTTCTGATGAACCTGGAAAATCCAACGACGACTTCTCCAACTCAACCCATCCACGGTACTAATAATGTTCAAATTCACATCGATACTTAAGATAATATACGCCAATCTCAATAGTAACTCACCTAGGAAGCTCCTGATAAACAACACAATTGAAAGAAAAAATATTAACTGTGCTTTATTCGTGGAATCTAAAAGCAATGAAAACAGCTACACCAAATACAGGAACTGGAATATCATTCAGGGAAACGGAAACATTGTGAACACAAACACCCGTGGTGGTAGTCTGATTCAGGTCCATCCTGGTCTGAAAATGAGAAAAGAAAATCCGCCCAGCTTGAACAATCCATTGAACGAAATCTCACATTTCTCCATTCCATTCCACGGAGATAAACTTTATATCTTCTTGGTGTACATACATCCGAATTCTTGCATTGAACAAAGCCTTTTTAACAAAGCATCCTTATACAAGTATGTTCTCATCATTGGAGATCTGAATGTCAACAGCAGAAAAATCAAACAACTGAAAGACTTCATGAACAATGCATCTTTTGAGATGGCAACCACTCCTCCAACTTTCAGAATGCCCAATAATCCTGATTCAACTCCAGACCGTGTGTTATATACATGTAACATAAAAAACAACATAACTACAATACATACCCTTCAGACCTCGGTACAGAACACGATGCAATTGAAATACCATTCAGGTTGGACAGACCAGCTATCGATGTAGTCCCAGCGGAAAAAGACCTGAGGAAGTGTGACATTCAAAATCTAAACATTCAGATGGAAGATTACTTAAACTCAATAAAAAGTGAACCGATCTCTGTGGAAAGAGTCTCCCATTTCAATTCCACTCTGACATTACTTGTACTAGAAAACAGCCCAGACAAAAAATCTAAATTCTATGTTCACGAACTTCCGGCATACATTATCAAGATGATAAAGAAAAAGAGGAAAATGCACAGGGACTATCTGCAAAACCCTAGTCCACTTGCCAAAAAAGAATTGAATGACTACAACAAGAACATCCAAGTATTAATATGGCAATACAAGGAACATAAGTGGATTGAAGTGTGCAATGATATAAATGAAAGCAAGGGCAAGAATTACTGGCAGCAAATTAAAAAACTATCAGGTTATAAGGGAAAATTGCTCCCTGAATCAATTGAATATATTCAACAGATGAAGAAAAAGCAGAGTTATTCGCGTCATACTATCAAAAAACATTTAGTGAAGATATGAACCCACAATTCCACCAACAAAAATATGACGAAGTTTCAAATTGGTATGATGAATATTTTCAGGAAGGACCAACTGAAAATGAAACTAAAATTGACGAAGACACCTATTACAAAGTGTTGAACAAAGGCAAGAGCACAACACCTGGACACGATAACGTTACCAAAAACATCCTACGCATAAATGTCATAAATATTTGATTCAAGTATATGAACACTGCCTGAAACGACACTACTTTCCATCTGTGTGGAAACACGGGATAGTGGTTACAATACCAAAGTCCAACACTAAAAAACAAAATGTTAAAAACTACCGCCCCATCACTTTGCTGTCGGTGATAGGGAAGCAATTTGAACAGATAATAAGAACCATGCTCGAACAAGAAATTGGAAGGAAAGTACCAAACTACCAATTTAGATTCAAAGAAAAACATTCCACTATTCATCCAGTTTCGATTTTATCTTCAAATGTTCAAACCAACAACTTAATAGGAAAGCACAGTGCTGCATTATTCCTTGACATAAAAAAAGCATTCGACAGCATCTGGCATAAAGGACTTCTCTACAAATTGAAGATTTTGAAGTGCCCTGTCAATCTGATATGGTTGCTAAGAGACTTCTTGATGGATCGCACCTTCCAGGTCAGGGTAGGACACCACTTATCCCACTGCTTAAAAAGCAAACAGGTGTACCACAGGGATCGCCACTAGCTACACTGTTGAGCAAAGTGTACCTCTACGACATCTACGAACCCAGTACACAACCTAAGCCTGAATTGAACCTGTACTTGCTGCAGTTCGCGGACGACACGGCCCTCATCAGTCACAACAACACCCTTCCAAAAACAGTTGAAAACCTGCAATGTTTAATGGACAAAACGTATGTTGGTTCAATAGATGGAGATTGCAACTAAACCCAGACAAGTCTCAGTTCATCATCTTTAATCACAGGATCACACAGAACTCTCCCAAATTGGTCATGGAAAACACATTCATAGAGTGTAAAGAAAGTGTGAAATACCTTGGTGTGGAAATAGATCGAAGAACTACCTTCAAGAAGCATCCGAGCACCATGGAGAGAAAATGTATCGCCAGGAGTAAGCTCTTCAGGAAATTAACTTACAAAAACTCCGGTATTAACAAAAAAACGGCAGCACACATATATAAGTCAATATGCCACTTTTGGGGTATTGGTACCCAATATATCTAGCGGCGAATAAAACCACCACAAAGATCCTCCAAACAACAGAAACCACCTCCTTGAGAGCCATTACTAAAATGAGACACCCCAGAAATCCACTTCATAATCCTTCCAACACTTTACTCTACGAAATAACTGGTATTACACATAATAAAGAAATTTTGGGAGAGTTTTGTGTGAACAGGGACCAGAATAGAAGGCCAAAGAGAAAATTTCCACTAAATACCATATGGGAGGAAATTCAAAAACTTTGATACACATGTTAATATGTTTTTTTTTTTTTTCTGCTCAATTTCATAATAATTGCCACCCAATGATTTACTAAGTATTGTAGATATAATATATTTAAAAATTGTCAATACGGGCTGAAGGACTTCGGTCGATGGCCATTTGTGAAAATAAAGCATAGTATTGTTGTTGTAATAATCTTCATATGAAATCGCCAAAATCATCGCACCATCTGTCATCTCTCTATATTGAGTGAATCAAAGTAATATTGAGCAACTTTAAGTGAAGTGCCGTGTGTCCTTCATTTATCGTACCACGGAGTTGCAGAAGGAGGGTTGGTTCCGTGTTTCCCTTCCCTTAGGAACCCCCTTTCTGATACCGGACAAGTGGAGATTCATCTGAGTTCACCCAGTTAGGGTAGGTAAGAGCATTTTTACTTGTTCGGTTGCTCAATATCAATAAATCATCTGAAATTGATCGCACACTCATTTCCGATCATTTACGTTGACTGCGTTATGTATGTTTCAAGATTCGTTTACAGTGCGGTATCGGTCCCCGGAGACCGATACCAGAGCTTTCCTCTGGTGCGGTATAGGTCGCCGGGGACCGATATCTAAAATATTTTTCGATGCCATATTGTGTTAGAGTCCTCGAACGTTACTTTAAAATTCGAAAAGTCTTAGCCTACTATATAAATTTGAAGTTTTGAGCGTTCTGAAAGTTATGGAGTTAGCACATGAGGAAACATTGGATCTCACTTCAATCGCACCAGAAAAGAGATTCGTATCGGTCCCCGGGGACCAATATCGCAGTCAACGTGTTAAGAATAAGAATGAACTAGATTGATGTCATTATCATTGTAGTGTTTCTGTTCCTGTCAATTTTGTCATTATACCTGATAGAATTTTCTAGTTATATGAATGATTTTAGTGTGTGAATAGTAGTGTTTAGGATTAGGTGTTTAGGAGTAGATGTTGATCGTCTTCTTATGTTATTGACGGTTGACGGTTTATTGTAGCTTTCCCTTGTTTTGGAGAGCTGTGACTGTTTATACTCAAATGTTCAGTAATTCTTGTGATATGAAGGAAAGATAGAAGATTGTGATATTTTTCTTTTCCTTGTGTTGTAAAGTCCTAAGGAAGGTTCCAAACGGAACCGAAACGTAGACGTAAATGTAGTATTGGATAGTTTGGCCCATATTATTTATCCGTTCAACCCTTTACAAGATCAGATTCTGTGTTTGGAGATTTAATACTTTTTACCTAACCTAAAAATATTTGTTCATTAGATTTGGGGACAAGATTAAGTTGGAACTTGGAAATTTCATTCAAATTCCAACTTGGAATGGCTTCTCCCAATCTCATGGAAAAAAAATCTGAAATTATGTTCTATCTTTAGAATCAACATTTCTCATACAGATACGTAACAACAGATGCCGCCACCATCAACTATTCACTTACATCGCGAATAATGTTAGAAGCCGTCCCTAGATAACGCTGTAACTTGTCCCAAATTTTTCCCGACAGTTGTCTAACTATAGATTGTCTGTTTCGTATTGGATTGGGTATTTTGAATTTATTAATTTTTATTTTTTTTTATTGATCATAGGTATGTGAGTTCTGAACAGTTCTTTATAGTTTTCTTATCTTTCAAAATTACAATGGTATTTTACGTCGATGGAGGAAATGTTTCTTTCGCGAAAGTTTTTGGTTCTCTCATTTAATTATGCATAGGTACAAGATATTCTTCAGATTACTCCGTCCTTCTTTAACCGTCGTTTCGGATTCACAAAAAATTGTCCTTGAAACCAGATGGGACGAAGCCGATGGAGCGACGGCAGTAGCTAATCACGATACGCGCCGATACGTACCTATACGAAGTATGACAGAAATTGAAAACTACAGACCAAACAGCCTTCTGCCGAGTTTCTCAAAGGTATTTGAGAAATGTTTGTGCAACCGATTAATGGAATATTTCATCATCAATAACCTGTTGTTTAATAACCAACATGCATATCTGAAAGGTAGAGGTACTCACACAGCAATATTTGAGTTCACAGAGAGGATTCATCGAGTTCTGGAAGAGAGAAACCATGTGATGGGCCTGTTTTTAGACCTCACAAAGGCATATGATTGCATAAATCAGGACGTACTTCCGAAGAAATTGAGTTTCTATGGTATAAGTGGTGTTGTATGTTCATGGCTCAGATCATACCTATCAGGAAGGCTCCAGCAAACTATTATTACAAAGAACGGAATTGATTATATATCAGATCAGGAAATGGTCAAAATTGGCATACAGCAAGGTAGCATAGTTGGTCCCATTTTGTTCATTATTTATGTAAACGACGCTCTCATGTCTATCCCAGACTTAAACTGTACTTCTTATGATTATGCTGAAGATAAAAACTTTTTGATGACTGCTAGAGACCTGGATGTTTTGCTGGCGAATTCAAGTAGCATTTATAGAGCCATATCAGACTGGATTGCAAATGAAAGTCTTGTATTAAACCAAAACAAAACTGATTGTTTGTTTTTTAAAACAAAAAATAATAATCAAGAATATCCTGATGTAACTAATTTGAATGGAACCGATATTAGTGTAAATACTGAGTTAAACCTGCTGGGGATGACGATTGATGAGAATTTGTCATGGGAATGTCATATCGATAAACTGAACAAAAGGTTAAATTCGGTCTGTTACACTCTAAGAATAATGTCCCGGTACTTGGGTATAAGTGGCTTGAAGACAATTTATTTTTCAAATTTTGAGGCTCTTGTGCGATATGGTGTAATTTTTTATGGGAATGCCAAAGCAGTTGAGAAAATTATGAGAACTCAGAAAAAGGCCATGAGAATTATGTATAAGCTTGGCTACAGAGCGTCTTGTAGAGGTTGTTTTAGGAGCAGTGGTGTAGTAACTGTAGAAGCGGTTCATATTGAGGAGTGCCTTATGTTTCTCTCTAAAAACCGAGAGTATTTTAGTGATAATGTGCCCAACCATACATACAACTGTAGGGACGCCTATTATATCTATCCGGCTCATAGACTGACCCTTACAGAAAAAAGTGCCGAATATATGTGCTTGAAACTTTTTAATAAATTACCTCTGAAACTGAGAAAAATAAATAGGCACGCTGTCTTTAAAAAAGAAATACATAAATTGTTGATTGAACTTGACCCATATACAATGCAAGAGTTCCTAAATGCTTCCTTTTGAAAACGGTATTTTTCGTATTTGACAGTATTTTCGTTCTGATTGTATATATGATGATTGTATATGTATGATTTTCGAAAATAAACATTATTATTATTAATGAAGAGTGATAACGCCTAAGCGGCAATGAATAAAATAATGAGGATAAATTCAGATGCATACCACCCGACGATATGAATATCGACAAGTGTTACGATCTGAATTGAGCTAGCCAATTTGCCATCGTCAAATTGCGTACTCCATTTGGGGCCTTGACGATGGCAAATTGGCTAGCTCAATTCAGATCGTAACACTTGTCGATATTCATATTGTCGGGTGGTATGCATCTGAATTCATCCTCATTCTTTTATTCATTGCCGCTTAGGCGTTATCACTCTTCATTATTGTACCGCTGGCATCGTACTCTGCCGCGACCTGAGCGCGTCCCGGACTTCTCAATTCATTATGCGTCCGACGTTCGCAAAAGCGAATCGGCGTACCGAATTAGGGAAAATATGGGACCGTATGCTAGTGTCTTCGTCTTGGTTTCTATCTGGAGGGGATTGAATCGGATACCGTTTCATGTTGGATGGCGCTCTAGGTAAATAATACCCAGTAGAACATGACAACATTGAATAAAGTTCCATCAATTCCAAACGTTCTCCACCGTGGAAAAATGCTATGTTGCTCTGATGAGGCCAAATGAGGCCGAAACCATGGTCAGCATCTGCTTTTCCTCGGTGGAGCGTACTCCATTTGGGGCCTTGACGATGGCAAATTGGCTAGCTCAATTCAGATCGTAACACTTGTCGATATTCATATCGTCGGGTGGTATGCATCTGAATTTATCCTCATTATTATTATTATTATTATATCATACACACAGAATACGCAATTTTAATTTTGATTTATACGTTAAAAATCCTTGTGATTAATTCTAGCATTTACCAGTGCACAGAAAGTTCTTCAAGAGAAGATTGGGAGCCTCAATAAGGGTGGATACAGCAGCGAGTAATCTCGAGAATGAAAATCTCAATGCGCCCAAAATACCAACGCAAGCCGAAGTATCTAAGAGAGCGCCTTCAAATATCCAAACTACAAAACCCTTCTACAAAGGACAGATTCACAGCTGCCGTCAAAGATAGCCTAACACCACCGGATTATAACGACGACATTGAGACTCATTGGCTCCGTTTCAAGTCATCCCTTACAAATACAGCGAAAGAAATACTGGGCACAGAACGCTCCCGAAAATCCCCAGACTGGTTTGCCGACAGCGAAACTCATATCGCACCCCCTTTGGACGCAAAACACAAAGCGATGAAAACCGCAATTAACAAGCCTGGCGATGTTGCAGCCCAAATAGGTTTCATAAACATAAAACGCGAGGTCCGTCAAGAAATAAGAAAAATCAAGGACAGCTGGTGGAAAGAAAAAGCTAGGGAAATACAAGCTTACGCCGATAACCATGACTACAGGCGTTTTTTCGAAGCTATTAAAACTGTTTACGGTCCAAGCAGAAAAGCTAGCTTTCCTATAAGAGATGCTTATGGAGCTATTCTAACTGATTATAGAAAAATTCTCGAAAGATGGAAGGAGCATTACTCACAGGTCTTGAATCAAAATAACGACTCGGATTTATCCATTTTAGACCTGCTCCCCGCGTATAGTCCGATGACATCGCTTGATGACGAAATCTCAATGTCGGAAATCATAAGCGCGATTAAAAATATGAAAAATGATAAGTCACCTGGTCTAGACGGCATTCCGGAGGAGATATTCAAAGCCTTGGATGAGGACATTGTCAATAGTCTCCTAATACTATTCCGCAAGATCTGGGAACAGGGAGATGTGTCACAAGACTTCAGAGACGCTTTAGTTATCAAGCTCTATAAGAACAAAGGCGATACGTCGAATTGCAACAATTACAGGGGCATATCGTTGCTTAATGTGGCCGGTAAAATTCTCTCGAAGATTATGGCTAATCGTCTGGTTCCACTCTTAGAGAGGCTTTTACCTAAATCACAGTGCGGCTTTCGACCAAATCGAGGTACGGTGGACCTAATTTTTACACTGCGACAGCTACAAGAAAAGGCCCGTGAACAACAATCAAGGATTTATACAGCCTTCGTCGATTTAAGCAAGGCATTCGACTCGGTGAATCGGAGAGCGCTATGGAAAATCATGGCACGTCTAGGAGTACCCGAAAAATTCCTAGCAGTGTGTAAAAGCCTTCATATCAACAACACCGCTAGAATACAGCATAATGGCTCTACAACCGACCATTTCTCAACCAACTCTGGAATAAAACAAGGCTGCGTATTAGCGCTTTTACTGTTCAATATTTTCGCCATAGCTGTATCGATAATTGCTGACATGAGCATGCCCGTAAGAGGTGTTGGGATAAGATTCAGATTTGATGGAGGCCTGTTTAACCTGAAGCGCCTCAGAGCAAAAACCCGTACCAAGTTTATCAAGGAACTTCAATATGCAGACGACTGTTCACTCATCGCTAGGAGCTCAGAGGATCTACAGATAATGATGGACACCTATAAACATATATACGAAGCTTTAGGCCTTAGACTCAATATCGACAAAACCAAAATCCTGGTAAGTCCGCCAGAATGCCTTCAAACAGATATCAGCCTGGACAATGAAACTCTAGAACAGGTCGAGCAGTTCAAATACTTGGGAGGCTTCATAAATACTAGGGCTAACCTTGACATGGAAATACACAACCGTATCAATTCGGCATCACGGGCATTCTGGAAGCTGAAGGACAGAGTGTTCCAAAATCACGACCTCAATCTGAAGACCAAGACAGCTGCTTACAGAGCAGTGGTCCTCCCAACGCTTCTTTACGGAAGCGAAAGCTGGACTCCCTACAGGCGACATATTAAACAGCTTGAACAGACGCAGCAACGTCATCTAAGACAGATAATGCACATCAGATGGTTCCACAAAGTTTCGAATGCAGAAGTCTTGCAGCGCGCGAGTTGTACAACAATTGAGACTCAAGTAACGAGGGCCCGACTCAGATGGAGCGGCCACATTCTGAGGATGCAAGACACAAGACTCCCCAAAATAGCTCTATACGGCGAACTCACTGAGGGAGCCCGGAAACCAGGAGGCCAGTATAAGCGGTTTAAGGATACACTACATCAATCCCTAAAATCAGTTAATGCTAATCATAACTGGGAACAACTAGCGTTAGACAGGTCACAGTGGAGGTCTTTGGTCCACAGTTATAATGGATACAGCGGCGGCCAGATCTGGTTGGAGACTATCCATGCCCTGAGTGTGGAAGAATCTGCAGGTCACGGTTGGGTCTCTTTAGTCACAGGAGGGCACACAGTCGCAACTAGCACTAAGAAGTTACAAGTCTGTTCGATTTTTTTTTTCCTTCTTCTTTTTGTAGATTTATTCCCGGTAACGGGATACAGCAATGAATGAATGGATACAGCCGTCCCGAATTCTTGGTTCTCCAAAAGCCACCAATATACCTATTTCCCTTAGCTGCCAAGGGTGAGTCAAGATATCTTGTATGAATTGTGATTCCATATTTTATGATCCTATTTACAATCCGTTCCGTTCAAAACGAAACCAGCTTCTTTCTAGAAAAAAATACAGTCCACTCATTACGAAACATTGTCAATAATCTAATATGATGCTCTCTGTAATAAAATTCATAGATCATGCTACGCGATTTCTCGTATCAAACAATCCATGCCTCACTCGACGTTGCTTTCTATTCACTACGGCCTGGTATACTGCTACCTCTCCTACAACGTCATATTTTTTGGTAACTCTGTACAGAGCAAGAGAGTTTTCATTGCTCGAAAGAGAGTCACGGAGTTGTAGACCATTCTTACATTCTTAAATTTCCGTGTATTTATATTTGTATATGTGCTAGTGTACATGAAAACGAATCGTGGTTCGGTGGTCAAAAATTCCTAATTTCACGACTACCAGACCAGAGGCGCGAGATTGCTTGGAGTGTTCCCTTGCATAGGACAAAATAAATTTGAGTCGTCTATGTCATATCAGCGCCTCGTCTTGCTCAACCACGTGCCTAATAAATATAAAGTTCTGACCCTTAGCGGAACATTCACTTATCACAGATCATCTCAGATATCGAATAGATTAAGATCTGCTGGAGCCCGTCCATGTTTGTTGGCTCCTGGGTTGTGTTCGGAATCAACGTCAGTTTTTTCTTATGTCATCAACCAGCCCTTTGCATCCACTGCTGGATATAGGCCTCCCTCATTTCTGCCCACTGTCCTCTATTCTGAGCGCTCTGCATCCAGTTTGTGGTCATCCTCTTGATATCGTCAGTCCATCGCGTGGGAGGTCTTCCTCTGTTTTTTTTGTCGGTTCTTGGTCTCCATTCGAACAGCCTCTTTGTCCATCGTCCATCCGCCATCCGTGCCACATGCCCAGCCCAGTTCCACTTGAGCCTAGCTATCTGACAGATAACATCCGTGACTCCTGTTCTCACCCGTAAGTCCTAATTTTTAATGTGGTCTCGAAGTGACACATTGAGCATAGATCTTTCCATCTTGCGTTGCGCAATTCTGAGCTTCTTGGCAGACGTGACAGTTAGAGTTAAAGTTTCGGCGCCGTAGGTCATAACTGGCAAAATGCACTGGTCAAATACCCTTACTGGGAGATTACTCTTAAACACACCCCCAAGTCTGCCATACGCGGCCCAAGAAAGCGTGTTTGGTTGTCTCTCGAGATTCGTATTTCATGACCAAGTTATATGTATTTATCCACCAACTCCACTAGGGACAAGATTCGTCATGAACTTTGTCTTGGATATGTTAATTTTCAGCCCGATCTGAGCACATACTTCCCGAAGATCTTCAATCTTCAATATTTTCCTGATATCTTGTAAGTTGTCAGCGAACAGAGCTATATCATCTGCGAAACGCAGATTTTTTAAGTTCGAGCCATCTATATTTGAACCCCTTCCGCTCCATTCAAGCATCTTCAAGGCGCTCTCCAAAACAGCTATAAACAATTTGGGTGATATAGTATCCCCCTGTCGTACTCCTCTACCGATTCTTATGGGGTTGGTGTTTTCGTGCAATCTAACCATCATGGTAGCATTTTTATATATATTATATATTAGTTTGGTATAGCGATAGTCTACCCTGCACTTTTGTAAGGAGTCCAATACTGCACTCTACTCAACAGTATCAAATGCCTTGTGGAAGTCCACAAAGGCAATGACTAGCGGCCTATTATATTCTATGGATTTCTCGATCACAGTTTTGATGCTCTGAAGATTGTCATTAGTTCCAGAACCTCTGCGGAACCCAGCCGTTCTATGGGTTGGTAAAAATCTAATTTGTTCTCCAAGCGTGTAGTAATAATTCTCGTGAAGAGTTTATGAAGATGGCTGAGTAAGCTTATTGGTCGATTGTTTTCCAGTTTCGCTGAATCTCCTTTCTTGTGAATCAAGATCACGATGGCGCTGTTCCACTTCTCTGTTATTGTGCTGTTAAAGAGACAGAGATTAAAAAGCTTCGCTATTTTCTTGAGTAAACAGTGACCACCTATCTTAACTGCATCGGCAACCACACAGTCCTCTCCAGGGGCTTTGTTGTTTTTTGTTTTCCTCAGAGCCAGGCATTTCTTCTGACCCTTGGTTAACGACGCCTCCTTTACTCGTCAATATCTCTAACCCTGTTTCTGAGTCTGAGTTAACTTTATTCTGGCTTTTATATAGTAGGTGGTAAAAGTCCTCAACTATCCTACAAATTTCTTTTCTGTTTGTTGTAATATGCCCGTTTTTGTCCTTCACCTTCGTCATTTGTTTTTTCCAGTTTCCAATTTTCTACGTAAGACCTTCATACTTTTGTTGCTTTCTATTGTTGTTTCGATCTCATCTTGGTTGTACGCTCTAATGTCGCGTCTGATAGCTTTTGATACTTCTCTGTTAATCTGTCTCAGTTCTTCAGCAGTAGTTATTTCTTCACTTCTCATGTCTCTTCTTTGTTTCATTTTCCGCATAGTGGCTTCGCTTAATTTCGATTCTTTCTTGGTTCTTGGGCAGTAAATATTTTGACTCTCTATTAGGGCAGTACTGATGGTCTCGTTCAGGACATTGATCCTCTTCTGGTTTGGTGTCATCCAGCCTATTTGAGATGTATTACTGGAAGCCGACCATGTCCGATGGGCTCATCCATGGTCTGTCACTGTCAGTCTTTCTGATCAGCTTGTGCCGTTCTTTACCGACGTCAATCATTAATTTAGCTCTTACAATCCTGTGGACACTTCGGATGGATACCTTGTTCAACACTGACACGTCTTTAACTATGTGACTTTTGTCGGTGATTATGAAATCTATTTCATTTTTTGTTCGTCCATCCGGGCTCCTCCATGTCCATCTCCTATTTGGTCTCTTAGGAAAGAAGATATTCATTTGGAATATGTTGTTTTGCAGCAGGAAACCAAGCAATGTTTCACCTCTATCATTTCTTCTCTCCAGTCCATAGTTTCCCAGCGAGAACTCAACAACATCCGACCTCGTTTCCACCTTGGCATTGAATGATTTCAATTTTCAATTTTATGTGGTGATCCACGTAGAATTCTATAATGTGCCTGCTGATTGCTGAGAGCATCTCTGATGTCGTCGTAAAACAGATCTACTCCTTCGTCAGTATGGTCCGAGGTAGGCGCGTAAACTTGTATAATTTTGATATTATATCTTGCGTTAAGTTTGAGGACAAGGCATATTACTCTTGTGGAGATTTTCTTCAGAGACAAAATGCTTGTTCTGTGACGCTTATGTATCAGAAAACCAGTTTCCCCTACTGAGCTATTTTCATCTCCTACGTAGTAGAAACTGTGGCCAGATTTTAAAGTAATGAGTTTTTCTCCGCGCCTTCTAACCTCGCTAAGACCCATGATATCCCACTTGATATTCTCTAGTTCGCACTCAAGTTCAGTTAATCGTTTATTCGAAAGCAATGACAGTACATTGTTCATTTTGTTCCTTTCACTTTTCTTAGGTTTCTTCGCCAGATGATTGTCCCCCCCAGAATCCATGGGACAGACTGATTTAACATCTGTGCGAGATTCTGAAGATAGTCTTCTACTCGCCTGGGGTACTTGAGTGTTTTTACCTGGCATTTTCATAAGGTGTATTTAGCCATAGAACACCACGTTGGCTAGACGTCTTGGTGATCGCATAATCCAGCCGCCCAGTCTGGGTCAGACGCTGTTTGCTGCCGCCCATTATGGGTCAGACGCCGCAGTGCTATTTTTCGTCCGCCCCGGCTATTTATTTGATTTCACCGGTACCACCCATATCTGGGAGGGCGTTGTGTTCGGAATCAACGTCAATTTTTTTCTTATGTACTAGGGGGAAATCTGCAGGACAGACGAACACAGCCTCTCCCGAGGGGGAGCAGTGTAGGGATTCTCACTCTCTGAGCTCGAGACCCACTAAAAACCCTTAACTACTTCTTCATAGGTTCCGGGCATTTTGCCTATTAACCAGTTGACTCTTATGGTTTCTGGACTCTCACACGATCATAGTCGTGTTGATAGTTGTATGCTGCCTATATCTTTTATAGGTTAAGCTCTTCTTTGGTTACATTTGAATCCTTATTTGATCTCTCGGTCTTCGGTGGTAGGATCTTGACCTTCTAGCTTCTTCCGTTGGATCGTAGTCGACTAATCTTCGTAGTTTCTCATTTGGATGTGTCAACGTCGAACGTTGCCAAACGCGCTCTTTAACGGGACTTAACGATCCGACAACCAATAGAACAACCGTTTCAGACGTCGGACGCACACTGGGCGATGATTCGACGTTGATTCCGAACACAACCCTGGTGGTGGTCGGGTTCGGGCCGCTACTCGGCTCCTTGCTATCGGTTGGATTCCTAATCCACCCGCACTTCCTCTCGAAGCAGACGGCGTTCGTCTACATTTCCCATTTATTTGCGTACAGTTCTCGTCGTTCCCAGCAATACCATTTTCTGCATGACTCTATAGATATTTTCGTCCGACTGAAGTTTCCTCAAGTTCTCCGGCAGCTTCCTCAGTATCAGGCCTGGAGATGAAATGACAATAGTGATGGTCTTGATCTCTTTCAACTGCCACTGTCTCCTGATTTGTTTCTCTAGATATCTGTATTTTGAAAGTTTTTCGGTGTGCCTATCTAGAAGATTGTTATCATTTGAAATCGCCACATCGATGAATAGTGCTCTGTTCTAATTTTTCTTCCGCAATACGAGGTTAGGTCCCTGTTCATATCCCTATGACCCTACCAGCGCAGTGAACTTTATTATTTACTTACATAGATTTCGATGGGATTTCCGAGAGGTCCTTGCGCCGTTATGGTTTCCAGTGAAACACTGTCCTGTTTTATGTAAGCGAATCTAGTTCCTGCCCCAGCAAAGAAACGGCTCGTCGTAGAAAATTTCCAGTCGCCATTTATGATGAAAGTACTATTCACCTCCTTCAGCGCTGCAAAAAATGAAGAAAATAGAAAATATCGAATGGAAAATGTGGGACATCAACGTTTATTATCGAGTGTAAGATTATTTCAATGTGGAATAAAGCGATGGAAAGGATGTAGAAGGTATAGTGGGAATAGACGTTTGGAAAAAATATGGTATGGATTTGGAATGTATATCGTGCATACTTTCATTCATTTACATTGCACAATATTTTAGGTAGAAGGAAAGGAAGGATACGGAAAGGATATGGAATGTATGGTGAGAATCAACCTTAATATCGCCCTTCTATTGGTTTCAAATTTATCTTAGATAAGTTATGCATATAACATGGATTTGAAGTATATTTCCTTAGATTGGAAAGGAAGTTATCTTAGTACATACATTATTTTTTAAATTATTGTGGTGGAAATTGTGTATGTGGAAATGATCATTCTATTTTATTATTTTTTATTTATTCAAGAATGAGAACACTAACCGGTGAGAACAACCAGAAGCAGTGTCCACTTATAAAAGTCTACATAGACAGTTTTACAAATTAAACATACTCTCTAGTGATAGCTTAGACAAATAATAATTAGAAAATCACCTAAAAATATCCTTAACAACCTTTCTAAAGGAGCAAACGCTCCTACCTGAAAAGAGGTTAATAGACCCCTGATAACAGTCACAAAATTCTGGTATTCTGGATATGGGAGAATACTTCGCACTGTTGGTTCTGTAGGCAGGTAAGTGAAATGGGACATGCTTCCTAAGATGTCTAGCGGGAACATGAAAGTCAACTGCCTGCAGAATTTCAGGACAATCTATTTGGTTGGCAAAATTTCAAGGTGATATCATTCACCTTTCGTCTATTTTTTAAGCTAATCATTCCAAAGTTGTTTAGGCGCAAACAATAATTATCAACCGGAAACCTGTTTTACAGCTCAAAAACCTGAGGAACCTACCTTGCACCCTTTCCAACCTTTCAATATAGGTCTCATAATGGGGACACCAAATTGAAGATGCAAAATTGAGTTTGCTATATACAAATGCATAATAGAGAGATAAAATAGCCTCACGATTTCTGAACTGACGACATTGCCTCACAACAAATCCAAGCACTCGATTACTTTCACAAACCATAATATTGATATGTCCATCAAATAGAAGCTAGGAATCAAGTAGTACGCCCAAATCCCTGACTATGTCAGCTCGGTTTAAGATGGTTTCGGACACAGAGTACTGAAAGCGAATTTTAGTTCTATTCCGTGTGAACGAGATCACATAACACTTGGCTATGTTCAGATGTAAGCCTATAGACTCACAAAACTTTACAAGGCCATCTAGATCACCCTGCAAACCCAAGCAGTCCCGTATATCTCTCAGCAGCTCTTAATCCTATTTATATAAATGATAAATAAGAGTGGGCCCAAATGGGAACCCTAAGGCACACCAGATGTTGAAAAAAACCTAGAATCTAGACCTGAACTTACCTATCCTGATGTATTGTGACCTATTCGTCAAATAAGATCGAAACCAGTTTAACAAGGATCCACCAACACCAACATACTCAAGCTCATGCAAAAGTATATTAATATTTATTCGGTCGAAGGCCTTACAAAAGTCCGTATAAACTGTGTCCACCTGAACTCCCTGATCAAGATTACTTTGTGCATATTCTATAAAGTTTATAAGATTAGTTTTCACTGATCTACCTTTGACGAAACCATGCTGTTCGGTTATTATTCGAGTTTTAAAATGGGAGAGCAAGTGGGTATGAATGGTTGATTCCAACACTTTTTTCAAAATACACAGCTTACTGATAGAACGATAGTTTTCTATTTGATCCCTATTACCAGTTTTGCAGATAGGGGTTATACAGGAGGTCTTCCAGATGTCAGGGAATAAGCCACTGCGAAGAGACTTATTAAAGATCAACGCTATTGGAATATTCAGAGAGAAACTACATTTCTTAGCGAAAGTTGGGGGAATAGAATCAGGACCCGCTCCTTTCTTTTCGTCCAAACTCATCAATTTTTCCTTGACTTCTTCGGTGGCGATATGGAAGGAATTCGAAACTGTTAATCCCAGGACTCCCACCAGTGGAAGGATTAGGCTTAGTGTAGACGCTCTCAAAGTAATCGGCGAATAAATTACAAATCTCCTCGCCTGACTCACCGACAAGCTGTCAATATGACATCCTGCTAGGAAATCCAGCTTCCTTAGAACAAACAGAAACGAAGTCAAATAACATTTTGGAATTTGTCTTGAGCTCAGCTTGAACAGATGTTAAGTATCTACTATAATCAGATCTAATGAGCGATTTAGTTTTTTATCGGAGAACTTGAAATATCTTAAAATATAAAAATAATTACCATATATTTTCCATTTTTTATGAAATTTATTTTTCCGTTTTATCAATTTTATGGTTTCATTAGAGAAATAAGATGGATAGCTCTTAACTTTCCTAACTACAGGAACATTTTCATCAATTGCCTTATTCAAAATTTTATATGAAACAACTAAATCATCATTTACAAGTATATTAAGTAAAAACTCATCGATTGAACTATAATTCGCTCTCCGGAAATTATAAAAGGTTTTATTCTGCTGCAGCGGCTTGAGGAGACCTACACCAAATAGACATTCTAGAGATGCATGACTTCTGTCCTCAGGTACAAATGGATCAACACATCTCATCAAATTATTAACTCTGGAGGTGTACATAATCAAGAATTCTATTATTTTTATTAACCACTTCATTGAACTGTATTAACTCAAGAAATGAAAATGGCAGTACTTTTATTATCCACGTTCATGGGCAACGAGAATTCTGTTAATACTAAGATGGTAAACATTTTTTGTTGTTTTATTTTCGTCAGCATCAGAACATACATTCTATGAACTAATTTATCAACATTTAAAATATCGCGTGACAAGTCCCCTCCATTGAGAGAATCTTCTAGTTATTCAGTAAGTCAGCTAAATTCTTCTTAATCTTCTAGGCTGCTTGTCTGATGGAAGTGGTTGCAAAAGCATATTTGTATGCCCTTCCAATCTTGTGTAATGTTTGGTGCTTTTGTTTTTTATGACTTCATGGACGTATAGTATTCTTAGATCTTCGTGTGGCGTTTGATTAGTTACGAACCAAGGTGCGTTAGCCATCATTCGGAGATCTTCCGATTGGGATCTTTGTATAATAGCTACGTTCGATTTGCTGGCACATTCCAAAATTTCTTTTCCATAGGACCATATTGGTGTGGTCGAGGGTGTGATAACAGTTTTGTACAACAAAATCTTATTTTCTAATGAAAGTTTTGATCTTCTTCCCGAAAGCCAACGTATTCATCTTATTTTCAGGTCTATTTGTTTTCTTTTCTTCTTGATGTGCTCTTTTCAAGTCAGACGAGTGTCCAAATGAAACCTTATTGAATGAATTTTCCATACTAATTAACAGTGCCTAAAAAATATGATGGATGTGATGTATCTGAATAAATTCCCTTTTTATTCAGATGGTTTTGCAATTTTATGTATAAAACAGAAATTTTTTGCATATTCATGAAAAAAACCCAAAATTTTCAATGATGTGTTGACCGACCGTTGTTGCCGTTCAAGATTTTTGGGGGACATCCGTTATATTACTCACTAGTGTATGCTCACACTGTCTTCAAGACTGTTTTGTGGGGATTCATCTCAGAGCCCTGCTATTTTGTTGCACAGAAAAACACTCGAGATGGTCCCAATTCCTAAGAAAACGTTGAAGTTCGACACAAAAATATTTCTTTCGAACTGTCAGAATTATGTGAGATGAAAGACAGAATTATTCTGAGTTAGAAGTTAAAATTCTGCAATACAACTCAGAATTCCAAGTTGCAAATTGTAATTCTGGGTTGAAATCGAAATTCTGAGAATGTAGGCAGAAATCAGACTTCCACATCTGAATTTTGAGATGGAGAGTTTGATAATAAAAAAGCGTTAGTGGAAAGGTGGAACAAAATTGGTTTTATACGTAAATGATCCTTAGGCGGAATCCAAAGGAAATCAAACTATTGGCTGTGTTTCATTCGCTCCATGAAAGTGTTATTGGGAGCATGATGGACGTACTTATTAGATTCTATTTCACACTTAATCACTCACTAGAACGAGCAAGAAGAACGATACAAATCAAATGCTAACTGCTTTTTCAGCATTTCTTTTAATTGCTTCTCATATTACAGACTTGCAAACCAGAAATCTGATTTCTGTGTATTTCATTACACCAGACCAAATTGCCCTGAAAAAGACAAAAAAAAAGGGTTGAAACGTCGGGGATTTAAAAAGTGTGTATAATTCACAATGTTGAATGACAAATGTAAATCATTTGTCGAGGGGTGAAGTACCAACCCGGCGCGTTGGGTTGTCCAAACTGAGACAACCAGGAGGCAGAGATGACCCACTGAAAAAGGGGCTCAGTGGAGCTGGGATGCGGAGAGACCTACAACTCCTCTAGGAATACCCTGGGACCATCCTGAAAGCCGAGCAACTCTCTCCACTCTGGAGGACTTTTTGGTGGAAGTCATGTTACAGAGCACAACGAGAGGAATCCACTTCGCTGGCGTTTATTCCCGTTGTGGAATGATGCTGTTGGATTGTGGATGCCAAGAGTCGGCAGACTGGCTCATAGAGTCAGTACTGCATCTGTAATCTTGAGAAGGACCCGAATTGGTAGCATTCATAAAATCTTTCATCTCCACCAGAATAACGCAGGTAAACCTGGATCTGGAAAGTAATCTGAGTGTTTTCTGTGTGGGCACCAAACAATTTGGCGATGCTTCTTGATATCTGACCAAAAAACCTCACGCTCTTATAGTTCTTCTGCTGAATTGGACCCCGTGAGTGACTTGTCTAATTGTTTAGTCATGTTTTTCTTGTATATACGGTTTACATATATTCTTTTGGCAATCTGATGTATAATTGTATAAATGCCAATTTTTTTTTAAAGTTGGTGGGACTAAGTGAAACGTTGAACAATCTATGGAACATGGAATAAAATGAGGAGAATTTTGGACTCTACAGGTGGTTTCATGTGAAAAGTAATATGAAGTCAGTAGTTGTAAAGATGGCAAACGGTTACTCACTTCTAATTTATACGTAAACTTGATGGAAGGGTGAATACTGTTCAACATATCGAGAAAACTTTTCAATTAATCTTGGGTGCCCTTGAGATTGGCGAAAACATCATCAAAATGTAACGGTACCACCTTGAAATGTGCTTAAAGAATAAACTTGTTATAGACAAGTTTTGTTCAGACTTTGACATGAATGTTTCAGAAGGAAACGGTGATATGCTGGAATCCATGGGTAATCCCCCAATTTGGCGGTAATATTCATTCTCAAACTGGAAAAAGTTTTGTTTAACGACAAGGTCTAACAAAGCACACAATATAAAATTATATGAGTGTGAAGGACAGACTTACCAGAGATCAGCTGTCGTACTATCTCCAAACATTCATCTGGAGAAATACTAAGGAAAAGGTTAGCGACATCAAAGGAAACAAGCACACAGTCTGATGTAATAGTAGGATTGCTCAAATTACATATAGGCTTCAAAGACTTCTTGATAGAAGAAGGAGCAGGCTTGAGCAGGAAATGGCTCTCTGCGTTGCTCGAGTTACGTCTCAGACCTTGTCGTCTCAGGTTACCTGTGCCACAAGATAATCTAGTCGTAGCCGCAACCAAAGTTGCACTGACAGCGTTGCCAGTGCAGCTTTTGAACACCTTCTAACGCAGCTCCTACAAAAAGATGGATCAGTCGAACAGGACAAAATTCGTATCCGGAGGTAAAATACCCTCCCATTCGGATCTCCGGGGGAGGGTGCCTGAGCGAGTGAATCATCGAACAAACACCAATGAAAAGCACATAGCTTTTGCAGCATGGAACGTCAGAACCTTGCTAGACAACCCCAAGGCCGACCGACCAGAGAGGCGTACTGCCCTAATCGATAAGGAACTGCAACGAACATCCATTGCAATAGTTGCTTTAAGCGAAACACGCTTTTCGGACGAAGGTAGCTTGGTAGAACAAGCGTATACATTTTTCTGGAAAGGCTTGCCGGAAGGCGAAATCAGACAACATGGCGTAGGCTTTGCCATTAGAAACGACCTGGCCGCTAAACTTACCGAAAATCCAGTTGGTATCTCAGAACGTTTAATGACCCTACGTTTTCCTGCAGCGAATAACACGTTTGTGAACATCATTGCAGTATACGCACCCACTTTGAACTCCTCTGACAACTTAAAGGACACTTTTTACGAAACACTCGTTGCTACATTATTTAAAATCCCAAAACGGGAACGAATAATTCTCCTTGGAGACTTCAACGCTAGAGTGGGCAGAGGTCAAGACTCAGAACTATGGCCGGGAATAATAGGGAAACACGGCACAGACAGCATCAATTCGAATGGAGAACGTCTGCTGGCTCTTTGTGCAGAACACAATCTGTGTATAACGAACACCCATTTTATTACGAGACCCAATTCAAGGGGGACCTGGCGCCACCCGCGCTCAGGGCATTGGCATACCCTCGACTATGTGATCGTGAGAAGGAAAGATCTGAAAGAGGTGTTGGTCACTAAACCCAGAGCAGATCTGGAGTGCTGGACTGATCATAGGCTGGTAATCTCGAAAATGAAAATCTCAATGCGCCCAAAATATCAACGCAAGCCGAAGTATCTAAGAGAGCGCCTTCAAATATCCAAACTACAAAACCCTTCTACAAAGGACAGATTCACAGCTGCCGTCAAAGATAGCCTAACACCACCGGATTATAACGACGACATTGAGACTCATTGGCTCCGTTTCAAGTCATCCCTTACAAATACAGCGAAGGAAATACTGGGCACGGAACGCTCCCGAAAATCCCCAGACTGGTTTGCCGACAGCGAAACTCATATCGCACCCCTTTTGGACGCAAAACACAAAGCGATGAAAACCGCAATTAACAAGCCTGGCGATGTTGCAGCCCAAATAGGTTTCATAAACATAAAACGTGAGGTCCGTCAAGAAATAAGAAAAATCAAGGACAGCTGGTGGAAAGAAAAAGCTAGAGAAATACAAGCTTACGCCGATAACCATGACAACAGGCGTTTTTTCGAAGCTATTAAAACTGTTTACGGTCCAAGCAGAAAAGCTAGCTTTCCTATAAGAGATGCTCATGGAGCTATTCTAACTGATGATAGAAAAATTCTCGAAAGATGGAAGGAGCATTACTCACAGGTCTTGAATCAAAATAACGACTCGGATTTATCCATTTTAGACCTGCTTCCCGCGTATAGTCCGATGACATCGCTTGATGACGAAATTTCAATGTCGGAAATCATAAGCGCGATTAAAAATATGAAAAATGATAAGTCCCCTGGTCTAGACGGCATTCCGGCGGAGATATTCAAAGCCTTGGATGAGGACATTGTCAATAGTCTCCTAATACTATTCCGCAAGATCTGGGAACAGGGAGATGTGCCACAAGACTTCAGAGACGCTTTAGTTATCAACCTCTATAAGAACAAAGGCGATACGTCGAATTGCAACAATTACAGGGGCATATCGTTGCTTAATGTGGCCGGTAAAATTCTCTCGAAGATTATGGCTAATCGTCTGGTTCCACTCTTAGAGAGGCTTTTACCTGAATCCCAGTGCGGCTTTCGACCAAATCGAGGTACGGTGGACCCAATTTTTACACTGCGACAGCTACAAGAAAAGGCCCGTGAACAACAATCAAGGATTTATACAGCCTTCATCGATTTAAGCAAGGCATTCGACTCGGTGAATCGGAGAGCGCTCTGGAAAATCATGGCACGTCTATGAGTACCCGAAAAATTCCTAGCAGTGTGTAAAAGCCTTCATACCAACAACACCGCTAGAATACAGCATAATGGCTCTACAACCGACCATTTCTCAACCAACTCTGGAATAAAACAAGGCTGCGTATTAGCGCCTTTACTGTTCAATATTTTCGCCATAGCTGTATCGATAATTGCTGACATGAGCATGCCCGTAAGAGGTGTTGGGATAAGATTCAGATTTGATGGAGGCCTGTTTAACCTGAAGCGCCTCAGAGCAAAAACCCGTACCAAGTTTATCACGGAACTTCAATATGCAGACGACTGTTCACTCATCGCTAGCAGCTCAGAGGATCTACAGATAATGATGGACACCTATAAACATATATACGAAGCTTTAGGCCTTAGACTCAATATTGACAAGACCAAAATCCTGGTAAGTCCGCCAGAAAGCCTTCAAACAGATATCAGCCTGGACAATGAAACTCTAGAACAGGTTGAGCAGTTCAAATACTTGGGAAGCTTCATAAATACTAGGGCTAACCTTGACACGGAAATACACAACCGTATCAATTCGGCATCACGGGCATTCTGGAAGCTGAAGGACAGAGTGTTCCAAAATCACGACCTCAATCTGAAGACCAAGACAGCTGTTTACAGAGCAGTGGTCCTCCCAACGCTTCTTTACGGAAGCGAAAGCTGGACTCCCTACAGGCGACATATTAAACAGCTTGAACAGACGCAGCAACGTCATCTAAGACAGATAATGCACATCAGATGGTTCCACAAAGTTTCGAATGCAGAAGTCTTGCAGCGCGCGAGTTGTACAACAATTGAGACTCAAGTAACGAGGGCCCGACTCAGATGGAGCGGCCACATTCTGAGGATGCAAGACACAAGACTCCCCAAAATAGCTCTATACGGCGAACTCACTGAGGGAGCCCGGAAACCAGGAGGCCAGTATAAGCGGTTTAAGGATACACTACATCAATCCCTAAAATCAGTTAATGCTAATCATAACTGGGAACAACTAGCGTTAGACAGGTCACAGTGGAGGTCTTTGGTCCACAGTTATAGTGGAGAATCGAGAAGGATACAGCGGCGGCCAGATCTGGTTGGAGACTATCCATGCCCTGAGTGTGGAAGGATCTGCAGGTCACGGTTGGGTCTCTTTAGTCACAGGAGGGCACACAGTCGCAACTATCACTAAGAAGTTACAAGTCTGTTCGAATTTTTTTTTTTTTTTTTCTTCTTCTTTTTGTAGATTTATTCCCGGTAACGGGATACAGCAATGAATGAATGAATGAATGAATGATAGAAAACGCACTCTAAAAATTCAAACAGGATGGGAGAAAAGCGGAAAACATGAAAGCCGGGGAACCCGTGAAGGATACAATAGGTCTAACTGGGCAATTGGGTTCATGAATTCTTGGTAGACAAGAAAGGAGGGGGTTGTGGGGTTCATTGGAAGTGAATTTTAAAATCTCAAAAGTACAGCAGCGTAAATGAACAGACTAAATTAGAGTGTTTTCCTTTTTCAATTCAATACAGGGTATATAAATTTTGATATATTTTGTTGTGTTTCAGTTTATTCGTGAACTTCCGATTGTGTTGTAGTTTCGGACAATATTAAGGTTGGAACGGCACGACATCTGAATTTTCGTTCTAGGTGTTCATGTGTTTTCGCAAATTCCTCCTTTTTGTTTAACATTCATTTATTTATCCATTCAATCATACGCCAAAGCCATTGTATATTAACGGAAAATATTTATTTTTCCAACATAAAGTCATCTACATCCAAAAAAAAATCGAACAAATAATATTTACCCGTGTAGAAGTACAAGCAATCACCCATAAAGAGTTTAATTTTTCAACATTTTACACTTTCTAAATCTGAAAATAAATTTTGAGCAATAGGTAAATTTCGAGATACCAGGCAACTAGTTAGACCTTGAGATTCGAAGTATTTCTTCAAAGTGAATATAAATACTGCGAATATATCAGCCTGACATTCGTTCGTCAGCCGAAGTGCTCTTGATAAAGGACTGTGAAAACTATAATTGTTTGGAGCAAAGCTTATGTGGAACACCTTTCGAGTTCTAAGGAGCGCTGAGCTACAATTAAGGTTTATTCTGGTCAAAAAATATCTGCAGTCAATGAGGTTATCCAGCAGTTTGAAAATAAGCATGGTTATCTCTTCTCAAATCTAAAGATCGCAGTCAAGTCGCAGTCAAGTAACAATTCTGTAGTTTCTTGTATAAGATCCATTTCAAAAATTTCCCCTGCACTCTTTTTCGAATCGAAGTAAACTCCTAAATCTTTGATGCATTCACGCTAATTAGAGTGTGCTGATACAAATGATATCTGAACTTGTATGGAAATCTTACAGCGGGTTTCATAAAACTTTGATTATCCGATCAACGATCAAAACGAAATCACAGAAAATGGAAGTATAAACATCATAATTTGATGCGAAAATGATATTCTGAATGATCATGACTGAATTATAGATTCGTCAGTTGATTCCCCGATTAAGCTTTGGCTGAGTTCGGCTTGAAGTTCTACAGATCGAACGGAGAGAGCACGGGGAACGTGACGTCATTATTAGATCTCGTTCCCGGTCATTTTCAAAGCCGAACGTACTGGGAGTTCTCTGTAGACATAACCTAGGTGTTTCAAATGGTTGTCAAGACGAGATGACAACTTTTTGCCGCGTCCTATTTTGGCACTCCGAAAATAATTTTATACAGGGTGTTTCATGAGTCGTTGCCCATAGCCCAATGGTGAATGCAGGTCATCCAGGCATTTCAAAACACTTGCTTGTTGTGTATCCTAAGGCTATTAGTTTCGGAGATACGGGGTGATTCATGAATATTGGCCTAAACTTGCGATAGCCATAACTCTGGAATGCAAGGTCCAATTTCGATCAAACTTTATGGGTTTGTTCACTTCAGAAAGCTCTTCCAAACGGTTTATGAAATATTAATATTTTCAGGGCAGTACTCAAAATATCCGGATTTTACATTCAAGCTCCAGAATCGATATTTTTCACATCCCTTACAGAAATTTCGTTATTACCATGAAAAACTACATAACTCATTCTAAGTAATTCAATTTCCACTTTGCATGACACACTTGTCACAAGGGAATAGGAACCGAACGAATTCATATTTTATATTATTTTTTCGAAATGCGCTCCTGTTTTTATTCCTCCGGTGATAATTTTTATTGTTCATTGCCGAGGTTCTGAATTATTTTAAATTCTGTTCAATTCTTCTTCATTTCAAACCCTCAGCACACACTGAGTGTTCGTTAAAAAGTGTTTAAAAATGCCAAGCCGAGATACAAATGATGGAAAATGTAATCCGTAAGTGTATTTACTTCATAACACACATAACTATAAATTTATTCTTCCGAAAAACCTTTTAATGTCCTTTCATAAAACAACAATGAGGGAATCGAACGAATTCATGTTTTATGTCATTTATTCGAAATGCGGTCCTGTTATTATTCCTTTGGTGATATTATTCATTGTCTTCGGTCGAGAATTAAAATTTTTTTAAATTCTGTTCAACTCTTCTTCATTTTAAACCCTCAGTTCCTACTGAAAAGTGACAGACACTTCTCACTTCACGGGAGCATTTGCGGCAGAGGATAGAAGAAGCCTCTGCAGAAGTTAAACAAAATCCCGATATGATGAGGAGAGCTAGGAAATGTGTCGAAATGGAAGAACTCCATTTTGAAAATCTCTTATGATAGTACATTTTCAGCTCTAATGCAATGGAAGCGAAAATGTTCTGGGATGGGTATACCCCTGAATGATACAAACATTTACACCTTACAGTTTGCGGATGATCAGGTAATAGTCGCAGGAGACAAAGAAGATCTGGAATACATGACACGCAAACTGAAAGAAACATATGAATATTGGGGATTAGAAATGAACCTAGAAAAAACCAAATACCTTTGTATGGGAGACGAAAAGAGTGTACTGGATATTGGGGGTGCAGAAGGCATACAACCTTGCGAGGAGTACAAGTATTTGGGAGTGAAGTTCGACACAAACGGCACAGATGACAATGAGATAAGATCTAGAGTAACAGCGGCAAGAAAAGTGATTGGCTGTTTGAATGGAATATTGTGGAGCAAAAACATAACTAGATCACGAAAGTTCAACATCTACAATACAATGATCAAAAGCCAATTAACATATGGGTCCGAGACATGGAGACTGACAGAAAGAAATAAGAAGAGGATAGATGCTGCAGAGATGGATGCGTTGAGGCGATCGGCTAGAATATCAAGAATGCAAAGAATAAGAAACCAGGAAGTATGTAATAAAATGGGAGTAGAAGGCACAATCATGGATGATATAGAGAGATAATAACTGATCTGGTATGGACATGTTCAACGGATGGGACAAACACGATTACCGAAACAAATAATGGAGTGGATACCAAATATAAAAAGACGAAGAGGAAGACCAAAGAAAAACTGGTTGGAGGGAATACGAAAAGCAATGAGCGATCGAAACTTACAAATAGGACAATAGGAAGATCGCAAACAATGGAATCTAGGCATCGGACAACGACGTCGCGCGTTTTAAACCGATATGCATTTCATTGTTGAAGAATGAATTTTATGTATTTTATGAAGCAAATATACTTACGGATTATATTTTCCAAGATGGCTTACATCATTTGTATGTAAGTTCAATATGTAATTTCAAAAAAACTCACAGCTCGACCTTGCATACTTTTAAACACTCTGAAATTATTCAGAATCACAGCAAAGGACAATAAATACTATTATATCACCGAAGGAATAAAAACAGGACCGCATTTCGAAAAAATGACATAAAATATGAATTCGTCCATTATGTAGTTTTTCATGGCAACAACGAAATTTTTGTGAGGTATGTAAAAAATATAGATTTTGGGGCTTGAATTAAAAATCACGATATTCTGAATATTGCTCTGAAAATATTGATATTTCATGCGCCGTTTGAAAGACCATTCTGAGGTGAACAAATACAACACATTCGATCAAAATCGGACCTTGCCGTCCAGACTTATGGCTATCGCAAATTTAGGCCAATATTCATGAATCACCCCGTATCTCCGAAACTAATAGCCTTAGGATACAAAACAAGCAAGTTTTCTGAAAGACCTGGATGACCTGCATTCACCATTAGGCTATGGCCAACGACTCATGAAACAACCTGTAGAAATATTGATGAAAACCAACGACATTGATATATTTGAATATGCATTCGATAAGTGCAATTTGTAAAAACAATTAGTGATCATTCCGAAATATGGTGTTTTTTTAGAACACGACATATGTAAGAATGGAAAAGTTTGAAAATTGTTTTGGGTATTGGTGCTTTCAAGATTCCCGCAGTTCCTCGGAGCTCAAGAAAACAACAAGCTCAAGAAAACAACCAACGTTTCACAGAAATTTGGTACTGGCCTCATTATGCTGAGCTCAGTTTGCCGTCACCATTAACTAGAGGGGCTGCTAGCTTGTGTGATTCAATTATGTACCAAGAAATAAATAGTAATAACCTAGTAATTTGTTTATATGATATTATTTGTACTATTTGATTTGTGTTTGTTTAAAATTTCATCTGATATTTGAAAGTGCAAAATGAATTTGAACTATGCTATTATAAGATTTTGCGTTGAATTCTTTTTGGATTATGAGGAAGAGGAAAGTAAAGGCATCTGAAATGGTACCAACTTTTGTCTTCAATATCAGATTGAATTCTTCATTGCTTTAATGATTCCGCAGAAAATTTTTTTGAAATCTGAAAAACATCTTCAAATTTTCTCAAATAGGGCATCATTCCAATGTCAATAACTTAGAGATTTTTGCTTCATATTCAGTTGCACCGTGCAAAAAAATCATTTCGTTTTCTAATATTACTACAACTTTTATAAATGAATGAATGTTTATTACTAATGAAAATTACCTCAGTTTTTATTCATACTTTTTAGATAAATCAATGCTTACATTTCTTTGATCTCTTGTTGGAAATGTCTCCATCGAATTCAGAAGGCAATCCTGATAATGTCCTTCCCATCATTTCTTTAATTTCCGTTTCTGCCTCGTTCCAAGGCACTTCTGCAATAGGGGGACCTCCTCCGGTACCCCTTATATGCCTGATTTCATGAGAACTCTTTTTTGTGTGATTTTTTTCAAATTATAGTACTTGGTTTTCAAAACAAATGCAGTTTTTCTGGTTCCGCAAATAGTGTTGAACTCGGTGGATATTTTCTCCCACGTCCGCTTTTTTTCTACATTCGTTACCGCGTTTTTCTTATTTTAAATTATTGTTTCATATTTTTTCACAAGAGATACTAATATTTGGACTTCTCCCTGCGTGAAATTTGCAAATCTCTTTCTTTTTTCCATCTCCATCTTTCTAATCACAATTTATCACCGTCACTCATACAACTCAACTATCTCAACATGAAAAGGATTTTCAAATTTTAAATTTCGAATTGAAAAGTGATCATAGAAATAGCGATATTAATGGTTTTCGTCCCTTCAAACTTGTCAAAATTCATATTTCAAAATCAGTGTGGCCAACACAGAACACTAATGTGGCCCATAAAAACAAACAAATCTATGAATCGACTAATTAACTAATAGTTTTGAAATCCACGGTTATTTTCTCTATGAACAACGCATAACCCATCTCAAACCATACAGTTATAGTTAACCATTGTTTAGATAACCAATGAGTTAAACCAGGAATTAACAACCGGCCCTAAGTCGAACTCAACCTCTATGAAACCAGGGGTGAGTCTCCCAAACCTCATCACCAAGCATTTGTCAACATTAAACATGTGATCAAATTAAACATGTGGTTTTCTAGGTACCGGTTGATTATTTCATTTAGATCCCGCTGAAGGAGTTGGCAATGAACAATAGATTAAATCTGTCTGAATATCATTAGATCGTCAGCGAACAGCAAGAATAGAGGTGAATTGAGAGTCTTAGAACCACTATATGAGTGATAAACTATCTTTATTTGAAGGCTGACATGTTTCGGCGTACTGCTATCTTCAAAGCCATACTAAAATAATTAAAGGCCGAATTAAAACATTGAATGTAGATGTGATCGAGTCGAGAAATATGATCAATATGATCCTGTCTTATGTGAGTTTGAAAATAGTGTTTAGGTCAAATAAAATAAAAACGATGAGACATAAACAAACGAATAAATAAACGAGTAAACAAGAATATGAATCGACTCACAATCAAATAAAGTTTATCGGTTAATAATATTGTTAATGTTAAACAAGTGTTTTCTCGAATCATTCCTTCCATTCGAGTCGAAATAAGCGAGGTCAGGAATGGATATTACACTTGGGTGATCAAAATCTAAGATGTCTAAAATACTGGTGTGTGCACTTGTCACTATTTGCAAGCATCAACATTTCAGAAAATCGGGGATCAGTTTCGTGGCGGCGCCACCATGTCATTTGCTTCGTTCTATCCTTGTTCTACCAGAGGAAGTGGAATGATACATCGATCAACGAGTTCAAATTATGAACTGGCCCATTTTGTCAGCTGTTAAGGAATATTTGTGATTTACAGTATAATTTTCGTTGTAAAAACAAATCTGTCAATATTTCAACACTATCGAATAAGGGTTCGAAGGAGTATTTACTATTCTTCTCCAGAGTAATTACTGTTTGACAAATTGTATTCATGAGGAGGGTAATTCAATTTGATTTAAATAAAACACAGTTATCCAATATATTCAGTTGACGGAAAGGGAATTTTCACTATATCTACTCAGGAAGAATATTTAAAGATCAGACTCGAATAGAGATATGTATTACTGATTCTCAATACATGCTCACAATTTACATTACGTATTTCCAATGCAGTTTCTTTGAAATATTGCTGAAGTTGCCATAAAACTCAGCTATATCCGTCCCGAATGTTCGTTCATCTGATTTGGTTCTGCCTCAAATTCCAACAACACCGAATTCTTAGCTATAATAGTTCTTGATTGTCCATATATTAAACTGAACTTACCGAACGACATGTTAAATAAATGAATGTTCTACACTCTTTCTCGAAACTAATACATTTTCACACACCAATAATCGCTTATAAGTGCAAAATATTCGTAAGTCGTAGGAAAGTATTCAAATTATTTTCAAATATCAATTGACAATGCTCTGTCAAATTCTAAACAGCGCTACCTACAGTGGAAAAAACGAAACTGATCCCATATCCCCACGAAATTAAAAACAAAATCGAATCAGTGAATACACCAGAGTTTTAGACATCTTATCAAAATCTAAGTTAAAAACAAAACAAAAATAATCTGCACAGAAAAGGCTGGGAGATGATATTAGGCTTGTTCGTAGAGTGGTTCAAAACGGTTATGAACTGTACAGAGCAAGCGCATATGGATTTTCGTCCCCCTAAAATGGAATTGCGCTTGCTCTGTACAGTTCAAAACCGTTGTGAACCACTCTACTAACAAACCTGTTATGTGACGTGACAGAGAGGATCATAGAAATGTGTGTTCTTCTTATTAGAAAAATCATTCTTCAGATCAGCATGTGAATGTACGTATGATATAGTCTGTATAACTGAGACATGGCTTGGTGACTCGGTTTTTGATGGTGAATTGTTTCCTCCAGGATATAAAGTAGTGAGATGTGATAGACAGTTTGGTAGGGTTGATAGATCTCGTGGTGGTGGAGTCCTGCTGGCCGCTTCTGACAGTACATCTTTCGGTATTATAGATGGAGCATTTTTAACCGATCGTGTCCCGTTGATAGATGTGGTTTTCTGTCGTTTTACTGAGCCCTGTCCTTTTATTGCCTGTGTAGTTTACATTCCGCCTGATATTTCTGCTTTTCATCTGGAAACTTTTACAACTGCATTGGAGTTGAGTTTCCCTGGAGAGACTATGTTCTTTGTTGGTGACCTCAATTGCCCTGACTTTGTTGATTCTGATTGTGGTCCCAAATCAATTCTTTTGCGGAATCTATGCGATCTCCTGGGTCTGCGGCAGTACAGCTCAGTTCGGAATGAGGATCTCAGGCTGCTAGACTTGGTTCTAGCGAGCAAGAATATTGAGGTGTCAGTCATCCGTTCTGACTCGCCTTTTGTTCCTGAGGACCCCTACCATCCTGCTTTGAGTATGGTCCTAACTGTGGAGTCTTTCAGGCGCCGGGTGAATTTTCCGAGGAAGGATAATTCATTCTATAACTTTAAAAGAGCTGATTGCTCTTCTTTGTCTACGGCAATCAATTCCGTCAATTGGGATATTATAGCAGAATTCGATAATGTTGATGAAGCTTTGGATTTCTACTACAGAAAAGTTTTTGAGATCCTGGATGACCTTGTTAGTAAAAAAACTAACTCTTTGGCAAATCCTAGCTTTCCTGTTTGGTTCACAGGAAAATTAAAGCATATTATTGGCCTAAAGAATTATTACAGAGTGAAGTGGCGTAATACTGGTGAAGAAAAATATTCTGTTGAGTTCAAACGATTGAGAGCGTTGGTCAAGTCTGGAATTGATTTGGAGTACAACAAGTATCTGTCTGAAGTGCAGAGCCAAATAAGATCAAATCCATCTTCACTCTGGAAATATTTAGCTCGAATAAAGGGTTACACTAGAGTACCTGGAGTCTAGAGAGCTAGGGTAATTCCGGTGTTCAAAAAGGGTGACTCGTCTTCTGTGGAAAATAATAGACCTATTTCCATTTTATCGAACTTTGCCAAAGTATATGAAAAGATTCTGTATTCAAGCATTCACCACCATATTAAACAAGGTTTATCATCAGCACAGCATGGTTTTGTCCGAGGAAGGTCGACTGTAACTAACCTAGCCACAATTTCGCGAGTCATAGCAGAGTCCCTTGATGATGGGGGTCAAGTCGATGCGATCTATACAGATTTCTCACGTGCCTTCGATACCGTTGACCATAATTTGCTTTTGAAAAAGCTAGCATCATTTGGTTTTACTCCTAATTTTGTGAAGTTGATTCATTCCTATTTAAGTGGAAGAACTAATTATGTATTCTATAATGGATTCAGATCTTTTGAATATGAACTCGAGTTTGGTGTTCCTCAGGGATCTAACCTCGGACCATTGTTGTTTGTGATTTTCATTGATGACCTTTTATGCTCTCTCAATTGTGGGGCTCTAGCCTATGCTGATGATCTGAAGCTTTTCATGAAAATATTTGGAATTAATGACCAGTTACTTCTTCAGTCAAGTTTGGAATTGGTTCGCGGTTGGTGCTTGCAGAATGGACTTATTTTAAATTTGAAGAAGTGTTTTAAAGTTACTTTCACCAGGAAGGCGCAGCCGCTAGCTTTTGCTCATCACATTGGGAATGATATTATTGCGGTAGGTGATCGTTTTCGTGACCTTGGAGTTTGGTTCGACAGTGAGCTAAGTTTTGTTCAACATGTTGAGGATCTGTGTGCATCTGCTGTAGATCTTTGGGTTTCCTGTTCAGGAGCTTCCGTGAGCTCGACGATCTGTCTGCTCTCAGAAGTGTTTACTTCTCACTTGTTCTCAGTAGGTTGGAATACGCTAACATAATTTGGTTCCCAATTTATGCCACGCATCTTACATCCATTGAGCGAATTCATAGAAAGTTCCTGAAATATGTCGAATATAGGAAGACAAGCATTTATCCTGAGCGTGGTGCTGATCTTTCAAGCATAGCGAGGGAGCTGAGGCTTTCAACCTTAATAGAACGTCAGGTTCAGCAGTGTGCTTCGTGTTTTTTTTTCGGATGAATTATTGTATTGAGGTGCTTGCCATTTTATTTCGTTTTGCCTATGGGGAGTTCAAATGTATTTTTCTTTGAGTTTATGTATTTTGTTAACCTGTTACTGGGATTTTTCGTGTTGGGTAAATAAAGTTATTATTATTATGACTTAAGCAGCGCGGCTTTCACACTCCTCTCCAGAGGAAAATTCACTTATCCCAGATATCTCAGATATCAAAAGGATAAAGCTCTGTTGGAGCCCTTTCCAGGTTTTCGGGCTCGTGGTGGTGGTCGGGTCCGGGTCGCTCCTCGGCTCCCTGCTGTAGGTTGGATTCCTGCTCCACCCGCACTTCCTGTCGGAGCAGACGGTGTTCCTCTGCATTCCCCATGTACTTGCGTACAGTTCTCGCCGTTCCGAGCAGTACCGCCTTCTGCATGACTTTATAAATATTTTCGTCCAAATGAAGTTTCTTCAAGTTCTCTAGTAGTTTCTTCGGTATAAGGCCTGTAGATGAAATTACAATACGGATGGTCTTGGTATCTTTCAGCTTCCACTGTCTGGTTTGTTCCTCGAAATCTCTGTATTTTGAAATTTTTTCAGTGTGCCTATCTAGAAGATTGTTATTATTTGGAATTGCCACGTCGATGAATAGTGCTGTGTCCTCATCCTTATTGAGCAATATGAGATCTGGTCTATTTTGGGTTATTTTTCGGTCTGTGAGAACCGTGCGATCCCAGTAGAGCTTGTGATGTTCATTCTCCAACACAGCATCCGGATGGAAATTGTAATAAGGAACCTTTTTCGAAGTTAGAAGTTGGTGATTTAGTGCCAATTCTTGGTGAAGAATCTTGGCAACATCATGTCTATTTTTGTACTCCGTGCCCGCGAACTTCTGACATCCCCCGGTGATGTGCTGGATAGTTTCATGTGTCGCACAGCCATAAAGAGAGCTATCGTCCGCCACTAGGGCATCCTTGGCGATATATTTCATATAATTTCTTGTTGGAATCAACTGATCCTGGATGGCGAGCATGAAGCCATCTGTCTCAGGAAACAACCTTCCGGAAGTCAACCAGTAGTTCGACGCAGATATGTCGACGTAATCATGGTTGACCTCGTTCTGGTGCCTTTCATGCAAAGGTTTGCCACTCAGTTTCTGCATTTTACTTTCTGCAGAGTGTTCGACGGTTTCCAAGTGATCCTGTTGTAGCTTTTACGGTGTAGAACTATCAGCAACACAAACGACTCGAGTTCTGACGAAGCTGCCTTGTTCAGGAAATATTTTCAAAGTCCTTCAATTTCATGGAACATACGGTTGGACAAATCAACAATTCCTCTACCCCCAAGATGTCGTGGTAGCTCTGTCCGTTCTATTGAGCGTTTGGGGTGATGTTTATTGTGTTTAGCCAGCATCGTCCCTATTTTTCTCTGTAAAGCTGCTAAATCGGTGGTGGTCCAAGAGATGATACCGAATGAGTAGCTCAGCGCCGAGTAAGCGTAGGTATTGATAGCTTTCATCAGATTCTTGATGTTAAGGCCAGTTCTCATTATCCTTCTCAATCTTAGGGTGAACTCCTCCGTTAGTTCTTTCTTCATCTGGCTCTGATTGATTTTTCTTGCCTGTTTTATGCCCAGTCCTGCTACAGCAGGACCACTTGGAAACCGTCGAACACTCTGCAGAAAGTAAAATGCAGAAACTGATTGACAAACCTTTGCATGGGAGGCACCAGAACGAGGTCAACCATGATTTCGTCAACATATCTGCGTCGAACTACTGGTTGACTTCCGGAAGGTTGTTTCCTGAGACAAAGGGCTTCATGCTCGCCATCCAGGATCAGGTTATTCCAACAAGGAACTACATGAAATATATCGCCAAGGATGCCTCAATGGCGTACAAAAATAGACATGATGTTGCCAAGATTCTTCACCAAGAATTGGCACTAAATCACCAACTGTTAACTAATCTAACGAAAAAGGTTCCTTATTACAATTACCTTCCGGATGCTGTATTGGAAAATGAACATCACAAGCTATACTGGGATCTGATCACGGTTCTCACAGACCGGAAAATAACCCACAATAGACCAGATCTCATATTGCTCAATAAGGATGAGGACAAGGATGTTGGTAAATATATTGTCGGGACATGTTTGGCTGGTCGATGTAATTCTTGTGAGTCCATTTATCAATACTCTGACTCCATATGAATCCAAAATTTCAAGCAGGGTTTCTGTATTTTTATTTTTGGTATCAAGAAGGTTAATGTTGAAATCACCTGTGATAATGAATTTTATGTCTTTTTCTGTTATAGTTACATCTAAGATTTCCATTAATCTTTCGAAGAATACCTCTTTGTTTGGGCCATAACTGCTAGGGTGATACAGGCATATTAGGAGCAGTTTGTTTGATGCAGGGGCATAATATTCCAAAGCACTGCATTCGATTTTCTGTGGCATACTCATTCGTTCAATATCCTCCCTTCTTTTACAGTTCACTGCTAGATAGTTTTTCACATAGATGGCGCTACCACCATGTTTATTTCTTGGTCTGCAATAGCTTGAAATGAGCTTATATACCAGAATATTATAGGCAGAGAGTTGTTCCCGATTCTGCCAGTGCTCAGTTATTGCAAGAAAATCTACTTTATATTCAGAAGCCAGTAATTCCAATCCACAAAAAGATGTTGATATGGCCTCAATATTTAGGGGTACTAACTGATTTCGTGGAGCACTGTGGTCTTTCAACTTCTGAAAAAACGTTTCGTTAAATGTAAAGTTCCTTATTATCACACCAATGGGCCAAAAGGATTCATTAGATACCGTTTTATGTGCTTCTTCGGTTAAACCAATGCTGAAAGTTGAGTTCTGTTCGATAGTGTTTAACTTTTTGATAACGAATTGTTCGTAACCTTCTACCCCTTTTAAAAATGATGATATGTCTTGTTCTGATACGTCCTTGCCTGAAATCTTTCCTACATACATCCATCGCCTACGAACTGCACCTTGAATCGATGTATTCTGGTCGATAGCTTTATTACCATAACAAATATTCCTGTTTTATTTCTTTGCAGTTATTTTTATTATTATATTATCAGTTTTAGATTCCTTCTTGTTTACATCTTTTTTTTTGTCGTTACTATTATTTTTTATGTTATTTTCCAAATTCTTAATTTCATCGTGCAATAATTGATAATTTTCCATGAGAATCGAATTTTTACTATTGTATTCCTCCAGTAGAGCTCTGATGTACGAGAGTTCGATTTGTAGAAATCATACAATCGAGGAATTACTTCTGGCATATCATTTACATAAATAAGGTAAAATAATGGACCCAGGATGCTGCCCTGAATCACACCTCTTATTATTTCCGTTATGGTGGATCTATAGTCGATTCCATTAACGTTAAACTCAACATATTGAAAGCGTCCTCGCAAATAACTTTTAATTAAATCCAGCTGTCTATCTCTAATGCCATAGATTTCGAGCTTCGTTATGAGTACCTCATGAATAACCGAGTCAAAAGCCTTGGAGAAGTCAATGAAATACCCCAACAATATATCATCCCCCTCCAAACCCTCAGTCAATGTCTCAATGAGTTTGTAAATGGCCGTTTCAGTGCTTTTACCGGGAATGAAACCGTGTTGCTGACTATTGAACATACCAAACTTCCTGAAGAAACTATATAGTCTATTGTATAGAACTTTTTCAAATATTTTCGAGAAACTGTCAAGTAAACTAATTGGTCTATAATTTCGTAGATCAGTAGGATCATTCTTTTTGAAAGTTGGTTTTATCACAGTTGTTTTGAGTTTTTCAGGAAAAATTCCATATTTAAAACTATTATAATAATATATGCAAGAGGTTGGACTATGTTGTTTATAGTTTTTTTATGACATTTATTGGTATTCCGTCTTGGCCTGTACTTTTTTTATTACTTAGTATTTTCACAACTTGATAAACTTCAGATTCAGTTACGTCGAACATATAGAATGAATTTTCCACGCGCTTTACAAAATTAACATGTGATGGAGAATGCAAGTGAGAATGTGATTCAGGATTTCGAAACACATCACTGAAATTGTTTACAACTTCTTGAGGAGGACCTAGCTTATCAAGTTGATTTATGTTAGTGTTTCTACCAGTTTTGTTATTGATCAGTGACCAAATTGTTCTTCTCTTCTGGTTTGTATACTATATACAAAATACCAGTTAAGTTCTGACAAATATTCATTAAACATTAAACAGGCTTTACAGCGTGCCTCTCTCCAGTGCTAATTTTCAGAGTTAACTTAACATAATAAAACATTTAGCCGAGAGGAATGGCTACGGGTCACAATGGGTGGTGTCCCTTATGTGAAAGTTCGAGAACAGACGTCTAATTAAGGATGCTTCAAGCTTGACACAATCAACAACAGAACCCAAATATATGAAACTTTCATACATAGGACCTATGTATATCAACAAAAATAGGTAATTTACTTAGAGCTCAAGGCATAATACCAGCCTATAAGTCCTTTTATACTTTATATGACCTTCTAGTGCATAACAAAGATCCCATACCTACGTTGCAAAAGAGTGGTGTCTACCGGCTATGCTGTGGCGAAGCTGACTGTGATACAGTGTACATAGGTAGGACCGGACGTGCCCTCCAGCAGCGTGTCTCGTAGCATCTCCGTAGTCAGAAGAGGGATAACTGTGAGAGGTCGGTATTTGGGAAGCACCTCCGACTCTCGGGTCGTGCTTTTGATCCAAACACGGATGTTCAGATGCTACATCCTTGCTCCTTTGGCTTGAGGCAGTCTGTATTGGAGGAAATTGAGATTTTCCATCACATCAATAACAACACTCTGAACACCCTAAATGCTCTGTCGACCCATCATTTTCCAAAGATTTTTGACCTGTTGTTGAAAACACCTTGTCCTGAATGAGTGGATTATCTCTCAATTGTGCCGCCACTGGCACGCGTCATCCCGTAGCTGATCTGACATGATTCATGATTGTTCTATGTTTATAAGTGTACGCGTGCGCGTTATATGTTTCTTTCCCTTGATCAACTTTTCTATATGTCGATGTCAAAATTGTGTATTTGTTAGATTTTATTTCATTGACGAATTTTCAATTATTGTTTTCTTGGAATGTGTCTTGGTCGATTGTTCGGCCTAAATGGGGAATTGTAGCTTGACTGCTGCATCGTGAGTCTTTTCCATACTTTGTGAATTTTTACATTTAAATTCTTTATTCCGTTGCAGCTGTCTTGTTACTGGCTCTTGAAAATGGTGATTTACAATCACCGAAACTAGTCGAGCAGAGATTAATAGCAGTATAAATAAATTGTTACTACCAAAAGAAGGCTCAAATCATTTAATCATATATGATAATGGTAGACGCCAAAGGGTTCAGACAAACCAAAATAAATTCTCACATATCATTGAATCCTTTAATGCTAAATTGCTTATCAGCACTCCTACACGAAAAACATCATGCATCGACAATATAATTACAAATCTCGACAATGTACAATCAGCCTTTCAGATCATTTGGCACAAATTGTATCCTTCGAGCTTGTTAGTTCGCAGAAGTCATACAAATCAACAACTGTACGTACAATAAATGAGGTAGGCCTTACAATGTTTAATGAATATTTGTCAGAACTTAATTGGGAGTTTGTATATAGTATACCTCCAGAAGATGTAAATTCTCAATGGGACCAATTCATAGCTTCATATAAAGATATGTTTCAGATTTATTTTCCAACAAAAGTGATCAAATTAACACCTAAAAATAAATTCGCACCATTGAATAATCCAGAAATCGAAAGGCTTAAAAGTATATTAGATATTTTTTATGTAATTTCAAGCAATAATACGGAACTGGAACCAGCTTATAAGAAACTTAAGTTAACATATGATGCGCCAATCAAAAAAGCGAAACAGGATTTTTACTTTGAAAAATTCAACAACTCGGCAAATAAAAATAAAACAATTTGGTCACTGATCAATAACAAAACTGGTAGAAACACTAACATAAATCAACTTGATAAGCTAGGTCCTCCTCAAGAAGTTGTAAACAATTTCAGTGATGTGTTTCGAGGTCCTGAATCACATTCTCACTTGCATTCTCCATCACATGTTAATTTTGTAAAGCGCGTGGAAAATTCATTCTATATGTTCGACGTAACTGAATCTGAAGTTTATCAAGTTGTAAAAATACTAAGTAATAAAAAAAGTACAGGCCAAGACGGAATACCGATAAATGTCATAAAAAAAACTATAAACAACATAGTCCAGCCTTTTGCATATATTATTATGATAGTTTTAAATATGGAATTTTTCCTGAAAAACTCAAAACAACTATGACAAAACCAACTTTCAAAAAGAATGATCCTACTGATCTACGAAATTATAGACCAATTAGTTTACTTGACAGTTTCTCGAAAATATTTGAAAAAGTTCTATACAATAGACTATATATAGTTTCTTCAGGAAGTTTGGTGTGTTCAATAGTCAGCAACACGGTTTCATTCCCGGTAAAAGCACTGAAACGGCCATTTACAAACTCATTGAGACTTTGACTGAGGGTTTGGAGGGGGATGATATATTGTTGGGGTATTTCATTGACTCATAACGAAGCTCGAAATCTATGGCATTAGAGATAGACAGCTGGATTTAATTAAAAGTTATTTGCGAGGACGCTTTCAATATGTTGAGTTTAACGTAAATGGAATCGATTATAGATCCACCATAACGGAAATAATAAGAGGTGTGATTCAGGGCAGCATCCTGGGTCCATTATTTTACCTTATTTATGTAAATGATATGCCAGAAGTAATTCCTCGATTGTATGATTTCTTCTTTAATTACGCGGATGACACCAATATCATACTTCGCCAGAAAATTCTGGCGGCCCTACAGGAACTTCTAAATGCCACATCCGAGTCAATTGAGTGTCTGTCTCATATTCTTATCCTCAATGATAACAAAACCGAGTTGGTCCTTTTTTCTCACAAACTAAGAAAATCCGAAAACTTATCGATTACTCTCAATGGTAAGCCAGTTGAGCTGAAAGATCCTACCAAATTCCTTGGTATAACCATCGACAAACACCTTGAGTGGGCCGAACACATGCGTGAACTTCAGGGAAAACTGAACAAGGTAGTATACACACTGCGTGTACTGCGTACTGAGTTTACTGTCGAATTTCTTATGGCAGTATATTTTTCCAACTTCCAGCCCCTTTTAAGTTATGGCGTTATGTTCTGGGGAAACAGCCCACACGCTTTATCTATATTCAGAATACAGAAATTCGCCATTAGAAGTATACTCAAGATGAAGTATAGGGAGACCTGTAGAGGTGCATTCAAAAAAAACAATATACTTACTTTACCTGCCCTTTATATATTTAAATGCCTACAATTTGTGTATAAATAGCCTCAATACTTCACAAAGTTCGAAAAGACCCGCCCATATAACACAAGGAACGACTACTTCATTTATTCTCAGCATAACCTCTCTTCCACCGAAAAATCTTGTACTTATATGTGTATCAAACTGTACAGCGCACTGCCAAGACGCATAAGGGAGATTGATAAATTCAAAAAATTTCGCAGAGAGATTCATGAACTCTTAATACAGCAGGAACCCTACACCATACTTGATTTTTTGTCAGGAATGAGTCAAACTTAAGCATAATCACTCTTGTGTATTTTCTGTTTTTGACATTTCCTTCTGTAAAAGAAGGGAGTATATTGAACGAATGAGTATGCCACAGAAAATCGAATGCAGTGCTTTGGAATATTATGCCCCTGCATCAAACAAACTGCTCCTAATATGCCTGTATCACCCTAGCAGTTATGGCCCAAACAAAGAGGTATTCTTCGAAAGATTAATGGAAATCTTAGATGTTACTATAACAGAAAAAGACATAAAGTTCATTACCACAGGTGATTTCAATATTAACCTTCTTGATACCAAAAATAAAAATACAGAAACCCTGCTTGAAATTTTGGATTCATATGGAGTCAGAGTATTGATAAATGGACCCGCAAGAATTACATCGACCAGCCAAACATGTCCCGACAATATATTTACCAACATCCTTGTCCTCATCCTTATTGAGCAATATGAGATCTGGTCTATTGTGGGTTATTTTCCGGTCTGTGAGAACCGTGCGATCCCAGTAGAGCTTGTGATGTTCATTTTCCAGCAATGCATCCGGATGGTAATTGTAATGAGGAACCTTTTTCGTTTCATGTCTATTTTTGTACTCCGTGCCCGCGAACTTCCGACATCCCCCGGTGATGTGCTGGATAGTTTCATGTGTCGCACAGCCATAACGACAGCTATCGTCCGCCACTGGGGCATCCTTGGCGATGTATTTCATGTAATTTCTTGTTGGAATCACCTGATCCTGGATGGCGAGCATGAAGCCCTCTGTCTCAGGAAAAAACCTTCCGGAAGTCAACCAGTAGTTCGAAGCAGATATGTCGACGTCCTGGTGCCTCCCATGCAAAGGTTTGCCAATCAGTTTCTGCATTTTACTTTCTGCAGAGAGTTCGACGGTTTCTAAGTGATCCTGCTGTAGCTTTAATGGTGTAGAACTATCAGCAACACAAACTACTCGATGGAGTTCTGACGAAGCTGCCTTGCTCAAGAAATATTTTCGAAGTCCTTCAATTTCCTGGGACATACGGTTGGACAAATCAACAATTCCTCTACCCCCAAGATGTCGTGGCAGCTCTGTCCGTTCTATTGAGCTTTTGGGGTGATGTTTATTGTGTTTAGTCAGCATCGTCCTTATTTTTCTCTGTGAAGCTGCTAAATCGGTGGTCGTCCAAGAGATAATACCAAATGAATAGCTCAGCGCCGAGCAAGCGTAGGTGTTAATCGCTTTTATCAGATTCTTGCTGTTGAGACCAGTTCTCATTGTACTTCTCAATCTTCGCGTGAACTCCTCTGTTAATTCTCTCTTCATCTGGGTCTGATTGATTTTTCTTGCCTGTTTTATGCCCAGATACTTGTATGTGTCTCCTTCCTTTAATGCTTCAATTTCTGCACCTTCCTTGAGTTTGAACGTACCATCTTCTATTTTCCCTCTCGTTATGTTTAGCAGTCGACATTTTTGTAGTCCAAACTTCATTTTGATGTCTTCCGAGAATCCTTTCACCATTTTCAGCATCAGTTGCATTTGTTTTCTGGTAGATGCGAAGAGTTTCAAATCGTCCATGTAAAGGAGATGATTCAGTTTCATCATAGTTCTACTGCCGCTCTTGATAGAAAATCTGTAGTCCGTAGAATTCAATTTATGAGACAAGGGATTCAGGGCCATGCAGAACCACAGAGGGCTCAGCGAGTCTCCTTGGGAAATTCCGCGTCTTATTGGAATAGGTCCTGTTGTAATGGAGCAATCTGCTGCTTTCATTTGAAGACTAGTACGCCAGGTTGACATGGCGTTTTTCAGGAACTTAACAATATTGGGATCCAACTTGTAAATCTTCAAGATCGTCAAGAGCCATTCGTGAGGTATAGAATCGAATGCTTTCTTGTAGTCTATGTACGCAGCGTAAAGATTCCTTCGCTTGGAGAACGCTTGATTGCAGATAACTGAATCTATTATTCGTTGTTCTTTGCAACCTCGGCTGTCTTTGGTGCATCCTTTCTGTTGCATGGCGATGATGTTATTCCTTTCGCAATGGTGTGAATTCGGTTTGAAATGCACGATGTGATTAATTTGTACATCGTTGGAAGACATGTGATTGGTCGGTACTTGGATGGGTCTTCTGTATTCCTTTGGTCTTTAGGTAACAGGTATGTTGTGCCATGTGTAAGGAATACTGGCATTCTTTCAGGATTTTTAATGACATCATTTATTGCGGAGGTCAATTTGTCATGCATGATCCAAAGTTTCTTGATCAAGAAGTTCTGTAATCCATCAGGCCCAGGTGCTTTCCAGTTGTGCAGTCCTCTGATAGCTGATTTTACTTCTTCAATTGTGATCATGTCATGCTACATAGGCTCATATTTTCTAGCTTCAGATTTTTCATCTTCAATCCATCCGGTATCTCCATTGAACTGAGGTTTCGTTGATAATTGTTCGGTCCAGAATTGTTCAATGGCTTCCTTTGGTGGTAACTTTCCAGTTTCTCCATCCGACGATGTGAGTGACCGGTAGAAAGATTCTTCCGACTTTTCGAATGAATTATTGTCTCTTTTCCGGCTATAATGCGTTTTGCATACAGACTTAATTTTTGCTTCAGAGTGTCGAGGCAATGGTGAGCTGTAGCATTCTCTGTCTCTCGTTCTGTGTGTGTCCTGTTTCTATCCATGATCTCTTTGGCAGCTTTCACAACCTTTCTTCCTCGATTTCCGTTCAAGTACTCCGTCAGTCGTCCAATGTCTCCTCTTAGCCTTTCTGTTTTGTGTTTAAGACGTTCTGCCATGCTGGCACGTGTAATTTGTGTAATTTTGGACCATCGTTGTTCGTTCGGCGAATTTTTGCCCCTATGGTTTTCGCTGTCGTTAGCGCTGCACAGTAAAAAACTAGATGCAGATATTCCAATGAACTTTCGTTCTGTAGGTACTCAGGTAAAACGTCCTTATTCAAGATGTCGATTATAAGTGACAGTTTCTTGGATGTATTGAGTCGTAGAGGTGCTACTCGATGAAGAGGATCTGTTCCTTCCAGTTCTGCAAAGTATCTCTTCATGTCAGAGTGAATTTGTCGGTGGAGCTCTTCCCTATCGTCCTGGTGTTCAGGCTCACTTGCGTTGCAAGATGAACTTTCAGTATCAGTTTCTTCTGCCTGTTGTTGCCCAGGCATGTGAATTTCATCAGAGGTGTTGGTGTTATTCTCTATTGCAGGCGGACGCTGAAGTTCTCGTCTAATTGCGTCGATTCGGGCCGTTGGTATTAGTTCATTTCTCAGAATTACGCGGTACTGGTCTGCCACTCGTTGTTCAGTGACATTGAGATTTGGGTAGGCGTTGCAGAATTCCTCATGGAGCCTTTTCCTATAGTTGTTCATGTTCTGCCCTAGTCCCGTGATGGAGTTATATATGCGCAGAATAGTTTAATTCATGGACGTTGTCCACTTCATGCGCTTTCTAACTAAGCCCGCTTGGGTGAGCACTGGCTGAATATCCTACGCAGCACCTTCAGCGGTTCGAGTCGGTAATTGAATTGGACTCGTTGGTTATTATTATTATAGACCATACTCCTCACTTGTTGTATCAAGGCTTTTGAGACTCTCAACATCCACTGCATCATCCTTCAGTTCATTTCAAATTTTTTTCGATATTCTAGTTATTATATTTTTAACTGATCTTTCTAAGTGATGGTAGATGTTATGAAGGTCTTGGAGGAGCAATTTCATATTGTTTGTGAATCTTTCGGCTTCAGAATACGGAGTGGAACTTCCAAAAGAATTTTCTAAAAATGCCACGAGATGGTTGTACGGCAGATTAAATGATTTCGGGTGTTCTTGGTAGGCTTTGGCTATCTTACCTTTTGTTGGTTCACTCAGTATATTTTCACCAGCTGGTGTCTCTAATTTGCGCTTCTTCTTGGATCTTTTGATACCAGCAGTGTGGGTAGCAGGAGTCTTGGGTGGAGGCATAGGTTTTTCTTCTTCGTTTATGGTTACAGGATCGGGTTCTGGTTGACTAGTTCTGTCGCTTGCAGATAAAATTTCTGCAATTCCTATCCAGGGTCTTGTCTCTTCAGTGTGAGGTCTCACTGGGGACGAAGTAGTTGTTTCCATATGAGCGTAGGTTTGAGATGTTGCCACAGGGTAATCATCGTGTGGAGGTTGTGAGTTAAGGCAGCTTGACGCAACATGGCCAGACTGTCTACAAATGAAGCATTCCATTCTATCAGTCGACAGAAAAATATGATTTTCGTTACCATCGTGTTGAATAAGAACAGAGGTTTGCAGTTCGAAAGTATCATTTCGGGGAAAGATGTAGGCTTGTCTACGAAAGCTGAGAATGTGGGAGTATTCATCACCGGGGATACCGGCCTTCAGAAATGACACAGGGGATGCAAATCCAAGATTTTTTATTACTTCGGTAAGTTTTTCATGTGGAATGCAGGGAGATACATTTGAGATAACGATTCTTTTGGTTGGGGACACTAATCTTCTGATGTTTAGATTTATATTTTCAATTACTATCGACGGGTGAGTTTGTATTAATCTGTCAACCAGTTCTTTGTTAGCTAAATAGATGCCAATCCTGTTATTCGATATTCGAGAAGCGAAGGAAATGTTTTTGGGCTGGACAATTTTACCAATTGCTTGGACATAATCGTGAAGTTTCAAGTTTTCTTCAGAATGTAGCACTATGGCTTGATCCCTTTTTGGAAAGTTAACTTTCGGTATTGTTTTTGCTGCAGATACATACGAAGTACTTTGAGAAATTGTAGTGATTCCAGTGTTTTCTGACATTTTTGGAATAGAAACGTTAGTGGGTTCAGATGTCATTTTCAATGCCCTTGTAGTCAAGAGCTATTGAGATTTCTATATTATGTTTTGTTAATAAATGAGTATATGCAAGATTAAATACACCATATTGTAATGTGTGTTGCCTGTAGCCACGAAACAGGCGGTGTTGCCTGTAGCCATGAAACAGGCGGTGCGCCTGGGTTGTTGTATTTTCAACAACAATAAGAATGTGATGGAACACGGCAAAAAAGTGACTTGTTTGTTTACCTGAGGAATCGGTAAATCAAAGTTATCAAGATTCTGGTTTGAGTTCGAAGTCACAAAATCACAGATTAACTCGAAAGTGAATCGATATTTTGATAGTACTTTATCAAGAATTAATTACTATAATAAACACCGGAGCGATGTGAACACCAGGAGCGTAGACTCGCGAATCCGATCCACTTTTTTGGTTTGATCTCTTTTCGTTGATTCATCTGAAAGTTGAAAAAAACGGAAACATTCTCGATGAATTTAATATTCATTAACTTTCGCCTCATATAGAATTCTTCTCAAAATTTGTACAAGAATTTGAAATAAATCATCATTCGAATTCATTCAATCATTTAACGTCAAATATGAAAACAAACAATATCTTGATTGTCATTTTCGAACTTCTAATTCGCGCATGGGTACAAGTGGATTCCTCCCAACGATTTGGCCCCACTTTTTGTCGTAGTCTATAACGCGTGTTATCAATATTGGTATAATAGATAAATGAACTAGTAGAACGTTTAACGTTTACAGAATATTCTTAGAATGATAAAAATATTCTGGGAACATTTGGTCAATCTTCTATGAATATTCTTAGAAGGTACTCTCAAGTATTTTCGGAGAATATTCATAAAATATGAAACAGTCCACTTTTAATGTCCATACAATGTGCTCAGAATATATAAAGTGTGTTTTGGAAATATTCTGGGAACATTCAAACGTACCATCAAGTCATCAAGTGCTTCTTTGGAAACACAGTGATAAAATTGTTAAAGATTACGCGAAAGATGAGATATTTGTAGTTACTGCGGTGAAAAAGTGGTTGTTTATGCGAACTGCATTAAATCTACGCATAAAAAATATCACCCTGACTGCTTAACACAGTCCGGAAACATGAAATGTGCGGTATGTGTTCATGTTGCATCTCAGAATGCGGACGGAAATTCTTCAGTGAGTGATCCGAATGTTGAGCTGGTAATACTGAGAATGAAAAATAAATTTTTGGAAAAACTCCTAGCCGAAGTACAAAGCAAAAATCTTATTCTAATTGAAAATAATGCATTGCTGAACGAAACATTTGAGGTTATGGAAGATCAAATGAAAAAACTAAGGTTATGGAAGATCAAATGAAAAATTGTGGGGTTACCAAACAAAAGCTGATGGCCGTTTGCACCGTTTCTCTAAACAACGATTATATTCTTAAACAACGTTTAATTCCCTAACCGGGTTGCACCGTTCCTAAACGTTGATTATAACGCTCTTAAACGTTGTTTAAACTAAACGCAGAAATTTGCTCGATTGAAGCTCGATTAGAACGTTGATTGAAGTAATACTTCAAATTCGATTGACAACTGTGTTTTCTATTTGTGTTGATATAAAATTCGAATTAATAATGGATGATTTGGAAGATGAGATATTACTTGATGATGATCTTGATGCATTTTGGCAATATCGAATTTGGATTTCCTAGATGTTTTCCCCGTAGAAGAAATTATTTCGAAAAAATGGACCTCACTTTTTTCAGAAGATTTCGTTTAACGAAAGAAACCGTGTTATTTTTTTGCCATATATGGAGAATGATTTGGAATTTCCCAGATGTTTTCCCCGTAGAAGAAATTATTTCGAAAGAATGGACCTCACTTTTTTCAGAAGATTTCGTTTAACGAAAGAAACCGTGTTATTTTTTTGCCATATATGGAGAATGATTTGGAATTTCCCAGATGTTTTCCCTGTAGAAGGAACTATTTCGAAAGAATGGACCTCACTTTTTTCAGAAGATTTCATTTAACGAAAGAAACCGTGTCATTTTTTTTGCCATATATGGAGAATGATTTGAAATTTAATAATTAGTTATATTATACAAATATAGATATTTTAGGAATAATAGTGTTGACCCAATAAATCAATTGCTTGTTACATTGAGGTTTTATGCTAGTGCTGGTCAGTTGGCTTCTGTTGATAATTTCATAAATGTAGATGTATCGAAAGGATCGAGAATTATATAGTGCAAATTCAACAGTCCTTTCACAAGAAGGCTTCTTTTCCTAGAGTAATAGGATGTGTTGATGTTACCCATGTTTGCACTTCAAATTCAAAACACAACACCGAATCTTCAAAAAAAAAGTTCAAATTTCCCACCTTGACAACAGAAGTTTGGTCAGAAAACCTTGACTTCTTTTTCTTTTTAATTTATCTTCTATGATGTGCTTGGCTGAAATTTTGAATTTTTTATGCTGTGAGTGGTGTTGCCAAATCTATCGATGATTAAATTAAACAACGATTATGATTCCACGGTGCAAACCGTCAAATACTAAGCAACGTTTAAATATTAAACATCGATTAGTTTAATCATGGTTACCAGCGAAACGGTGCAATCGGGCATGAAACTTCGGTAACAAAACTTTCAACTGAGAGTCTACAATGTCGACAAACAGTTCTATGGTTGAGGGAACTGCCATAAATAGATGATCTAACCTACAATTCTGATGAGAAAGAAGGTGCAAAAGATGAACAAATTTCATCTTCTGACTCGCAATCGAATATTTCTACAACAAATGAATGGATGGAAGTTAAAACACGAAAGAACAGGATATCTTCAGGAACAAGGGGAATCATTTGTGATGGTGCTACTTGGGCTGCTTTTGCTGGGGTTCCCCGCAAGAAGTGGATTTATGTGGGTAGAATTGCAGGGATCCCTGCAATTCTCTTCGAAGAGGGTCGTACTATCTGCGATTGAAATCTACCTACAGGAAGGTCTAAATACAATGTCCATTGAAGTTAGGAAGTTAGAAATGAAGGAATATAATTCTCCTAATTCTCTTTACAGTAGGTATCGAAACCGAAAAACTATATAAGGCAGTTATGGAAAAGAATTTTTGGTTAGATTCAATTTTCGAAACGTTTTTCGGAAAAAAACCGATGGAACCAAAACTATTGAATACATCAACGTATAAAGTCTCTTCATCAAAAATTATTGAAAAAATTAATATAAACATACAATCTTTGAATACAGTCAATAATTCGTCAATGAAAATGAACCGGATTTCATCGCAATTACGGAACACTGGCAGAGCAAAGAACGACTTGACAACTTTTGTATTGCAGGCTATGAGATAGTGACCAGTCCATGCTGGAGAGAAAGGAAGCATGGCGAAAGTGTGATTCATTTCAAAATGTTGTTGGGTGTTATTGAATGTTGTGCGATAGAATGCTACATAAAGACAACCTTAAACTCATACTCATATTATCTATACAGGTTGTTTCATTGGTAAATTAACATACGGTAACCTGAGCTAGAGCTACCCTAGGCGAGTACAAAAAACCCATATTAGATAGGTCTAATCAATTCCATAACCGAGATACAGGGTGCTTCATTTATTCACCTGATATTTGAATTTCTCATAACTTTTGAACCAACCAGTATTGATATTGATGACAGAACAGATTGTCTCAGAACGATTTGTAACCAAAATAAGCAAAGAAAACATTTCTCACTTCGCTTTCCCTGGAGTTCTCTTTCAGCAAAATGACCTGCGGGACAATGAAATCTACTGAATCTCATTGAAAATTTTCTGCTCTTTTCAAATATCTCCATCATATCCCAAAATTTTGATATACAGGGTGTTGAATCCCAGCTTGGAAGGTGTCCCATATTTTCCAATTACGGACCTGGAATTTTTTAGAAATTTACATGTGAATCTATCGACCTGCGCAAATGAATCATATATTCTAAATAACAACAGACTATACTGGTTGGTTCAAAAGTTATGAGAAATTGAAATTTTAGGTGAATACATAAAGCACCCTCTATCTCGGGTATGGAAGTGATTAGACCTATCATATATGGGTTTTTTGGACTCGCCTAGGGTTGCTCTAGCTCAGGTTACTGTATGTTCATCTACTGTTCAAGATAGCATTTTAGGTCCTTTATTGTTTATTATTAATATAAATGACTCACCTTGCAATATTGACGAATTGTTACATACAAGTGTATGTAATGATGATTTGTGTTACAATAGACCGCTTGGTCGCAGTGGCAGGTTTGGGTTTATCCGTCCAACACACCCAGCAATCAGTAAATGTAATGATGACACAAATATTATTGAGATCTTCCGTAATACATTTCGATTGAATAAAGAATCAAATAATGCCTTTTTGAGTGTTCAAAACTGGTGCACATCAAACAGTCTTGAATTGAATGCTTGAAAAATAGTATAATCTTTCACTATTCACGATCAAAACTCCATTTGCCAAATGAATTTTCTCTAGATGAAAATCAAGTAAAGATTTCAGAATCCACCAAGTTCCTTGGTGTTCATGTAGTTTGTGAGTTGAGATGGGGATGTACGATGTACAGGCTGGGCAAAATTGGTGATACCTGAATTACAACTTTTTAACCCAACGAGATACAGAAAAATGAATGTACCATTCATGTCGTCTTTTTGCGAGAATAATGCCATCAACTGCATTCCTCTATCTTCTTTTGTTTTTAAGTTACAGGCCAAAATTTAAATTTGGGCGATTTCAACTTTGGTCATTATCTCCATTTCTGTTTGTGCTAGGATGTTGAAATGAAGACATTATAGAGACACTTTTCTGATAGCAATCCAGTGGCGTACTATGATTTCTTCCTGCAGGTTTATTTGCTGAACTTTATTTTTATTATGAAAACAGTTGTTTGAAATGACTTAGAAAAAATCGCCATTTTTTTACCGTTTCGGAAATATATTATATACATCACTCTCAGTCTTTCTGAGTCATTTTAAACTACTGTTCCCCTAAGAAACAATACATCTTCATGTTTTAGCTCAGCAAATATACCTGTTGGAAAAAATCATAGTATACTAGGTACTGGATTGCTATCAAAAAAGTGTCTATATATTGTTTTCATTTCAACATCCTAGCTTAAACAGAAATGGAGATAATGACCAAAGTTGAAATTTTAATTTTGACCTACAACTCGAAAACAAAAGAAGATGGAGTAATGCAGTTGATGGCATTATTCTCTCAAAAAAAGACGACCGTAATGTGCCATGCATTTTCCTCTACATCGTTGGGTTGAAAAAGTGGTAATTCAGGTATCACCAATTTTGTCCACCCTGTACATATCGGGTGTCCCAAGGTGAGTGGCCTATTAGATTATTATGGAAATTATTGATGGTGAAAATTTCAAATTTTGTGGATCGATATTTGGCCATGCAAGGTACATTTTTAAAATAATTTCACTGGAAATGTCCAGTATTGCCGGATGTACGACAATTTGGCAAGTGGTAGCGGCTAGAGGGGTAGTGATATCGAATTTATTTTTTGACCCGTCTGAGCGTTTTTACCATCTCAAAGATCCAAATTCGGCCTGTGAAAGTTATTGATGGAATACTGAGTCACTCTGCATGATGATGAAGCGATGAAAAAACTACACCCATGCAGAAAATTGAATTGCTTTTCCAACAAGCTGCTGCTCGACCCCTTTTCCCTATTCAAAAATGAGAGCTGTTAGGGATTGCGGCTAGAGGGGTAGTGATATCAAACTCATTTGAGCACCCTTATTTGTCCCCCTTTCAACAAAATTTGACCTGTCTGAACGTTTTTTCGTTATTCCATCCCAAGGCTCAAAATTCGGGGTAGAAAGTTATGGATGGTCCACCTGCATGGTGTTCTTTGAACACTCTTTGGATCTTTTTAGATCGAAATTCTCAACAATCAAAAGATGACTCAAGAAAGTTCTCTTATAGATTTATGAATTGATTGTACTTTAGGATTTCTCGTACCTAATATTCATTTAGAGTGATCATATTATTGTCAGTTTTTTTTTTTTGTACACGTGGGTTGGTTTTTGAGCTGAATGTATTCCTTTTCATCATAATAAATAAAAACATTACGAGATGAAAAATCAATGATGTGCACTTCAGAAAATAATAGGAGGTGATTGAAAGCTTACCTATGAAATTTCTGGAATGCTCAAGTTGCTGCACGATGATTCTACATGCTCCCTTGGGCATTTTTGCTATCATAGAATAACCAGGTTGTAGGTTCGAACGTGAGTAAATGCCATTGATGCTCCTACAGGGACCCCTCGAGCAGGCTGGGCATTCTGACGAGGTTTCATCTGCACTGCCAACTACGCCTCGAGAATCCACAGACTGCAAAGAAAAAATTAATCTCAAGTGAATTCATTGTAATTCATACTTAGTATGTAGCTGACAATATGAAATCATACAGATAGATAATATCTATTTTTAACGCAATATGTTCTTAAGAGTAAAAGATGTAATTGCGATGGTTTATAACACTCGTATCAGAATGAACACATGTTCAGAATTCATTTACCGAACAAAAAATCGGCCACATCAAATTTTGCTTTCCGAAAATTATGTAATTTTTCATCAATTTCGATTGATTCTAGTTCAAATTGTAGATAAATCCTAAGGTATTGAAACCATAGATTAATAAAACAGGAGATAGAGCATTTCGACAAAAACGCATTCACAAAATACTGCCATAAATATGAATTTGGATTCTTTGGGTGGGGGAACTGGACAAGGGCTGATTCAGAACTACTTGCACTGAATATTTCAGATAGTCGGCAATAATTTTATATCGAATGGAAAATAAGTATGTTTTAATGCAAAGATTTCGAGTATTTTTTTTATGACAACTATTCAGAGGGATATAGATCTAGTAATACCAAAACACCTTGTGGGAAAAAGAATTTATTTTGAATACAATGTTACCATACACTAATGGTCAATTTGACCTTAACCTACATACAGATTATTTGAAATTTTATTCACCAAGTATATACTAAAAACTAAAAATTACTCTCATCAAATTAATTCCCTTCAAAATGGTTAATTCTCAGATCAATAGAAGTGGAAGCAGCTGAATTTTATGGAATTTGTATAATGAGAATCTGAAAGAGTTTGTTCATTGAAGAAATTCTCAAGTCTTTTGAACAGATTAGGCGGAATGAAAAAGTAATGTTATTCTATAAACATCTACCAATGACTGTGAAATCAAAAAGAAATGATTTCTTTTTGCATAGAGTTAGCCATGAAAGAATCCCTAAATTCGTGATAAAGCATCATTTTTTTCTTTTATGGGCAGTTATAAATTCAATTAAGTTATATTGCATATCAACTAATAAGCAGTGTTTTAAACTTTCATTTTCAGCAACTCAAATACTTCAACAACCTGCTTTCCCCTTCAAATTTTCATACCACCTCAAAAGTGCTTCTGGGTGTTGAAGTGCATCATAATTAAGAGCAATTTTAACGAAACTGTAAGCTTTAACTGAATAATAATGTTACTCTAAGGCAAATTGTTTGAGGTCATTGCCATATTTATGTTTTTCATGCATGCAGCTGTCTTCAAAGAAATTTCTCATAAGGTATTTGCCTCGGCTTTTCAAGCTTTCATCTTCAATTTTTCCTCCCAATGAATAGACAACGGCTTGTAGGGTAGCAAATTATTTCTTGAAGTACTGACGACACACTCGTCGTCTTAAATCAGTTTCGACTTCAAGTGGCTGTTTTTCAATTTCTATTCTCCGCGTGTTTATTCCTGCAAAAATTTTTCAACTGAAATTTCACTTCGAAATATCCTGATAACAGACATTTTCATTCAATAACTAATAGGAATATCCGAGCTCCATTTGAATGGTCATAATATTGTGTTCATAATTACAGTAGTAGCATAATTTTTACATTGCCATTGAAATACATGTTACAAATGAAGAAAACTTTTTTGATTATCAAAAAAGGTTCAACGCCGTGTGCCTCAAAACATGACCTTTACTCATTTTTATGGATTTTCATTCCTAAGACGAGTTCTATTAACCATAGTAGTTTAGAGAATTTTTTGTAACACCCTGGGTGGGTATGTATCATACTTGTTTTATTCTTGAACTACAAGACACTTTCATTTCTGCAAATCCTGAACTGGCATTCATGTTTGATGATTTTGATCCCATTTTCCTTCCATTTTTTTCAAAAACTCCAGTACTGATGGCAGGCACAGTATTGGCTATAATTAAGCATTGTTAAAGCAATTAAAATCTCGTTCTACTGTTCATCTTGAAACCAGGAAGGATGTTTAAATAAAAAAGCATGATTTATTATAGGAGAAAGAGAATCTACCAAATTTCAAGTTCACCTCAAAACTAGAAGTTGTCAGAAATCACTTGCAAAATTCCAAACAAAGTGATATTCAGACAAGAAAGCGAGTTAGAAAAGTGGTAATGTACCTATCTTACCTCACTCTGGATGGTATCTTTTTCAAATTAACAGTAAAAGTCGATTTCTCTCATTATACTGAAGTCTGGAGTGTAAATTACAAGAGAAGTGTAAATTGTTTTCAAAACCCAGTCTGGTCTGGTCGTCTGGTTTTATTTCTTGAAAAACAAAAATTTAAATCAATTATTTTAATGTACAAACTCAACATTTCAATGTAAGCACAAATCATTAGATCCAAAGATTATAGAGTAGAAAGATAGGAAACGCAGCGACTAGAGGGATGTGAGCGCCATCTGTGTTTCAAATGTGTTTTTAAGGCCCTAAGACTGGTTAAAATTTTAATTCGAGGGACATATGAAATTTTGCGAGATGTCAGAGTCAGATGGCCATTTTGATCAAACCGGTTTTGAATGTTTTGATTCTCGTATCCATAGACAACCTCGTATCGCCTTTTGTTTTTCGAGCCCGTTCTAGTTGCTGATTATTGAAATTGTTGTCTAATTTCTTGGCGAAAACCTCAGAATATCGTTCGAAAATTATTGTATGGTGAAGAACTGTGGATCAAATAAAACGAATTTTACTAAGGAAAATGGGAATGTAAGTATTAACTGGTAACATGTGACTCGGTCATTCATTGATTTTTGTTTTCAGCGCTACGAAGTAGATAAAATTTTCAGGGCGTAAAGGCCTGCAAACACTACTGACTACACCATGTGCAATGAACATTTTACTGCAAGTCGATTGAGAACTGTTTATCCACGTGAATTGTTGTATGCAGGAAGCATCCCTTACATGAAGGGCTCATTTAGGGGAAATTTCAATCAATTCAAAGATTCTCAATTGCCTTCAATATATTCAGAAATGCAAAAGTTTTATGGATTTCGATTTGGGAATCGGGTGACTGTCAAATTGTTGTTTGGAAAGTCAAAGTTTCATTAAACCTTGTGTGAGTATTCATTCGTCTCAATTTGTATATTGTGTCATAAAGAGACCATACCATGAAGAAATCATGAAAAAGCATGAAGAAATTATACTGACGGGCTCGAATACAAGGCTTATTGTATACCTCTGTAAGGTTTTTTCAATTGTGGTTCTGAAAATTTTGTAAATAATATGTAAGTAACGGAAATATGTATCCTATGACGGTAAATTAAATATTGGTTCATATCAATTTCTGATATAAATTGTAAAAATTCAACTCAGTTTATTAATTAGAAACTTTTTCACAGAAAAAACACCTTTCACGTAACTATAGCAGATAACCATGTACTCTTGTATCCTAGTCAAAGCTCTATTCGTTGTCCATAATTTCAAATTTTTGTAAATTTTTTATTGATTGCAAATAAAAATTTATCACATCCAACAGCGTATTTCATTGATACCAATCGATTCAAAACAATGTTCAGATGAAAACTAACATCCTGGTCACAAAACAAAACCATCCTTTCGTTTTGTCGCTCAGGATGTTTGTTTTCTGGTCTCAACAAGGTCAATTTTGAAATTGAATACAAGGAATAGAATTCGAATTTCGCGCCCCTCAATTATAAAAGAGAAAACTGTTATTAAACAGTTTTTCTGTATTGATAATACGTTTTCAGCGCCATCTCATTGTCAAATGTGTTTTCACTGGACAAAATGTAGTCGGTTTTTAGTACTAGCGATATGAGGGCGTTTCCTATCTTTCTACTCTATAATCTTTGATTAGATCGTATTCAAACAGAATTCGACCCTGGCGTCCCCTAACTCCCTCCCCTGATTTCATAAAGTCGTGTACTCAAACAAGAATAAAATATCCAAAACTTACCGGAATAAGTGAATCGCTTTCCTCTTCCATGTATAAATGCACTTTTATTTCAAACACACTTTTTTACGGCACATCGTTGCATATTCTCCAAAATATTACGACGTGAATGATTGAAATAATATTTTGACAATTACAAGTACACACGCCGTCTTAGAAATTTTGAAGCGATCAGGAGGGGAATACAAGCGAAAATTCATTTCATTGGTGGTTGCATGGAGTGGGAATTATTGGAAAAATGGAAAATAGCTTATGTTTCATCTATTTAATCTATGATTGAAACCAACTCCACAAATTTAATATAAAATAGATTATCCGATTTTTACAAAATTAACACGTGTTTCTCTAAAAAGGTAGAGTTAGTTTACTGTCACCAACCTGATGCTATTGTTATAGCGAAACACATGTCACGGTTCAAAAATTTATTTTGTGAAAATCTCATCAAGTTCCATCCCAAATTTTCATCAAGTATCGGCCGAATCAATTCAATGAAACTTCAGAAAACTTCTCCAAAAATGTTGATAGCTTATTTATACAATGTGGAAAAAAATTTCTTAACACCCTGTGAATCAATTCGGAAAAATTGTGGAGTTTACGCTCAGTTAAGTACAAAGACCCTTTTCGTAATTTTTAGTTTTTTTTTCAACTTAATATCTTGATTCCTTTTGAAGATGAACGTATTCAAATAAAAATCTGGAATTGTTTTAGGAAAAAAATTAATTTGTTATGTTTTAACATTGAACAGCAAGCTCCTACAATTGCATTGTCATAAGCTATCAATGATACTACATAATATGAATGTTGGATGGTATTTTTCTCAGGTATAGGAGTATTAAAGGCAATTCACGGTTACTTATACTCTTCATTGACAATTCCTAAGCTTTCGCTTCCATTCTGTGCAACTTCATCAGAGGTCTAAAAACAAAACATGGTCGTGAGTTCTACTAATTTGAGTTTAGAAAATGCGTGTGGAACTCAATCAATGTGATAGTTGGGGAGCCGAAGAGGGAAATTCTTGATTAACTCGAACCAAACAAGAAGGCAGAAAGTCCAAGCCAATGCTTCAGATGCCAAAGGTACGGACACGCAAAAAATAAATGCTCCTTCCCGTGGAGATGTGTGAAGTGTTCGGGAAACCATAGCAGCAAGGATTGTGAACTCACCAGGAAAGGTGAAGAAAGAAACGCTACATGCGTTTTATGTGGTGAAGAAGGCCATCCAGCAAGCTACAAGGGATGTAGCGAATTTAAGCTGGTGACCAGAAAGAAGAGAGCCGGCCAAAAACAGACAGAACAGAAAAAGCCGTCGAATAAAGCAACACATCCACGAAAAGTTCAGGAAACTGTAATAACCAAACCTGCAGACCAGGAAAAGAAGAAAGAAACTTCTAAACCTATGCAGAAGAAAGAAGAACAAAAGAAGATTCAATTAAAACCGACTGTAAATAGTCAAGCAGAAAAAAGAAAAATATCTGAACCAGCCGATGATCTGGATATATTCACGGAAAAAATGTTCAACAAGATAATGTTGAAATTTGAGAGGGAAATGGAGAAAAACTCCAAGCATTATTCAGTAAACTGAATTAATGGACTTCACGGATATTACGAAGAAATCCCTCAAGATAATCTCGTGGAACATAAACGGGATCCACACCAGGAAAGCCGAGATAGAAGAAATAATATCAGAGAGACAACGTAATATTATAGCCCTACAGGAAACAAGAATAAACCGGAAGAGACGACTGAATTTCATGAATGAAACATATAGATGTGACAGAACTACAAACACCGGAGGAGGAGTAGCAATATTGGTGAAAACAGATTTGAAACACTACTTCAGAAGTAGATCCGACGAAACACAAGGAGAAACAGAAACAGTGACGATTGTTGCCGAATTGGATCGTCAAAGAGTCGAAATTACCTCGGCATATAAGCGACCACCAAACGATTTATTGGAAGAGGAGATAAACAACATGTTGGAAGGGACAAACCCGAAAATCTGTATCGGAGATTTCAACTGTAAATCCCCATTATAGAACAGCAGAGCAGAGAATATAAATGGCAAAAAACTCAAGGATTCCGCCGAAAAACAAAATGCCATAGTGATTGGACCATAGTTACCGACATGTCTTGCTTTTGGTATAGGAATACCAGATGTAATAGATATCGCGATATTGAAAAATATAACTCAAGAATTCTCTATTGAAACTTTGGAAGTTGGAACCTCAAACCAAAATCCTGTCGAATTGACAATTGGAGAAGAACAAAGAGAAAAACTGATGGAAATAAGAGAATATACCAATTGGTCTAAATACAGCCATTTAATACAATCGGAAATAACAGAAATTCCAACAATAAGCACTCCAGAGGATCTGGAATGTGCGGTTGATAAACTGGAAGAGATTATATTGAAAGCATACGAAAAAAGCACGAGAAGAGTGAAGAGACCAGCACCAAGTCATCCGCACGGCGATACGCCTAAAGAAGTAAAAGATCTTATAGGAGAAAATCGAAGACTCAGAAGAATATATCGGATGAATAAAAATGATCTGAATAGAAGGAACCTCAACCGCCATAGCCAAGTTCTGAAAAATGCCCTGAAAGATCTAAGAACAAGCAGATGGAACAAAAGGGTTCAAGAACTGAATACAATCGATCATTCTGCATGGAGAATGCGAAAAAGCCTACGAACAGAAAAGACTAAAATTCCACCCCTACGCGGAGAAAGGGGAATGGCGTATACTAATACTGATAAGGCAGATGCATTGGCGGACTCGATCGAACGAGAATCGAGAATAAATTACAGGAGAGACGACGATATTGAAGATTTGGAAAAACTGGTTGAAGAAAATGATGAAGAAATGGATGAATTACCAGCGACTGCTGAAATAGACAAGCCAACATCGCCAAATGAAATCAGGAAAATAAGAAGAAAGCTCCCGGAAGCGATAAAATAACGAATGTTATGTTAAAGAAATTACCTAGAAAAGGTAAAGCCGCTCTAAGAAATATCGCGAATGGAATCATTAGGACAGAACACTACCCAGAATAACGGAAAACAGCGGAAGTCCTAGTATTCAATAAACCATTCAAAGAGAAGAAGTTACCACAGAACTACAGTCCGAGACAAATGTCCGAATTGTGATTGGCGACACTAAGCAACTATTTCGCTCCAGTCTTTGGAATGTTTATTTTCCATTCCATGTACCTATATACGTTCTTAGTGGTGTTCAATAAACCATTCAAAGAGAAGAAGGCTGAAGGACTTCGGTCGATAGCCTTTTGGATTGTTCCAATAAAGAACTGTTAATAATAATAAAGAAGTTCTCACAAAACTACAGACCGGTAAGTCTACTGTCGGCATTAGGAAAAGTAGTAGAAAGGATTATCGCCACGAGGCTAAATGAGGAAACCGAAAATCTGAAACTGATACCACCAGAACAGTTCGGATTCAGAAGAGAGCATTCAAAAGAGCAACAATTATTAATGGTTTGTCTAAACCCCTTGACGTCTACCATTATCATATACTATTAGTATGGAAAAGACTCACGATGCAGCAGTCAAGCTACAATTCCTCATTTAGGCCGAACAATCGACCAAGACACATTCCAAGAAACAATAATTGAAAATTCGTCAATGAAATAAAATCTAACAAATTCACAATTTTGACATCGACATATAGAAAAGTTGATCAAGGGAAAGAAACATACAACGCGCACACGTACACATATAAACATAGAACAATCATTAATCATGTCAGATCAGCTACGGGATGACGCGTGCCAGTGGCGGCACAATTGATAGGTAATCCACTCATTCAGGACAAGGTGTTTTCAACAACAGGTCAAAAATCTTTGGAAAATGATGGGTCGAAAGAGCATTTAGGGTGTTCAGAGTGTTGTTATTGATGTGATGGAAAATCTCAGTTTCCTCCAATACAGACTGCCTCAAGCCAAAGGAGCAAGGATGTAGCATCTGAACATCCGTGTTTGGATCAAAAGCATGACCCGAGAGTCGGAGGTGCTTCCCAAATACCGACCTCTCACAGTTATCCCTCTTCTGACTACGGAGGTGCTCCGAGACACGCTGCTGGAGGACACGTCCGGTCATACCTATGTACACTGTATCACAGCCAGCTTCGCCACAGCATAGCCTGTAGACACCACTCTTTTGCAACGTAGGTATGGGATCTTTGTTATGCACTAGAAGGTCATATAAATTATTAGAGGACTTATAGGCTGGTATTATGCCTTGAGCTCTAAGTAAATTACCTATTTTTGTTGATATAGGTCCTATGTATGAAAGTTTCATATATTTGGGTTCTGTTGTTGATTGTGTCAAGCTTGAAGCATCCCTAATTAGACGTCTGTTCTCGAACTTTCTCATACGGGACACCACCCATTGTGACCCGTAGACATTCCTCTCGGCTAAATGTTTTATTATGTTAAGTTCACTCTGAAAATTGGCACTGGAGAGAGGCACGCTGTAAAGCCTGTTCACCAAAAATCTCAGACCTGACAGACGCTGACCAAGGTGATGTGATGACGAAAAAGGGATGAGGTGGTCAGTTTGAGTTGGCTTTCTGTGAATACTAAAAACGATTCTATTGTCCTCACGTTTTAGTCGTAGGTCCAGGAATGGGATGGAACAATCACTCTCCAACTCCATTGTGAAGTTCATTTTAATATGGAGATTATTGATCCAATTGAAAAAATCGTCCAGCTGAGCCCGACTTCCAGTCCAGCATACAAATATGTCATCAACATATCTTTGCCAGAAAACTATTTTATCCCTATAGGGGTTGGACGTACAAAACACCAACTTTCTCTCAAAGAAGGACATAAAGATCTCTGCGAAGCAGCCCGAAAGAGGATTACCCATTCCAACTCCATCGACCATCCTATAGAAAACATTCTCAAAAGAGAAAAAATCTTGTTCAAAACATAACTTTACAAGATTGAAAACACTGTCCACTAATTCATTACTTAAAGAGGATGCATTTAACAGATGTTTAAACAAGTTCATGGTCTGAGCAACTGGTACATTAGTGAACAAGTTTGACACATCAAAAGAGACCAAGATTGCATTGTCTGGAACATGAACGTTCTCTAACTTGGATATCAAATCCCCCGTACTCAGGATGCAGTATGGTGATCTAAACTGTAAATTCACACTTATGAAGTTATTTAACCAGTGTGCCAACTTAAAAGGTAATGTTCCACAAAAAGACACGACCGGTCGTATACACAAGTTCGCCTTGTGAATTTTTGGCAGTCCATATAGTCTTGGAATGCAATAGTTCATTGGGATGAACTTTCTATAGTTTTCACATAAACTGGTGGGGCCATAGATCTGGATAGCATTGTTGAACGACTTCTGGTAAGCTATTAAAGTCGGTAAAACACCGGCCATATTCATCCCTCGACATGATGACAACACAATTTCCTTTGTCGTTCTTCGTAACGAATAGGTTATTTGTAGAAATTTTCTCCCTTATAGACTTTATGACATTTTTGAGTTGAGCAATGTGGGAGGTGTGGTCTCGTTTCTTCTTGAATGAGCTAAGGAGTCCATAAATTCTCGAAGATAAGGAGTTCAACATCCCTTCAGCCATCGAACGAAGAGCAACCTCCACATCTGCAAACAGCGTCCTGAGCCCGGAGGACAATGAGCTTGAAAAGGAAAACCCATGTCCCAAACTGAGCAAATTCAACTCGTGCTCTGAGAAAACGGTGTCCGTAAACAACTTAATTCTAGGATGGAATACATGAGACACCGGTGGAATACTGACCCGCCGCAATCTGAATGGGTCCTCCCTCGATCTGAGACTCTGCAATTTCTTATTCAGATCCCGGAATCTACGTCTAGATAAATTACTGAGACGCAAATGCAATCTTCTCATAAGCTCATCCATTTCAATGGGATGTATTCTCTCATGTAGTATGTCGCTTAAGATCTTCATCTTAAATCTATTAATGGCTAGTTTCGAGTGCCACAGCCTAATTTCTCTTCTAATCCTAATTCTAATATGTGCTCGAAGAAGCTCTCCCTCTCTATGAATCGTATTCAAACTATACGACTTGAGAATGTAATTAGGGTATAAGTTCTCACGAAGGCAGGTTATAACTGTGAGAGGTCGGTATTTGGAAAGCACCTCCGACTCTCGGGTCATGCTTTTGATCCAAACACGGATGTTCAGATGCTACATCCTTGCAGTCTGTATTGGAGGAAATTGAGATTTTCCATCACATCAATAACAACACTCTGAACACCCTAAATGCTCTGTCGACCCATCACTTTCCAAAGATTTTTGACCTGTTGTTGAAAAACTCCTTGTCCTGAATGAGTGGATTACCTCTCAATTGTGCCGCCACTGGCACGCGTCATCCAGTAGCTGATGACATGATTAATGATTGTTCTATGTTTATAAGTGTACGTGTGCGCGTTGTATGTTTCTTTCCCTTGATCAACTTTTCTATATGTCGATGTCAAAATTGTGTATTTGTTAGATTTTATTTCATTGACGAATTTTCAATTATTGTTTCTTGGAATGTGTCTTGGCCGATTGTTCGGCCTAAATGAGGAATTGTAGCTTGACTGCTGCATCGTGAGTCTTTTCCATACTTTGTGAATTTTACATTTAAATTCTTTATTCCGTTGCAGCTGTCTTGTTACTGGCTCTTGAAAATGGTGATTTACAATCACCGAAACTAGTCGAGCAGTATAAATAAATTGTTACTACCAAAAGAAGGCTCAAATCATTCAATCATATATGATAATGGTAGACGCCAAAGGGTTTAGACAAACCATGTTAATCGCTAGCCTGGCAATTTTAACCCGTCAGTTCTTCAATTTGGGCCGTAAGACAAGAATCGCATTTGGTTTAACAAGACCTGCCTTCGTGAGAACTTATACCCTAATTACATTCTCAGGTCGTATAATTTGAATACGATTCATAGAGAGGGAGAGCTTCTTCGAGCACATATTAGAATTAGGATTAGAAGAGAAATTAGGCTGTGGCACTCGAAACTAGCCATTAATAGATTAAAGATGAAGATCTTAAGCGACATACTACATGAGAGACTACATCCCATTGAAATTGATGAGCTTATGAGAAGATTGCATTTGCGTCTCAGTAATTTATCTAGACGTAGATTCCGGGATCTGAATAAGAAATTGCAGAGTCTCAGATCGAGGGAGGACCCATTCAGATTGCGGCGGGTCAGTATTCCACCTGTGTCTCATGTATTCCATCCTAGAACTAAGTTGTTTACGGACACCGTTTTCTCAGAGCACGAGTTGAATTTGCTCAGTTTGGGACATGGGTTTTCCTTTCCAAGCTCATTGTCCTCCGGGCTCAGGACGCTGGTTGCGGATATGGAGGTTGCTCTTCGTTCGATGGCTGGAGGGATGTTGAACTCCTTATCTTCGAGAATTTATGGACTCCTTAGCTCATTCAAGAAGAAACGAGACCACAGCTCCCACATTGGTCAACTCAAAAATGTCATAAAGTCTATAAGGGAGAAAATTTCTACAAATAACCTATTCGTTACGAAGGCCGACAAAGAAAATTGTGTTGTCATCATGTCGAGGGAAGAATATGGCCGGTGTTTTACCGCCTTCATTGAAGAAAACAACTTTGTGAAGTTAGACAAAAACCCTTTAATAGCTTACCAGAAGTCGTTCAACAATGCTATCCAGATCTATGGCCCCAGTTTATGTGAAAACTATAGAAAGTTCATCCCAATGAACTATTGCATTCCAAGACTATATGGACTGCCAAAAATTCACAAGGCGAACTTGTGTATACGACCGGTCGTGTCTTTTTGTGGAACATTTCCTTTTAAGTTGGCACACTGGTTAAATAACTTCATAAGTGTGAATTTACAGTTTAGATCACCATACTGCATCCTGAGTACGGGGGATTTGATATCCAAGTTAGAGAACGTTCATGTTCCAGACAATGCAATCTTGGTCTCTTTTGATGTGTCAAACTTGTTCACTAATGTACCAGTTGCTCAGACCATGAACTTGTTTAAATATCTGTTAAATGCATTCTCTTTAAGTAATGAATTAGTGGACAGTGTTTTCAATCTTGTAAAGTTATGTTTTGAACAATATTTTTTCTCTTTTGAGAATGTTTTCTATAGGATGGTCGATGGAGTTGGAATGGGTAATCCTCTTTCGAGCTGCTTCGCAGAGATCTTTATGTCCTTCTTTGAGAGAAAGTTGGTGTTTTGTACGTCCAACCCCTATAGGGATAAAATAGTTTTCTGGCACAGATATGTTGATGACATATTTGTATGCTGGACTGGAAGTCGGGCTCAGCTGGACGATTTTTTCAATTGGATCAATAATCTCCATATTAAAATGAACTTCACAATGGAGTTGGAGAGTGATTGTTCCATCCCATTCCTGGACATACGACTTAAACGTGAGGACAATAGAATCGTTTTTAGTATTTACAGAAAGCCAACTCAAACTGACCACCTCATCCCTTTTTCGTCATCACATCACCTTGGTCAGCGTCTGTAAGGTCTGAGATTTCTGGTTAACAGGCTTCACAGCGTGCCTCTCTCCAGTGCCAATTTTCAGAGTGAACTTAACATAATAAAACATTTAGCCGAGAGGAATGGCTACGGGTCACAATGGGTGGTGTCCCTTATGAGAAAGTTCAAGAACAGACGTCTAATTAGGGATGCTTCAAGCTTGACACAATCAACAACAGAACCCAAATATATGAAACTTTCATACATAGGACCTATATCAACAAAAATAGGTAATTTATTTAGAGCTCAAGGCATAATATCAGCCTATAAATCCTCTAATACTTTATATGACCTTCTAGTGCATAACAATGATCCCATACCTACGTTGCAAAAGAGTGGTGTCTACCGGCTATGCTGTGGCGAAGCTGGCTGTGATACAGTGTACATAGGTAGGACCGGACGTGCCCTCCAGCAGCGTGTCTCGGAGCACCGCCGTAGTCAGAAGAGGGATAACTGTGAGAGGTCGGTATTTGGGAAGCACCTCCGACTCTCGGGTCATGCTTTTGATCCAAACACGGATGTTCAGATGCTACATCCTTGCTCCTTTGGCTTGAGGCAGTCTGTATTGGAGGAAATTGAGATTTTCCATCACATCAATAACAACACTCTGAACACCCTAAATGCTCTGTCGATCCATCATTTTCCAAAGATTTTTGACCTGTTGTTGAAAACACCTTGTCCTGAATGTGTGGATTACCTCTCAATTGTGCCGCCACTGGCACGCGTTATCCTGTAGCTGATCTGACATGATTAATGATTGTTCTATGTTTATATGTGTACGTGTGCGCGTTGTATGTTTCTTTCCCTTGATCAACTTTTCTATATGTCGATGTCAAAATTGTGTATTTGTTAGATTTTATTTCATTGACGAATTTTCCATTATTGTTTCTTGGAATGTGTCTTGGTCGATTGTTCGGCCTAAATGAGGAATTGTAGCTTGACTGCTGCATCGTGAGTCTTTTCCATACTTTGTGAATTTTACATTTAAATTCTTTATTCCGTTGCAGCTGTCTTGTTACTGGCTCTTGAAAATGGTGTTTTACAATCACCGAAACTAGTCGAGCAGAGATTAATAGCAGTATAAATAAATTGTTACTACCAAAAGAAGGCTCAAATCATTCAATCATATAAAACAATTATTAAGGCTCACAGAGTACCTTACAGAGGGATTCCAAAATAAACAAGCCACAGGTCTTGTTTTACTAGACGTCGCCAGAGCTTTCGACAGAGTATGGCATGAAGGATTAATATTTAAGATGGGAAGTGCTGGATATTCGATCAAAATATGCAAGTTGATCCGGAATTATCTCAAAAATAGAAGATTTTACGTGAAAGTGGAAGGAGAAGGCTCCTGACCCCAAGGGTCAGTGCTTAGGCTGACGACACAGGCATAGCAACTCGACACCGCAACCCAGACGTAATAGAACGAGTTCTACAAGAAACCATTGATGAAACAAATGACTGGTGCATAAAGTGGAAAATCAAGCTCAATGGACAAAAGATCCAAGCAATATTACTACAGAGGAGAAGACTGCGACCGACAACGAAACTGGAAGTTGACTGTGAAGAAATCAACTGGAAAAATGAAGCCAAATATTTAGGAATAACGCTTGACAAAGGACTTGCTTGTAAAAGTCAAGAGAATGCGAATTTACCGAAGGAGAGCAAGAGATCGATTAAGAAGAGATTAAAATAAGAACATAAACTTATTGCAAAATCCAATAAAGAGTTATCCGTTAGAGGATAAACACATAAATCACAGCACGATAGTGTGCGAGAAGAAAACCGACTAAGAGATGAACGGTTTATAGGCTAATGCCCGGAACCAATATTCAAGAAGCAGTTAGGGTTTTTAGTGAGTCTCGAGCTCAGGAGAGTGAGAATCACCACACATGCACACTTGTTCACCCTCAGGAGAGGGTGCTTCGTCTGAATTGCAGATTTTCCCCCTGCTACAAAAAAAAAAACAAAAAAAAGTTGGCGAATATACTATATTCCTATAAAAAGAGCTCAAAGAGAATAACGAGACCAGCACCGATACATCCACACGGTGAGACATCCAGAGAAATGAAAGATCTCATCAGGGAAAATCGGAGACTAAGAAAAACATACAGGCTCAACAAAACAGATATAAATAAGAGAAATCTAAACCGACACAGCCAAGTTCTCAAAAATGCCCTGAAGGACATGAGAACAAATAGATTTAACAAAAGAGTTCAAGAACTAAATACTATCGATCATTCTGCATGGAAAATGCAAAAATGTTTGAGAAGAGAAAATACTAAAATACCACCTCTCCACGGAGAAAGAGGAATGGCATGGCATTTACGAATATCGATAAAGCAGAAGCACTGGCGGACTCGATGGGAAGAGAATCGAGAATAAATTACAGACCTGATGACGATAATGATGATCCGGAAGAAGTGGTTGAGAACAACGAAGAAGAATTGGACGAACCACCAGTAGACGACAAAATAGAAAAACCAACTTCTCCATTTGAAATAAAAGAGATAATCAGAAGCTTGAAAAATAGAAAAGCTCCCGGAAGTGATAAAATAACGAATGCTTTATTGAAGAAATTACCTAGAAAAGGTATAGCTGCTCTCACAAATATTGCGAACGGTATAATGAGGACTAAACACTATCCGAAAAAGTGGAAAACTGCAGAAGTCATAGTCTTCAACAAACCAGGCAAAGATAAAAAATTCCCCCAAAACTATAGGCTGATGAGTTTATTGTCCGCCCTAGGAAAAGTAGTAGAAAGAGTAATCGCCAGGAGGCTTACAGGAGAAACTGAAAATCTGAATCTCATTCCTGCAGAGCAATTCGGATTCAGTAGGGATCACTCAACAGAACAGCAATTACTGAGACTCACAGAATACATAACAGAAGGATTCCAAAATAAACAAGCAACAGGTCTTGTACTACTAGATGTCGCCAGAGCATTCGACAGAGTATGGCATGAATGCATGAAGGATTGATTCACAAAATGCTGGATATTCAATCAAACTGTGCAAGTTGATTAGGAATTATTTGAGGAATATAAGATTCTACGTGAAAGTAGAAGGAGAAAACTCCACAACCAGATATATGGCAGCAGGGGTGCCTCAAGTGTCAGTACTTGGGCGGTTACTGTATAACATATATATTCACGATATACCAAAATCTCCAAGGACTATGCTGACACTATATGCCGACAACACCTAAATCGCAATGCGACATCGCAAGCCAGAAATCATAGAAGGAAAATTACAAGAAGCTACAGATGAAATTAATGACTGGTGTATTAAATGGAAAATAAAGCTCAACGGACAAAAGAGCCAAGCGATATTACTGCAGAAAAGGAAACTGAGAACTACAACAAATCTAGAGGTAGATGGAGAAGAAATCGAGTGGAAAAACGAAGCGAAATATTTAGGTATCACCCTAGACCAAGGTCTAACTTGGAGAAGCCATATCAAACAAGCCGTTGACAAAACCAAGGCAGCGATGAATATGCTATACCCGTTAATAGGTAGAAAGAGCCACATGTCAAATGAGACAGAATTGAAAATAATCAAAGCCGTTGATACACAGCAACTGACTTATGGATCAGGTGCTTGGGGATTCGCGGCAAAGAGCCATATACAAAGAATTCAGGCAACAGAAAACAAGCTACTACGATGTGCCATAGATGCGCCTTGGTTTGTCAGGAACAAACAGATATATCAAGATTTGAAGTGGGAAACCATCACCGAATTTATGAAGAGTAAATCTGAAAAGTTATTCGAAACAGCTTAGGAACATCCAAACGAAGAACTCAGGAGACTAGTCGACTACGATCCGGAGGAAGACAGAGGAAGAATGAGAATTTACAAAAGGAGACCACGAGATCAATTGAGGAGAAATTAAAATGAGTACGGAAACTTATTAAAGCTATACTAAGAAGAGATATCCGAAATGGACGAACATGAAAACCCTAGCACGACAATGTGCAAGAAGAAATTAACCGATCAAGGGATAAATGGTTTATAGGCAACGCCCGGAACCAATGTAAAGCAGGTTAGGTTTAGTGGGTCGCGAACTCAGGAGAGTGAGTAACCCCACAGTGTTTCCTAGAAATGGGTTCCTCTGGGCGAGAGATAGAGCCCCGTGTTTTCACGGTCGCAAATTCCCCCTGCTATAAAAAATGGTAGCGTTTTTTCTTATTTTGAAGCTAATGATTCAAGAAAAACGGAAAAAATTGAATCTGACAGTTTTAGCAAGCCGAAACAATAAAAATTGGCCATTAAGGTCACAAAAATAAGTTTTTTTGAATTATCTCTTTCCCTGTTCTTCAAATCTTTTTCGCATTCATCATGAATGTTGTAAAGCATAACATTTTCTACAAATTTATTTTTTCGTTCAAACGTTTTTGAAATATATGGTGATTAATGCGAGGTGTTTAGCGATGCATGCTGAAGCGAAAATTCACTCGTTGGAAAATAGTACATTTTAAGGTTCAGTCACAGACAACACTAAGATTTTCGTGACTAATTTCGAAATTTTCCTTCATAGAAATACCTTGTCATTTTAACAATTGGATGAATGTAGATTAGACTGGCATTCTACATTGACCTTGCCCTTTCGTATGTGTGGCTAAGCTTCTCGCACTTATCGCCCTCTAATTCGAGAACGGTTGAGAGTATGTAAAATTGCTTCAGACAAAAGTTGTGTAGAATGTTATTATCTACAACTTTCATAATGAATACAAAAACGGTTAGAGGTACAGGCAGGAAAATATTCTGAAAAAAATTTTTTCTCACCTTCAAAGTGTCAGATTAAGAAAATCCTCCTGATTAGTGTCAGATTAATGGGTCAACACGTTAACAACACCGAGTTTAACCATCTGTATGTAAATCTGACACGCTCGAGTGTATACAAGTAACGATTTTTTTTACATTTTCAAAGGACCGCTGTGACCTTGCGTCACGTCCAAATTGGCAGTCCCTTGAAAAGTTGCTTCCTTTGGGTCTAATTAACATATCCTTCAAAAATCTGACACGCTTTAAAAAAAATTTTTTTAACCATTTTCAACTCTTCCGTACGGTCAGTCTCACCGCGCAAACTGTCAAATAAGCATGAATTCATTATCAGAGACACGTAGGGCATATACAGTATTTTAATCTTATACGCTCGAGTATGTACACCTGACGATTTTTTTTACATCTTTAAACCCTGCAGACGCTTTCCCCACCGCTGAAAGTGCATACATTATACAACCATTTTTTTTTTACCATGTAATCTTCAAAATTCACTAGTTCTCCACGACACTCGAGTAAATCCCGATTTAGCATCGTCGACTCCCCAACTATGAAGTATGCCCTTGTGTAATCTGATGATTTTGTGTGACGACTGAAAAGCAAATGTGATTTCAGTTCGCGTTCTGAGAATTATTTGGTTTCCGCATTGGTATAAGAATCAATTCTGATGAGGTGATCAGACCATTGATCACCTATGGCTGTGTCGCCTGGTGGTCCTGCACAGAACGCGTTCTAACCCAAAATAAACTTTCGAAACTCCATAGAACGGCATGCCTCATGATTTCGGGGGCATTCCGCTCTACTCCAACTGCGTCCATGGAGATGCTATTAGACCTCCCTCCCATTCATATTTTTGTCCAGGGAGAGACTAGCAACCCACAGGCTCCACAACCTTACCGTAAATGGGCCTGACAAACTCACTTTCGTGCCCAGTCGTCTATCAGTCCAACTGGAGACAGACGAGGTGATGGGCATGAGAACTGATAAAATAATCACTAGAACCAGTACGGATGGAACCTTCAGTTCTCTGATTCCAAGCAGAGACGAATGGCTCCGTCACAAGGAATTCTTTCTACAAGGACCTTGCTGGTTTACTGATGGCTCCAGAACCAGTCAGGGATCTGGAGCCGGAGTCTACAGCCGTAGACCGCTGACTAAACTCAGTGCTAGTCTGGGAAAGTCGGCGACAGCTTTTCAGGCAGAAATCTTCGCCATTGATCTGTGCGCAAGCCATTTGCTTAACATTGGTTGGGCGGGCAGATCGATAAAAATCCTAACGGATAGTCAAGCTGCGATTAAATCTCTCGCGGCAGACAAATGCAACTCGGCACAGGTATTTGAATGCAGATCTAAACACTCCAAATTGGGAAGTTCAAACAGACTGCACCTGATTTGGGTACCTGGACACTCTGGCTTCAGTGGCAACGATGCATCGGATGCTCTAGCCAGAGAAGGCGCAACATCAACGCTTATTGGCCCGGAACCCAGTATAGGAATTTCCAATTCCTTAATCAGGGACCGAAACAACAGATGGATAAGGCAAAAGGTCCTGGAGTACTGGCGCAACCGTCCTGGACTGCGTCACTCGCATAGGGCTATTTCAGTGCCTTCCAGCCCATACACCAGTCGTTGGCTAGGATTTTCTAGAACAAATCTGAGATCTATAATGGCGGTTTTCACAGGACACTGTAGACTCAGAGCCCACCTTGAAAAGCTTAGCATCGTCAATGACCCGCTCTGCAGACTCTGCTTAGAGGAGGACGAAATAATTGAGCATATCCTCTGTGACTGCCCGGCGGCAGACAGGGTTAGACATGGAGTATTTGGTTCTCCGAAGATGATCCTAGAGGAACTCAAGAATCACTCCCCCTCCGACATCATCTCCTTTTTGGGCAGGATGGGACTGGAGGGAGAGATCTAGCTCTATGAACTTGCCTGTGTGCTACACTAGACCGCTTGATCGCAGTGGCAGGTTTGGGTTTATCCGTCCAACACATCCACACCCGTCCAACACAATTAGTAATCAGTAATCAGTAAGAATCAATTTTTATTCCATTTTACTCGGTAAACTTCGATCCAGTCTGACTTGTTGATTTGTTTATCTTTTCATTCAAAATTATATATTATTTGAGAATTCTTTCGTCGGTAATTTACGAATATTTAAGTTAGATAGGTTATGTTTTTAGACCTCTGATGAAGATGCACAGAATGGTAGCGAAAGCTTAGGAATTTTCGATAAAGAGGATATTTCGAGTTCTAACTCGGAATTTTATTTAGTTCCGAACTTTTATAGGGTGTTCTACGACGACGTAGATCAGTTCCTGAAATACAGTTTGTTTTTTTCCAAACAACAACATAGGTTGCTCTATGACGAATTGGTTCATTTCCAAATATACTGAGATATTCATGAGAGGATTCAGATTTCACAAAATAAACACGTTAAAATACATCAAGTTCAATATTTATTGAAGAAAATTGTCATTAGGTACATGTTTTTGAATGATTATAAATTAATGGTCGTAGACAAGTAAAGGCCAGGTTGGGTACAACCTCCCCCACCCCAGTACTGTATAAATGTAATAGTGACCATAAAATAACATTGAGCTCCCAGGCCCCCCCAAAAAAAAAAAACGGCTACGCCAATGTAAGGATTTCATGTAAACAATCACATTAATCATGAATGTACGAACACAAAATATGAATGAATTTCAGTATTCATTAAAACAGAAAAACATTGTATTGCGAAAGCAAAACCTCTCATCAATCCCTCTGAATATATGGACAAATAATCTATGTCGTCGTAGAACACCCTGTGCATCTAGCCTGTATCGGTTTCGAAGTAAATAAAATTCCGACTTCAAAGTCGGAATTTATTAAAATTCCTCGGAATTTTGTGAATTCCTCCTTTTTTTTGTGTGTCCTTTATTGAAAATTTACAATCTACTCATAATGAAAGTAAAAATATGAGTGTGAAATGTCCAGCGACATTTCTACTTGTTGTACAATAGTTCAGTAGTGCTGTGGGAGGTCTTCAGGCCATATTTTTTGAGTCTCCTTTTGTTGGGTCCTTCAATATATAGGTTCTAGATGAGGTTGTTTGGGTGTCCCTGCAATTGTTCCTGGTATTTTGTGGATGCGGATTTGATGACATCTATCACGTAAGGGATTTCAAATCTATATGAAGTCTTTCGTTCGTGACGTACCATGGTGCATTGGCAATCAATCGAAGTTTTTCGACTGAAATCGCTGGATAAATTTCCGTCTTGTGGGTTTTGCACAACCCCATAGTTGAACGCTATTCAACAATTTTGATTTCTTCCCAATCAACCAGTACATCTTTTTGAGTTTTAGCTCTTGGTATAAGTCGTTGATCAAGGTATGAACCTAGGTACTTGGCTTTCTTTTTTGCTGGTTTAAGTGCTCCGTTTGAGGTTACTCTGGGGCAAGTGTTGCTTTTAGTGGTGAATACAACTTGAACTGACTTGCTCTTTTTCCATGTCTTGTAACAGTCATTTAGTTAGTTTGAGTGATTTTGTATGTTTCTGGAGGTGGCTTCTGGGTCTTCATCCGAAGAAAGTACAGCCAAGTCATCAGCAACAGCAGCAATCGTGGTATAAGGTGTTTCAGGCAGATCAGCTGTGTAGAGAAGGTAGAGGAATGGCCCCAGGACACTTCCTTGTGGTATGCCAGATTTGAGGGAAGAATATTCTGATATTTAGTCGTTATGTTCGACGGAACACTTGCTATCTGAGATTTAGAATTGAAGTAGTAGATATAAGTTGTTATGGAGGTTTCTTTTAATTTTATATAACAAACCTGCATGCCATACCCTGCCAAATGAATGAGATATATGAAGAAATACGCCGTTGCAATAGTGTTTATTTTCAAGGGCACTGGCTATTTGGTTAACTATTCTGTGCGCTTGATGGGTTGATGACATTTGTTGGCGAAATATAAATTGGTAATCAGGAAATATTTATATTCGTTTCGTCGTTTGGAACCCTTTTCAGTAGTAGCTTTTCGAATATTTTCCTGGAATTGGCAGAAGACTAATCAATCTATATGACGCTACTTCATGTGGTGAATTTCCGTCTTTGTGGATCATAATAACGTGTGCATATTTCCATAGAATGGGATAGTAACCTAAATTCAGCAGGTTAAAGATGGTTGTTAGGAACACTATGGCTTTTCTTGGTAGTTTTTTGAGGACTTGTGTGGTTAGCAGATTTAATATCATGCTATTTTGATTAATTGGCTGCGAAAACATACGTTTGAATTCATCAAGAAGTGCTGGTAGTTCTTGACTTAGACCAGGGGGGGTTTATTATTGTTTATCTATAAGTACTGCTTCAGCATAAGTTCGTGGAATTTGTTCTTGGGGTATTACATCGTTTGATGATGTTGGGAGTTTTTGGGGAATGTTTTTATATGTGGTTAGTTGGCGAATAGTGTTTCTGGGTTGGCAACCCCTATAGTTGGCCGGATGCTTTGGAGTGACCATATCCTTGGCATCTCATACCTCATACACTGAATTAATCCTCTTGCAGATCATAGACCGTTTTGTTGTTGGATTGGGGTTCCAGATCTACGAAAAGTTCCTTTTTAACTCGATGTTTTACATTAATTATGTTATGAACTCTATGACCAGCTTTGTTTAGTTCATTTTTAATTTCCTCAATGGGAACCATGGTCCAAATGACCCCTCTGTATGCTCGTTCATCGCGTATTTGATAAGTGTAATGCATTATTTCTTCTTCCTAAGGTATGCTGATAGTTTTCTGTAAGTCTCTACGGAATGAGAGCTAATTTTTGTCTTGTCATCTGCAAGTACTCTTGTGTGGAATGAATCTTTGTCGATTACCTGATTAAAGTTGCTTAACATTGCTTTGTAGTCAGCAACGTCATAAATAAAAATTGGTGGTGGAGTTGAGGTTCTCATATTTTGTTGGTTTTTATCCTTTTTCCTCGTTGTTCACCATTGTTCCTAATAGTGAAAATCTGTTTTTTATTGGTGTTGGGGGCGGACTAAGGGTTTGGGTTGGCGATCTTTTTCGTTTTCTCGGCGTTTGCCATGTATTGTTTTTCAGTTGTGAGGAAATATGCTGTAGTACTTTATGATTTGCAATTCCTTCATTGGCTTCACCTGATAGAAAACCTAGAAAGGGGTCATCTCCATCAGCGGATATTTCTTATATTGTAACGCCTTTTTCTCCGTGGTATCTCGACCGCCAGCTATTCTTTAAAGGGAAAATAGCAAACCTACCCTGGTAGCTCCAAGCCGAAGACAAGGTTCGGTGTTATCTGGGGTGTTAGCGATAACCAGTGAAAGTCAGAATCGGATTTCACAATTTTATTCGTTGTCTCGTAGTAAGAAATACAATCGGCACAATTATTATCGTTTTGGTCGAGAAGATTTTCTAAAATAGATTTTTCGTCTGAAGAAGGAGTCTGATATAGACTCCGAAACGTTACAACTTAGAATTATAATTTCAACATTATTTATTTTCAGTTCATTGTCAGGCAACAATGTTTTCTAGTTAATTTGCTCCTGACAAATTAGTGCAAGAATTTACGCAGGAGCAAATCGTTGATTTCATTTTTAATTGATTTTGTTTCAGAGATTGAGAGTGAAAACCCTAAAAAGTTTATGAAGAAATGCAGAATCCTCCCAGAATAAGTTTCAATCGATATCACAATAGAATAAGACTACTTTACAACACCGAGGTTTTCCTTAGAATCATATACAATTACACAAAATGGTGGATTCGCGGAATGAAACGGACGGAAAGAAAGAATAAGGGGGGATCCGATCTCAAACGTATCGCGGATGTTATAGACTCGGTCGCCAGCCAGAACCAAAGAACCCTGAGCGGGAAAGGTAATTGGGGCTCAGTTCCAAACTACGGAACTGTAAGAAACTTACAGCACCGATAGAGAAAGGGTATAAGCTGGGTGACCACGCGGGTTTAATCCAGAGATTTCCACCAACGCGGAGAAAGGAAACCGGTTAAGGGTGTACACCGGGTGACCACGTTAGTTTCCGCCTCTGACGGAGTTAGACTCCGGCCAATAAACTTCCCCCAACGCAGAGGAAGGGTAGAGGGGTGCACAAACTGGTTACCACGTTGGTTTCCACTTCTGACGTGTTCGCACGCCGGCCAGAAACTTCCCCCAACGCAGTGAAGGGGAAAAGGGTAAGGTTAGACAACGGGTTGGAACTGAGGTTCCCGAATAAAATACAGAAGGCTATCTTAACTGTGAACTCGGTAACGGATGATTGTCTGGCTCTTGAAGGCACTAAAAACTGCACGGCGGCGAAGAAAAACTGCACAATTCTTATTCCGGCGGCGAACTCTACTAATTTAATTCAAGCGGCGAAAATTACCTGTTAACGTATCTCACGCAACAAATTATCTCAATTTAATCAGACGGCGAACTATGCGAAAATTACTTAGGCGGCGAATGATACGAATTTATTACCAACTTATTTCTGTCAACGAATTATACCAATTTTACTCGGCGGCGAATCATACGAATTAATTGACCAGCGAGGGCACATCTGATTTTATATCGGCCGGGGGGGTGCGGTGACGGGATGTGCCTCAGATGTCAAAAATCGGTAATATTCGCGTCGATGAAGATCTGTTTATCGGTGCCGGCAGAAAAAAACTCGGTTATCCCTCAATTCAGGAGGTTTTTCACGGTCCGACATAGTTTTTTAGAACAAAAAAACGGAATAAAAACGGTGCGGACTGTTTACAGTTTCGAACGATGTCAGAATCCTGAATTGAAAACCGAATTTCTTCTCAAGAATTAAAATTAAACAAAAATTATTCAAAACGAGAGAATTTCTCCAAGACGGTGGTGCATTTTTCATTAAAAAAAAAAATGGATCTTCGTCACAGTAGGTGTATGGAACGCTTTATAATTATACCGTATCACCTGGCACTCGTCTCGTCAGATAACATCCGACCATATGATATGTTCACTGCACGATAATTGTTTATTTTCGGGGAATTATTATTGTGTCTTCTTTCACTATATCTTTGCAAATTTTCAAGTGTCTTTTGCACTGATATTACCTTATCCACATCTACTTATGGATAGTTTCAGCTTTGAATTTATAGATTTCGATGTTTATTTCTCTAGCCGCAAACACGAATCTAACCTTCAATATAGAAAGCCATTCGCCGCAGACGATCTCCATGAACCGAATTTCCGAATTTTAACTCGGAATTTAACGGAAAAATATTTTGAAAACATAATGTGGCCCTTCTCCGTGGATAACCAATCGAACATTATGTATTATGAATGTATATATGTATATTCTAGGTGAACTTGTCAACGCTAAACGCAACCTAGTTATAGCTGGTGACTTCAATATGCCCGATGTACAATGGCTTGTTTCATCGAAAACCTGTAATTCATCATCCATTGCTTACATAGACGCTATCCAGAATAACTAATTATTTCAGCTGATCGATCTCCCAACACGCTCACGTGGTACACAAAATCCTTCTCTTTTGGATCTGATTTTGACTAACGATGCCGATCTTATTGAACAATTGTCCACCTTTGGGAAAATTCGATCACATCATTCTGATGGCTACTCTGCATTTGAACTTCTCGACAACTAGAAGACTGAATAAAACGGTGAAGATTACTGACTATCAACTCCTCAATCGCAAACTTGTTGAGGTCGACTGGAGCACACATATAACGCTCACATGTGATGTTGAAGAATGCTGGACCTCCTTTTCGTCAATCCTCCAGAGTTCGATAAATGATTGCTCACGTGAACAGGAAATTGTTCAAATTTCATCCAAACTTTGGATCGATCGAGACATTCTGCAGTTAATTTTGTTGTTTCGCCTCCTCCTTCACCAGAGAATCCACCAATCCACCTAAACCTAAACGTACCTGCTCTCCCTACTGTTCACACAATCGTTTGAGACTTCTCGTTTGCCTTCGACTTGGCGTAGTGCATTAGTGACGCTATTCTTCAAGAAAGGAGACAAAAATAATGCTGCCAATCAGCCACCCGATCAGTTTGGTCCCGATTATATCCAAGGTGTGCGAGAAGATCATTCATGCGAGAGTCCTTCATTTCGCCATTGAAAATATCCTTTCACCAGACAATCAACACAAACAACACAAAGTATTTTTGTCGTCGCTGGATGCGCGACCGAGTTTTCTATATGAAGAAAAATTTTAAAGGATCACGATACTTGATAACAGAATTACTCGATCCAGAAACTCTAGAATTATTTAAGGCATCACGTAGGAGGTTCAAGAACTCTTTTTGGACAACTTACAGAAAGGTTTTTGTTTTAAGTGATGGTTCGAAAGTGCATATTTACTCCATGGAAAAATTGGAGGAAGTTGCTCAATCGGTAAGTGAAAAGTGATGAAACCGACATTAATTTCGATGACGAGCAAAATTGAGACCTTTTAGCATGTGTATTCAGTTTCAATACAACCGCAATTAAAACAAGATAAGTTTAGGTTTGTTGTTGTTATTTTGTTGTTTATTTTTGTCTTGAACAGATATTGTTCACTAAACTGCCTTTGATCAATTGAGATATTGAATGTTTGGGCTCTTGTGGAGAGTTTATTCCCCGGTGTATTTTTTTTTCGTCAGGTTCAGGTGATTGATCATAAATAACCCTCGTTTCAGATGTCAGATTCTTTCCGATGAAATATTGATAATTCTTCAGAAAATTTGATGGAAACGATGTGCAATGCTCTCCTTATGAGATTTTGTTTTTTATATAAATATTTGCGAGGGCGTATTTCTTTGGTTTAGTTTTTGAGTTTTTTGGGAGCCTAGGGATGCGGGAGTACATCAATTAAAATTAAATTTGATGAAAAAAAATATCCATATAGAAAAATGTCAACAGGTTTGCCCAAAGGATCAATCTTATCGCCCTTGCTTTTTTCGTTATACGTTGCTGATATCTGCCGGGATATCACGCGGGTTCAGTTGGAGGAATTTGCTGATGATTTGCAATTACACATGCCCTTTGCTGTCGGAAATCTGGAAGAAGCGAACCACATTTTCAACAGGGACTTACATAAAATAAACGAGTTCGCAACAAGTCACAACCTTAAGATTAATTCCTTGAAGTCCGCCCTTCTGATGTACTGCGGTAACAATCGAAACGAACAAATAATTAATGATACATTAGATATAAAAATTCAAAATACAAGTCTTCCTATCGTCCAAGAGGTGAAAAACTTGGGGGTGATTTTCGATAATGTATTGAGTTTTAAATCGCACATAAATAGGAAAATTCAAGCAGCTTATATGCGTCTCAGAAATTTGTATAGATACAGAAGTTTCCTTCCGAGCAAGACGAAATACTATCTTTGCAATACTTTGGTCCTCTCTTTGTTCAATTACGGTGACATAGTATACGGCGAGTCACTCACGGCTGAACTGTCACAGAGTGTCCAAAAGGTCCAGAATGCATGTATGCGTTTCTCGTTCAACATACCCTACAGAAACCATATCACTCCACATTTAAACAAATATTCAATTCTAAATATGAAAAATAGAAGGAAATGTCATGCCTATATGTTCATCTATAAAATTATAAGGACAGGTCAACCGTCCTACTTTAGAAATTCATTGCAGCCCTATAAACATATTCATAATACAAGAAACATCTCTAAATTCAAAACCGCCAAACACAGAACCGCAGCTAACTACTGGAATGAGTTGCCACGGGACGTTAAAGGGCTTTCCCCTAAAAAGTTTAAGAAATATATAACTGAGAGGCTCTTGAAACTACAGAGGAGCCACTAAAAGAAGAAAATAAACAATCATGATTTTCCTGCTAACGCGTCCAAGATAAAATATGTACAGGGTGGGCAAAATTCGTTGTCTACTGAGTGGATCTCGAGAACTATAGCAGCTAGAAGAAAACGGACGTGGCACATTCTAGATCTCTTTTTTCTTGACTAATCCAAAACTGAAAACAGATCCAGCCTAACGTTCATAGATTTTGAGTTAGGAACGAAAACTGAGAAATTGTCATTTTTAATGAAGCTGAATAACTTGCTCATTTGAACTCGTATTCGAAATCTGTTGTTACATTCTACAGGCACTTTTTTATGAGGAATTCGAATATGATATCAATAAATTTTTTGATCCAGTCATTTTCGAGATACGACAGGGATTTCTGATTTTTCAAATATAAACTTTAGATGAAAGTTCTTTCATCTTGCTGCAATTTTTTTGCTGATTTCAGAAATGCATCATATGTCGATAGTTACATAAATATAACGTAAGAAAAAAAATTCAATACTTTTTCCTGCTTTTCGATTCACTGTTGAATTTTCAGTAGGCAGGCGTAACCATAGCGACCGTTGAAAATGCATTATGGTTCGTGAACTCCACATAATCCTATGTGAACTCAACCTTCTGCGATAGGAATCACCGACTGACGAATAATTATTTCTTTTATATATCGATATCGAGATCGATATCCTTTTAAAGAGAGTAAAAGACTTTCGTCTGATTATAAAAAAAGAAAATTTATTCAATTATCGTTGTTCTATTTATTTAAGAAACTACAAGAGTCAGTAATATTATAAATAAAATACAATAGCCTATCTATAATTATAATTTTTACAGAAGTAAGATGATGAAAAATAGGTAGTTCTGTCAACGGAAGTGTTCGAATTGTGAACCATCGTAAGATAAGCATGCCAAACATCGCGAGAACAAACGATGGCAAATTAATCATCGAAATATTTATTCAGCAATCCGTGATTTCAATCAGGTTCACAAAATATAATGTATATTCAACGGTTGCTATGGTAACCCAGCCTACTTATAATGCAACATAGAATCGAAAAGCAGGAAAAAGTATTGAATTTTTTTTCGTGTAACATTCATGTGAATTGAATTTGAAAATTCGTGGCTATATTGGACTATGTACACTGGTAAAAAGGGAATTAAGCCCAGTTGAATTTTGTCGACGTTTCGGACATTTATTGTTTGATCACATACAAAACAATTGGGTTGTCCTTAATCATGACTAGAAAGCAGCATATGTTAAAATGAAATCTTACTTATGGATACAAACATAAATACCTAATTCATTTGGATTATTTGAAATTAAAAACATACATATGATCGTCAACCCGTTTCGATCATCAACAAAACTTGCTATAGTTATGATGGAAATTTAAAAACACTAAAAATATATTGAACGACATTGACACACGTCAACTGAAGATTGATGACTGGCAATTATTGATCGTGTTCAAAAACATTCTACACATCTAATTGTACCTACTTATTATATTTACAGTGTGAACAATCGTCAAATAACATTTTCAATGCGCAACTTAATCCTTAAGTACATATCTCACACAATCAAAGAGTCAAATAATTTTGGGCATACACATATAAAGAGAAGGACAATTATAGTCGGTGGTCAATAAATTGGGTAAAATGGTGACAAGTGTTAATTATTGCAGGAGGCTCAACAACAGTGTTCTTACCTTTTGTTCTTATATTTGTTTATAAGGATGTTGTAAATTCTCCTTAAATTTTGGGTATCAGTTCTTTTATTAATAGTATCATTGGCTTTTATATGTATCATTTCACTGATGATACGTTTTCTGTAATTAGTTTCAGAATCTTCGATGGTGACATCTTTGAAATTGAATATATGACCGGTATTTATGTGATGTTCGACTAAAGCCGTTTTCTTGTCGTCATCTTTCGACGAATGTGCGTTGCAACTGTATATATGCTGTTTAATTCTATTAGAGAGAAGCTGGTTGGTTTGACCTATATATGAACTATTGCAACCTGAACATGATTCATATATAGGTCATATATGGTAGGTTCAAACGTACGGATGGTGCAGAAATTCAAGCATTAAAGGAGGGAGACACTTACAAGTATCTAGGCATAAAACCGGCAAGAAAAATCAATCAGAGCCAGATAAAGAAAGAATTAACGGAGGAGTTTACCCGAAGATTGAGAAGGATAAAGAGAACTGGTCTCAACAGCAAGAATCTGATAAAAGCGATTAACACCTACGCTTGCTCGGCGCTGAGCTATTCATTCGGTATCATCTCTTGGACGAACACCGATTTAGCAGCGTTACAGAGAAAAATAAGGACAATGCTGACTAAACACAATAAACATCACCCCAAAAGCTCAAGGAATTGTTGATTTGTTCAACCGTATGTCCCAGGAAATTGAAGGACTTCGAAAATATTTCCTGAGCAAAGCTGCTTCGTCAGAACTCCTTCGAGTAGTTTGTCTTGCTGATAGTTCTACGCCGTTGAAGCTATAGCAGGACCACTTGGAAACCGTCGAACAGTCTGCAGAAAGTAAAATGCAGAAACTGATTGGCAAACCTTTGCATGGAAGGCACCAGAACGAGGTCAACCATGATTACGTCGACATATCTGCGTCGAACTACTGGTTGACTTTCGAAAGGTTGTTTCCTGAGACAGAGGGCTTCATGCTCGCCATCCAGGATCAGGAGATTCCAACAAGAAATAACATGAAATATATCGCCAAGGATGCCTCAGTGGCGGACGATAGCTGTCGTTATAGTTGTGCGACACATGAAACTATCCAGCACATCAACGATGTCAGAAGTTCGCTGGTACCGAGTATAAAAATAGACTTGATGCTGTTGCCAAGATTCTACATCAAGAATTGGTACTAAAACACCAACTTCTAACTTCGAAAAAGGTTCCTTATTACAATTACCATCCAGATGATGTATTAGAAAATGAACATCACAAGCTCTACTGGGGTCGCACGGTTCTCACAGACCGGAAAATAACCCACAATAGACCAGACCTCATATTGCTCAATAAGGATGAGGACAAGGCACTATTCATTGACGTGGCAATTCCAAATAATAACAATCTTCTAGATAAGCACACTAAAAAAAATTCAAAATACAGAGATCTCGAGGAACAAACCAGAAGACAGTGGAAGCTGAAAGATATCAAGACCATCCTTATTGGATCTCTATAGAGTCAAGCTACATTCACAATCAATTCACGGGCCGAAGTGCACTTCGGCACGGAAGCTTAGCAGATGGCGTTCTCTGTTACCATTCACAATGAAATTCAAGACAAAATTTCTTGCAAGTTGCAAATTATCACTTCGGCAAGGCATTTCGTGCCGGCTATAGATGATGCTGATGCTTATGTTTGGATCAGTTATATTTTTGATTCATTTGAGTATTTGGTTCCACGATTATTGCGAATGGTAAATTTCGTGCCGAAGTGCACTTCGGCCCGCGAATTGATTGTGAATGCAGCTTCATGCAGAAGGCGGTACTGCTCGGAACGGCGAGAACTGTATGCAAGTACATGGGGAATGCAGAGGAACACAGGAAGTGCGGGTGGAGCAGGAATCCAACCGGCGGCAGGGAGCCGAGGAGCGACCCGGACCCGACCACCACCACGAGCCCGAAAACATGGAAAGGGCTCCAACAGAGCTTAATCCTTTTGATATCTGGGATAAGTGAATTTTCCTCTGGAGAGGAGTGTGAAAGCTGCAAGGCTAAAGTCATATTCGAATTCCTCACAAATAAGTGCCTGTAGAATGTAACAACGGATTTCCAATATGAGTTCAAACAAGCGAGTTATTCAGCTTCATTAAAAATTACAATTTCTAAATTTTCGTTCATAACTCAAAATCTATGAACGTTAGGCTAGATCTGTTTGCAGATTTGAAATAGTCAGGAAAAAAGAGCTCGAGAATGTGCTATCAGTTTTCTTCTAGCTGCTATAGTTCTCGAGATCCCTTCAGTAGACAACGAATTTTGCCAACGTGTTCTAATTTAATAGTAACACTACCGATGTCATGAGGTATGAAGGGGGACGCGGTTGAAACACGCTATACGTCAAAGTCCTTGGCAACACATTTTTACAAATATCATTTCTTATTAGGGTCCGATTCGACTCGATGTACCCCATATATCTATTACTAGCTGGCCCGGCGAACTTTGTTTCGCCTCAGAAATACATAAAGTTGTATTAACTAACCATTGGTATTTTTTCAAGTAGGAGATATATTAGGCGAAATTAAAGTAGATACAAAATATACGAATAATTTAATTACATTGAAAAAGGTATGTACATTTTTATTTACATGAAAAGACTCAACTTTATTGAAGCGTAACATTATTGTTGTGCATATTTAATTTAACTTTTTGTTTTCAATGTTTCAAAAATTCTCTCATTGTAGTACCTTATGATGAACCACATTTTTAGTTTTTTCCGAGGTGCGAGAATAAATAGAACAGAAGGTGAAGACGCAACATACAACTGGCCATGAAAAAAACCACACACACTCAAGGGCTGGTCTTGTGATTTGTTAATTTTCATGGCAACGACATACGTTGTTTTGTACTAACCTACACAAGTCCTACTATTTTTATATACTCAGTGAATAAGCTGTAATGCTTATTGATGAAAATTTTTATTGAAAAGTACAAATTACATATTATACTGTTGCTACAATACAACCTATCCGTAGTGTTAATAGGTACAATATGAGGAAATTGGAATGTAGCAGCTGTGTTGAATAAAGAGTTACATTGGCATTAATTGAAGGTTATAAAGTTGAAACTCAAAATATTTTATAACATTTGTATATTTTCAATTATCAAAAAGTTCAACTAACTTAGTGCCATTGGATGTACAATATTTTTGGTTACTCCTTGAGGAATATACACAAACAAATTGGATGGTTTGCCAACCCTTGAACATGCAACGTACAATTGGCCGTGAGAAAAGCACGGATTTTCCAAATCCAATTCACAAATCGTCATTGTTTGACCTTGTGACTTATTAATTGTCATAGCAAATGCCAAGCGTATTGGAAATTGTAGACGTTTGAATGGGATAGGTGAATCTGAAGGAATCATTGGGATTCGTGGTTACAGTACAACTTCACCTTGAAATTTGTCACTCAATATAGTGGCTTCAAGAATATTACCCATGATTTTCTTTATAACCAACCGCGTACCATTACATAATTTTGGTGCATTCAAATTTCGAAGCAAAATTATTGGTGAGCCAATCTTCAATCGCAAGTTGTGTGGTGGCATTCCAGGTAATTCAAGTGAATTTAAAAATTCTACAGGATAGTTGACAATTTCATCTGCATCAACAACAGTGTCAATTGATTTGAATGTAATTTCATCCCCAGGCAATGACTGTTGTATTTTGAAATTGATTGCGTCAACATCTAAATTTTTTGCGGCTAAAATAGCTCGCTCACGTAGCCATGCATGATTAGTGAAATTTCTCCGTAAATCTGGAAAGATACTATTTATTAAATCATCCTTAGTACCCACTATGTTACAAAAATTTTCCGGGAGTTTAATACATTGCGTATTTTCGTACAATTGAATTCTACCATTACCAATATCTAGCAATTGTTCGGAGATTCTCGACACTAAAGCACCACCGAAAAGCCTAGTATTATTTCTGATGTCTTTCAGCGACCTGTCTAGAGCTTCAAGCGAATGTTTGTGGGCCATCGTACATTCATCCCAGATAATGATTTTGCATTTTCTCAAAACTTCAGCCATGCCAGAATGCTTCTTAATATTACACATTGCATCGGGATTTGTGTGAATATTCAAAGGTAATTTAAGAGCTGAATGCGCAGTCCGTCCTCCATCAAGTAACGTTGCTGCAATTCCTGATGAAGCAATTGCCAATGCAATATGATTTTCTGATCGAATGCGTGCAAGGATCAGTGAGATGAGGAATGTCTTACCAGTGCCACCTGGTGCATCCAAAAAAAAGAAGCCACCTTGTCGAGCTGCAACTGATAAGTTAATTTCATCATATACATTTCGTTGCTCATCAGTAAGCAATTGTTCTGTATCAGCAACAAAATTTGCCAAGGAAGGCATGTCGAACTGGTGTTCACGTTGAACATCGCTGTTAATGATATCTGCTGGTGAGCGGTTCGGCGCTGGCATGCCAAAATGGATGAGCGGCATGTTCGAAATTAGAATACAAATATCTTCAATCATTATTAATGCTTCGTTATATATTTCAGTCGAAAATTGGATATTGGGATTTTGATTAGTTATTCTAATCCGATGCAAAATATCTTCACTCATTGAGTCTTTATATTTATTCCACAGAGTAGATGCTTCGGACGGGAAACACATTGTTAATATTATGGAATATAATTGACGAATTTGCTGTGGATTCGAACAAAGTTCAGCATCTGCTAGTGTGAGATCCCAGTGGTTATCATCTTCCAATAAATGTAATTCACGACAGGCATCGAAGAAAGTGTCGTATAAGATACCATTGACTTTTCGCAAATATTGGAAGGACGTCGGCCCGGGAATGTTAACCAACAACAAACGCAGAAAAAAACATTCACGTTGTTTAGGATGAACAGTATATAATCGGCCTAGAGTATTTGCCATAAACATATTGGGGAATTCTGGTACTGAAACACCTCGTTTCCGTCGTTCCCAATTTTTTGATTGTTTGTTCCACGTGAAATATTTAGGAACATCAGTATACATCAAGGTCTTCGCGAAATGGCCGACAAAATCTTGTCGATTACAAAGTTTGAAAAACTCCGTCAGAGTTGTTTTTGGAGCTGTTAAAGCTTGTTGCAGAGCAGTCTGTTCAGTGAAATAAACACGCTGTCCATTTTCAAGATGCACAGCCAAATGTATAACAGCAGGATCCCTTTCATGTATTGGGAAATTAAAAATACGCCAAATAGCTTCGTTACTACTTATGTATCGGCCCATTTGATAACGTGTTATTTCGTCATTGTCGTTTACATTTTGAACACCAAATATAGCTTTATCGCTGCCCTTATGAACGTATTTACAAATGTACTTGATGGACTTCACAGAACTGCATAACTCGACGTTTATATGTGCTTTGAAGGTTTTGCACAGCAACGGTGAATATGGAACCACCCAGCGATTATCAATGTCTACTCTTGAACCGTTTGATAGTCGTAATTCATATGATTGGCCACCATTGTCTATGTCTCTACGACGGTAAGATGGATAGCCATCGATATTGGTGATTGTATCAGGTAGACATGGTTTTGGGAAACGTTTCGTACATTTTCCATTGTCCATACATGGTGACGTCATGTTTAAAGTACCACGTGGATCATGTTAGTGGTAACAATGTCAAACAATTCTTGATCGATATTCTTATCCAGAATTTCCGCAGAAACCAAATCAAAATATGCGCATGTGGCAAACTTCGTTTCTGCCATTCCACAGAGTAAAGCCAGCAACGTGTTTTGCCAAATACCGAGTGATGTGTGATCAAATTCATCAAAGATTTCAGTTTCTGTTTGAACACACGCGCGGTGATGTCATGGCGATGCATTGAGGATTGACCTGACAACAGCAAATTTTTAATTTCATTCCAGTTGGGATAACACGTAAAAGTGATGAATAGATCAGGCCGGCCGTATGCACGTACATAAGTCATGGCGTCTTGAATATATTCTTGCATATGTCGTGGGCTGCCAGTATATGATGATGGAAGAATATATGCGGTACCGATGTTGTTGATGTCATTTGTTGCATCTACGTTACCTATTATGGCGTCACGTAAATGAATGTACTCCTCAGAACGAAGTTGTGCTTGATTAAACTTTAAATATCGTAATCTCTCACTTTCGATTTTCACATACATATCAACAATGTACTGATGAAATAGCTGCCGGCATCGAAGAATGTTATTATCTTCATTAGCACGAATCATTAACCGGTATGCGTAGAAGTTCATCGCGCTAACTTTTTTGGTTAGTTCCACACCTGGAAAAAAGAAAATAGACCTACATGAGATACACCAAAGTTGTTAGTGCGACAAAAAATATAAAATAATCTATGAGTTGTACTTACCTGTCATTGGATTCCTTTGTTCAATGTTGAAATGATAACCATCCTCTCCTTCCCAAAATATCAACGGATACTGCAATGCATCATAAGAACGATGATTGTCTTGAATTATTTGCACCGTGTTATCCCTGCGTTGTATGCGTATATCTCGACGTTCCGATGGGTCACCAGCCATAACAACTGCAACTTCATTAATAGTTGGAACATTATATGTGCCTGCGTGCTCTCCATACAGTACTTTATCTGCTTTAATGACAATGGCGTAGTTGTCGTTTTGCAGTCTGTTGGAGAGAGTCTTGAACAACCGTAGCAAGTGATTATTATTCAGCAAAAATGTTTCCAAAATTTCTACAATTTCTCGCTCCTGCATCTGGTCTATATGGTTGTATGCGCAGCGTGTATTAGTTCGTTGTTCCTCATCTCCCATAAAGTAGATTTGTAGAAATCTGGGATCAGCTTCAGGCATTGGAAGCAATGAACCAATTGGATGATACACTTGACTTTGAATCTTAAAAGTTGATTCAAAATTGCGACCATCATTATTGTGAATAATTTTAGTAGCTTCAAATGATGTCATTTAGAAGCAAGAATTGAATTTACGAATTTTACGCAAAAACAGTTTTGATTGCGATGTAGCTCCAGCTAGTAGTGTTCTCAATGATTCGGGAGGTGGATTTAATGGTGGAAGTGAAACTTTTCCAGATGCGCAACATAGACCAGCCGATTCAGCTCTGTACGTGAAAGCATGACAATGTTGACACTCCTTGTCCATATTACCGATCGTAATTAGTGAGTGCGACGAATAGTCGATATTATGGTCATATCCGAATGCAAGACGATTAAATAATGCTCGTGTCAATGCTTGTTGACGTTGCATTCGCTGTCGATCACGTTCTCTCTGTGCGTCGGTCTCTCGTAGACGCTCGTCTCTTTGTCTCAATGTATTAGTACGAAGACGTTGAAGGGGTTGTTCTAAATTCTCATCTGTACGTGTATTTGTAACTTGATCTCCTAAATTTACGTTATCCGTTGAGTGTTCCTCAATTATTGTTCTATTCAATCGACGATTATGGACATATTGCGATCGTTGACTACGTCTACCAATATTTCTGGATCTTCCACGAAGACGTGGCATTTTTCGGTGATTATAACGTAGGTACTGTAAGAAAAGACATAACTTATGTAAAAAAGGTATAAAACTGAATTGAGATGAAAACGTAGGTACTGTAAGAAAGTACATAACTTATGTAAAAAAGGTATACAACTGAATTGAGAAACTGGATTGAGATGAAATTTGAATTTAGTAACAGGTCTGAAAAGTTTTTCTGTTCCACATTTTATGAATAATGCATAATTTAATTTTTGATCATCACTCCCTATTATTTTCGAATAGTCAATATTTGAAATAAAAACGATTGAAAATAAGTATTATGAAATCATTGAATGAATAAATTAGTATGTTCGAATATTTATTGATTATCTTGCGAGTAAAATTGATAAAAAATCATGTAAAATACTCACTGTGATATCACACTTAGTTTGCAAAACGTATAGTTTTTTACGTATACTTCAAAAACTTTAACACTTTCACAATTAGAATGTCACTTATCCAAACACAATGATAACACAAAATTTTTCTGAATCCGTTCGCAGCTCACCCTCTCATACGGCCTACTATCAAAACACTGTTCAAATATGAGAGACATCACAACAAAGTCGCGCAGTAAGGCCTGGCGTATTCAGGTAGTTTCCGTCCAGAGGCCAATCGAGGGTAGTTCACAGTTGTAAATGAGACCGTTTGACCAATAAAATATCAGGTTTAAGCAAAATAAACCGATTTGGTTTGTTTGTTTGCATTCTCTTATATTTGAACAGAGTATAACATATTTATGTCCAAATATCGGCAATTTGGCTGAGTTCCGGCAAAAACCCTCTTTGCAATGACACATTTTTATTGCCCCTAGCCCGACGGCGACGCACGTTTGTATTTAGTGAAATGTGCAAACAAAGAGCAATAAAACGAATGCAGATTTCAGAACAGACCCAAGATTCGTTTGAAGAAGAAATGCCGAAGTATGGAAAAACCTTCAATTTGTACCAGTTAACATTGGGGCACAATAGGCCACTCCAACAAAACAATTAAATATGGCCGCTGGGGACGTGCAGGTCGCAAAACAAAGGATAACAGGAATTCACACTCGTAATCTACCACACAAAACAACTAAAATATGCCTATATCGTTTGAAAATCAATAAAATATCTGCGATGGTATTGATTCCAAGCCTCTGTGAAGACTTAGAAATCGGTTTGTTTACGTCGGTCCACAAGGCTCAGCAGGCAATCAGCTAACCGTGACAGATCGTTGGACTGCCCTAAAGAGAACTATTATCACGTACACCTCACAGCTAAACAGCTTCATGAAAAAAGGATAAAACACCCCAAATATTAAATTAGGTCCTCTATCTCTCCACTTTTTTCCAATAAAATAGGAAATCAATGCGATGCGATATTAGACAAAAAAAAAACTGATATCTTTCCGTACAGGAAGCGGGTATTTGTGTAGACGGCTCTACTAAATTCGAATAATATTAGAATAATTTGAATAATTCGAAAATTCGAATAAATTCGAATATTCGAAAAAAGGATGAAACGAATATTCGAATTGACTCATCCCGAAAATTCCGAGCCCTAGTCTGTAGCCGGTTTCTCACTGACGTCTTTATTAAATAATTGTGATGAATAGCTTATTTATTTGAATCAGGATCGATACCGTATTCATAAAAACATCCTCTGAAATAAGGCAATATTTTGGTAAAAATTTTATTACATTTAAAGGGTTTTTTTCAGTTAACCTTGAGAGATAGACATATGCTCTCGCGGACTTTTTTGTAGAACTGTTGAAGAGCCACATTTTTGTCATACATTGTATCAATGTAAGTCATCAGGTTTTCGCAGCGTACGCAACAATAGCTTGAAAATTGCAAATTTCGTACATTTTTGGAATTTTTGTAGATGTCTGAATTTTTTTCAGTGAAAAATATAGCATATGCCACTCGGGAATGATGAAGCATTCTGAGAGTGAAAAAATTTCTGAAATCGGTCCAGTAGTTTTTGAATTAACTAACAAAAATATAAAATTTTCCCCTTTAAAGTATAAAATTTCCAAGAAAAATATTTTCCAGTGGACTAAATTGTGATTCTAAACCATCCTCGAGTTCACTGGAATATACACAAAAAATTTCATCAAAATCGTCCCAGCCGTTTAGGAGGAGTTGTGTGACAAAGCCACGAACAGAAGAATTATACATATTAAGATAGGTAAAAAGGTATCGACTGTTTGCTTATACTCAGATTGGGGGTTATTTGGGATTGCAGTCAAAAACGAATGGATCACTCTTTATTCCGAACTGATTGTATGTTTATCTGGACCATCATTTTGTAAAATTCATCATTAGTAAGGTTTATGATTTAGCGCAAGATTCCTAATTACCTTAGTAGAAGACTTATGAATCGAATACCCATAACGAGAAAACCTCCCATTGTAAGAAAAATTGTTTTAATTGTACGATTTAATCTGTTGTTTTTTTTAATTGTAGCTGCTCCTGAGGAAGGAATGAACACATTCCGAAAGCTCGAGTATAAAGAATAAAGAGTGATCCATTCGTTTTTGACTGCAATCCCAAATAACCCCCAATCTGAGCATATTAAGATATTCTATATCGATAATGGGACTTCGAAAATTGAAGCCATCCCGTAGCCGAAATCGACTTCTGCGCATGTGCAGAAATTTAAGAATACAAATACCTGATTAGCTCTGTCTCTTTCTGATACATGGTTTCATGAACTGACAGGAATGACATGATTTTACTTCACATATTTTCGACCTTAACCTATCAATATGTTGATATTGGTTTGAATCGGGTTCGAACTCAGGTTTGCATTACGTTGTAATTTGTATTTCATCGTTGATTTCTAATAATTAGAAGTCAAAATTCATGAAACTTCATTATTTTGCAACACTAGACGCTCGGATTCATAACAAAAGTAAAATATTATGTGTTTTATACAGAAAAACTGCGGAGTGCAGAGATTATCAAAAGTGATATTGAATCAACAAAATTGTAGGACTGTGAATACATTTTTCTAGGTTGTTCTCTATCGTATATTATCTGCATTGTATCTAGATAAGTCTTTTATTGTCTTGAAATTAAATTGGGAGTTGAGGTAATAATTCTAGTTCAATTTATGATTTTTTTTTCAGCACTGAAATAGTGAAACATCTAAATCGACATCTATATATATAAAGCTCAACTGTAGTTACTAATATCTACCAGTTTCTCATCTTCTGAATATTCTTATTGCCAAATTGATTATTGTATTGCTTCTATTGAAGCATGACTCTTTCAATGAGCACTCTGTACTTTTATATATAATATCAGTACATATTACAAAATGTTGACCCAAAAATTTTTTTTATTGAGTATTGAGTAGATTTTCAAGCGGGGAAATTCAGGAGGCGAGATAAGTATGTTACACGTACACGCAATATTGAAACTGGTATGAAACAGTAATATAAAACGAACTTGTTATTATTATGGCTGTGACTAGAGTCCCGACTCGGGATCCGTGTCCAGTCCCGACGGACGAAATCAAATGACGAAATACAATTCTAACTGGCGAGAAAGTTGAGAATTGCTTAGTGTAAATTGATCCAGAGGAATTACCAGACAATTTTTGATTCAGAAGTGAACCTCTTCCTCACAGCCATTCTTGACTCAAAAAAATGTGATCGAGAAAGGAACCTGGAAAATATATTTGTGAAATGTATGATATTCTATACGAAATAACGATACAATGCTGCGGCACCTCAATGAAATGTATTTTTATTTGAAGTGTATGAAAATTTAGCCAAAAATGTAGAGGTACTGGTTCTGTTCAAAATGTTCACCTTAGATGTTTCATTTCAAGATTGCTCTTTTTTCTCTTCATAAATGTGATGATTTGAAAATAAAATATACTTTAACAACATATTTACCCATTATAGCAACTCATATCTACATGCCCGATTGAAATATAAATCATTGTTTCTAATTGACTGGGCATAGGCGCATGATTTTCGCTAATTCTTTCACTACTTAATAATTTCAAAGCACCAGTGCTGCGTATCGTTGAATTCGGGACCGAATATCAGTCCCGAATTTAATGACGTCACTCGGGACTCGAGTCGGGACTCTAGTCACAGCCTATTATTATTATGTCACTCTTGAGTTTACTGAGTATGGACAATACCATTCCTATTCGGCACTCATAATTTCACAAATCATAAGAATATTGGGTAAATAGTTTCTATGCACTTATTTGGATTGATCTCTTGACGTTGATTCATCTGAAGGTTGAAAAAAGCGGATACATTCTCGATGAATTTAATATTCATTAGCTTTCGCCTCATATAAAATTCTTCTCAAAATTTGTACAAGAATTTGAAATAAATCATCATTCGTAATTCATTCAACGTCAAATATGAAGACAAACTAACCAATATCTTGATTGTCATTTTCGAACTTCTAATTCGCGCATGCGTACAAGTGGATTCCTCCCAACGGTTTGGCTTAACTTTTTGTCGTAGTCTAGAACGCGTGTTATCAATATTGGTATAAGAGATATATGGTGTACCCTACCCAACTCTTGCATTACCCAACGTAATATTGATAAGTGGAAACACATATATTTATATCGATAAAAACAAGGTGGGTTCGAATCAAAAAAATTCATTCTTCAAACTGTGAGGAAATTATGACAGAGAACTTTGAAGTACATTGTCAACAATTTTTTCAATGAAAGAAGGTTGCAAATTCAGCGAGAATGAATGTTATCGGCTCTTTCTTCTTCAACGACGTCAACATAAAATGTGGGGTCATGTTGCTTACTATTGCAAACCAGAATCATAGCATGGCAATTGGAGAGCGGCATGCGAAAATAGCGCTATATCGATGCAATGGAACGAAGAAAGATGATTCGGGCCGGTTCAGAAGACGACGTTAAATGAAGTCATTAATGCATTCTACATGCTTCGGTGCAATACTCTACAGTTATTATCATTTGGATCTGGCATTGTATGTAATATAATCTCAGTAATAATTATGTTGAAATCGATTTCTGTCATAATGACACATGAATTATATACATTTCATCACAAGCTACGGAATAATTCCATGTACATGAGAGATAGTGGAGGATCGAGACGAATACAACAGGATTATGTTTGTTTTTCCTGAACTAAAAGAAGACACAAGAAATTCACTACTTTATTTACAGCGGTGACGAAATTTTCATTACAGGCAAATGACGGATGTAAAACAATCAGGATCTGCTTCAGAAGCAACTTCATCATTGTTAGAATTTGTGAAATAATCCGAAATAATATTTTACATAGAACTTAAGTTTGTACCACTACACGATTTGAAATATTATTTTATGCTGTTAATTACAATAACTATCCAAAAAGAATATTCAATAACCATAAATAATTCGTGGTACCGCTAGTTCCAAGACATTTGTCTTAGAAATATTAATATTATATAATATATATATAATAAATATTATTATTAATTAAACTTGCAATTCATATTATAATTAATGTTGACTTGCAGGACCCTAATTAGGGAAATATACTGCTTACTTCCAGGACTGTTTTGGAATTGTAGTTTTAGAATATAGTAATATTTCTCATATATCCCAATTACGTTCTTTTAAATTCCACTATATATCATTCGAATGTCCTGATAATCAGAAACAATGATCACCAGCGAGAAAGATTGAATACGTTTTCATTATCTCATTTCGTTTTTTAGATCTTTGTATTGTGCAATATTCACTTTTCAGTATACTCACCAGAAATACCGTTGTAACCTCAGCATTTCCATTCACACAAGAAATGAAAATAAAATTGTGATATGAAAGCTTGGTTCATGGCAATTTTACGAATGCAAATAATCACGAGCCAAGAGGCAAATGATTTTTGAGAAAAATGTCGAGCGAATTAGTATTCGACATGACTTTTTCACGGAAAATTTTGTTGAAAAGTCATCATAGTGGCTCATTTTTCGAATGAATGGAAGACGAATACGTTCAAGACTCCATCTTCAATTTACTGATATATGCTAAATATTAATTCCTTAACGGCCGGTTTCATAATCAAACCTAAAGTCGCTTTAATTTTAAAGCTTCCTTTAACCCCACTAAAAATGACATTAAAGGAAGCTTTAAGCTTAAAGTGACGTTTAATTCGATTATGAAACTGGACGTAAGCTATCGTGAATTCGAGAAATGTCAAAAATTATTCATATAGGGTGATTAATAAGGAAATGCACATACAATCGGGGTGGATGGAGGACACCGAGATGCTTCTAAATAACCTATATTTTATGGTTCTACCATTCTTTCTAACCATGATACAGGCTGCTTTACTAATTTTCTCAATTCATTCAATTAATTTTAACTTATGAACCGCTCCATACATTTTTGTGATATCTGATTCATATCAGGAGTGCTATCGATCACCATAATAAAAAAAGTCTTATTTCGGGTCCGGCTCAAAACAATTTACTGAGTAGGTTTCGAGTCGAAACAACACTCTGTATATGAAGATTATGAAATTTTTTTCACAAATTTATAAAGAGTAGACAAAAGTAAGTTAGATTTAATATATTTGGTGTTTCCATATACAACTTTTCCACCTGTTAGCTTGAGTCAAATCTAGAAGTTTCGAAAATTAGGTGCAACTAGTAAGCCTAGCGATCGATTTTTTCGGTGTATCCATCTTTTACCACCAAATCAATAAAAAAAAGTCATAACTGAAAAGAACGACTATTCCACTACGATCAATACCGTATGTTTGATATCAATGCTGCAGTCTGTTAATTTTTTCCCTTATTTAGTATAGAATGCCGATGCGAATATGATATATGCAAGGATAGATGGAGTGAATTCTTACCAAGGATTATAAATAAGGGTTTATAATCTATAATTTCATTCTTTTTTTTTCTATTCAGAATATTTGGCGGATTTCAACTCCGGGGGGAAATATCAGTTCAAAACAGACGGTCAGAGAAATTGATGGAATGAATAAATATCCTAACATAATTTTTTTATAATGAAAGCCCTACAGCCCCAGGCCCCAGCTCTAACGATTAAAATGAACCACTACTATTCTGTAGACGATGGAGAGCATGTTCCTCATATTTTGTCGAATGTTCAAAACGGCCTGCCAATAAAATTGTGATAGAGAAATGTAACGATTTACTCAGAAAAATTTCTATTTTTTCTGACAGCCGTAGAGCTCTAACTATTCATTCATTTTACGATCGAGAGTATGTTCCTTTTTTTTTGTTTTGAAAATTAAAAATGGCAAAGAAAATTTATTTCCCAATGCAGACATTCCTTCAATTTTCTTGGATGGCCATTTTAAATTTCGGAAAAAAAGAGAAACATGAGTTCCATCGTAACAAGAATATCGATTCATTTTCATAGTTGGAGGTGGTTTTTCTGAGTATTCGAGAATCCAATTACCGTTGAGGGCGCTGCGAAATGAAACACAAACTTTGGCAGGCCATTTCAAACTTGAACAATGAGGAATATTCACTTCATCGCAGACTGAGTAGTTCTGATACTCGGAGCTCTGGTATGAACAAAAAAAATTATGTTAGGGATATTTTAGTTGTCCCTCTATGTACTTTAGCCATCAATTTCCTTGGCCGGATGTTTTGAACTGATTTATCTTCTGGAGAAGGCATCCTTAAAACATTATTAATAGAAAAAAAATCGGTTCATGGTTCTCGGGCTGTCAGAATGAAACAATATTTTTACTGAGTACATTTGATCGTTGAAGGTGGCGTTATAGAGCTGAATAGCCCATTTTGATCCTCGGAGCTGTAGTATGAACAAAAAAATTATGTTAGGATATCTTTGTCATCCCTCCATGTACTTTAGTGATCAATTTACTTGGTAGAATATTTTGAACCTATTCATCTTCTGGAGAAGGAATCCTTAAAAAATTCTGAATGGAAAAAATCGGTTCATTTCATCGTTGGGGATGGCGTTTTAGGGCTGCCAGAATGAAACAAATTTTTTTCTGAGTACATTCTGATACATTCCTCTATCCACCAATTTTCTTGGCCAGCCATTCTGAACTTGAAAAATGAGGAATAGGCGCCTGATCGTAGAATGAATAGTTCATTTTGATCTTCGAAGCTGTAGTATGAACAAAAAAATTATGTTAGGATATTCAAGTTATCCCTCTATGTACTTTAACCACCAATTTCCTCGGCCGATCATTTTGAACTGACTTATCTTCTACAGAAGGAATCTTTGAAACAATCTGAATAGAAAAAAAAAAAACAGAATATCTGTTCATTTTGATTGTTGGATCGTTGGAGGTGTAGTTCTAGGGCTGTCAGAATGAAACAAAAATTTTTATGAGTACATTCTGATACATCCCTCTATACACCAATTTTCTTGGACGTCATTCTGAACTTGAAAAACAGGAGGAATATGAGCGTCATCGTAATATGAAAATCAATAATGAAAACCGGGATTAAAAAAGATGATCTATAGTCCTTGAGAAATGAGTCTTTCCCTTCCTTAAACTTAATTATAAGTATAATTATTCGGTTCGCCATCAGGACAATAGTCTTAATCATGAATCAATTCGGAATGTTAGAAAATTACAGTTCAAATATTCAATGAGCTGTGATTTTCAACATCAATGCATTTAAGATTTCAGGATAAAGAATATATCGTAACATTGAATAATTTTCCTTAGATAAATTTTCCTTGAACAGAGTTTTTTTAGATAGATACCTGAAAACTCCCACCTGAGAGTGCATAAACCCTTTACTTACTCAAGGTGTTTCTATATCTTCCTTCATAAACTAAGTCAATTCAATTGTCTACGAAACTGAACATAACCTCTCAATGTAGAAATTTTGAAAGATATTCATTTTGAACTTACTGCACATAACTGGCATGGGGAAAAATTGTTGGGCAGTGAAAATAATAATGACTCGAAGTTGATATTATTGCAGTTTCAGGTCTAACTGAAATATAAAAGTAGATATCTGGTGTGATGTTTAACCACAGCTTGACTTCAATCAAATGATGATTTACGTTTTTGATATTTTATTTTAGACTTATTACAAATTTCTTTATTATTCTACGACTACGACTATAACTCTTCAACGTCTTTATATTCACTGACTGTCACAGATTACAGAGTAGAATAGATCTGACACTCACGTTCTACGATGAAAAATACAGTTTATCCCGCCCTCAGCGCCCCCATGCGGTTGCCACCCAACTAACCGGGAGAAATGTCGGTATAACAGGAAACTACAATCGCATGGCGCGAAATTTAAATTAGCCCATTCACTGGTATTTTAAACGTCGATAGAATAATATGGATTATTAGGGCGAATTTTAAGGAGAAATAAAACTTGTCATGAAAAATATACATATATTGATATACCTAGCACAGGAAAAAAAATATGGAAATACATAAGCTATAATTATGGCAATGAATATATGAGCAGAGGTAAAATGTCAATAGGGTCACATATCTTCGTAAGACAATAATTATAATGAACAGTAATAATATTGTTCATAGGAAATGAGGTTGAAATTATTATATCTTCAGAAATCTACAACATTATCCAAAAAGGACACAATGTTTGTTGGGAGTCGGCAATAGAAATCAAAAACAGCATGCCAAAGCTTAGAATGCATTAATAATTTGGAAGAGAAAAAATTAGTTGCCCAAAGACCTATGTGGATTTTATATTTTCCTGCAGGAAAGATTTCAAAGTCTCCAAACAACGACTCACAGTTAGATCCCCAGGAATGCACTGACATGAAATTAAATAACTACAGTTTTGAATGATGAAATAAAGTGTTCAACATTTGGGTCAGTATTCCTTACTCCATGTGCTCTAATGTACACAAAAAGGTTTTCTAAACAATCTTGATTGAAAGCCCCAGTGAAAATATATTTAAAGTGATAATCATTGAACAGTTTTTGCCTAAGGTAAAGGAATGCTTTCAATGTTGTCACTATATTCTTCAAAGTGGGCACCACAATGGATCTTTTCTTTCGAGGGCAATAAAATGAAATACTGTTGAAAATTTGTATCGCCTGCTCCCAATAAACATTGTGTTCTGTTTGAATACTAACCGTCTTCTTTAAGAGTTTCGCAGTGGATGTCCAAGCTCTGGATACCTTCAACGAATCAAATAACTCTTCCAAGAATAGTATAAAGTCAGCAGTGTCGATAGCCTCTCTGGGAAGCTGAAGCGGATGCTTGATTTCTAAAAAGGAAAATAGTAAATTTTTGTATTATTATGTTTAAAAAAAAAACTTACCCCATTGAGAAATGAGCTTCATCCTTGACCCCACGGAGTGGCTTAATACCTGACTACACAGTTTGACTTTCATTTCCATTAGCACAATTTTTAAAGGGTTTGGTAGGATTGGTTTAAGTATAAACGATTGATGTTATAATTACGTGGTTCTTTGAATCAAACATTTCTTACAAGAAAATCGATTTCCTGATAAGACTGTCGAGTTCAATAAATGGGTATTTTTAATTTACTCTCGTATAAGATCTCGTTTGTAAACAAGAATTTGCATTAAAACATATTGACATTGACACTGTTGGCGTTCACAAATCCAATATGTCAGAATACAGTAATCTGTGGAGAATATGATATATATTTTCGTATGCAGTGCCACATAGCGTTTGATTGCAGAACTAAAAACCGTATTTGGGGTGGGGGTAAGGAAGTGTCAAGCCCCTGCTGACTGTCTACAGCGCCGGTCCCGTCGGCTACCCTTGCCTACTCGACATTCGCGGTCACTGAATATCATTTCTTGTTCTTCACTCAACTGTCACTCTCACATCTCCCCTTTTAATAGTTTATATAATCCTTACATTTTTTCGGTCTATTAATATTTCTACGTGGTCTATTGTACAAATTATCTGACTGATTATGAATTGAATTAGGTGAGGGTGGAACACTATTGGGAGTATAATTATTTCGCTGCAGCAAATGTTCCCTATTTCTTTGAAAAAGTACACCTTCTGGTGTTTTAATTTTGAAACTACGTCCAGGAATTATTTCTTGGACAACTATAGCAGGTATCCAATTAGACTTGGGATTATGTTTGAATATAATATTTTCTCCAACTTCTACTTTGGGTAGGTACTTTGATTTTCTATCATGATAGTGTTTCACTCATTCTTGTTTATTTACTATTTTTTGTCTTTCTCCAGCATATGGTACTACTGATGGTCTCAAGCTCGATGTAGAACTGGGTATTAGACAACGAAGATTTCTTGACATTAAAAGTTTTGCTGGTGAGGCAATGCCATCAGCTTTCGGGGTGTTTCTAAAATTTGATAAACCCAAATATACATCAGAGCCTGAGTCCTTACATTTTCTGAAAATATTTTTAACTGTGCCAATAGTTCTTTCAGCAAGTCCATTACTCTTAGGGTAATGTAGACTAGATGTAATACGTTTAATATTCCATTTTTCACAAAATCTTTTAAATTCTATTGAATTAAATGGTGGGCCATTGTCTGATATTAGTTGAATTGGAATTCCATGACGACAAAAAATGCTTTTAAATTGAGTTATAACATTTTGACTATTGAATGAATTAATTGGAGCAATTTCAAAATATTCTGAATAATAATCTACAATAATAATATAGTATTTCGATTCAAACTGAAAAATATCAGCTCCTACCTTTTGCCATGGAATGTCTGGTATTTCATGTGGCATTAGAGGTTGGGCAGTATTATTTTTTCTAAATTTAAGACAACTTTGGCAATTCTGTATATAATTCTCAGTTTCACTATTCATGCATGGCCAAAATATAATACCTCTAACAAAATTTTTAGTATTGACTATGCCTAAATGACCTTCATGCATATGTCTAAGCATTTCTTTACGCATTGACTGAGGTATTACAATGCTATTCAATTTGAATACAATACCATCAATAACATGTAATTGATCTTTATAATTATAATATTGTTTAACATCATCTGACACATTGGATTTTCTACTAGGCCATCCATTTTTTATATAACTTATAATCTTAGTTAGTGTAAAGTCTTTTTGTGTTTCTGCCCTTATTTCATTTGATTTATTTCCACCAGCATTAAGAGAATTGATAAGAAAATTGGCATGAATTCTTAACTCATCATTCAGACTAGATAGTATTTTATCAGTTTCATCGTGACTTTGGTCTTTTTCAAATTTAGCTCGACTTAATGTGTCTGCTAAATAAATTTCTTTTCCCGGTACATGATTTACAATCAAGTCATATTGTTGCATTTTGAGCATCATTCGTTGAAGTCTTTGTAGTATGTCTGATAAATTTTTGTTAAATATGGCAACTAATGGCTTGTGATCCGTTTCTACTTTTACTTTTTGTCCATAAATATATCTATGAAACTTCACACAACCAAAAACAATGGCTAGAAGCTCTTTTTCTATTTGACTATATCTTTTTTGGGATTCATTCATACTTTTAGACGCATAGGCAATAGGTTGTTTATTATGTAAAATAACTGCTCCCATTGAGTCTTGTGAAGCATCTACCGATAGTGTAAATTCTTCATTGACATCATAAAAAGTTAAGACAGGTTCCGAACTAATTATTTGTTTTAAATTTTCAAATTCATTTTGATTATTTGGATTCCAATGCCATGGTACGTTTTTCTTTAATAACAATCTTGAATTGGTTGTTTTTTGACTGAGATTTTTGATGTACTGACCCAAATAATTTACAAAACCTAAAAATCTCTGAATTTCCTTCACATTTGTTGGTGGACACATATCTTCTATCGCTTTTACTTTTGATTCTTGCGGACGTAACCCTTGTGTACTTATTATTTGACCCATGAATTTGACCGATTTTTGACAAAATTGTGTTTTGTCTTTATTTAGTTTTAGACCAATAGTTTTAACCCTTTCTAAAAACATTATTACCATTCTATCATGTTCTTCCTTTGTTTCAGCATGTATCAAAATATCATCAATGTAAACGACCAAATTAGGGATGTCTAGTAATAAATTCTGAAGAGCATGTTGAAATTCTTCTGATGCTGTTGTAATTCCATATGGCATTCTTAGAAAGCGATATATCCCGAACTCAGTATTGAAAGCTGTTAATTTTGAACTTTCCTTATCTAACTTTAACGACCAAAATCCATTGCTTGCATCAAATACAGAAAAATATTTAGAGCCACTTAGTTCAGATGTCAATGATTCTAAATGTGGGTATGTTACGCTTGGGTCTGATAATATGTTTATTTATATTAGTTTATGTACTATCAGAGTCTATACTATAAATAATACGAGTAATTTTAAGGGTTTAACGACTCTTTTGTGGAATGGAAATACTCTTTTTTCTCGACCAAGCTTTCGCAATTATTTTATTGCTTCTTCAGGGTTTCTACAATATAAAATACAAAGATCAATTTAATATAAAAACATTTCTCTTTTACAATTACCGAAAGTGAGGTTAAACGTTTCACTGACTTCAACAACGCATAACATACTTCGACTACAAGTAGTACGGACAGAACTTATTTTTCGTTTTTTCGTCATGTATATCTAGTTTTTATTTAGTCAATTTCAATTTATTGTCCAAATTTCTTTTCTAACTCTCACTCTATTACGTCGCATTTAACATTTGTCAATTTCAATGTCACGATCACAGAATACACAAACACAATTTCTTGTCAAACAGTTCTTCTTCACCATCCAACGTCTGCTTCCCGGCTCCTGTTCAGTCTCATTTCCAGTAAATAGCTGTACATATTGCTCAAATTATTAGTGTCACTTTTTTTATTCATTGTATTTCCATTTTTTCTTATTTTTATCATCTCATGTATTAGTCGTTTTTGATAATTATTTTCCGTTTTCAAAATTTTTACATTTTCGATATCTGCTTTGTGATTTAGATTTTGGGCATGTATTGCCAGAGCACATCTATCTTTTCCAGTTCTTATGTCTGACTTATGTAAAGATAATCTACTTTTCATCCACTGCGAAGTCTGGCCGATATACACCTTGTCACAATCCAGGCAACCTATCTGATATATCACATTGCTCCTCACCATCATTGGAATCGGATCCTTTAGTCTACTATACAATCGTCCAACTGTTTTTCGATTATAAGCTGCTATTTGGACATTTTCATCTTTGAAAATATTGTTAATTTTCTTTGTTAAATCCTTTATGTTTGGTAAGGATGCAAATTTTATATCTGCTTTTTGCTCTTGTTGTTCATTTACGTTTATTGTCGTATTTGATGCATATAAAAGTTTTTTTATCATGCCAGGTGGATACGAGTTTTGTACCAATATTTCATATAACTGCCTCAATCCTTTTTTTTCGAATGTGCTATGACAGATTTTACTTACTCTATTTTTCATTTGTTTTATGAAATTTATTTTTATGTTTATGTTATGGTCTGAAAAATAGTTTATTAATTTATTTGCACATGTGTTCTTTCTGTACCAATCCAGTTTTATCAAATTTCCATCTCTGTGTACCTTTGTGTCCAGGAAGGGTACGCCACACTCTATGACCTCTTCTTCAACTGTAAATTTCAATTTTGTATGATATTCGTTGAAACATTTTAGTGTTTCATCAACTTTGTCGCCCGGCAGTACCATTAAAATATCATCCACAAATTTTTTTAATATTGGAATAATGAATCTTAATTTCAATAACGATTGAATCACTAAATCGTCCATCACATATTGTGCTATTATAGGACTTAGTTCCGATCCCATCGCACAACCGACTATCTGAGAATAGAATTTCCCTCTGAACGTACAATAGTTTTTGTCCAGGAGAAAGGACATTATCTCAAAGAAAGTATCTTCATCCATCGATGTGTGCTGCTTTATATCATCCCATTTATTCTTCAGAACACCAACAATCAAATTTTTTTCTAAAGATCCAAACAGATTAACCACATCAAAAGACACTATTTTGTAATTATCCGGTCATATGCAATTATTAATCTGATCTGAAAACTGGAAACTATCTTTTATGTAAAAATCATTATCTGTATTGTAGGCTGCCTTTAAAATAGATGCCATAAACCGTGAAAGAGATGTCATTGGACTATTAATACTCGAAATTATAGGTCTTATTGGATTACCTGGCTTGTGCACTTTGGGATTTCCATAAATTCGTGGAGCCACCGAATTGTAAGTTTTCATTGATTTCGCCTGCTGCTCTGTAATATAATTTTTCTCCACGAGCCTAGTTATGAACTTGTTACACTGAGTTTGTATAGTTTGTGTTGGGTCCCTTGGCAATAGTTTGAAATCATCTGAGTTTAAGAGTGTTTGTATTTTGTCTTCGTATTCTGCTTTGTCCATAATTACTGTCACTGCTCCTTTGTCACTATTGAGCACTATAAGGTCTTCATTATTCTTCAAAAATACCTTCGTCTCCTGATACCATCTAGTCATGGGAGAGTTTACATCAATGTTCTTATGAATGAAATTTGTAATCACATTGGTTACTCTTGCTCTCTGTGTATCTTTTCTTCTTTCTGGTACTGTCAGTAGAATATTTTCCACGTCTGCTATTAATTCATCTATTTTTACATCATTTTTTGTCATCGGTAATGAGAACTTTGTGCCTAGTGATAGAAGATTTTTTACATTTTCAGGAAGTTCCCTGTTTGACACGTTCATCATCCACCTATCTTGTATCTTCGCCTTGTTTCTACTTTCATTAGATAAACATCTAATCTTATTTAAGTTGACTTTTTGGATCTTGAAGAATATTTTGTTGTAAGATATCTTTGTTTTACGTATGTACTCTTCAAGTTCTGATACATGATGTAATTCATCCTGTAAACGTTTGTTTGCTTTTTCAAGTTTAGTTATCTTATAATTGACCTGACAAATTTCCAAACTCAAGATCTTTTTTATGGTTTTTTCATTGAAATCTCTGATTTTTCTATTTAATGACTTGTTCTCAAAATCAAACAATGACATTACAGTCTTTATGTTAGATGTGATGTGCTTTGGTACCAGTCCCTGCCTCTTACACTCCAGAAGAAATATGCGTCTGTTTCTTGCTGCCGCCAGTTTGTTGGTATTTGATCTCCATGTCTTTAAGTTGTTCAATGTTTCGGGTCCATACTTATTTCCCATATCTTCATAAAAACCCATTGTAATTAGTTTATGTACTATCAGAGTCTATACTATAAATAATACGAGTAATTTTAAGGGTTTAACGACTCTTTTGTGGAATGGAAATACTCTTTTTTCTCGACCAAGCTTTCGCAATTATTTTATTGCTTCTTCAGGGTTTCTACAATATAAAATACAAAGATCAATTTAATATAAAAACATTTCTCTTTTACAATTACCGAAAGTGAGGTTAAACGTTTCACTGACTTCAACAACGCATAACATACTTCGACTACAAGTAGTACGGACAGAACTTATTTTTCGTTTTTTCGTCATGTATATCTAGTTTTTATTTAGTCAATTTCAATTTATTGTCCAAATTTCTTTTCTAACTCTCACTCTATTACGTCGCATTTAACATTTGTCAATTTCAATGTCACGATCACAGAATACACAAACACAATTTCTTGTCAAACAGTTCTTCTTCACCATCCAACGTCTGCTTCCCGGCTCCTGTTCAGTCTCATTTCCAGTAAATAGCTGTACATATTGCTCAAATTATTAGTGTCACTTTTTTTATTCATTGTATTTCCATTTTTTCTTATTTTTATCATCTCATGTATTAGTCGTTTTTGATAATTATTTTCCGTTTTCAAAATTTTTACATTTTCGATATCTGCTTTGTGATTTAGATTTTGGGCATGTATTGCCAGAGCACATCTATCTTTTCCAGTTCTTATGTCTGACTTATGTAAAGATAATCTACTTTTCATCCACTGCGAAGTCTGGCCGATATACACCTTGTCACAATCCAGGCAACCTATCTGATATATCACATTGCTCCTCACCATCATTGGAATCGGATCCTTTAGTCTACTATACAATCGTCCAACTGTTTTTCGATTATAAGCTGCTATTTGGACATTTTCATCTTTGAAAATATTGTTAATTTTCTTTGTTAAATCCTTTATGTTTGGTAAGGATGCAAATTTTATATCTGCTTTTTGCTCTTGTTGTTCATTTACGTTTATTGTCGTATTTGATGCATATAAAAGTTTTTTTATCATGCCAGGTGGATACGAGTTTTGTACCAATATTTCATATAACTGCCTCAATCCTTTTTTTTCGAATGTGCTATGACAGATTTTACTTACTCTATTTTTCATTTGTTTTATGAAATTTATTTTTATGTTTATGTTATGGTCTGAAAAATAGTTGTCTTTTGATGTGGTTAATCTGTTTGGATCTTTAGAAAAAAATTTGATTGTTGGTGTTCTGAAGAATAAATGGGATGATATAAAGCAGCACACATCGATGGATGAAGATACTTTCTTTGAGATAATGTCCTTTCTCCTGGACAAAAACTATTGTACGTTCAGAGGGAAATTCTATTCTCAGATAGTCGGTTGTGCGATGGGATCGGAACTAAGTCCTATAATAGCACAATATGTGATGGACGATTTAGTGATTCAATCGTTATTGAAATTAAGATTCATTATTCCAATATTAAAAAAATTTGTGGATGATATTTTAATGGTACTGCCGGGCGACAAAGTTGATGAAACACTAAAATGTTTCAACGAATATCATACAAAATTGAAATTTACAGTTGAAGAAGAGGACATAGAGTGTGGCGTACCCTTCCTGGACACAAAGGTACACAGAGATGGAAATTTGATAAAACTGGATTGGTACAGAAAGAACACATGTGCAAATAAATTAATAAACTATTTTTCAGACCATAACATAAACATAAAAATAAATTTCATAAAACAAATGAAAAATAGAGTAAGTAAAATCTGTCATAGCACATTCGAAAAAAAAGGATTGAGGCAGTTATATGAAATATTGGTACAAAACTCGTATCCACCTGGCATGATAAAAAAACTTTTATATGCATCAAATACGACAATAAACGTAAATGAACAACAAGAGCAAAAAGCAGATATAAAATTTGCATCCTTACCAAACATAAAGGATTTAACAAAGAAAATTAACAATATTTTCAAAGATGAAAATGTCCAAATAGCAGCTTATAATCGAAAAACAGTTGGACGATTGTATAGTAGACTAAAGGATCCGATTCCAATGATGGTGAGGAGCAATGTGATATATCAGATAGGTTGCCTGGATTGTGACAAGGTGTATATCGGCCAGACTTCGCAGTGGATGAAAAGTAGATTATCTTTACATAAGTCAGACATAAGAACTGGAAAAGATAGATGTGCTCTGGCAATACATGCCCAAAATCTAAATCACAAAGCAGATATCGAAAATGTAAAAATTTTGAAAACGGAAAATAATTATCAAAAACGACTAATACATGAGATGATAAAAATAAGAAAAAATGGAAATACAATGAATAAAAAAAGTGACACTAATAATTTGAGCAATATGTACAGCTATTTACTGGAAATGAGACTGAACAGGAGCCGGGAAGCAGACGTTGGATGGTGAAGAAGAACTGTTTGACAAGAAATTGTGTTTGTGTATTCTGTGATCGTGACATTGAAATTGACAAATGTTAAATGCGACGTAATAGAGTGAGAGTTAGAAAAGAAATTTGGACAATAAATTGAAATTGACTAAATAAAAACTAGATATACATGACGAAAAAACGAAAAATAAGTTCTGTCCGTACTACTTGTAGTCGAAGTATGTTATGCGTTGTTGAAGTCAGTGAAACGTTTAACCTCACTTTCGGTAATTGTAAAAGAGAAATGTTTTTATATTAAATTGATCTTTGTATTTTATATTGTAGAAACCCTGAAGAAGCAATAAAATAATTGCGAAAGCTTGGTCGAGAAAAAAGAGTATTTCCATTCCACAAAAGAGTCGTTAAACCCTTAAAATTACACGTATTGTTTATTTATATATCTGGGATCTAGACAAATTCTTAAATTTTTATTTGGTTTCTCTACACAAACTAATGAACTGACAAACTTGCAAGGTTCTTCTACCTTTTCAATGATTCCATTTCTAACCATAAAATCAAGCTCTGCCTTAAATCTTTCTTTTAATTTAAAAGGTATTTTTCTTGGTGGATCTACGTTTCCCTCAACATTTTGTTCAATATTCATTTTGTATTGGTAATAAGCCAATTCCCTCAAAGACTTCTTTATATTTGACTAAAATATTCTGATCAAAATTATTTGACAAAGTGTTATCGTTAGTGGTAAATAGTTTCTTTATTAAACCTAATTCTTCACTCTTTTTGAGACCTAATATAGTTTTCTGATTTAATTCAGTTACTAGAAAATCAATTTCATATGTTTTGTCTAACGGTATTTTACAACTAATAGAGATTATGACATTAATTGTGCACTCGACTGTTGAATTTTGGATAAAGGTAATTTTAGAAAATTTAAAGTATTTTTAGACATGATATTAACTTGGGAACCAGTATCTATCTGACAATTTAAATTACAATCATTGACCAAAATCACGATGTCCCATGAATTGACATTTTGATTACTTGTAATTTTACCAACAAAAAGAGAATTTTCTCCTAAATTTTCCAAATATTCAATATTCTTTACATTATTATGCCTTGAAACATAGTTACCTCCATTGCTTTGTGGAGCCGATCTGCACATGATGGCATAGTGATTGGGTTTACCGCACTTTTTGCAAATTTGATCTGTTGCTGGACATTTGTGATGGTGTACCTCACCACATCTTGGACATTTGTTCCTTTGCTGATCTGAAACCCTGCTACCTGGTCGACCATAATTCTTTCCTCTTCTGTCATTGGTTTTCTTGGGCTGCGACTTGACTTGTAGTACAACACTCTGCGACTCCAGCTCTTGAAGATGTTTTCGACTTGTTTCTAGGTTCTGAGCTGTTTCAATTGGTTTTTCCAATTTCACGTCCCCCAATTCCAGAAGTCTTTCCTTGATGAATGAGAACCTTGAGTGTAAGTTACAAATGAGTATGTCTCTAATTATATTTTCTGCTTCCTTGAATTCACAGGTTCTTGCCAAATTGCGAAGTTGCATGATGAAATCATTTATTGTCTGATTTTCTGCTTGTTTGCAGTTGAAAAATTTATGTCTTTCCATAGTAACATTCTTTTTCGGAGAAAAATGATTGTCGAACTTTAGAATTAAATCTTGATATTTGATTTTATCTATCTCAACTCCAAAGGACATGAATATGGGTATTTCATTAGGTCCCATGTGGTGTAGAAGTAAGGACACTAACCTGCTTTCTTCTGTTTCGTCCAGTGCTGATGCCTTCAGAAAAATTGAAAAATGCAGTTTCCATTTTTTCCATTCATTGTCGAGATTCGTTGATGAGAAATTTAATGTTGGTAAACTTGAACCATACATCGGATTGCTTTGGATATGTGTTGGCGTGGACGGAGACGACGGCGTGGCCATTTTTAGTATATGCTTCCTTTTCTTGATTTCTTCTGAAATTCGTTTTCACACCTGACACCATGTGATGTTTAACCACAGCTTGACCTCAATTAAACGATGATTTACGTTTTTGATATTTTATTTTAGACTTATTACAAATTTCTTTATTATTTTACAACTACGACTATAACTCTCAACGTCTTTATATTCACTGACTGTCTACAGCGCCGGTCCCGTCGGCTACCCTTGCCTACTCGACATTCGCGGTCACTGAATATCATTTCTTGTTCTTCACTCAACTGTCACTCTCACATCTGGGTCAGCTGATTACTGAAGTTGGGAACATAGATAGGTTGCGTCAATCATAGACAAACTGGCGTCAATGACAGCTGCTGATCTCCCTTGGCTGTTTCGCGAAAATGGACCTTATCGACTCGAGTGCTAAGAAACGGCAACAGGCCCCGGGCGAAGCTGAATGCGTTTACATTCGTGTTGAATCTCCAATTTCTGAAGCTTTTTTTCTCGTATTTCCTATCTGTTTTCCGAGTCGAGAGTAGTACGCGCCTATGGTCCGGTTATTCGTCTTTCGTTTTGCATTTTTCGCGGATACGGACGTGCGGCGTTTTTCGAAGAAACAGAGAATTCCCGAACCTCCAAATCAGCTGATTTTCCCCTTTTACATTTTGTACTCGGTGTTTACGAAATTAGTAGTACGGGACAAATTTTGAAAAAATAAATTGTTTTATAGTTTTAGTACTTTTCCAACACAAATCATCAACTATTTTTTATTCTCCTAATTTCTAGATCCTAACCATATTGAAAAACGAGAGGGCATGACCGCATTTCGGACAAATTTCATAATCAATGACTTACTAAAACGGATGTGAAGGCAGCAACAGTTTCCAGCAACGGTTTTTTAATTTTCGCTTTTACTATACAGAAAGTAAAATACCTGTTGTTCGGGGTTCTTTGGTACACATTGGTTACTATAAACATTATAAAAACAGTCGATAGGGTGAAATAATTTGTTTATTGAAAACTTCCCCCACCAACCCCCGAAATTTAACTATCTTGATACACTATGAAACGACCCCGTTGCTCGGAGTTTTTCCATGGAAATGGGTTGTTGCCAACATACTGAAGACGATCTATAGGGTGAAATAATTTGTGCATCACAAACTACCCCCCCCCCTCCAATCCTCTGAAGTTGAACTGTCTTGATGCAGTAACAAGTGTAAAAAAAAAAAGTTTGTTCTGGTTTTTTCTTATGGAAATGGGTTGTTACCAACCCACTGAACACGATCTATAGGGTGAAATAATTTGTGCATCAAAAACTACCCCCCTCCAACCCTCTGAATTTGAACTAGCTTGATGCAGTAACAAGTGTAAAAAAAACCGTTGCGCGGGGTTTTTTGATGGAAATGGGTTGTTACTGACATACTAAACACGACCTTTAGGATGAAATTATTTGTGCATTAAAAACTACCCTCCCTCCAACCCTCTGAATTTGAACTAGCTTGATGCAGTAACAAGTGTAAAAAAAAACATTGCTCGGGGTTTTTTGATAGAAATGGGTTGTTACCGACATAACATAACATAACATAACATACTTTATTGATCCTGTAAGACACATATAGATAGTGTATAGGACATGTCAGATAACAAAATTTTACTAGTTATTCAGATCAGGAGTTCGGAAAAATACTCATTGACTGAATAGAAACATTTCGACGTTAGAATAATCTTAACCTCCCTCTTGAACTGAACCACGTTCAAGGATTTTATAGATGATGGCAAATGGTTATATAATCTAATGCTTTGATACATCAGAGAAATTCGAATTTATGTGTTCTGTGTTTTGGAATGAGAAAAAGATCGGAGTTTCTTGTTTCAAACTCGTGACAACTTGAAACAGATTTACAATTTGCCACATTTTCTTTAGCATAATATAATATAATATATAAATTCAAAGTATAGATAGATGGCAGTGGTAAAATTTTGTTTGCTACAAATACTGGTCTGCATGAAGGACGTGGTGTCAAGTTGAAAAACAACCTTATAATTCTCTTTTGAGCGACGAACACTCTGGAAACAGAAGTGCTGTTTCTCCAGAGCGAGATATTATATATAAGATGACTATAGACCAGACTATAATATACCTCAATGAGTGAACTACGAGGCAGAATGGTTTTGAGCCTATTTAAAGCAAAGGTGAGTTGATTTTCTTGCATATATTGTCAACATTAGATGACCAACCAAGATTTCTGTCGATATGCACGCCAAGAAATTTGATGCTATCAGCTGAAATTATCACGTTACCCAAAAAGTTCAATTTAATAGGTTCCATCTCGAGGCTATTTAGGCCGAAATGTAAACAAACGGTTTTCTCGACATTGACCATTAAGTTGTTCGTGTGGCACCATTTGAAAAACTCTGCTATCAAGACTTCACAAGCTTTTTGGAGCTCATCACGACCACGTGCCGAAACCACCATCGATGTGTCATCAGCAAACAACACCAACAGAAGACATGTTAAATGACCAGGCAAATCATTTATGAACAAAAGAAAGAGCAGCGGTCCCAACACGGAACCCTGAGGCACCCCCATTTCTATACTATTTTTCTCCGAATAACATCCTCCAACTCTGACAGACATGGTTCTTCCATTTGAAAAGTCTTGCAACCATCCAAGAATATTCCTCTAAACCCCATGCTATAACACTTATCAACAATGAACTTGAAGTTGAGAGTATCAAAAGCACATGAAAAGTCAAAAAATATCCCAGCTACCTGCATATTTTTGTCTAAACATTTATATACAATTTCAACGAAGCTAAGTGCAGCTGTTTGTGTGGAATGAGAGTTTCTGAACCCATGCTGAGCTGAGTTTAATATTTTGAACCTGCTGAGATAATCAATCATTCTCGCATAGATGACTCTTTCAAATACTTTTGAATAGACATTTAAAATTGATATTGGACGATAGTTTGTTATATCGTGGATAATTCCTTTCTTGAAAATGGGGACAACAATAGATTCTTTGAGAAGCTTTGGAAACTTTCCTGATGTTACGGATATATTTATCAGATTTGCTAAGTGATGGCTAATTGCTGGAGAAAATCTCTTTTAGGATCCTAACTGAAATGCGGTCAGATCCTACGCTCTTTTTATTTCTCAATATTTTCGCGGTTTCTTCAATTTCCCAAGGAGACACGGGATAGAAAAAGAAATTGGTGTTTAGGGATGGTAAGACAGTACAAGAAAGTGTTAGATTATTACCATAGCAAGTGTACAGTCTTTCTCTCGCTGTGGTGGAAAAATATCCAGCAAACAGGTTAGAAACTTCTGTAGGTTCAGAGAACACTGTACCATCCAACTCAATGGACTTGGGATTATTACTTTTAGCTGGTCTGCCAATGATGTTGTTTACAATATTCCAGACCGTTTTGCTTTTATTTTTAGAATTAGCTATTCTTGAACAATGGGCATTTAGTTTGGTGGACTTTATTAATAAGTTATAGTTGGTTTTTTGTTTCTTATAGTTTTCGTGAGTGATCTTCGAACGGGTGTTCATATGTAGCCAATATAGATTATTAAGGTTTTTCTTACTCTCCAGAATTTTCGACGTTACCCAACTTCTCTTTCCTAATACATTATTGATCTTTCTTAGAGGGCAACATAAATCTAAATAGAAATTAATAACACCAATGAACATTTCAAAACATTGGTCAATATAATCTTTCCTGTAAATTTCGTCAAATTCACGCTCTGATAGACGTGTTACTAGATTAAAGATACAATCCTGACTCAAATCTCGAACTAAGGACATTTTAGATTTATGATTATATACAGGGACCAAATTTAGCTCGAGAAGTGTAGCTCAATGATCACTCAGATGCGCCTCAAAAACAGCGGCACTATAATTCTCCAGATGAGCATTCGTGATAATATAATCAAGTTTAGAAATAGAGATCCTACCGTTAGTGTATGTGAAAACTCTAGTTGGCTCTGTTGATGTGACCTTTAAACGAAAACAATCCATCAATTCGTTTAGTCACTTGAAATCGCTTGAATTAGGACTCAAGTAATCTATATTTAAGTCTCCACACAGGAAGACATAATCTATGTGATCAAAACAAGCCTGAAGGGCACAAAACAGTTTTTCGAAAAACAATTCAAGATTTCCAGTGCCAGGTCTATAAATACTTATGATACCCACACGGGAGTTCTTAGCAGATACTGATATACCACACATCTCTATATGCATTTCTACAGAGAATTTCGAGACGGGAAGTTTATTCACTTGCAATCCCATCCTGGTATACAGCATTGAGCCACCGTTTTGCCTTCGTTCGCGACAAAAATAATCCGCTAGGTCATAACCCGCGATTGACACAACACTGACACTACCCGAACTACGCCAGTGTTCAGCCACACTCAGCACATCAGGATTAGTTTCCTCCACAAGTACTTCCAGGGAATCAATTTTATTGGAAATAGACTGGACGTTCAATTGAAGAAGCTTGAATTCTCCATTATTTGGATAATTTGAGAGGTAACTCAATCCAGTCGTTCTTTGTGTTTCCCACGCTGGAAAAAACGATTTACATTGACCTTATTAGGCCAATTCGAGCTCACGAGAGCTTTCTCATATTCCGAGGCAGAAATCAGGACTTTAAATGATGAATAAGAGTCCGGGTATCTTGAATTCAATTTTTCACAAGTGATGTTGGAGAAATTCTTTTTCAGAAAATTTTCTGAATTTTCAACTGTGGTGTCAGGTCTTAGATTTGTTACATGAAAGGCCTTGAACTTTTCTGTTCATACTGAACACGATCTATAGGGTGAAATAATTTGTATATAAAAAACTACCCCCCCTCCAACCCTCTGAATTTGAACTAGCTTGATGCAGTAACAAGTATAAAAAAAACCGTTGCTGGAAGTTTTTTGATGGAAATGGGTTGTTACCGACGTACTGAACACGATCTATAGGATGAAATAATTAATGCATCAAAAACTACCCCTCTCCAACCCTCTGAAGTGGAACTGTCTTGATGCAATAACAAGTGTAAAAAAAAAGAGTGGCTCGGTTTTTTTTATGCAGATGGGTTGATACTGACATACTGAACACGATCTATAGGGTGAAATAATTTGTGCGTCAAAAACTTTCCCCCCTTCAACCCTCTGAAGTTGAACTATCTTGATGCAGTAACAAGCGTAAAATATACCCGTTGCTCGGTAAAACCTATTTCCATCAAAAAACCCTGAGCAACGGTTTTTTTTTCACATATGTTACTGCATCAAGACAGTTCAACTTCAGAGGGTTGGAGGGGGTTAGATTTTGATGCATTAATTATTTCATCCTATAGGTCGTCTTCAGTGTAATGGTAACAACTCATTTCCATCAAAAAATCCCTAGGAACGGTATTTTTTCTCACTTGTTTCTGCATCAAGACAGTTCAACTTCGAAGGATTGGAGGGAGGGTAGTTTTTGATGCACAAATTATTTCACCCTACAGATCTTGTTCAGTATGTCGGTAACAACCCATTTCCATCAAAAAACCCCGAGCAACGGTTTGTTTTACACTTGTTACTGCATCAAGTTAGTTCAAATTCTGAGGGTTGGAGGGGGGGTAGTTTTTAATGCACAAATTATTTCATTCCATAGGTTGTGTTCAGTATAATGGCAACAACCCATTTTCATAAAAAAACCCCGAGCAACGGTTTTTTTTCACACTTGTTACTGCATCAAGGCAGTTCAACTTCAGAGGATTGGGGAGGGGGTAGTTTTTGATGCACAAATTATTTCATCCTATAGATCGTGTTCAGAATGTTTGTTTCAAACCATTTCCATGGAAAAACTTCGAGCAACGGGTATTTTTCACAGTGTATCAAGATAGTTATTCAATTTCGGGTGTTAGTGAGGGTTGTTTTCGATGCACAAATTATTACACCCTATAGTCTGTGTTTATAATATTCGGAATAATCCATTTGCATCAAAAAACCCCGAACAAAGGATATTTTTACATTTTGTATAGTAAAAGCGAAAATGAAAAAACGTAAATTGATAATCACATTACGAACTATTTAGAAAAAAAAATAAAAAGGAAGGAAGTTGCTAATTTTAGAGGAAGAATAGTTACATTTCTAACGAAAATTATGTTGCAGCAAATCTACATTTCGAATTTCAAAGGTTGAACAACTTAACATTTTTGTAGCTAGAAGATTATCTCCCTATTCTGATGTATTATGATAGAATAAAAAGATATACAGAGGACAAAGAAGTGAAGTTTGTATTCTGATGTATTCTAAAAGATAATAGTGAAACAAAGCAGTGTATACGAATTGTTAAATGTATTAAATACCATACACTTTATGTTCGAAATCCCAAAAATGTATTATCATATGATTGAAGTTGTATCATACTGTAAATGTTTTTGAAGCTTGCGGTGTAAGGACAAAATATGAAGAAGTGACAGATGCTGAAGTCACAGAAAGTGTTTCCCATACGGATATCGTTGAATGACTTCAGATGCTGGATGGAATAAAAAGTGAGTTTTATAATTTTTTCATATCCTGAGATTTTGTTGTTGCAAATATACAAGCACAGGTGTTGCGACCACGCAAGATTCATTTTCTTTCAATTATTTATTTGTTTTTTTTTTCTTCTCTCTATGTATATTTTTTATTTTCAAATATTTTCTTTTTTCAAATTCAATTCTCTTATAATGGTTTTCGAAAGCTTTTCAATTCTTTTAAGTCAAAATCACCTAATATTAAGTATCTTTCAATCCTCCTCCGTATATGCCTTCTAATTTTTTCTCCATCGGTGTGAGAGGATGTTCTAAAGACACACGTCAAAATAAAAAATGATTCAATACAAATGGTCAACTGCGAGGTACCTGTGCTCCAGTGCAATATATTTTCGATATTCTTCATTTTTTCATAATTTTCACATTTCGACAACATCAAACTGGAAGATTTTCCGGCATTCAAACCAGATATAGTGAAACTCTGGCCAGAGCGTGAGTGGAACGAGTTTTCATCCAATTACGAACATTCATCCAACACCCAAGGTTAGGTCCGGCAATAAGGTAGGATTTGAAGGTATTTTTTTAACAACTTCAAAATTAAATACAGTCCACTTCATCTCAATCCTCCATTATTTGGTTCAATTCGGGCACGGATACTTAATTTGGGTGATTTTCACTTTTCGATCATTTTTTTTTCTTATCTCATCAAGATAAATCATTTATAATTATTCAAAATTCGAGTTACGACCAACGTTGCAACATACATCTCATTTTATTCGCGCAGTGCGCACCGCTCTTCGATGTTCATACCAGTACGTAGCGCGATTCACATACAATATTTATATATTTCTCCTAACCTCGTTTTATTTTCATTATGGAAGACAAATTGAAGAAAGTTATCAATTTACGACAAACTCAATTCAATTCTTTGAATGAGATTTTCGAAATAGCGGTTCGTGCTGAAACTGATCCAAATCTATCTCTCTGTTGGAGGTATCAATGAGCGAAGTTGATCAAATCAAACAAGATTTCCTTTCCTATCATAATTCCATCATTGGAGTGGCCGACGTAACTGAAGGCATTACATTTGAAGAACAGGATGCACTTAGGAAAAAGTTCCGTGAAAAATTTTTAATAATTAAACGAATCTTTCACGATCTCGAACGTACACAACAAAAAAAGTGAAAGAAAAGACGATGAGGTTTGCAATCTTCAGTTGAAACAAATCGAACTTAAACCTTTTTCAGGCGACATAACCGAATTTCCAACTTGGATTGTATGATGCTGTTATTCATAAAAATAAAAGATTAAGTTCAATCGAAAAATTCAATTATCTTTTGAATTCTTTGAAAGATCCTGCTTTTCCACTCATTCAAACATTGCCTATGACTTCATCGAATTATGAAATAGCTTATGACATCTTAGTTGAGCGTTATAAAAATACGCGCCATTCAGCTGTTGCATATTGGTCAAAAATCGAAAATAGTCATAAAATATCATCAGCTGACCCTAGAGAATTAAGAGCTCTTTCAGATAACTTCGAAGAAAATAAAAGTGCACTGCTCAACTTAAACTTGAAAGATTTATGGAACTTTGTCACAATGCAGATGTTGATGAATCGTATTCATATTTCAATTGCTTAACGTTTCGAACTTTTTCATAATCCATCAAACATACCTACATATGAAGCACTTCATGATTTAATTTTTAAGAGATGCTTTAGATGATGTGAATTTGGGAAAACCGTCCAAAGTTATCCGCAGAAATTACAATGTCAAAAACACCGCCTCTGCTTCAGCATTCATTTCACAAGCCTCTAATTCATCAACTCTTACATGTCATTTATGTCAATCGAATTATTTGGTGTACAAATGTCCAAAATTGCTCAGTGTAAATCCTCATCAACGAATGAAACTGATTCAGCGCAAGAGGTTGTGTGTCAATTGTCTCAACAAACATGCGACAGCTAACTGTCAGTCGAAATATACCTGTTTTACATGTTGTCAGCCTCATCATACACTTTTGCATGTAACTCAGACAAATGTCAACGCTTCTACTTCGACTCAAAATAATAAAGTTGCTTCAATCAATGCAGGATTTTTGTCCTTCGAGTGTTCTACTCGGTACAGCGACAATCAACATTTTAGACAATTTTAATCGTTTTCAGAGATATGGTTGCATCTTAGATTCCGGTAGCATGACGTCGTTTATTTCACAACGTTGTCTTCAAAAACTAGATTTCCAAAGTAAAGATTTATCTATCAACCTGAATGGATTAGAGGCAATGAGTACAGCTTCGAGATTTGGTTATGTTTCAATCCTTATAACGTCTCATTTCAATAGAGACATTTCGTTCGATATTGAAGCCATTGTCCTTAAAAGAATTTGTGATAATCTTCCTTCTTCAGCCATTTCGTCTTCGTTTTCCTCTACATCAAACTCAAATTTGGATGAAGATTTTCATCTCCAAATTGAAAAGCTATGAGAGATTGAAGAAGTTCTCAACACACTTCCTGTTTCTCAGGAAGATGCCTTGTGTGAGCAAATATTTTCTGAAACTCACTCAAGAATTGCGGAAGGTAGATTTGTGGTGATGCTGTCATTTAAAAATTTTCCATCTCTTCCTCAATTCATTGGAATAAGAGTTCTTGCTCTACGGCAATTCAAAAATTTAGAAAAACGTCTTTTTGTAGATCCTTCTTTATATGATGCATATTGTTCCTTTATGAAAGGGTATCTCGAATTAGGTCACATGGAACCCTGTATTTGTTCAACCAATCCATTCAGTTATTATATTACCCATCATCCGGTTTTGCGTCTAGATAGTTCGACCACAAAACTAAGGGTTGTCTTCAACGGTTCCGCACATCCACCTCATCAACAATCCCTGAGTGAAACCCTCTTAGTTGGTTCTAAACTACAACAAGATCTTATTTCCATTCTTTTATCATTTCGTCTTCATGCAGTCGTATTCACAGCCGACATAAAAATGATGTATAGACAAATTTCCGTTCACCCGACCATTGCAATTACCAAAGAATATTTTGGGGATTTTCACCTGAAGAAAGTATTCAAGAATATCGTCTTCTCACTGTCACATATGGTTTAGGCCCTTCACCCTTTCTCGCAATTCGCACTTTGAATGAATTGGCAAAATCTGAACGCATAAAATATCATTTATATGCGAAGTCTATTCAAAACTCCACTTACGTTGAAGATGTTGTTCATGGCGCTGCTTCATTGGATGAAGCCTTATCTTTACAACAAGAACTCCAAAATCTTTTTGCTCTCGGTGGTTTTCACTTGCGAAAATGGACCAGTAATGCTCCGGCCGTGCTGTCTCATTTACCTCCTTCTGACTTGAACCATAGTCCGCTTCACTTTGATGATGAAACTTCAGTTAAGGTTCTTGGGTTACAATGGAATCCCAATTCAGACAGTTTCAAATTTTCAGTTGATTCAAGTAGGAGCGCTTGCACCAAAAGACATATTCTCTACCATGTAGCTCGTATATTCGATCCACTTGGTTTTCTATCTCCTCTAACATTTCTTCTCAAATATGTGATTCAGAGAATTTGGCTTATGAAAATTGATTGGGATGATACCCCTTCTTCCGATAGAGTCAAATTGTGACAACTTTATTTGAACGAAGTTTCACACATTGAAGAATTAAGTATTCCCAGGCACATTTTGACTAGCGAGTCATCTTGCTATGAGTTGCATTGTTTTGGAGATGCTAGTGAAAAAGGTTATTGCTGCGTCATCTATCCTCGCAGTTTCCCATTGGATCAGGAGGTTTGTGAAGTTAAATTCGTTATTTCAGGAGCTAAGGTTGCCCCCACAAAGAAGTTGAGTTTACCAAGGTTGGAATTGTGTGCTTCTGTATTCAGTCATTCAAAGTTTACAAAGTGAATTAAACATCAAGAAAGTGTTCTTCTAGACAGATTCGACGATTGTCCTCAAATGGATAAAATCTTCTCCACTTAAGTGGAAAACTTTTGTTGGCAACAGAGTTGCACTCATTCATTCCAAGTCATCTCATTCTTGGTTTCATGTTTCATCCTCGGAGAATCCCGCTGATGTTGGTTCTAGTGGTTCTCGTCCCAAGGATTTACTTCAGTGCTACCTATGGTGGGCGGGTCCCACATTTCTTCGAAACTTTCATTTTCAACCGGAAATTCAAGAATTCCCTGTTTCTTCGGAAGTATTTGCGCAAGAACGACAAATTTCACTCAATGTCATCTCCTCCGATCATTTAATCGATAATTTGCTCGAGAAACATTCTTCGTTTTCAAGATTTTCCCGAGTTCTCGTTTACCTTCTTCGATTTCCCCATAATTCTCGTTCTCCACACCAGAAATAGTATAGTATAGTTGAATTGCATCCTGGTGCAGACGGTTGTACTAGGGTTGCCCCAGTAAGAACTGCTGAAAACAATATTTTTAAAAGGCCTCTTTTCAAAGTGTCCCTGAAGTTAGCACCCACTTTTTCGAAAATGAAAAAAATTTTGTTTGCATTCGTTAGTAACTCGTAAGTAACTATTTGTAACACCAAAATTGTCGTTTGTACCTCAAAGGTATTAGTAGAAAAACACCGCATTCCGCTGGGTGATAACTTCAGGGGCAACCACTGTTCGATTTTTCGCAAAAAATATAGTACAGTTGGAAAGTTCATCGTTAGTTACTATTTGTAACACAAAAATTTTTGTTTGTAACCTAAGCTATAATGGTACAATGACACCCTCAAAATGCGAACTTAGCCCCCACATTTCCGAAAAGGAATATAATTTTTTTGCATTCGTTCGTAACTCGATAGTAACTACTTGTAGCACAAAAATTTTCGTTTGTTACCTTACCTACGATGGGAAAATGACCATCCCAAAATGCGAAGTTAGCACCCACATTTTCGAAGAAGAAGATAATTTTTTTTTGCATTCGTTCGTAACTCGTTAGTAACTGTTTGTAACACAAAAATTTTCGTTTGTACCTCAAAGAAAGTGCTAGAAAAACACCGCTGGGTGCTAACTTTACGGGCACCCACTGTTCGATTTTTCGCGAAAAATTAGTACAGTTGGAAAGTCCAAGGATAGTAACTATTTATAACACAAAATTTTTTTCTTCTAACCTAACCTATAATGGAACAATGACACCCTCAAAATGCGAAGTCAGCAATCACATTTTTGGAATATATCCATTTATTTTTTACTTCCAATAGCTCTTCGTTAGTAACTATTTGTTAGCAGTTAGCATGTCGCTGGCTGCTAGCTCAAAATCAAAGATCAATCAAATATAATATATAAGTCATCTCGGAAATACTGAATTTCCCATATAATATAAATTGGATGTGGAATATGTATCGCTACAGAAACGAAGATGAGCACAAACATCGGGTCCAGCCGAAAATTTCCATGAAAAAAAAAACTTGAAACGAAATTCGTATCACAAATATGTAGTTACAGATGGAGTTCTTATTTTATGGAAGCAATAAACTGATTCAGAATTTTCCAAAATGTTTATACATATATGGTAATTGTGCACTTTATGTGGTGCTATTTTGTCAATTGCTGAATAGGTTACTGACGAAAAGTTTTGTGTGTCGAACAGAGTGAAGAGTACTATCGAAAGCAAAAGCGAAATCTAGAATTTTCCAACATATTGGTTCTTATTCACAGTCTTCACTATTTCAGGGTACAATTTTTCCATTAGTGATTGAGTAGAAAAAAATTTTGTCCCGCAAATAGTTCATAACGAAGTTCTATCGGGAACAAAAAAGAAATATGGCAATTTTGAGAATGAGGGTATTATCTTCGCATTTTCGGGATGGCATTATCCCATTATATGTTAGGCTACGAGCAACAATTTTTGTGGTCCAAATAGTTACTAACGATGGACTCTACAACTGAATTTCATTTATTTTTGGGTGCCCGGTGAGTTAGCACCCAGCGTAATACTGTAATTTTCTTTCATTACTTTTGAAATACAAACGAAACTTTTAGTTTTACAAAAAGTTACTAACGAGTAACTAACGGAAGGAAAAAAAATTATCTTCATTTTCGAAAAAGTCGGTGCTCACTTCGCATAGCAAAAAAAAGTAGAATAGAAGTATCAGTTTTGACTTCACATTGTGAGGGTGTCATTTTCCCATTATAGGTTAGGTTACAAGAAAAAAAATTCGGGTTACAAATAGTTACTAACCTTGGACTTTCCAACGTACTATTTTTTCGTGAAAAATCGAACAATGGGTGCTTGTGAAATTAGCAACAAGCGGAATGCGGTGTTTTTCTAGCACTAACTTTGAGGTACAAACGAAAATTTTTGTGTTACAAATAGTTACTAACGAATTAACGAATGCAAATAAAATTATCTTCATTTTCGAAAATGTGAGTGCTAACTTCGCATTTTAAGGGTGTCATTTCCCATTATAGGTTACGTTACAAACAAAAAATTTTGTGTTAAAATTAGTTACTAACGATGAAATTCCCAACTGTACATTATTCTTCGCGAAAAATCGAACAGTGGGTGCCCGTGAAGTTAGCAGCCCGCGGAATGCGGTGTTTTTATACTAGTACCTTTGAGGTACAAACGACAATTTTGGTGTTACAAAAAGTTACTAACGAGTTACTAACGAATGCAATCAAAATTTTTTTCATGTCAAAAATTTATTGTCATAAAATATTCAAAAGGGGAAAAAAAATTACACAATGTTAAATGATAAAACACCAAAATACTTGAATCTAATTGAAAAACGAAAATTTTGGTGTAACAAATAGTTACTAACGAGTTACAAACGAATGCAAAAAAAATTATATTCTTTTTCGAAAATGTGGGTGCTCACTTCGCATCTTGAGGGTGTCATTTTCTTGTTATAGTTTAGGTTACGTACAAAAAATTTTGTGTTATTTTGTTCATCGTTACTTACGATGAACTTTCCGAATGTATTTTATTTTTCCCGAAAAATCGAACAGTGGGTGCCTGTGAAGTTAGCACTCAGCAGATATCGGTGTATTTCTACCAGTATCTTTCTGGTACAAACGAAAATTTTGGTGTTACACTAACGAATCACTACCAAATGCAGAAAAAATTTCCGTCATTTTCGAAAAAGTGGGTGCTATCTTCGCATTTTGGGGGTGTCATTTTCCCATCATAGGTTAGGTTACAAACGAAAATTTTGTGTTACAAATAGTTACTAACGAGTTACAAACGAATGCAAAAAAAATTATCTTCATTTTCGAACATGTGGGTGCTAACTTCACATTTTGAGAGTGTCTTTTTCCTGTTATAGGTTAGGTTACAAATGAAAAATTTTGTGTTACAAGTAGTTACTAACGATGGACGTTTCAAGTGTATTTTATTTTTCGCGAAAAATCGAACAGTGGGTGCCCGTGAAGTTGGTACCCAGCGAAATGCGCTGTTTTTCTACCAGTATCTTCAAGGTACAAAGGAAATTTTAGTGTTACAAATAGTTACTAACGAATGGGACACTCTTCGCATCTACCAAAAAACAAATGCAACAGATGCTGAAAATGGTGGAAGGATTCTCGAAACATATCAAAATGAAGTTTGGATTAGAAAAATGTCGACTGCTGAACATAACAAGAGGGAAAATAGAAGATGGAACGTTCAAACTCAAGGAAGGTGCAGAAATTGAAGCATTGAAGGAAGAAGACACATACAAGTATCTAGGCATAAAACAGGCAAGAAAAATCAATCAGACCCAGATGAAGAAAGAATTAACGGAGGAGTTCACCCGAAGATTGAGAAGGATAATGAGAACTGGTCTTAACAGCAAGAATCTCATAAAAGCGATTAACACCTACGCTCGCTCGGCGCTGAGCTATTTATTCGGTATCATCTCTTGGACGACCACCGATTTAGCAGCCTTACAGAGAAAAATAAGGACGATGCTGACTAAACACAATAAACATTACCCCAATAGCTCAATAGAACGGACAGAGCTGCCACGACATCTTGGGGGTAGAGGAATTGTTGATTTGTCCAACCGTATGTCCCAGGAAATCGAAGGACTTCGAAAATATTTCCTGAGCAAGGCTGCTTCGTCAGAACTCCATCGAGTAGTTTGTGTTGCTGATAGTTCTACACCGTTAAAGCTACAACAGGATCACTTGTAAACCGTCGAACACTCTGCAGGAAGTAAAATGCAAAAACTGATTGGCAAACCTTTGCATGGAAGGCACCAGAACGAGGTCAACCATAAAAACGTCGACATATCTGCGTCGAACTACTGGTTGACTTCCGGAAGGTTGTTTCCTGAGACAGAGGGCTTCATGCTCGCCATCCAGGATCAGGGGATTCCAACAAGAAATTACATGAAATAAATCGCCAAGGATGCCTCAGTGGCGGACGATAGCTGTCGTTATGGCTGTGCGACACATGAAACTATCCAGCACATCACCGGGGGATGTCAGAAGTTCGCGGGCACGGAGTACAAAAATAGACATGATGCTGTTGCCAAGATTCTTCACCAAGAATTGGCACTAAAACATCAACTTCTAACTTCGAAAAAGGTTCCTTATTACAATTACCATCCAGATGCTGTGCCGTTTTCCAGCTGTGCTGGAAAACGAACATCACGAGCTCTACTGGGTTTGCACTGTTCTCACAGACCGAAAAATAACCCACAATAGACCAGACCTCATATTGCTCAATAAGGATGAGGACAGAGCACTATTCATCGACGTGGCAATTTCAAATAATGACAATCTTCTAGATAGACACACTGAAAAAATTTCAAAATACAGAGATCTCGAGGAACAAACCAGAAGACAGAGGAAGCTGAAAGATATCAAGACCATCCCTATTGTCATTTCATCTACAGGCCTGATACCGAAGAAATTACTAGAGAACTTGAGAAAACTTCAGTTGGACGAAAATATCTATAAAGTCATGCAGAAGGCGGTACTGCTCGGAACTCTCTAGTAGTTTATTCGGTATCAGGCCTGTGATACCGAAAAAACTACTAGAGTACTTTAGGAAACTTCAGTTGGACGAAAATATCTATAGAGTCATGCAGAAGGCGGTACTGCTCGGAACGGCGAGAACTGTACGCAAGTAGATGGGGAATGTAGAGGAACACCGTCTGCTCCGACAGGAAGTGCGGGTGGAGCAGGAATCCAACCTACAGCAGGGAGACGAGGAGCGACCCGGACCCGACCACCACCACGAGCCCGAAAACCTGGAAAGGGCTCCAAAAGAGCTTAATCCTTTTGATATCTGAGATATCTGGGATAAGTGAATTTTCCTCTGGAGAGGAGTGTGAAAGCCGCAAGGCTAAAGTCATAATAAGTTATTTATTTCAACAGGTATATACCCAGTTACAGAAAATAACTTAACGTAGCATAATAAAGCTACATTGCTAATAACGATAAGGAAGAAAAACCAAATTGAACAATATTATACCGAGATTAGAAATATGCAAATGAGAAATCGACCAATATTGCGAACTAAAAAAAATTTAAAAATTACAATAGCATGAAAAAAACGAACAAAGAAATATGATGAAAACAACCGCTGAGCGGCAAAAATAATTATAAATATATAAACACTTTATAGACTTAATTTAACCTTAATACATATCTGCTAATAACAGACGCCAATGTGTCAAAGTGAATGTCACAATCTCTCGCAATCGAGTTGAAAATAGACTCAATGAACCAAATGGGGGACCGTATTAAGGAATTGGTCCTCGGGGTTTGCAGATGGAATAACTCCACAGCACGAGATGCTGCTCTTGGAACGCGGAAACTCAAAGCAGTCAATAGAGGCGGGACAGTCAATATCGTTGTGCAGTAGTTTGTAAAGAAATTTAAGACCCTCAATCTCTCTCCTACCCTGTAGTGAAGCCACACTGAATCGATTCAACAATATACTATGGTCGAATCCTCTTGGTGCATAAATTTTATCCTCCCTCCAAGCCAAGAATTTCAGGAATCTCCTCTGTAGCGCCTCAAGATGGTATTCATGGCAATAATAAATAGAACGCCAAATTATGCTGGCATACTCCAACTTGCTACGAATGGAGGAACTGAAGAGAATCATCAATGTTGAAGTATTACTGAAATACTTGCTATTGCGTGCGATTAATCCATATGTTCTCGAGGCAGACGAAATGAGTTGGGAGATATGCGGGATGAACGATTACACCAAGATCCTTCAACTCGAGAAAGGACCTGGTCCCCGACGACATAATCATACCTCAGCATATCTACTTTCCTTGTGAAGCTAACAATACTACATTTTGAAACATTCAAACTCAAACGATCGTTTTTACACCAATTGACAAGATTATTAATTTATAGCTGGAGTCGAACACAGTCATCTAATGAAAGAATTACGAAATGCAATTTCAAGTCGTCCGCAAACATCAGAGGCGGCAAGCCAAGGACATCTATCAGGTCATTCACGAATAGAATAAATAAGAGTGGCCCTAGATTGGACCCCTGAGGTATCCCAAAAGTGGGTATAAAGTCAGATGATGTTATACCATCAAGCTGAACGAACTGACGACGATCAACCAAGTATGAACGAAACAGCTCTCCGAGAAACTGAATTTGTTGCGCAATTTCCATAACAGAAGCTCATGTGTGACCCTGTCAAAGGCCTTTTGAAAGTCTGTATATATTGCATCAACCTGACCAGCAGAATCGAGAACCTCGCAAATATACTGGGAAAATACAGTCAAATTGCTCGTGCAAGATCTCCCAACCATGAATCCATGCTGCTCAATCTTAATATGGTTCCTTATAACTGGATATATATTGTTGTAGACAATAATTTCAAATAGCTTGGAGAAGTTTGATAAAATTGAAATTGGTCTGTAGTTACCAACAAAGGAGAGGTCTCCATTTTTTAAGATTGGTACAATCTTAGCCAACTTCCATGCTCTAGGAAAAGTAGCCTTACTCAATATGAGATTGAAAATATGGCTCAACGGATGCGACACTTCATAAATACAGTCCTTCACAATAATACTTGGTATCCCATCTGGACCAGACGTAAGTTTATTAGAGAGTTTCCTGGCAGCGGCAATTATTTGATTCTGTGTAATATATCCAATGTGTACCGCGTCCGGACCACCAGCACCATCCACATCACATGCGTTACAGTCCACAACAGGATCATAAGCCAAACGAAAATAATCCGCAAAGCCATTGGCGATAGAAGTGGGTCCGCAATAACTTTTCCCGCTATGTGTCATCTCACCAGGAATTCTGGAGTTACCCCTCTTGCCATTAATTAAAGACCAAAAAGAAGAGGGATCTTGTGGAATTCTATCTTCTGATCCCCGAATAAAGTTCCTATAAGCCAATCCAATGTCACATTTGATGGTCCTCCTCAATTCCTTGTATTCCGTTAAATAGAACTCATCACCATACTTCTTGTAATTACTAAGGGATTTTTCTTTTTTCAAGATATTGTCAATAATAGTCGAATCAAAGTAGTTAGGGAAACGTCTTTTTCATTAGATTTTAAAGGGCACAGTTTGCATGAATATGTTATTCAATGTTGCGTTAAACCTACCACATACCACATTGACATCCTGAGTAGACTCAATAACATCATCCAAACTTGCATCCAATATCATCCGGTACATGAGCGGAAAATTTGCCTTACGAAAACTGAATTCTTTGGTGTTCACAAAGTTCACACCCATAGAAGGAACATGATCCGACCAACTGGAAACACAGAAATGAATCGGAGGGTGCTGTGGATCAACACTCACAAGAGAAAGCTCCGACACTGAACATTTGAAAATACTAGATCCAGTAGTCTATCATTATTATTAACTAAATTATTAAATTGATTAAGGTTGAGAACCTCTGCCAATACCCCCAAGGATACACATTTCCCATCCGAACTCGAGTGGTTTACAAACTGGGGCGCATTGAAATCACCAATGATTAACACTTTCTTATCAAATGCTGATACAATAGTCGAAAGACAGCTTATAAACAAATCAAATGTTTCAACATCAATTTGAGCAAGTATATAAACGACGATAATAAAAAATGTCAGTGGTCCCACTTTAATTTTGCAGCCAACTAAGTCTATATATGGAACCAAATTACGTAACATTGACAAATCTATGTACTCCGATGAGTGCCTGTTATGGACAGCTACAAGAACTGCACCTCCGGTAGCAAAACCCGTCGAACGACGATCCCTGTCACACCTGAATACAGAAAAATCATTCGGAAAAAGCTCCGAGTTGAAAACACCACTCCTCAACCATGTCTCACTTAAACAAAGTACATCAAAGTCACTAGCAGACAACGAACAGAATAAGTAATTTATTTTTGAATTAAGTCCACGCACATTCTGATAGTAGCAGTCGATCCCAAATTCACTGTAACCGGGCGAGATATGTTGAGAGCTGTAAGAAACCAGGTAGATGATAAAACCTTAGTGCTTGTTTATTTCGCCATTTTTCAATTTTTTTGGGGGGAAGTACGTCACGTCGGCAAGACAAGTATTTGTTACCCAAAAGCTGGCGTTAAGAACGATATACAGTATGAAATTTAGAGAGTCTTGTCCGGGGGTGTTAAGGAGGAATATCATTCTTACAATGATAGGTCTGTACATATATAGACTGTTATTCTTTTTTTATAAAAACAACTATTTATCGAGAGTGATAAGGACTTTAAACGATTTCAGAATCATTTTTTTCAATTATAGTTAAATGAGAGCCCTATACAATATATGAATTCAGAAGTTATTGTTATACAATATTGTACTGAAGTCTCCAATATAAGATATTGGCTCATGCTGTTAATGTTTAAAATTAGTTGTAGCTTTGACTTGTCTCCTCTTCTTTGTATTTGTTTGTTGTAAGTGTCAAAGATTTGGAAAATAAAACCATATTCTATTCTTTTTAATTCTATTCTAAATAGCTCATTAAATATTCAATTGAAAACCCATAGGCTTTATGTAACTAAACCTCAATAAAAAAGCATTCGATGCTATTTTGCATATTTCAATTTTAAAAATTGAAACAAAAACGTGGCCGCGTGGTTTCGTCTTCTCCCATCCGACCATTCAAAAGGCATCACCCCACATCACCTACCCTGGCTCTCTATTTGGAGATTCTGTGAAAGACGAGGGGTTTCACTGGCTCCCGAGAAAAGGCAAGGAGCGGCCAGAGTGCGAAAGAGTCTATCACACTACTCAACTTCATTTCTGTCAGTTTTCAGGTTTATGAAAAAAAACTATTTCAAAGCAGAGAATGCTCAAAAAGCGAAAGATCCACAATATTTTCAAGGAGCATCACCACTTTATTTTTTCGCAATTATTCATTCACACATTGTAAAGGTGTTTCAAATTACGCGGTTTTTTTGTGAAATAAATAAACACATAATTTGAAATCGTCTTCGAAATTTTTATATTGGTAATTGAAGTGTCAGTTATGACATTTGTGAACGAAAACAAATAGCCTCCTCTTGCAGCTCTACAGACATCTACTCTTTTGTTTCAATTTCCAATGAAATTTTGACATAATTAAGGTTCTATCTCACTAATGATACGGATAATTTCTTTCTTTAGTTCAGGAATCGATTGTGGATTATTCTCATAGGGCTTTTCACATAACCCCCATAGAAAATAGCCAACGATGTCAAATCACATGATCTTGGTGGCCAATTGACATCAGCCTTTCTCGAGATTATTCGTCCAGGAAATTATTGTTTCAATAAATTAATTGTACATTTGCAAAGTGAGGTGTAGCGCCATCCTCTGGAAACCAAATGTCCTCTTTATCAATATTCATTAATTCAGGCCACAAAAATTCGATTATCACCGAACCCGTCGCTCGAAATTTTTTAATAATTCGACCAACAGTACTTCGAGATAAACTATTATAGGAACCATAACATTCACGTAATTTTCTAAAAACACTCTTCACAAAACGCTGATTTTCATGAAATAGTTTAACAATTTGAACGCGTTGTTGTATCGTGTACGAAGCTATTTTTACAAATTTCGTACATCATACTTTTTTAATGTCAAAATACCCAGACGAATTGGGTGCGCCATCTATATTTTATTTAGTCTTAAAAAAAAACGCGCAATTTGAAACACCCTTCATATACATGGGGAAGTGGGTGCGTCAATGTGGATGAAGATATTCAGTTCGAAACGCATTGGTGAGGTGCAGAATAATTCAAAGCCACTTGTACATCCCAATAATAAATCTATCAACTAAAAATATTATCTCTTGAATTGAATGATATGTATTAGTATAATCCATATTTGGGACGTGTTAGAAGGACCAATAGAGTGCAATACTCAGGGGCCACAATTCATCACGGTGGGGCACCGCACGTAGAAGAAGAACATGTGTAATTATAGGAAACTTCTAAAGTCTATTGAATATCAAATGAAAATATCTTCATTAGGTACATACAGCTATAATCTCTGTGCATATTTCACGATTGATATTGCAGCATTAGATGCGACCACGCACGTGGTCCCTCTGAAACCGATCTGCAATATGCTACCACGTTGGATATGAAAATGCGACCGGGTGTTCATTCCAATCTGAGGTTCATCATTCTCTCTCTTTCATCTGGAGGGACTGTACCGCTCACACCTCAGTTTACCCCATACGGCTCTTCCTCAGGACGTCTCCAAAGATAACCCACCGAAGATAACATGTCGCTGCCCTCCACCGCACTGGGTGCTGCTTCCCGTGACAGGAGCATTTTAATTCATCATATTCTCAAACTGCTAACCAGGAACCCGAAGACATAGATCTTGCATATTAAGTAAATTTTTTCAACCCCTCTTGATTTCATCAGGTTCAAGGATTGAAAAAAATTATGTGAAGAAAATCTACATAATGCTTTTTCAAATTATCTATATTTTTCTTTTTCATAACATACAAGAGGCTGCTCTTGTTAATAAGAGCAGTCTCCTTCCGGCAATGTCTTTCTTTCTATGCTTTTTACCAATTTTCACCAAATTTGAATCTAGAAATATTTCATAAATTTTTATAATACTGAAAGCACTGAAAAAAGGAGACATTGGTAATCATACGATGCTATATTTTTCTATGCTCATCAAAAGTTGAAACCATAGAAATATTGGAAAAAAAGGTTTTTGAACCTTTTCTTTTATTTATATTGGTATAAATGTTATATATTTTTGGAATCAGTAAAAATAAAGCTTTCAAAAAATTGCACATGAATCTAGTGTTCCAATTTAAAAAAAAAACATACCTTTGGGTCATAGCTTCGTAATCAAAAATCCTCTTAAAAAGGCGGGCACGCTACTGGATTCTACGTAAAAAAGTGCCTATATAATGTTTTAATTTCAGAGCACTATCATCAGTATTAGCGGAGATATAAATTTATTTCGATATCACCATTTTTCCATTTTTTGCTGATAACTCGAAAACAAAAGAAAGTGGCCAAAAATGACTACTACTAGTGTTAGTTTCTAAGAAAAAGAGAACGAGAATGAGGTATCAGATTTTGTCTATCTCCACTGGTTTAAATCGAAACATGCCCACCCTGTAGAAAAAATTCGCCGTCAAGTAGACTATGGAATTTTGAATGTTAATATTCTGCATCTGAATGTAGTACTACATTCCAACAATGAAACTATGTGTTATTCTTATTTCTTCAAATTAACCAAAAACTCAATCGAAAGTGAAACCTACTGAAGGCTAAAAATCATCATACAAATTCAATGCAATGATTGAAAAGTCAAATCGCTAATAGGAATATGTTTGCCGAGCTTCCCTATATTCATGAGAGCAGTAGAAAGATAAACAATACGTAAGAGAGAAGTTTAAAATTGAAAAAAAAACTTTCTAAATTTAATTCCATTCGCCTCTTATGGTTCCGGAATCCTTTAATTGCCCACCATTATTTTCAAAGATGAGGTTATAATATGTTCCTAGGTCTAATTGTTCAGCAATATATCGTTGATCATATCATTCGTCATAGATGTTCCCATGAAGAATGACCATTGACATTGCTTTGTTAGTAATTGAGACTTCGAAAGTGTGCCAATCGGTTTGGTCAGTTCAATTATACCATCTATCTTAATTGAATAATTGTCCTAACAATGATAATTATATGATAGGTCGGATGGGGTCCACAGACTTTAATGAGGGTTTGCACCTTAATTATGAGAATAGATTGAAACATCGTATATTATTTCGCGAACAAACGTCATAATTGAAATTTAATACTTATAAATGGCGGTGAGACAACACCAAATAGTAATTGTTTTATCAAGATATTTGCTTTAGATCGTTATTCGGTATAAGATTATTTATGTAGTTTCGTATTCTGATATGGTTATAACTATCATAAAAAAATAATATTTGATGATGCAGCTGGGGCCAGTTTTGCAACAAAACCCTTTGTCGGCCCTCAATAAATTGGTATATTACATTATATTACGGTATGGGTTATGGTATGAATGGGTAGGACATTTCTCTACTTATTGACAATTTCCAAGGTACAGTTTGTTATTCTCATTTTTTGGACCAAACGTTTTCAGTTAGCATTCAATGATTATATACAGGGGGATTCATAACTATTGATAGGACCAAATGTGCCTTGATAAGTCATTAGGGACCCATATATCCTAATAGTTACGAATCACCCTGTATACGGAATTTTAAAAAGACTGTATCTTTCACGCATTGATATATTCGAATAGTTGCCTCAAATTTCCCCAATTCATTCAAACAGTTTATAACCTGACCGATATGAGTGATACGGTTTATGTAAATAACAAAGAGTTTCAAACTGGAATTGATCAAATACAACTGAACCCATGAAAATTCAATGTGTGAAAAGATAATTCAAAATTCGATTTTGATATTCTAAAATATTTCTTCGATATTATTATTATTAATTGAATGACAAGAGCTGAGGATAAGCCTTTTAAGCTCAAAAACAGAAATAAAAAATAGACACAGTGCAGTAATACGAATTCAATCACTCAATCAGGAAACATGTGGGAGAAATCTTCCCGAATCGAATCCATTTTTGAAGGCGTTCACACTGGGAGCACAAACCACGTCCGCAGGAAACCGTTCCAGGTTGAAAAAATTCTATTGGACAGGAAGTTTTGTCGTTGGGTAGTCCTGAAGTTTTCTTCCATCAACTTGTACCGCTGTCCTCGTAAGTTATTAGTGTTGCGGGAGAAATCTCATATCACCTCTCAGTCGGCGATCCTGAAATGAGGTTAACCTGAAGATACGGAGTCTCTCTTCATATACAGGACGGATGGGACCATAAGGAATGCGAGTAACCCAACGATGTACCGCCTCCAGCTGCTCCATGTCAGCCTTTAGGATAGGGCACCAGGCTGGGCCAGCAAATTCGAGAATTGGTCTTATATAAGTATTGTATAAGCTACAACAGACAGTGGGAGAACAACCTCGGAAACACTTCGAGATCATAAAGACGAGGCTCCTTGCTCTGGATGTTAACTTCTTTACATGAGGAGACCAGCTCAAGTGAGGTGTGATGGTCAATCCTAAGTCCTCATGTGACTCCGTCGTAGCTACCTGATGTCCATTCAGAAAGTAATGATGTTTCGGGTTTTGCTTGCCAATGTGAAGAACTACACACTTTCCAAGGTTCAGTGGAAGCAACCAATTCCTGGACCAGTCGGAGAGAATATTCAGGTCCTCCTGGAGCAGATCATAGTTAGAGCTGGGGTTGTTAAGACTCAACAAGCCTCGTATAATAAACAATTTTAATCTCCTTTTTTGTACGAATCCGAGAAGAAGTATAAAACTGGATTTTTGTTTGAAGAGTGATGTGATCCGATTTGCCAAAGGGTGGAAAATATTCAATCTCTGTCGTAAGGTCGGGATCATGGGATAAAAGCAGATCCAGAAGAGAAGGGTTCTGGCAGATGCGATACCGCGTAGGCTTATCAGCCAACTGCAATAGAGCAGAGTTCTGAACCAGAAGAGCATAGTCGATAGAAGGTGATCCAAGTGTCGGCAGATCGAGGAGAGGCCACGAGATGTCTGGTGAATTGAAGTCCCCTGTATGATGCAAGGGTACATTAATAAAACTAAAGGATTAAGTCTAGTTTCTATTCAGCAACAACAATACAAGCGTGGCTTCACTAGCGGCCATTCTATTATTGATTGACATTGACATGAACATAGATCTAAGCGATACACAACCATAGAGACACATTCATATAATACATCTCCAGTTTTAAAGATTAAGTCTATCAGGTCTTTTAACAGTACGACCTGAACGGGTAACTCTTAAAGTATTATCACTATTACTAGGTAACCCAACACTAGTATCAAATGATACATCAAAACTCAAATTGTTATTTACTGATGAATGATTAGAACAACTTGCTGTTTTACAAGGCTCTTGATTGGGCAAATTTTCATTTAAGACATCAGTGAAATCCTGAGTATGTTGTGCCATGTAAGGGTTATTAGATAGCCTTATATCATGACGATTTCGTCTTATGCTATTTCCAAACTTATCCTCAATTATGTAAGACCTAGGAGCCTCATGTTTATTTATTACAATTCCTGGTTCCCATGTCTTATGATGATGATTATAAACAGTAACATCAGCATCTCTATCAATTGGAGGCAAATCTTTACCACAATTTTTATTGAAATTGAAAAGATTAATTTCCCTCTTTTTCTTTAATTTTTCAAAAACATTTTTACACAACTCAGGATGCAGCAACCTGTCAGAAATAGGCACCTTTGTTTTGCACCTACGGCTAAACAATAATTGCGCTGGGGAGTAGTCCATATATTTGAGTGGAGCATTTCTATAAGTCAACAGAGCGCTATCAATACCCTCTATACTATCTTTACCTTCCGTTTTTTTAAGAATATTTTTCGCAATTGATACAGCCTTTTCTGCTAAACCGTTTGAGCGGGCAAAATGTGGACTTCTGAACAGTATTTTGAAGTTCCAGGAATCAGCAAAATTTCTGAACTGCCAACTATTAAATGGTACATTATCTGCCACCAAAAACTCTGGGGAACCAAACCTTGCAAATATAGGTCTCATCACTTTGATAGCAGCATGAGCGCTTTTATCAGTTATTGGCAATATTTCCAACCAATTTGAGTATGCATCAAATAGTACCAGATAACTTTGGTTACCATACGTAAATATATCAGTACCTACACGTTCCCAGGGTCTTTGCGGTAACGGATATTGTAACAAGGGCTGTTTTGGATTTTTACGAGCGAATTTTTCACAAATCTTACACGACTTCACAAACATTTCTATATCTTTCGCTTGTCTTGGCCAATAAAATATGCTTCTTGCTAAGGCTTTTGTTTTTTCTATTCCAAAATGTCCTTGATGAAGCAATTGTAGCATTTCAGTTTTCATTTGTGACGGAAGCACTAATCTATTTTTGAATAGTATTAAATTGCTTTCAACAATAAGATCTTCTTTGACTTTATAAAAATATTTTAGATCACCTTTTTTATTTTTCTGATCAGGCCAACAAGTATCAATGAATAATTTTACTTGCTGTAGCACTGGATCTTTTTCACTTTCCTCAGCAATCTGAATTTTACGTTTGTCCGATATTGGAAGATTTTTTATTAGACAATGCACTGCAAAATCAATCTCTTCACCGGAATTGTTCTCTCGATCATTTAGAAAAGCTCTTGATAGAGTATCAGCTACATACAAATATTTACCTGGTTTATATCTGACCGTAATATTGTATCTCAGTAACTTTAATCTCATTCTCTGAATTCTTGGAGTTGCTGACGATAACTCCTTTTTAAATATTGATTCGAGTGGTTTATGATCACTATTGACCAACACTGGTAAACCATATATGAAAAAATGAAATTTCTGTACAGCAAATAGTATTGCAAGACATTCTTTTTCAATTTGGCTGAATTTTATTTCATTCTTTGCCAAACTTCTTGAAGCGAATGCGATAGGATGACCATCTTGAATAAGACAGGCCCCTAACCCATCTTTTGAACTATCTGTTTCAATTTCTATAGACTTTTCAGGATCAAAGAAAGATAATACAGGTGCATTAACCAATAATTTTTTTAGATTGTCAACTGCTTCTTGATGTGTTGTTGACCATTGCCAGTCTACATCATTTCTGGTTAAATTTCTCAGAGGAGCACTTATTATTGACATGTTCGGTATAAATTTACTAACATATTTGACCATTCCCAAAAATCTTAATAATTCAGTTTTGTTTTGGGGACATGGCATTTTAATAATAGCATCTGTATAACTCTTGTTGGTAGAAATTCCACTTTTTGAAAAAATCTGACCCATATATCTGACACTTTCTTTTTTGAACTGAATTTTTGAAAAATTAAACTTCAAATTGCATTTAATTGCTCGATCAAGAACTTCTTTTAAATTTTTATCATGTTCTCCCTCTGTTTCACCTGTTATAATGAGGTCATCAAAATATAATCCTACACCTTCAATATCACCAAAAACTTCATAATTTTTCTTTTGAAAAGCCTCTGGCGCAGAATTAATACCAAAAGCTAATCTTGTGAATTGAAATCTTCCGAAGGGCGTACCAAAGGTGCATAAGTCACAGCTTGCGTCATCCAGAGCAATTTGCCAATACCCATCTTTCATATCAAGAACGGTGAAATATTTTTTGTTACTCAACTTGTAAGTTATTTCTTCAAGAGATGGTATGAGAAAATGTTCTCGTTTAATACTTTCATTTAAGCTTTTGGGATCAAGACACAATCTTAAATCACCATTAGGTTTTTCTACTATTACTAAAGGATGTAAAAATGCTGTTGGTTTATCAACTTTTCTAATTACTCCTAATTCACACATTTGATCAAGTTTAGTTTTAAGTTTTTCTCTAAGAGTTTGAGGAACTCGTCTAATTGCAGAAATATGAGGTACTGCATCCTCTTTCAAACTGATATGATACTCATTCGGAAATCTACCAAGGCCTTCAAATACCTGTGGATACATTAGCTTAATATCCTCAAGTGATCTAAAAATTGTCTTGCTCCCATGTACTTTGAGATCAATGTTCTTCACTAAATTATCTATACGTTTGATCAATTTCAAAGTATACAACCAGTTAAACCCAACAATGGAACTTGATTTTTACAATCTACTACAATAAAATTGATGATAGCATTCCTACCATTACATCTACAAGTTAAAGAAATTTCTCCAACAGGTTTGATCTTAAATTTTTCACTACCATATGCTACCAAGGTTACATCTGTAGGTTTTATTCTAGATAAGTTGCAAGATTTAACAGCATATGCAGGAAGAATACTCACTTCAGCTCCAGTGTCTAATTTAAATTCAATTTCTTTATCTTCAACAATAAGTTTCTTTTTCCATACTGTTTGTTCTCTTACATTTGCACCCACTGCACCAATTGATTTCACAGAATCAACATAGAACTCACTACTGTCAGCATCTGTCCCATCCTTGTCTGGTTCATCGTTTTGTTTCTGTAGCTCATCAACTTTCTTCTTTCTTGAACTTCCTTCGTCTCCTTTATTGTTGTGGTTCTTTGTTCTGCTTTTGCAAACAGACGCAAAATGATTTCTTCCTTGGCAACTAGCACACGTTTTTCCAAATGCTGGACACTTTTTCTTAAAATCATGTTTGTAACCACAATATTTGCACATATTTGGCTTCTTGTGCTTTACAGCATCTAAATGAACATCTGCACCACCTTCTTGCAATGTTTTCGACTGTTGTTTGCTTACTTCCACAGTTCGGCAAAATTCAATTGCCTTCGTCAGTGTTAATTTTGATTCTCGTAGCAGTCTTTCTTGCGTGGTTTTGTCATGAATTCCCATTACTATCCTGTCTCTTATCATTTCATTCTGTTCTTTGTATCCTGTGGTCTTTACTGCTTTTCTCAGGTCAGTGAGGAAGCTGTCGAACGCTTGACCTTCCTTTTGATAAATACTTATTGAACTTATAGCGCTCAAAGATTTCATTTGTTTTTAGGGAACAGTAATCTGAAAATTTGAGCATTATCATACTTAAAGATTTACTTTCAGCTTCGCTGTAGGTGAAACTGTTGTGCAGCTCCAATCCATCATCTCCCACCAAGTTTAAGAATACAGCTATTTTCTTCGGTTCTGGCGAGTCTTTTAATCCAGTGGCTTCAAGAAAAACATTATATTTTTGTTCAAACCTCTTCCAGTTTTCTGATATATTGCCGTCTAGAAGCAGCGGTTCTGGTGATCTAAAGAATGACTCCATTCTCGTCTAGTCGTTCGTCTTTCAAGCAGACTATTTGTTTATTCACGTACTTTTTACAGAAATATACACCTGAACACCTGACACCATGTATGATGCAAGGGTACATTAATAAAACTAAAGGATTAAGTCTAGTTTCTATTCAGCAACAACAATACAAGCGTGGCTTCACTAGCGGCCATTCTATTATTGATTGACATTGACATGAACATAGATCTAAGCGATACACAACCATAGAGACACATTAATATAATACATCCCCTGCTATAAATAAATTATCTCTACTTGTAAGCTGTTTGATATGTTCAATGAGAGCAGAATCACCCACACAGGCTCTAGGGCGGTAAACACATCCAATTGTGAGAGAATAGCTATTATTACAACTAGGGAAATATATTCATATTTCCCGTGGTGTAATCAATAGTTTTTTTCTGATTGAAATAATCTGTTATGGGGAAATCATTGTTAGATTGTATATTTTTGTAATAATTAAATTTTTAACGTTGCTATGGGCCATGTTTCTGAAAATCATGGTTGACTGGTTTCATTTTGACGTCTTGTCAGAAATAAAATTATTGAAATAATGTCGAACTACGTCGAAACTCAATCGGAAAAAGCCCGTTAATCTTTGGTTCCGGCCAAATCTCAAGCTGCCTACAGTAGAGAGTACGATTGCTTTCAGGAGTGGAAAAGAAAAAATTTGGTGGACGGTGTGAGCGATAATATTTTCTTAGCATATTTCCAAGATTTGGTATGTTGCTCTTATTCTTGTTATTCTTGATGTATGATTAATTCATTCGATCCCCAGTCGCAGAAATATTCACCAAACACGTTATGGCCGAAACTATCGATGTTAAGATCAATGCTACATTTGAAGGAAAAAACTGATGTCAAATTATTCGATGAAGTCGAAGCATTTGTTGAGAACAAAAATAAAGGATACGTTCCTAAAAAATCATCAGTGTTGTCCCGGGAGCAGCTCAAGACATTCTTGAGTGAAGCTCCTAATGACGTTTTTTTGATGTATAAGGTAAAAGTTTCATTTTGATTTCCTCTGTTGATAAGATTTTTACATTCACAATTTTGAAGGTTGTTTTAATAATGGAAATCTTTGGCGCCTGCAGAACACAAGAGCTGGTGAATATGCTATCTTCAGATATCGAAGATCGTGGGTCGGTAATCATAATTAAAGTCTCAAAAACTAAGAATGATATAAAAAGAATATTCACTATAATCGATGAAGAAGATCTGGGTGCTGCTTGTTTGGTGCGGAAGTATTCGGCGTTGCGTCCGCAAGGCGTTCTTAGGTTATTCGTAGCTTATAGAGATAAGAAGTGTACTCTTCAGCCTGTCGGCAAAAATACCTTCGGAAAAATTCCGAGTAAGGTTGCTGAATGGTTGGGATTAGATAATCCGAAAATGTATACAGGCCATTGTGGAAGACGAACATCCGCGACTTTGGTTGCCGATGCGGGAGCCTCAATGACAACACTCAAGAGACATGGTGGTTGGAAAAGTTCGTCTGTTACAGAAGGCTATCTGGCTGACAGTATGCTGCACAAAAATAAGGTAGCGAAGATGATAGCAGGTGTGGAGGGAGAGCCATCTGCAGCATCACAGTCTTTGAAGACCGTTTTGGGAGAATCGTCCGAGACTGCTGCTGCACGGAATGTTCTCAAGAAAACTGTAGTCTCCCCGAAGAATAATTATGAACAAGATATTTCTTCTTCCTTTGTCTGGTGGAAAAACTTTCAGTGGAAATTTCAACAATTGCAGTTTCCATTTTGTTACTAAATAAAGAAATAAAATATGATTTGACGTTTTGAAAGAAATATGATTTGACGTTTCATATTTCCCTAGGGAAATATGAACTGACATTCCATATTTCCCTAGGGAAATATGAGTGTGTTATGACACATGGTAACTAAGGCGATATAGCTCAATATTGGTTCGATCAGAAAAAAAAGCTTTTAAATTTTACGTGAGCAAACATATTATCGAGGCTCATAGCGTTCACTTCATACATGGAAATCGTGGATGAGTCCATTATGCTTCTTTTGATGTACATGCATACACCACCATAACCGATTGTAGTCTTACTATCACTTCGATAAAGCACATAATTCGGAATGTGTACAGCTGAATCAGGGATGCCTGCATGGAGCCAAGTTTCTGTTTTGAGTAGGAAGCTAGGATTGTATACCTGAGTGAATGAGAGTAGTTCGCGGTATTTGGAATGCAATGATTGTAAGTTGGAATAGACGAATGTCCATTCATTTAGTGAGCCGGATGGTTTTTTGACATGCTGCCATAATCCACTGGAACGATAGCTGATTCCCCTCGAAGATACTTGATAGTAAGATTTTTCTCCCCGGCTTTCTCCCTGTCCCTCAACTCGACGCGTAGAGAATCCGAGAACCTGAGCTATTGCGGGGTCTTGTCATCAGTTAGCATGTATTTCCTAAATGACTCATTACTCAGCAGTTTTTTCTTATTGCGTAAGAGTGAGCTTACGATATCCGGATTAGCAATGGTTACCCTCAGCATACGATGTTGAACTGACCGTACCTTGCCCAAACAAGTAGTTCGCACTAAAAATTTGGGCGCGCCAAGGTCGACATGCCCCAGAACATCGCAAGCTGTTTTAAAATCATCGGAAAGGTCTGACTCTAGGAGCTTCTGTCCTCATCTTAACAACCGTTTCTACCATGTCAGAGAGGTCAGAAGTCAGCTTAGCTTGGGAATTCTCGACGACTTCAATTTTCCTCTCCAAATCTGCTATAGAAATTGCGTAGGGGTCAAGTATTTGCTTGTGATCCTCGAGTATTTCTCTATATCTGGTGAGTTCCGCAATAATGGTGGATTGATCATTTTTTATTCTTTTCAAGTTACTGGCCATGCTGGATATTTTATTCATGAGCAGGTTGAAATGCTCAATGGTAAGAGAATCACTGCCGGAAGACTAGGACTTGCTACACAACGATCTCTTGCGAGAGTCGCAATCATTGCAACTCCATTTAGAATTAGACTCCCCCAAGTATTCAACGTCCTTATCGGATAAATTAACGCACTCAGGGTGATAGGTTTTGCGACATCCAGCACATTGATATTGTTGTTGGATATTGATAGATATTTTTTTGTTTTTTTTTTTTTTGTATATATATTATTTGGAGGAATGGCAAGTTATTACAATCTTCACTTCTGTGGGCCTATACAGGAGACTTCTCACAGAAAGGAGGGCCACGAATAACAGGGGAGATAAGGACAAGACTGGAAGGGTCAAGGAAATAACCAAAACAAAAATTTCTTGCTGAAGCAAAACAAGGCAATATTATGAAAATACGCGCACCGAAGAGAGCATTAATCTCGAGCGGGCAGCGATTTATGAATACGCTTCCTGGATGCGGGAGGCGCAATGTGAATCAATACAAATGTCGGCGAGCGAGAAAAATAAAAAAACTCTGCCAAGAGGTAAAATAACAGTGTGAAATTGGATTCAGAATGGTTAAATAAATTAATTCTAACACTGTTGGGACAAATTTCTTACGTTATGATAGAAGTTGAGAACTGTCACAAATTATTGAGTTAATTTCACTCTCTTTACACTAATGCAATTGTTATTCACCAAGAGCAACCGTACTGCACCGTATTCACATCTGATTCAATTCATATAAAACAACTTCACAGTATGTCGAATGAGGCCGAAATAGTGAAAATCTTCTCCGGGAGGCACTCGATTCATTCACCAGATTTAAAAGAATTCTAACTAGATATTTGACTTCTGAACGATATTTTGATATTTGATTTACTGAACGATAGACGGAAGTTTTTTCTTCATTTACTTCTAAAGGCCTTGAAACAAGTAGAACCATCAATAAATAAATTTTATATAATATTATAATTATACTTCCAAAGGCAAATAATCGGAAAGAATTCCTTGGTAGATAAACTAGAATATGCGTTATAATCATTAGATTTAAATATTCCGCTTTCAAAAAATTTTACCAAGGACGAGACCACGAGACTTTTACGAGACTCTCGAACGAGACTCGAGACGAGACGAGACTACAGTAAAGTCTCATCTCGTTGGTCTCGTGGGCATCACTATATCTGAATCAGCCGATGATTTAGATATCTTCACGGAAAAAATTTTCAACAAGATAATGTTGAAAATTGAGAGAGAAATGGGGAAAAAACTTCAAGCATTATTCAGTAGACTGTATTGATAGACCGTACGGATATTAGGAAGAAAGCCCTCAAGATAATCTCGTGAAACATAAAAGGAATCAACACTCGGAAAGCCGAGATAGAAGAAATAATATCAGAGAGACAACCTGATATTATAGTCCTACAGGAAACAAGACTAAACCGGAACAGACGGTTTCATGACTTATGAAGCATATAGATGCGACAGAATTACAAACACCGGAGGAGGAGTTGCAATATAAGTGAGAACAGATCTGAAACACTATTTCACAAGTAGATCCAATGAAACACAAGGAGAAACAGAAACAGTGACGATTGTTGCCGAATTAAATCGTCAAAAAGTCGAAATTACATCGGCATACAAGCCACCACAAAACAATTTATTGAAAGAAGAGATAAACAAAATGTTGGAAGGGACAAACCCGAAAATCTGCATCTGAGATTTCAACTGTAAATCCCCATTATGAAACAGCAGAACAGAGAATAGAACTGGCAAAAAACTCAATATATATCTTGCTTTTGGTATAGGAATACCAGATGTAATAGATATCGCGATATTGAAAAATATAACTCAAGAATTCTCGATTGAAACTTTAGAAGATGGAAACTCAAACCACAATTCCGTGGAATTGAAAATTGGAGAAGAACCAAGAGAAAAACTGATAGAAATAAGAGAATATACCAATTGGGCTAAATACAGCCATTTAATACAATCGGAAATAACATAAATTCGAACAATAAACACTCCGAAGGATCTGGAATGTGCGGTTGATAAACTGGAAGAGATTATATTGAAAGCTTACGAAAAAAGCACGAGAAGAGTGAAGAGACCAGCATCAAGTCATCCGCATGGCGATACGCCTAAAGATCACCTAGCCTAAATATCGGCTTGAGCAGGAAATGGATCTCTGCGTTGTTTAAGTTACGTCTCAGACCTTGTCGTCCCAGAATACCTGTGTCACAAGATAATCTAGTCGCAACCGCAACCAAAGTTGCACTGATAGCGTTACCAGTGCAGCTTTAAAACACCTTCTAACGCAGCTCCTACAAAAAGATGGATCAGTCGAACAGGACAAAATTTGTATCCGGAGGTAAAATACCCTCCCATTCGGATCTCCGGGGGAGGGTTCCTGAGCGAGTGAATCATCGTACAACAACCAATGAAAAGCACATAGCTTTCACAGCATGGAACGTCAGAACCTTGCTAGAAAACCCCAAGGCCGACCGACCAGAAAGGCGTACTGCCATAATCGATAAGGAACTGCAACGAACATCCATTGCAATAGTTGCCATAAGCGAGACACGCTTCTCGGACGAAGGTAGCTTGGTAGAACATGCTTATACTTTTTTCTGGAAAGGCTTGCCAGAGGGCCAAATCAGACAACATGGTGTAGGCTTTGCCATTAGAAACGACCTGGCCGCTAAACTAACCGAAAATCCAGTTGGCATCTCAGAACGTTTAATGACCCTACGCTTTCCTGCAGCAAACAACACAAATGTGTTTTTTGCATCATTGCAGTATACGCACCCACTTTGAACTCCTCTCACAACTCAAAGGACACTTTCTACGAAACACTCGTTGATACATTAAGTTAAATCCCATAACGGGAACGAATTAGCCTAGTTGCACAAACACCGATTTTGGACGGCCTATTTCATATCTTTCGTCCAAATTCCAATAGTGAACCACGTGTGGGAACGGGACCTGGCACACACGCCTACCGTTGAACGGTGCCGGTAAATGCTGGTGAGCAACCATGAGCAACAGTTCAATACTGGCAATACCGGGATGTAGTGACGTACGTGACTAAGTACACGTTTGTTCTAGCAGCGATTGTTTACCATTGAACTCAAGAAAGAGTTCATTCTTAAGTTCAATGATGTTTTCCGACCATTTCAGCCGAATTCATTTTGCTGATCGTTTGGCCGATAAAAATCCGGTGAGTGTGCTCGCAACTGCTACCGATAAAATATCGGCCGATTTTATTCCGGGCCGTCCAAAATCGGTGTGTGTGCAACTAGGCTTACAGATAATATATTGGTCGATTTTATTCCGGGCCGTCCAAAATCGGTGTGTGTGTGCAACTAGGCTTATCCTCCTTGGAGACTTCAACGCCAGAGTGGGCGGATGTCAAGATGCAGAACTATGGCCAGGAATAATAGGGAAACACGGCACAGATAGCATTAATTCGAACGGAGAACGTCTGCTGGCTCTTCGTGCAGAACAAAATCTGTGTATAACGAACACCTTCCTTATTACGAGACGCAATTCAAGGAGGACCTGGCGCCACCCGCGCTCAGGGCATTGGCGAACTCTCGACTATGTGATCGTGAGAAGAAAAGATCTCGAAAAGGTGTTGGTCACTAAGCCCAGAGCAGATCTGGAAAGCTGGACTGCTCATAGGCTGGTAATTTCGAGAATGAAGATCTCAATGCTCCCAAAATACCAACGCAAGCCAAAGTTACTAAGAGAGCGCCTTCAAATCTCCAAACTACAAAACCCTTCTACAAAGGAAAGCTTCACAGCTACTGTCAAAGATAGCCTAACACCACCGGATTATAACGACGACATTGAGTGTCATTGGCTCCGCTTCAAATCATCTCTTACAAATACAGCGAAAGAAATACTAGGCACAGAAAGCTCCCGAAAATCCCCAGACTGGTTCGCCGACAAAGAAACTCATATCGCACCCATTCTGGAGGCAAAACACAAAGCGATGAAGACAGCAATTAAGAAGCCTGGCGATGTTGCAGCCAAAAATGTTTTATAAACATAAAACGCGAAGTCCGTCAAGAAATAAGAAAAATCAAGGACAGCTGGTGGAAAGAAAAAGCTAGGGAAATACAAGCTTACGCCGATAACCATGACTACAAGCGTTTTTTCGAAGCTATTAAAACTGTTTATGGTCCAAGCAGAAAAGCTAAACTTCCTATAAGAGATGCTCATGGAGCTATTCTAACTGATGATAAAAAAATTCTCGAAAGATGGAAGGAGCATTACTCACAGGTCTTGAATCAAAATAACGACTCGGATTTATCCATTTTAGACCTGCTCCCCGCGTATAGTCCGATGACATAGCTTGATGATAAAATCTCAATGTCGGAAATCATGAGTGCGATTAAAAATATGAAAAACGATACATGGAAGTCCAAAATTTTTTTTTATTTTTTTTTTATTTATTGCATATAGGAATACAAACGGGCATTGAAACCCAAAAATAGTACTCACAAATTATAAAGAAAACATTATGTATGCTTCATCGATTATAGGAAGGCCTTCGATCGAATACCACATGAGAAATTAATTGAAGTTCTAACTGAAATATGGCTAGATGGAAGAGATATTATATTCATACGAAACTTATACTGGAACCATAAAGGATGCATCCGAACAGAGGGGGGTAACACGAAATCTGTGGACATAAAAAGAGGTGTTAGACAGGGGTGTATATTATCACCATTGCTTTTCAATGTATACGCCAAATACATAGTCAGGGGTTCTCTTCAAAATTTTCAAGAAGGTGCCAGAATAAATAGAACTGTTTTAAATAACATAAGGTATGATGACAACACAGTGACATTGGCTGAATCAGAGGAACAATTGCAGGTCCTGTTGAACAGACTGGCAGGTGAAAGGGCCAAAATGGGTTTGAAGGTCAATGCTGCTAAAACTAAAACCATGGTTTTTAGCAGAAACCCGCAGGATAACATCAACTTAAATATAACAATAAACGGAGTACAACTTGAAACAACGCGGCGATACGTTTACTTGGGCAGAGACATAAATAGCCAACTAGATCACTCCAAAGAGATCAAAAGGAGAATTGAAATCGCTAGGGCGGGTTTCTTCAACCTGAGAAAGTTTTTATGTAACCCAAAATTATCAATAGCGACGAGGTTGAGGACGCTCAATTGTTACGTTTGGTCCCTACTCCTATGCTGCTGTGGAACATGGACAGTAAAACAAGATGATATGAAGAAGTTGGACGCTTTTGAAATGTGGATGTATCGCCGAATGCTAAGGATAAGCTGGACCTCCAAAACGACTTACACAGAAGTGCTAACAAGAATGAACACCTGCGCATATCTGACTAGACACTGAAAATGAGAAAAACAGCCTACCTCGGACACATAATGCGACATGAGGAGTGTGAACAATTGCAGCTCATCATGGAAGGCAAGATCGATGGTAAACGTGGTATAGGAAGGAAAAAGAAGTCATGACTGAGAAATATAAGAGACTGGACTCACACGGAGGGAAACAACCTCTTGCACCAAGCCCTGGACAGAGATAAATATGCCATGTTGACCGCCAACCTCACATGAGAAAAGCACTTAGGAGGAAGACCTGGTCTAGACGGCATTCCAGCGGAGATATTCAAAGCCTTGGATGAAGACACTGTCAATAGTCTCCTAACACTATTTCGCAAGATCTGGGAACAGGGAGATGTGCCACAAGACTTCAGAGACGCTTTAGTTATCAACCTCTATAAGAACAAAGGCGATACGTCGACTTGCAACAACTACAGGGGCATATCGTTGCTTAGTGTGGCCGTTAAAATTCTCTCGAAGATTATGGCTTATCGTCTGGTTCCATTCTTAGAAAAGCTATTACCTGATTCCCAGTGCGGCTTTCGAACAAATTGAGGTACGGTGGACCTAATTTTTACACTTCGACAGCTGCAAGAGAAGGCCCGTGAACAACAATCAAGGATCTATACTACAGTCTTTGGCCAGTTTATTAGACGCACTGAGGATTTTTTTATATTTACTGGTATTGCCCGAGGAAAAAGCAGAATATTTGAATTTCATTTCCACAGAATGTCAATTTTATCTAAGACTCTCATTAAATTGTTCTATTTGGCATTTATTTTTGATGTTGTAGTATTAGTACTTAAGTATGAATCAGTACTATGTCTTCCAGTGGACGTCTTGCATTCTGCAGATTCGAACGTTATTTCGATAATCCACATACGAAATCATTATCCTCGAATGCAGCAAACCGAACAATTCTGCATTGATAGTATGAAGCTCTCATAGCTACACAGGGTGGCTCAGCAAAATATCAGAATTTCATGTTTAATCATCAATAAATCAATATTTTTTATTGAATATGATATATTATATGTGAAAACCCTTTACAGATGAAGTATAGGTAACATACACATCAAATTTATACTTCAATATTGAGATTTTGCATCGAATCAATTCGTCTAATAATATGGCCAGGGACTGTACATCGATTTAAGTAAGGCATTCGACTCAGTGAATCGGAGTGCGCTATAGAAAATCATGGCACGTCTTGGAGTATCCGAAAAATTCTTAGCAGTGTGTAAAAGCCTTCATACCAACAACACCGCCAGAATACATAATAACGGTTCTACAACCGACCATTTCTCAACCAACTCTGGAATAAAACAAGGCTGCGTATTAGCGCCTTTACTGTTCAATATTTTCGCCATAGCTGTATCGATAATTGCTGACATGAGTATGCCCGTAAGAGGTGTTGGGATAAGATTCAGATTTGATGGAGGCCTGTTCAACCTGAGGCGCCTCAGAGCAAAAACCCGTACCAAGTTTATCACTGAACTTCAATATGCAGACGACTGTTCACTTATCGCTAGCAGCTCAGAGGATCTACAGATAATGTACCGTGGTGATGTTAGCTCCCGGCCGGCCAATTCCAAAACTACTATTCCACCACAGTCAATACCGTATCTACCGTATCGATGCTGCAATCGATTAATTTTTTCCCTCATTTAGAATAGGATGCTGAAGCGAATGATTAAATATATGCAGAGAAAGATGAACTGATTTCAAATTACGTTTTTCTCTTCTTCTTTTCGCAATATTTGAACTCCAAGGATCAAAATAATCCATTATACTGTCTATGACGAAGCGTATGTTTCTCTTTCAGTTTGAAATGGCCGGCCAAGAAAATTGATATAAAGGGTGTATAGAGGAATGTTTCAGATGTACTAGGAAGAATTCTGACACTTCTAGACCCCCAGCTCCAAAAATTGGAACGAACCTATATTCTGGCTCTTACGGAGCGGATGTTCCCCATTTTTTTTCGATAGTTTAAAATGGCCGGCCAAGAAAATTTATATAAAGGTTGTATAAAGGAATGTTTCAGATGTACTAGGAAAAATTCTCGTTTCATTCTATCACTTCTAGACCCCCAGCTCCAAAAATCGAAATGAACCTATATTCTGGCTATTACGGAGTGGATGTTCCCCATTTTTTTTCGATAGTTTAAAATGGCTGGCCAAGAAAATTGATATAAAAGGTGTATAGAGGAATGTTTCAGATGTACTAGGAAAAATTTTCGTTTCATTCTGACACTTCTAGACCCCCAGCTCCAAAAATCGAAACGTACCTACATATATTCTGGCTATTACGGAGCGGATGTTCTCCATTTTTTTTCGATAGTTTGAAATGGCCGGCCAAGGAAATTGATATAAAGGGTGTATAAAGGAATGTTTCAGATGTACTAGGAAAAATTCTCGTTTCATTCTAACACTTCTAGACCCCCAGCTCCAAGAATCGAAACGAACCTATATTCTATCTATCACGGAGCGGATTTTCCCCATTTTTTTTTCGATAGTTTAAAATGGCCGGCCAAGAAAATTGATATAAAGTGTGTATAAAGGAGTGTATCAGATGTACTAGGAAGAAGTACTAGAAGACTAGGAGTCTTTTTGTAGATTCATTCCTGGCAACGGGATACAGCAATGAATAAATGAACGCCTAAAGAAGTAAAAAATCTTATACGAGAACATCGAAGACTCAGAAGAATATATCGGATGAATGAAAATGATCTGAATTGATGGAACCACAACCGCCATAGCCAAGTTCTGAAAAACACCCTGAAAAATCTAAGAAAAAGGAGATGGAACAAAAGGGTTCAAAAACTGAATACAATTGATCATTCTGCATGGAGTATGCAAAAAAGGCTACGAGGAGAAAAGATTGAAATTCCACCCCTACACGGAAAATGGGGAATGGCGTATACCAATACTGATAAGGCAGATGCATTGGCGGACTCGATCGAACGAGAATCGAGAATAAATTACAGGATAGTGGACGAAAATAAAGATTTGGAAGAACTGGTTGAAGAAAATGATGAAGAAATGGATGAATTACCAGCGACTGCTGAAATAGACAAACCAACATCGCCAAATGGAATTAGAGAAATAATTAGAAGTTTGAAGAAGAGGAAAGCTCCCGGAAGCGATAAAATAACGAATGTTATGTTAAAGAAATTACCTAGAAAAGGTATAGCCGCTGTAACAAATATCGCGAATGGAATTATGAGGACAGAACACTACCCAGAAAAATGGAAAACAGCGGAAGTCATAGTGTTCAATAAACCAAAGAGAAGAAGTTCCCACAAAACTACAGACCGATAAGTCTACTATCGGCGTTAGGAAAAGTAGTAGAAAGAATTATAGCCACGAGTCTAAATGAGGAAACCGAAAATCTGAAACTAATACCACCAGAACAGTTCGGATTCAGAAGAGAGCATTCAACAGAGCAACAATTATTAAGGCTCACAGAAAATAATGCAGAATGATTCCAAAATAAACAAGCTACAGGTCTTGTTTTACTAGACGTCGCCAGAGCATTCGACAGAGTATGGCATGAAGGATTAATATATAAAATGAGATGTGCTGGATATTCGATCAAAATATGCAAGTTGATCCAGAATTATGCCAAAAATGGAAAATAGAAGATTTTACGTGAAAGTGGAAAGAGCATGCTCCACAACAAGAGATATAGAGGCTGGAGTACCCCAAGGGTACGTACTTGGGCTACTTCTGTGCAACATATACATTCACGTTATTCCGAAGAATCCAAGAACCATGCTAACGTTATATGCTGACAACACAGGCATAACAACTCGACACCGCAACCCTGACGTAATAGAACGAGTTTTACAAAAACGATTGACGAAACAAATGACTGGTGCATAAAGTGGAAAATCAAACTTAATGGACAAAAGAGCCAAACAATATTACTACAGAAGAGAACACTGCGACCCACAACGAATCTAGAAGTTGATGGCGAAGAAATCGACTGGAAAAATGAAGCAAAATATTTAGGAATAACGCTTGGCGAAGGACTTACTTGGAAAAGTCATATCAAACAAGCAATCGACAAAACGAAAGCAGCAATGAATATACTCTACCCTCTGATAGGAAGAAGAAGCCACATTTCGAAATAGACAAATTTGAAGATAATCAAAGCCGTTACTAGGCCTCAACTGACTTATGGATCAGTTGCTTGGGGTTTCGCGGCAAAGAGCCATATCAAAAAAATTCAGGCTACTGAAAACAAGCTGCTACGATGTCAAATAGATGCACCTTGGTTTGTCAGGAATAGACAGATTTATAGGGACCTAAAATGGAAAACCATAACGAAATTCATGAACAGAAAAGCAGAGAAATTATTCGAAACACCGAAAAACAATCCGAATTAAGAACTCAGGAGACTAGTGGACTACGACCCAGAGGAAGACAAAAGGAGAATGAGAATTTACCGAAGCAGACCAAGAGATCAATTAAAATGAGATTAAAATAAGAACAGAAACTTATTGAAATATCCAATAAAGTGTTATCCAATCGAGGATAAACACATAAATCCCAGCACGATAGTGTGCGAGAAGAAAACCAACTAAGAGATGAACGGTTTATAGGCAAATGCCCGGAACCAATTCAATTCAATTCAAGAAGCAGTTAAGGTTTTTTAGTGGGTCTCGAGCTCAGGAGAGTGAGAATCCCCACACTTGTTCCCCCTCAGGAGAGGGTGGTTCTTCTGACTTGCAGATTTTCCCCCTGCTAAAGAAAAAAAAATAAAATGGAAACATAAGTGTTTCAGTGTTAAATTCGAATATTCTCGGAGTCTAGTGGAACAGTGGAAGAATCGAAACCTCAGAGCGATGCGATATCGAATGAATGGCTGGTCTAGTTCAAATTCCAGTATTGGTGGGGATGCGGAGCCAGAGCGCAGCGATCTGGAATCGAATGATGAATCAGTAACACTGGTGTTATCATATCCTTTGAAAATGAGTGCGACAATTTTATTTCACTCTCACGGCAGCCATGAGAGGAATTCATTCGCCTTAATGAATGACACAAATTATTTCCTGTAAAAATGATTATCAGGTTTTTTTTTTGCCATAACTGGTTTGAAAATAAAATTAATTCTACGGAGAAAAGAGTGGAAAAACGAAAAAAATAGTTCTAAGGAAAAAATATTTTAAAATATGGAAAATTAGAATTATTTCTGTCGTTTTCCATTTTTTCTTTTCCGTAGAATCTATTTCATTTTCAAACCAGTTATGGCGAAAAAGAACCTGAATACTAATTTTTACAGGAAATTATTTGTGTCATTCATTGAGGCAAATGAATTCCTCCCATGGCTGCCGTAAGAGTGAAATAAAATTGTCGCACTCATTACCTCTTTTGAAAGGAAGTTCCATTCTGAGTTCAGCATATTCGATATTTTTTTTCATTATATTCATCCGTCTTTGAGATATTCAAAAATGAAATTAGTACAGAATTGGTCATTTCGTTTGACATGCCGTGTGACCTAATCAGATTTTCACTAATTTATTAACTGGTTACGACGATAATCGTTAACTGTCATATATCGCATATCAAAACATCACTGTTTGTTCTTCTTGTTCACAATTCAGGCAAAAATAGATTTTCATTCATTGGCAAAAATATTTATATAATTTCCTTATTTTTATAAAATTACCAGTGCGGGAACCGTTCCGCAGATTCATCATCGAAAATGCAAAATAGTTGAGTGAGAATTCGATTGATTTACACAAGTGAGCTTGAAGGGACAATCAACGATGATCAAAATTCAATGGTGAAAATATCGAAAATAAATGGATTTAATGAAAAATATTAAATTAAATCAAAATAGAAAGGCCTTTCAAATGAGGAACCACTTTTCCCATTCAAAATATAGTGGTGGGGGTTGTAACACAAAGCCTAGTTGCACACACACCGACTTTGGACGGCCCGGAATAAAATCGGCCGATATTTTATCGGTAGCAGTTGCGAGCACACTAACCGGATTTTTACCGTCCAAACGATCATCCAAACGAATTCGACTGAAAGGGTCGGTAAAAAACATTGAACTCAAGAAAGAACTCCTTCTTGGGTTCAGTGGTAAACAATCGGTGCTTTTACAAACGTGTACTTAGTCACGTACGTCACTACATCCCGGTATTAGGCAATCCAATCACCTGTCAAAATATTTCAATATGGCGGTCGGTTGGCAAACAACGTTTGCTTACCTTTCGTAATTTGGAACTTTTGGAAGCTTTTTCTCAATAATTGACATTGATTGGTGTTAAATATCGTTTAGTTTTTTTGATATATATAGTGAATAGTGAGAACTAAGTTTTATTCCGAAAGAAAAATGCCTGTAACAAGTATTATGGTTAACTGTGGAAGTCGTGCAGATCGGTACCATAAGGATTTTTTCGTATACCTACTGTGACAAAATCTGTGCATTACCTACATATTAACGAAGAAGGGATATGTGGTTAGCAGCTCAAGAGAGAAGATCTAACTGAATCAATTATTAGGAACCAAGGAGTATGTAGCAGACATTTCATAACGGGTAGGTACCTAAGAAGAATATCTATGTGTCTGTATTCATATACCTATAAGTGAAACTGAATATACAGTGATTTCATTCGAATACGTTTTTATAAAGGTTTAACTTTCTAAAAATATGTAAAATTTTCTATTCATTTTTTAGTGTAACGAAGGAAGTGATCTGGGTGATACAGAGCAAGCAGGGCAAAGCAGATTGAGAGGCTGTGCTAAACAAACAGACTTGACAATGACCATGTTAAGTACACAAGTTGAGCAGTTCAACTTTGCCACCAGAAAAATAGAAGACTTAGAAAAGAAAGTTCAAAACACTCCTCGGTGACTAATGGACAATATCAATAATGTATTTTTGTGGAAGTATTATTGTGGGTTCGATCATAAATTCATCAAAGCAGCTATTTTTCCAGAAATAGAACCTCACATTTCATCAACATCAACAACACTACTGAGTCCTAACAATCAAATGTTACTCACATTAGTAAAATTGACGTATGTTTGAACAATAAAAATATTTGAGAGAAACTCAATTGTGTTGATCTGCATTTATTTACTATACTAAAAACATATACATAGATATATAAATTTTATTGTACTTCACTAATTAATGAATACAGTGCGAACAAGTTTGCATGATTTATTTCCATTAATCAAATTGAACGATACTTACACCAAAATGGTTAATTCAAGAAGAAATTATAGAGAATAATATTTTGATTATTTGACAAAAGGTCCTACATAATGAAAAGGATCCACACAAGTTTTGTTACAAAAACAGCGAAGAGAATTAGGTGAAAAAGCACCAATGATGTTATGCTCTGAACTCACGAAACCCATAATTATTGAATTTCAATTCATGCAAGGCAAACAAAACATTTTCTAAATTATATATTGAATGAATAAGAACGTGATATTAGTGTATATACATTATCTATAATGATATTCACCATTTTTTTAAGAAATTTAAGTGAAACAAAAATCTCTGCTTGCCAACCAAGCGCCATATTTGACAGTTGAAAGTCACGTGGTCTGGATTCCCTAATTGCCGGTATTGGACGGTTTCTCACCGGCATTTTACCGTCACCGATCAGTGGTCGGCGTATGTGCAAGGTCCCGTTCCCACACGTGGTTCACTATTGGAATTTGGACGACCGATATAAAATCGGCCGTCTAAAATCGGTGTGTGTGTGCAACTAGGCAAAGGGTTGATGCAATTCTGTTTCGAATTTTATTTAAATAGTTGTCAGCCTAGAATCGAAAATTGACGTGTCCAAGCGTTTTTATATATGTCGGTTTTCCCGACTTCCAGAGCTGTTGTTTCGTTTTCAATGGCCCAATGTGTATATGCCCAGCATATTTCACTCCTAGATGCCTTCAGTCAGGCGATTTTACGGCAAGTTTATACATATTACTTCGTGAAATATTCAGCACAACAAACAAGAATCAAAACTCAACAATTTCAAATAATCCTATATCATCCGAATGATGAACGGTCGGTCCATAGTCAATTCAAATATCAGTCATGAAAATACTCACCATGAGAAACAAGGCGATTATCACAAGCAACTTTGGCAGCCCCATAATGATTGGAATGAGCTGGCGCAGGATCATTCCTTAACTTCATAGGTCTATCAACTCACATTGAACTCAATCAGTCTTCATTTGCTGTCTGAATGACTGTAAGGATCAATTCGAATAAAATATATTATAAAGCAAAAAAATTCGCAGGGTCGATTTTTCGTATAGAAAATGGGCACGTTCTTGTTGCTGCTCGCCAGAATATTGGATGGAAACACAAATGCATGTTCGAAAACATTCTTCATGAAATTATTTCATTCGATGCATCCTGCCGAGAAAATACAATATTGCAAATTTTGCTCATAATTGTTTTATTTTTAGTCGTTTGCTGTCTAATTCCTTCAATTATCCATCGTGTCAAATACGGCAAAGGAGAAACTTTCCAGGAATGAATCATCCAAAAAAATTCATTTTTAAGAAGAAGTTACGCCTCCTCACCGGAGGATTGTCGCCTAAAGGTGAAGTTCCGCAGTTTGTCAATATTTCGTGTATGAATTATTGTAATGAATTTCTTTCATTAATTTTTTCAGCCGATGAATTCAAATTGAATTAAAAAAATTAACTAAATGAGATAACACTATTGGGACTCTATTGGGAATGAAATTGAATATGTGTCGCGATTCGACAAAAGAGATTTGAAATGAATTTTGGGAACATTAATTTTCTTCCTACTGTAACCAGTCCGGCCCTTGCGGTCGGACCTTTCGAGAACCAGAGCGCTCGCTTCCTTCAGGAACAGTCGCGAACAGCACGGGAATGTTTCCGGCGCTTATATAAGCCCAGCGGAGGAGCAGGTAGGGTACAGTTATAGTTCACAGTGCAAGACTAGTAGAAATAATTAGTAGTGACATGGTTAGTTTGTGAGATATGAGTGTATTAAGTGTAAATAAATAATTTTCAGTCGGACGTTTTAATTCAGCGAAGAAAACGTTACAATGGTGTCAGGTGTGAGGTTCAACATCACTCGAATTAAATAAATATTTTCGGTTATTTGGAGTTCATGCCAGTGAACACAAGACTACAGAACGCGATGGAGACTCAAGCGGTAATGGACTTTTTGGGTAAGATGAACGAAAGAATGGAAGAAAATTCTCGAATATTGAATGAGAAAATGGACGAGAACTCTTGTAAGTTGAATGAGAAAATGGACGAGAAGTCCTGTAAGTTGAATGAACAAATGGAAGAAAATTCCAGAAGATTAAATGAGAAAATTGATGGGAAATTGAATGAGAAAATGGTCCAGATTAGGGAAAATTGTAACGATGTAGGGAGTCAACTTACAGATAAATTGGATGGGTAACTAGAAACCATAAATGAGAAATTCGATAAAGTGGCCGAGAGATTCAATATAAAGAGTGAAAAATTTGACGAAGTTGATGAAAATTTTGACAAGGTTAACGGAAAGTTTGAAGGAATGGCAGGAATAATTGAACATAATTCCAAATTGATAGATTCCTTGAAAAGTATATCAAACAGAACAGATATTCTGGCTTTAACACCCTACAGCACAGCGGAAGCGGAAAATGACGGCGCAGGTAGTAGAGTGAAGATCAAGCCTCCAACTTTTGATGGAAAAATACCCTGGTCGACATATCAAAAACAGTTTGAAGCTGCTGCCCTGGCGAACAACTGGAACTACAACGAAAAAACCACAGTATTAATAATAGCTCTACGAGGAGAGGCACTCAACATTCTGCAAACGATTCCGGAGAGTCAAGCCTGTTACGAAGTTCTTACATCGAAACTTCAGATGAGATATGGCGATGCTCATCTGCAACAAGTATACCATGCACAAATAAAGAACCGAGTGCAGAAAACAGGAGAAAATCTCCAGGACTTTGAAGCTGATGTGGCGAGATTAGTCAGGCTGGCTTATCCATCTGCTCCAGATAGCTTCCTGGAACAGCTATCAATGCAGATATTCGTGGATGGGATAAAGGATAGTGAAATACAACAAGCCCTGAGACTAGCCCACCCTAGAACCATAGATGATGCCTTAGCCCAGGCTTTGGAAATTGAGGCATCGAAGCAAGCGTCGCATAGAGGACACTTTCGTGTAAGATAAGAGCAAGAAACAGACCGATCTATTGAGAAGATTGTCAGAGAAGAAGTCAGCAGAATATCGCTCGCTAGGAAAAAGGATGCTGTGTGCTGGAACTGCAACAAAAAGAGGCATTCCAAGCGCAATCGTCCAGAATTTGAAAGAGCTACAGCTGGGAAACTAAAAGGAGTCGCTGTGGTAGACACTGGCTCGACCAAAATCATTGGGTGTCCCCAGATTCCAGCCATTGTTCGCACCTGGAAAAGAAGATCGATTTAAGGCGGACCACCGTAATCGAAGAAGGCTGGCTTCCCGAAGAAATTCAAAGAGCACAAGAGGAAGACAATGACTTGAAAGTAATCCTGAGTTGGAAGAAGAGTACCACTCTTCTAACCTACTTGGGAAGAAGTATACAGACTGAGCCAGAATATAAAGTCGTATTGGGCACAATGGGAAACGTTGAAGATTGATGGAGGTCTTCTGAACCGTTGTTGGGAAGATGGAACTGAGCAGAGACTTCAGTTGATTGTGCCGAAGAGCCGTGTTATAGACATTCTGACCAGACTACATAATGGAACTTCAGGTGGACATTTCGGGATAACTAGGACCTTGGATAAAGTCAGGCAGCGATTTTATTGGCTAAATTGAAAGAAGGACTATAAAGATTGGTATAGAAGATGCAAGGTTTGTGCTGCTGCTAACGGACCTTATAGTAAAGAAAAAGCACCAATGAAGCAATATAACGTCGGATCCCAAATGGAACGACTAGCTGTCAACATCGCTGGCCCCTTTCCCGAAACAGACCAAGGAAACAAGTACATTTTGGTAGCGATGGACTATTTCATAAAATGTGTGGAAGCCTACGGTATTCCTAATCAAGAGGCAAGTACGGTAGCTGATAAATTGGTCAAAGAATTCTTCTGCAGATTTGGAATACCTCTAGAGCTGCGTTGTGATCAAGGCTGAAATTTTGAATCGAAGTAATTCCAAGAAGTACGCAGGAAATTGGGGATTCACAAAACAAGGACTACACCTCTTCATCCACAATCAGATGGCAGGGTCGAACGAATGAATCGGAGCACGGAAAAGCATCTAACCAAAGTAGTTTCTGACCACCAGCGGGACTGAGATGAGTATTTACATCCATTCACCATGGCATATGGATCTTCGGTTCAAGAATGTAGCAAGGAAACTCCAGCTAGTATAATGTTCGGCCGAGAAATGAGGCTGCCTTGCGACTTGTAAGCCTGGAGAAGACGTAGCTGGGGAGGACTACATTAGTAAATTAAGAAACAAGCTGGAATACATTCATGACAAGGTGCGCAATCAAATGCAGCAAGCAAGTGACCGAAAGAAAATGCGCTACGACATCAAGGCTATTGAAGATGGATTCACTGCTGGAGATCTGGTGTGGCTACATAACCCACAAAGGAGGCAAGGTTTCTCTCCGAAGCTGCAGAGACATTGGGAGGGACTGTATGAAGTAATCAAGAGAATAAATGATGTAGTTTACAGGATAAGGAAGCTCCCTAGAGGGAAACCGAAGGTCGTCCATTTTAACCGGTTAGCTCCGTACGCGCAGGACGAAGAAGAGGTACGTCTTGTGGTAACTCCGATGCAAGGTAGCAGCTATTACCAGAGGTTTATGGATTGCTTTGGTGAGACACGCGTTGCACGATTCGGCGTCACACAGGAAGTATATCAAGACCTCTTTACCGTGTCTGAGGAATACTCTCTCGCTCATTGTGTAGCGAAGGACCTTCGTATGAGCGAAGGAATAGCATGAGTATTCAGAAATAAATTTGGACGGTACGAAGAACTATTGCGACAGCAGCCAAGAATCGGAAAATCTTTGAAATTGAAGGCTGAAGGTCGGTTCATTTATTACCTAGTCACCAAGCAACATTCCCATCAGAAGCCAACCTATGAGAATCTATGGACGGCACTGCATAGCTTGAAAGAAGACCTTCAACGCTTTGGAGTTAGGAAATTAGCTGTTCCCAAGATCGGTTGTGGATTGGACCAGTTGAATTGGTGGGTTGTGCGAAGCATGCTGGAGGTGGTATTTCAGGAGACTGGTATACGGATCCTAGTATGCAATTTTAACCCGAACCAAACCAAGGAGCCTAGAAAAACTGTGGAGTGCTACTTCTATCAGGCTTTCTCACAGGACATTGTCGCCTAAAGAAGCATCTGTTGAGAATGGGTTTGTCGGACACTGACGAGTGTAGATTCTGTGGGGAGGAGGAGGAATCTCCTATTCACCTGGTTACGGAATGCTTTGCCATTGCAAGCCAAAGGAAAGAGTGCTTTGGACGAGAAACTTGTAGGAGTGGGGAATTATCCTCGTTGAAGCCGTCCCAGATATTGGATTTCATCAGATCTCTGGATCTGGAAGGCGAGCTGTAAAGGGCGCGATGAAAACAGCTCTGTTAGGGGGCACAATAGACCTTAAGGTCGCAGTGAACTGTAACCCCTTCTCACTATATACTATATATATGTATTGTTATGGATCAAAGTATTACGTTCAATATAAAATTCCAAATCACATTTGAAAAGGATACATTATGATATATTACTTATATATTCAAGTTGAAGTACATATTTTTATACTGATATTCAAAATTCATATCCAATATCTATTGAGGCCAATAACTGAAAATGAAAAATTTAGATTATAAAAATTTGTGAATAGTGTCTATGAATAGATAAGTTGAAAATTAGGAAATCAAGAGTGTAGGAAAGTGAGGGGATGGAAACCAGGGAAACAAGAAAAAAAAAGAAGAGAGATATGAAGATCGAGAGTAGAAAGAAGCATTGCAGAAATTGTAAAAGGTACAAATCGTTTGAATAATTGGAAATTGAAGCCAAAAAACTCAGTTGAAGTAGAAACAGAAGGTATTACCATATCAAGACGATAATATTTATATATTTGGAAGTATACTACTGGCTGTTGAATTACTTTCATAAAAGTAACATTCATTGTGATCCTGAGCAACCAATTCAACGGTGGAAAGACCTAGAAATAATAGTTGAAAGCAACATATCCAGAGAACAAGAATCCAAGGAGCATTTTGGTGTGAAATAAACTTTAAAGACAAACATAACCTACATTTGAATTCGTGGATATTGGACCATAGATTAGTCAGTAACATAGATGTAAGTGTAGTTTTCCTTTTCATAAAGAATTAGATTTAATTAATTATAGGAATTGAATTAGAATATTTCGAGATTTTTGAATTGAGATTATTTTCAATGGCATTGAATGTTATATTAATATATATAAATTTTTCATTTTTCTTGAATCCTCAATAGTGATAGAGTCTACCGGGAATTTCAAAATTTAATTTTATCATTTATTTGATTCTAAAATTCATTCTCATTTCGAACGAAAAAACAAATAAAAGGAATCATAACAATTTTGGCGCCCAACGTGGGGCAGAAAATTTTCAATTCTTATAATATTAAGAGTTATTGAAAAGCATTTTATCAAATTTCTTGATTCATTATATTTTTTTTATATATATTATATATTCTGAGTAAGATACAAATGGCAAACCGCAAAATGGAATTGAGAAATAAAAGAAATGAAGAAAATGAAATACTTGATGAGGAAGGAATAAGCAGAGATCAAGATATAGGAGAGAGCCAAATGGATAAAATTGTAAAGTTATTAGAAAATATGAACACAAGATTTGAAGAACAGAATAAAAAATTTGATGATATAATATCAGACTTAAGGAATACAATGAAAAATGAGAAAGATGAAATCATTACAAAAATAAAAGATAATGAAAATAAAATAAATGAAATAAATCATAAGGTAGAAACAAAAATGAATATTGCAATAGATAAAATAAATAAATATGAACAAAATATCACAATGGAGGTAGAGGAACAACTCAAAATGTACCAACAACAACAAGAAGAAAAAATTCGATACATACAAGTAAAACAAGAAGAGAAGAATAACATTTTAATGGAAGAGATTTATAAAAATAGAAAAGATCCATTTCCAAGTGTTTTGATGAACAATGAAAATATACAAAAATTTGACGGAAACATGAAACATATTGAAATTGTATTGAAGGAATTAGAAGAGGCAGGATTAAAAATTAATTTGGAAAAATGTAAATTTTATCTAGAGCAAATCACATATTTAGAATATAAAGTAGATCAAGATGTACTGGAAATGGACGATGACAAAATAAAGGCAATTCAAGAATATAAGACACCCAAGAATTTGAAAACGTTAAGGGGATTTTTAGGAATGATTAATTATTTCAAAAGATTGATTCCAGATTTAAGTCAGAAGGAAATCAAATTGATAGAACTCTTAAGGAAAGGTGTAAAATGGAAATGGAATGATGAACGAAACATGGCATTTGAAGAATTAAAAAAAACATTAACTCAACAATTGAAAGTATTTCATCCAAATAATGACTATCCTTTTATATTGAAAACGGATGCATCAAAAGAAAAATTTGCAGGTGTGTTATTTCAAAAATATCAAGATAAGGAGGTCCCAATATGTTTTATTTCAAGAATCACAAAACCATATGAGAAAAATTATAGTGTATCCGAATTAGAATTAGCAAGAATCATATTTTGTATAAAAAAATTGAGGTTTTATTTACTGGGTGATAAATTCTACATAGAAACAGATCATTCAGCACTCACAAACATATTGAAGAATAGATTTGGAAATAGCAGAATACATAGATGGGCTCTTTTACTACAAGAGTATGATTTTGAAATTCGACATATACCAGGAAAATCAAATGTGATTCCAGATATATTATCAAGAGAAGGAAACCAGAAAAAGGTTAATCAAAAATATATAGGGATTAATGTAATGAAAGATGCAGATGGAATTTTTTCTTCAGATATGATTATTGAGTCACAGCAACAATTAGAAGATAAAGAAAAACAAAAATGCCAATTGAAAAATGAAATATATTTAAAGAAAGAACAAAATAAAGAATTATATGTTATTACAGAAGACTTATGCAGAAGAATTTTAAAATATCTACATGAGGAATATGGACATATTGGATCAAGGAAGTTATGGTTGTTATTCAGAGAAAACTACATCACAAAGCATGACCAAAGATTAGCGAAGGAAATAACATCTACATGTAGAATATGTCAATTAAGCAAGAACAAAAATAGAACAAATACTAATCAAACAAAAACAATAACAGCAAATAATCCATTAGATTTAGTAGCAATTGATTTTCTGAGTGATCTGATACCAAGCAAAAGTGGAAATAGACATATTTTAGTGATTTTGGATATTTTTTCGAAGTACGTTAAATTGTATACATGTAAAAGAACAAATTGTGAAGAAATAAAAAGAAAATTCAGACAATATATGGACGAGTTGGGAGCAGTTAAGGCTTGTATACTTGATAATGTCACATATTTCAGAAATGAAAGATTTGAAAGGTTTTGCAGTGAAAATGAAATACAATTAAGATTTACAAGTATTCGACATCCAGCTGCTAATCCAGCAGAGAGATATATACGAGAAGTAATAAAATTTTTGAGAATTATAAATCCTGATGACCACACAGAATGGGAAAATAATTTACATAAAGTGGAGAAATTCATGAATTGTGTGCCGAATACGAATAATGAAGAATGCCCAATAGTATTGATGAAAAATGAATTATCTGAAAGGAAATGGGAATTTGAAAACAACAGACAATATCAAGAGATTGTGAATGAAGTCAATAGAAGAATGGAAATGAATGCAACTAAATTTTTGAAGAAAATGAGAAAAAGAAATAAAAAGAAAACAAAATTAAAAAAAAAAGATTCAGTAATAGTTAAAACATTGAGGGTATCTAACAGAAGAGAAGATAGATGTGCTAAATTCTTATTTCCATTTGATGGACCATATAGAGTTGAAACAGAACACCCTGTGAACAGTTATCTATTGAAAGATTTGAATACTGGTGCAATTAAAGGAATATATAATATAGAAAGTATTTTTGAATATAAAAGGATATGAATCAGGAAGGTTCATACAATTAGTTTCTATTTGCATAATTTTAATTTATTCAAATATCAACAAATTTTAGGGGAATTGTTATGGTTCAAAGTATTACGTTCAATATAAAATTCCAAATCACATTTGAAAAGGATACATTATGATATATTACTTATATATTCAAGTTGAAGTACATATTTTCATACTGATATTCAAAATTCATATCCAATATCTATTGAGGCCAATAACTGAAAATGAAAAATTTAGATTATAAAAATTTGTGAATAGTGTCTATGAATAGATAAGTTGAAAATTAGGAAATCAAGAGTGTAGGAAAGTGAGGGGATGGAAACCAGGGAAACAAGAAAAAAAAAAAGAAGAGAGATATGAAGATCGAGAGTAGAAAGAAGCATTGCAGAAATTGTAAAAGGTACAAATCGTTTGAATAATTGGAAATTGAAGCCAAAAAACTCAGTTGAAGTAGAAACAGAAGGTATTACCATATCAAGACGATAATATTTATATATTTGGAAGTATACTACTGGCTGTTGAATTACTTTCATAAAAGTAACATTCATTGTGATCCTGAGCAACCAATTCAACGGTGGAAAGACCTAGAAATAATAGTTGAAAGCAACATATCCAGAGAACAAGAATCCAAGGAGCATTTTGGTGTGAAATAAACTTTAAAGACAAACATAACCTACATTTGAATTCGTGGATATTGGACCATAGATTAGTCAGTAACATAGATGTAAGTGTAGTTTTCCTTTTCATAAAGAATTAGATTTAATTAATTATAGGAATTGAATTAGAATATTTCGAGATTTTTGAATTGAGATTATTTTCAATGGCATTGAATGTTATATTAATATATATAAATTTTTCATTTTTCTTGAATCCTCAATAGTGATAGAGTCTACCGGGAATTTCAAAATTTAATTTTATCATTTATTTGATTCTAAAATTCATTCTCATTTCTTACGAAAAAACCAATAAAAGGAATCATAACAATTTATACTTCGATCAGAAAGGCTACTGTAGGAATGGTGATGAGTGCAGGTTTCGCCACGGTCCTCCGAGAAATTCACTAAATCTGTTCTGGGACAGAACAGGCTTAAGGAGGGGACAGTGTAACCAGTCCGGCCCTTGCGGTCAGACCTTTATTCTGGAACACTTGCGAATGGCACGGGAATGTTACCGGCGCCTATATAAACCCAGCGGAGGAACAGGTAGGAAGTACAGATATAGTTCAAAGTGCAAGCAACGGACACTGGAAATAAATACGAGTATAAATAAATAGTAGTGACGTAGTTAGTCCGTGAGTTATAAGTGTATTAAGTGTAAATAAATAATTTTAATCAGTCGGACGTTTTAATTCAGCGAAGAAAACGTTACACTATTAAAATTTGCCGAGTTGAAATTCAAGTACTCAATCAATTAAGTTTTCCCACCATTAATTCGCGCTAGTCGTGAATTCCCAGAGAAAATGTATACATAAACTGTAGACCGGTTTCGGGATTATTGTTCCTCATCAGTATAGTGCAGTGTAACACATCCCAACCGGAGGATAGTGTCTTTAAGCGAGAATGGAGGGAGATTTACAATCTTCATTAAGATACCTGTCTCATTCAAGATTAGAACGAATGAATCGAGCGACAATTCTGAATTGTCGTTCCATTTAAGATATTTCCATAGTGGCCGTGGCACTTGCCGGTTTCGTTCATTCCCGTGTGTCATGACGTAATATGTTTTATCCCTATTATTAACGATAATGGTGTTATTCTCTGTTCGAAATTGAAATTGAATGAAAATTTTTACTGTTATTGAGTTGACTTTAAGAATAACTATCTCTATCAAGTATGGCTATATATTTCTCACCAATTTTCTGTTGAGTATCGTTTGTAACTATAGTTTCAAACTGGTTCATATATAGGCACTGGGTACAACAAAACTACTGATAGATAGTTGATTGCAATATTCTGAAATCGTACAGAATAGTTCGGGAGGTGACGTCACTTTTGAACAAGTGATCGATCTCCACACGAATTTTTTAGCATGAGTAGTTCTCCACTTGTACATATAAGGTCCGCGCGTCAGTCAGTCCATAAGCGGTGGGTGTGGGCGTGGGAGGCCAGAAAAATCTCAAAAAAAAGTGATTGATTTCCACGTGAAACTTGGTAATAATGTAAATTATATATGATCATGAGTGAAAATTGGCGTCAGTCACGTTCCCGATGGTGAAAACGTCGTCAGTCAGGCGGTTGAATTGGTCGGAAAAGTCTGAAAATTGAAGTGATAGATCTTCACTTGAAATTTTGAAAAATGATTTTTTTAATTCAATTGAACGTGAAAATGGCCGACAGTCACGTTTATAGTGGTGGATTCTGCGTCACTCAGGCTTCCAAATCAAGGGCAGTTGTCCCTTTGGCGCGCGGCATCTTATGCAGTTCGACTGACGCATATTCCACCGGCATCGTGCCGGCTGACGATTATTTATCGAGTGTACATAACAATTACTTGTTTATATATTGATTTTAAGGTGATATAAATAACAATATCCAACTTTTTAATAGTGATTAGCAAAATTCTCTCAAATTAATATGAATGGCGTTGTGATCAAATCGAAAATTGATGTTCCAGCACAAACTACATATTTCTATTCATCTCGGATACCTGGACCCTCTGGGCGACTAATATTATATAATATGCAGAATGGGCCATCTATAACTTTCCACCCCGAATTTAGAGCTTTGGTGTGGAATAACGAAAAAACGCTCAGACAGGTCAAATTTTGTTGAAAGGGGGACAAATAAAACTGTTCAAATAAGTTTGATATCACTACCCCTCCAGCCGCAACCCTTAACAACTCTCATTTTTGAATAGGAAAAAGGAGTCGAGCTGCACCTTGTTGGAAAGACAATTAAATTAATAGGGGTAGTGATATCAGAGCCATTTGAAAACCCTTATTATTTGTCCCCCTTCCAACAAACTTTGACCTGTCTGAGCGTTTTTTCGTTATTCCATCCCAAAGCTCAAAATTCGGGGTGGAAAGTTATGGATGGCCCAGCCTGTATATTATATTATATTACTCGTCCAGAGGGTCCAGCTATCCGAGATGAATAGAAATAGTTCGTGCTGAAACATCAATTTTCGATATGATTACCAAGCAATTCATATTAATTTGAGAGAATAGTGATAATCACAATTCAACAGTTGGATATAGTGATTTATATCACCTTAAAATTAATATATAAACAAGTAATTGTTATGTACACTCGATAAATAATCGTCAGCCGGCACAATGCCGGTGGAATATGCGTCAGACGAACTTAGATGCAGCGCGTCAAAGGAAGCTGGTCACTGCCCTTGACTTTGGGAGCCTGACTGATGCAAAATCCACCACTATAAACGTGACTGACGGCCATTTTTACGTTCAATTGGATTAAAAAAATTATTTTTCAAAATTTCAAGTGAAGATCGGTCATTTCAGTTTTCAGATTTTTCCGACCACTTCAAACGCCTGACTAAGTTTCCGTGCATGAACTTAGCACCCATTCTTTCGAAAATGAAAAAAATTTTGTTTGCATTCATTAGTACCTCGTTAGTAACTATTTGTAACACCAAAATTTTCGTTTGTTCCTCAAAGGTACTTGTAGAAAAACACCGCATTCCGCTGGGTGCTAACTTCACGGGCACCCACTGTTCGATTTTTCGCGAAAAATAATATACAGTTGGAAAGTTCATCGTTAGTAACTATTTATAACACAAAAATTTTTGTTTGTAACCTTACCTATAACGGGAAAATGACACCCCCAAAATGCGAAGTTAGCACCCACTTTTTCGAAAATGAAGATAATTTTTTTTGCATTCGTTCGTAACTCGTTAGTAACTATTTGTAACACAAAAATTTTCGTTTGTATCTCAAAGATAGTGCTTGAAAAAACACCGCATTCCGCTGGGTTTTAACTTCACGGGTACCCACTGTTAGATTTTTCTCGAATAAATAGTACAGTTAGAAAGTCCAAGGTTAGAAACTATTTGTAACACAATTTTTTTTTTTGTAAACTTACCTATAATGGGGAAATGACACCCACACAATGCGAAGTCAGCACCCACACTTTCGAAAATTCTACATTTTTTTGCTATGCGAAGTGGGCACCGACTTTTTCGAAAATGAAGATAATTTTTCTTCCTTCCGTTAGTAACTCGCGAGGTTACTCGTTAGTAACTTTTTGTAGAACTAAAATTTCCGTTTGTATTTCAAAAGTAATGAAAGAAAATTACAGTATTACGCTGGTTGCTAACTCACCGGGCACCCAAAAATGAATAAAATTCAGTTGTAGAGTCCATCGTTATCAACTATTTGAACCACAAAAATTGTTGCTCATAGCCCAACATCCAATGGGATAATGCCATCCCGAAAATGCGGAGATAACACACTCATTTTCATAAATTCCATATTTCTTTTTTGTTTCCAATAGAACTCCGTTATGAACTATTTGCGGGACAAAATTTTTTTCTACCCAATCACTAATGGAAAAATTGTACCCTGAAATAGTGAAGACTGTGATTAAGAACCAATATGTTGTAAAATTCTAGATTTCGCTTTTGCTTTCGATAGTACCCTGTTACTTAATGTTCGACAAATAAAATTTTTCGTCAGTACCCTATTCTGCAATTGACAAAATAGCACCACATAAAGTGCAAAATTAGCATATATGTATAAACATTTTGGAAAATTCTGGATCAGTTTATTGCTTCCGTAAAATAAGAACTCCATCTGTAACTACATATTCGTGACACGAATTTCTGTTTCGTTTCAAGTTTTTTTTTTCATGGAAATTTTCGACTGGGACCCGATGTTTGTGCTCGGAGTATCTTCGTTTTTGTATCGATACATATTCCACATCCAATTTATATTGACTAATGCACTTCGTTCAATATGGGAAATTCAGTATTTCCGAGATGAATTATATTTTATATTCGATTGATCTTTGATTTTGAGCTAGCACCCAGCGAAATGCTAACTGCTAACAAATAGTTACTAACGAAGTGCTATTGAAAGCAACAAATAAATGGAGATTTTCCAAGAATGTGATTGCTGACTTCGCATTTTGAAGGTATCATTTTCCCATTATAGATTAGGTTACAAGAAAAAAAATTTGTGTTACTGATCTTGGACTTTCCAACTGTACTCTTTTTTCGCGAGAAATCGAACAGTGGGTGCCCGTTAAGTTAGCACCCAGCGGAATGCGGTGTTTTTTTAGCACTTTCTTCGAGGTACAAACGAAAATTTTTGTGTTAGAAACAGTTACTAACGAGTTACGAACGAATGCAAAAAAAATTATCTTCATTTCCGAAATAGTGGGTGCTTACTTCGCATTTTGGGAGTGTCATTTTCCCATCATAAGTAAGGTAACGAACAAAAATTTTGTGTTACAAATAGTTACTAACGAATGCAAAAAACAATTATCTTCATTTTCGAAAATGTGGGTGCTAACTTCGCATTTTGAGGGAGTCATTTTTCCATTATAGGTTAGGTTACAAACAAAAATTTTTGTGTTACAAATAGTTACTAACGATGAACTTTCCAACTGTACTTTATTTTCCGCTAAAAGTCGAACAGTGGGTGCCCGTGAATTTAGCACACCAGCGGAATGCGGTGTTTTTCTACTAATACCTTTGAGGTACAAACGAAAATTTTTGTGTTACAAATAGTTACTAACGAGTTACTAACGAATGCAAACAATTTTTTTTTCATTTTCGAAAAAGTGGGTGCTAACTTCACGGACACCCTGATTGACGATGTTTCCACCATCGGGAACGTGACTGACCCCCATTTTCTTTCATAATGATGAATAAATAATTCACACTATTACAAAGTGAGTGTCGAGTGGGATCTTGACAAGAGCAGACCTATTCAGACCTATTCATAGTGTTGTAAAAGTGAAAGTTGAAGAGAAAGTCAAAGTGGAAGTACCCACTAGCTAAGCTACGGAAGCAGACGTGTTGAGAGATTTTCGAGCATACGATTTTCTAATTTGATTGAATACTGTTTATTCGGGAGAGTTCTGTGAATGAGTTTTGATGTGTTGTTATTGTATTCAGTCCAGTTCTAAAGATCGTTGGTTATGCAAATTACATCAGGTGAGACTTTGTCTATAGAATAATTGGTTATTTTTGTTCTTTTCTCTCTAACTGATATTTATCGCCATTGTAAAAAAACTAAAAACGTTTAGCCATGTCGGAAACCTCAGATAATGGGGGTTCCTACATGGAAGCTACCGGTGAAGTCGAGGAAGACTTTAGCGAAGGTGAGTCCGTGGGTCGGACAAATTTACGCGAAGAAAATGAATTCATGAAAGCCGAAATCGCTAAACTCAATGAAACGGTTTCGATTTTGATAAATGAGCTCCGTCAAGCCAAAGAGGAAATTGTAAAACTCTCTGCGCTTAAACCCTCAACTTTCGCCGAAGTTGCCAACTCGGTGGGGAAAAATGTAATTCCTGTGGAGTTCAAAAAAAGCCCTAGAACGCCTTCGGTCAAACCTCAAAATGCGCCTCCTACAAAGCGCGCGAGCAAAGAAAGTTCCTCGTCTGACGAGGAAAATAAAGGAAAGGCACCAGAAGTGCCTAAGAAGGATAAAATCCCACCCATCACGATGATGGGCATCTCAGATTGGGTAGAGATATCCAAAGCTTTCTACACAAAAAAAAAACTACAACCGCGCAACTGTAGTTAGAGACGGTATAAAAGTCATCGCGTAAACCGTAGATGATTTCAGAAAAATCACAAAATTCTTCGAGCAGCATGGTAAAGAATTTTTTACCTACCAAATCGAGGAGGAGAAGATATATTCCTCATCTAACCGCGCGCGTAAAGACAGCTCCTCGTCAGACGAGGAAAATACCAAAAAGGCACCTGAAGTGCCTAGAAAAGACAGAATCCCACCCATCACGATGATGGGCACCTCAGATTGGGTAGAGATTTCTGAAGCACTCTACTCCAAGAAGTTCATTTATAGCCCTAGCACGACAATGTGCAAGAAGAAATTAACCGATCAAGGGATAAATGGTTTATAGGCAAATGCCCGGAACCAATAAAAAGCAGGTTAGGTTTAGTGGGTCGCGAACTCGGAAGAGTGAGTAACCCCACAGTGTTCCCTAGAAATGGGTTCCTCTGGGCGAGAGATAGAGCCCCGTGTTTTTCACGGTCGCAGATTCCCCTGCTATAAAAAAAAATATAGCCGCGCAATCGTAGTTAAAGACGGTATTAGAATCATCATTTACCAATCGACGCTGATCTTGCGTTGATTAAGAACGACCTGATATTCCAGGGAATATCAGACGCTGAGGTGTCCAGAATGACATCGAACAAGACGAAGAAGCCCATACCTCTCTACCTGGTTAAAACCCAGAAAAAGGAAATCTTCGAAGTGAAGCGACTCCACAACCTCTGTGTTGTGGTTGAACACAAAAAAAGGTCTGAAAGTCCAAGCCAGTGCTTTAGGTGCCAAAGGTACGGACATGCACAAAACAAATGCTCCTTCCCGTGGAGATGCGCGAACTGCTCAGGAAGCCATAGCAGCAATGACTGCACACTCAACAGAAAAGGTGAAGAGAGAAATGCCACATGCGTCTTATGTGGAGAAGAGGGCCATCCAGCTAGCTACAAAGGATGTAGCGAGTTCAAGCTGGTGACCAGAAAGAGGAATTCCTGAAAACCAGCTGAACAGAAAAAGAAGGTAACAAAAACAACAACTACTGATCAAAAAATTCAGGAAGTAGCGAAGACCAAACATACAGAACAGGAAAAGAAAAGGGAGACTCCAAAACTCCTTCAGAAAAAAAAGAACAGAAGAAGCTTCCAATGAAACAGGCTGTGAAAAGTCAACAGGAGAAGAAAAAGATATCTGAATCAGCCGATGATTTAGATATCTTCCCGGAAAAAATTTTCAACGAGATAATGTTGAAAATTGAGAGGGAAATGGACAAAAAAACTTCAAGCATTATTTAGTGAACTGAAATAATGGACCTTACGGATATTAGGAAGAAATCCCTCAAGATAATCTCGTGGAACATAAATGGAATCAACACTCGGAAAACCGAGATAGAAGAAATAATATCAGAGAGATAACCTGATATTATAGCCCTACAGGAAACAAGAATAAACCGGAACAGACGACTGAATTTCATGAATTATGAAACGTATAGATGTGACAGACCTACAAACACCGGAGGAGGAGTAGCAATATTGATGAGAACAGATCTAAAACACTACCTCAAAAGTAGATCCGACGAAACACAAGGTGAAACAGAAAGAGTGACGATTGTTGCCGGATTAAATCGTCAAAGACTCAAAATTTATTGGAAGAGGAGATAAACAACATGTTGGAAGGGACAAACCCGAAAATCTACATCGGATATTTCAACTGTAAATCCCCAATATGGAACAGCAGAGCAGTGAATAGAAATGGCAAAAAACTCAAGGATTTCGCCGAAAAACAAAATGCCATAGTGATTGGACCCGAGTTACCGACATATCTTGCTTTTGGTATAGGAATATCAGATGTAATAGATATCGCGATACTGAAAAATATAACTCAAGAATTCTCGATTGAAACTTTGGAAGATGGAACCTCAAACCACAATCCCGTGGAATTGACAATTGGAGAAGAACCAAGAGAAAAACCGATGGAAATAAGAGAATATACCAATTGGGCTAAAAACAGCCATTTAATACAATCGGAATTAACAGAAATTCCAACAATAATCACTCCAGAGGATCTGGAATGTGCAGTTGATAAACTGGAAGAGATTATATTGAAAGCTTACGAAAAAAGCACGAGAAGAGTGAAGAGACCAACACCAAGTCATCCGCATGGCGATACGCCTAAAGAAGTAAAAGATCTTATACGAAAAAATCGAAGACTCAGAAGAATATATCGGATGAATAAAAATGATCGGAACAGAAGGAACCTCAACCACCATAGCCAAGTTCTGAAAAATGCCCTGAAAGATCTAAGAACAAGCAGATGGACCAAAAGAGTTCAAGAACTGAATACATTTGATCAGTCTGCATGGAGAATGCAAAAAAGGCTACGAGGAGAAAAGATTGAAGTTCCACCTCTACATGGAGAAAGGGGAATGGCGTATACCAATACTGATGAGGAAGATGCATTGGCGGTCTCGATAGAACGAGAATCGAGAATAAATTACAGGATAGGCGACTATAATGAAGATCTGAAAAAACTGGTTGAAGAAAATGATGAAGAAATGGATGAATGATCAGCGGCTGCTGAAATAGACAAACCAACATCGCCAAATGAAATCAGGGAAATAATTACACGTTTGAAGAAGAGGAAAGCTCCCGGAAGCGATAAAATAACGAATGTTATGTTAAAGAAATTACCTAGAAAAGGTATAGCCGCTCTAACAAATATCGCGAATGGAATTATGAGGACAGAACAGTACCCAGAAAAATGGAAAACAGCGGAAGTCATAGTGTTCAATAAACCATTCAAAGAGAAGTTCCCACAAAACTATAGACCGATAAGTCTACTGTCGGCGTTAGTAAAAGTAGTAGAAAGAATTATAGCCACGAGGCTAAATGAGGAAACCGAAAATCTGAAACTAACCACCAGAACAGTTCGGATCCAGAAGAGAGCATTCAACAGAGCAACAATTATTGAGGCTCACAGAATACATTACAGAGGAATTCCAAAATAAACAAGCTACAGGTCTTGTTTTACTAGACGTCGCCAGAGCATTCGCAGAGTATGGCATGAAGGATAAATATACAAGATGAGATGTGCTGGATATTCGATGAAAATATGCAAGTTGATCCGGAATTATCTCAAAAATAGAAGATTTTACGTGAAAGTGGAAGGAGAATTCTCCACAACAAGAGATATAGAGGCTGGAGTACCCCATGTGTCAGTACTTTGGCCCTTTCTGTACAACATATACATTCACGATATTCCGAAGAATCCAAGAACCATGCTAACGTTATATGCTGACGACACAGGCATAGCAACTCGACACCGCAACCCAGAAGTAATACAACGAGTTCTACAATAAACGATTGACGAAACAAATGACTAGTGCATAAAGTGGAAAATCAAACTCAATGGACAAAATAGCCAAGCGATATTACTACAGAAGAGAAGACTGCGACCCACAAAGAATATGGAAGTTGACGGCGAAGAAATCGACTGGAAAAATAAAGCCAAATATTTAGGAATAACGCTTGACAAAGGACTTACTTGGAAAAGTCATATCAAACAAGCAATCGACAAAGCGAAAGCAGCGATGAAAATAGACTCTACCCTCTAATAGGAAGAAGAAGCCACATGTCGAAAGAGACAAAATTGAAGATAATCAAAGCCGTTGCTAGGCCTCAACTGACTTATGGATCAGTTGCCTGGGGTTTCGCGGCAAAGAGCCACATGAAAAGAATTCAGGCCACTGAAAACAAGCTGCTACGATGTCAAATAGATGCACCTTGGTTTGTCAGGAATAGACAGATTTATAGGGACCTATAATGGGAAACCGTAACGGAATTCATGAACAGAAAAGCAGAAAAATTATTCGAAACAGCGAAAAACCATCCGAATCAAGAACTCAGGAGACTAGTGGACTACGACGCATAGGAAGACAAAAGGAGAATGTGAGTTTACCGAAGGAGACCAAGAGATCAATCAAAAAGAGATTAAAATAAGAACATAAACTTATTGAAAAATCCAATAGAGTGTTACATTATAGAGGATAAACACATAAATCCCAGCATGATATTGTGCGAGAAGAAAACCGACTAAGAGATGAACGGGTTATAGGCAAATGCCAGGAACCAATATTCAAGAAGCAGTTAAGGGTTTTTAGTGGGTCTCGAGCTCAGGAGAGTGAGAATCCCTACACTTGTTCCCCCTCAGGAGAGGGTGGTTCGTCTGACTTGCAGATTTTCCCCCTGCTACACCAAAAAACAACTATCACAAAGTTTGACGTGGAGATCAATGACTTTTCTTTAGATTTTTCCGGCGAGTATCACCGTCTCCCACGCCCACCACGGTCGCGCTGACTGATTTTCGATTTCGAGTACACTAATAGTGCAACTCTCTAATTAATCATATTCGAGTTGGAGATAAATCACTGATAAAAAAGTGACACCACCTCCGGGACTAGAAGTTTAGGAGTAGGAAACTTGTTATTCTTCATCTCATATTGTTGCGAATGTGTGAGTTTCAACCTTAGCCAAAAAAAATTTGATTGATGTTGAGTCGGTAAATACTGAAAAATATTGCTTCGTCCTATTCAAGGTGTCTGTGGACTAACCTATTCTCGTAAATCTCTTTTTCTAGGGTAAGGTGATGAGAAACCACAACATGTAATAAATAACGTATTTTATCTAATTTTCTTCTTCATTTTTTGAATCATCCGAAAATACCCACTGCTTTTACCAGGATATTACTGATACTTGATTCAATCAAATATCGCGTATTCTAAAGGTGGAGTATCAATCACGGGACTGAAGGGGCTATAGCCGCGAGTATGGAGCCGCGCTACGGCTATATCTCGTTCACTGCTTTTGTTCTTATTATATATGGACCTGTTGTCAATCCCTCGGCTCTAGCGTTAAGCTGCGTTTACATTAGCGAAATTTCCTCGCGAAAATCACTCGGGCATCAATTACTCTCATCGAGTGAAATTTCGCAGTTCCCAAAACAAAGCGCAATTAAGAGCGAAATCTTTCGCGAGTGGAGCGAGCCGCCTTCAGTGTTTGTTTCGCAGTCAGTACGAAGATTGCGGACCACGTTTACACTATGCCAAATTCGATGAGCGAAACCCTTTGATGTGCGGACAAAAACCGACAGACCTGTGGCTCGCAGCGAGGGCCCTCGCCCCGCAATTCCTCTCGGTGAGGGAGGCGTCTACACTAGGCGAAATTTCCTCGCGCAATTATTTCGCGAGGAAAATTTCGCTAATGTGAACGCAGCTTTACGATTGCAGCGGCCGAAGAGGCTCTGGCGTCGCGACTGCCCATAAAGCAGTCCAGTTACTACAGTCGCCGCGGCTTGTCAATATTGCGTGTATGAATTATTCTAATGAATTTCTTTCATGAATTTTTTTCAGCCGTTGAATTCAAATTTAATTAAAAATATTAACTGAATGTGTACTGAGATAAGATAACACATTTTGAGAACTTGCTCCATTGATTGATACTTGATATTGAAAATTAAATTGAATGTGTCGCGATTCGTCAAAAGATCTTGAAGAATGTATTTTGGAAACATTAATTTTTGTAATTCGATTTTTCCTATCAAATTGTGCCGAGTTGAAATTCGAGAACTGAATCAAGTAAGTTTCCCCCCCCATTAATACGTTCTGGTCATGAATCAGCGCAGGACTTGCCAGAGAGGGTGAAACATATATACACAAACTCTAGACCGGTTTCGGGATTATTGTCCCTCCTCAGTAGAATGCAGTGTAACGCATCGTTGAGTACCTGAGTATGGTGTCTTAAGCGAGAGTGGAGGCCTATCATGAGGGATATTATTTTACAATCCTCATCACGACACGCTACCTATCTGATTCATGACTAGAACGCATTAATGGAGCGACAATTCTGAATTGTCGTCCCATTTCAGACATTTCCATGGTGCCCGTGGTACTTGCCAGCGCGGCGGAGTACTGTATGCTCCGTGGTACAGGTCGAAGTTTCGTTCATTCATGTGTTTTATGACGTAATAAAATGTTTTGTCCTTATTATTAACGACAATGGTGTTATTCTCTGTTCGAAATTGAAATCGAATCAAACATTCCAGTTTTTGCTAGTGAAGATACTAACGGGAAGAGGGGGATACTACTGTTCACCTGGTCTCTCAGATACTGGAGTCCATTTAAACACTGGAGCTGGAGGGCGAGCTGTAGAGGATGCAGTTGTGAGAACCTCGCAGTGACATGTAATTTCCTTATCAAACTATAAACTACGTTAAATAAAGACAACAATTTTTGAATTGGGTATGATACAAGCTATCAACGAAGAAGGGGGTCACTTATTCGAAAGTGAATATCCTCCTCTCAATCATTTTGTGTAGAAACAATCTCAATGAAAGGACCTTGCACGATCTGAATACAAAATGACTTTCGATTGATTTTATTCAATTTTTGGTATATTGTAGATTATCACATACCCTGCAAAATAGCAAGTTAGAGCTGCGCCAAAGCATCGTGTTTAGTGCTTGTGAAATCACTTGAAGTCTTTTTGTGCTCTCGACCACTTTCTGAAGACAGTGTCTATTGCTTAGTAATTAGAGGACTTTATCGAAAGAATGAATGCTCGGTAATCTCTAAAGTGCTACCGAGCCATAAAGGGCTTACGAGTATTTCTGGGGATTAATAAACACTGAGCACTTCCGAAATCTTGATGAAACACAAATAAGTGATCGACACCTTGTCAACCTGATACGAGAGTGTATTGATACCATAGATCATCAAATACATTCATCAAAAGGTTTATTTAATTATTTATTTATTTACTTATTGACATGAAGAGTAGAGGTTGAACCTATAATTTCAATAAGAAAAAAAAAGAACATTCAGTGTGAGCAACACCCAAAACAACAAAATTTTAATTCTCAGACAAAGTCGTGATAGAGCTGATCCAGATTAGCCCGACATGGAGAAGTTTCTGGAGACTACTGACGCGACTGTACAGGCGCAAATTTCCATCTGTCATATCTGTTCTTGAAGGCATTGACAGAATCAGCTTCGACAATTGATCTCGGGAGGGCTTTCCACTGGTCGAAGACCCTATTGGATAGAAAACCTTGTCTGGTGGATGTCTTGAAGAACTCATGGCTCAGTTTCAGATAGTGGCCCCGGAGATGGTTGCTGTTTAACGTGTATATACTTTTCACTGGTTCTCCGAACTGGCCCCTGAGTGCCCGGAAAGTAAAAATTAGGTCGCCGCGACTCCGACGATCTTCGAAGGTGGGGAGGTCAAATATTTCCAACCGTTCTTCGTATCGAGGGCGAAGAAAGCCGTAGGGGAGGCGGGTAGCCCACCGCTGAACAGATTCCAAAGCACCACAATCATTCCTCACCACCAGGCTGGTCCAGCATACTCCATAATAGGTCTTATACAAGTTTTGTAAAGAAGACCATATGTTTTGTGGTCGCAACCATGAAACGATTCGTAAAGTAGATAAGTCATCTGTCTCGCTCTTTTACACACGTTGGAAATGTGTTCGTGCCAAGTGAGATCGTGCGAAACTGTCAGACCGAGGTCACAATGGCTCAAAACCAGAAGAATTGTGACTCCCTCCAAAGTATATCGGCTCTTTGGTGATTGATTACGTCATTAAGAACCTTTGAGTATAGATAGAATAACAGGAGGGAGTATACGACATGAAATTGAAAATCGGAAAGGCACTTGCATATGGCCGACTCCTGTTTCCGTATTATAATATATTATAATTATATTAATTATTGAGGTAATTGAAATAATTATTGGGATGAAAAACACTTACCTGTGAAATGTTCTACCAACATCCGTTTGATTTTGTATATAGTAAAGCCACATGAATAACTAACCATTTTTCACTATTTTCTACGATGAAATGAAAGACTTAATGTTTAAGGTCATAATAATATGTATCTTATCCATATAGCATGGTAAAGCTTTTTAACATTTCAAATTATTTACGGAGTATACGAAGTGAATTAACTAACCTAGATATATAAACTCAAAAAGGATTTACACTAACGACAAAGTTGTTCCCCCCAGAGGGCACTTCTTTCACCTGGTTAATTGATATAAATATGAATTTGGACAACATTTACACAAACTTCTTTTAGAAAATTATCTAATTTTAAGTTCAACTTGGACAAGTTTTCCTACCATTCTTCCTTCTATTATGATCGTATAAAGAGCCAAGAAGTTCGAATTCCAAAAATAATACTTTTTTATCAGCTGATTCAGAACATACTCATAAAATGACACTTCATGACATTTATTGATCTAAAGTTGAATTCAATTTCGGCAACCAATTTTCAAAATTGAGAAAAAAAAAAACTATTAACTGAGAAGAATAGCAATTATTTTCCGAGTCTTGTCAGAGATAAAATTGATTCAGCACTCGGTTGGCCATGAAATAATTTTCTCGAATTTTTGTAACTATAACGGAGTAAGGTCACTCATGAAATGTCGTTAATGTCATAACGTCGTTGCCACAACTAATATCAATTAATATTACGAAAATTCCGCAAGTGATTGAAAAAGAGAGAATACGGGGTTTCAGGAGTTCCTAGCATTCAGGCTTCTTTTATTTGATTTTCCAATTTTTCAACTGCTTCATCTAATTCATCCCGGGTGTTTATTTGGGGAATTTCCGTGATTTTCTCCTGAAGTAAATACTTATATTTCTCCCAGTCTATGCTATCCTTGGTTTGTGACTCTTTTTCGTTTCTTGGAGACGTTTCTAGAAGATGGAACTTCAGAATACAATCCCATAGAATTCATAGTGGAACATGGCCCAAGAAACGAAGAAGAGACACAAAACAAGGATCGCACAGACTGGGAGAAATATAAGAATTTACTTTAGGAGAAAATCACGGAAATTCCCCAAATAAACACCTGGGATGAATTAGATGAAGCAGTTGAAAAGTTAGAAAATCAAATGAAAGAAGCCTATGAAGAAAGCACCCAGAGAATAAGGAAACCAATTCCGAAACATTCACATGGAGATACGCCAAGGGATATAAAGGAACTTATAAAAAAGAACTGAAGAATCAGAAAAATCTACAGAACAACAAAAATAGAAGAAGACAAGAAGAAACTGAATAAGCATAGTTAGATATTGAAAAATGCTTTAACAGAACTGCGTAATAACAGGTGGCACCAGAGATTAAGGGAACTGAATAAAATAGATCACTCGGCTTGGAAAATGAAAAAATGCTTACGACGAGAACCGACAGTTGTACCTCCACTGCATGGAGCAAACGGAATGGTATATACGACACTTGAAAAAGCCGAGGCACACGCCGACTCAATTTAAAGAGAAGCCAGAATAAACTACAGAAATGATGATGACAATGAAGATATAGAAGGAAAGTGGAGTCAAACGAAAAACTGATGATAGAACCACCGGAAACCGAAATCATTCCAGAATCGGCTTCACCAACAGAGATCGAAGAGATCATAATGAAATTGAAAAACAGGAAAGCGCAGGGAGAAGATAAGATAACGAATTATATGTTGAAGAAATTGCCTACAAAAGGAATAGCAGCCTTGACGAATATAACAATCGGAGTGATGAGGACCGAATACTACCCAAAGAGAAGGAAAACTGCAGAAATTATAGTTTTCAACAAGCCTCTAAAGAAACGGAAATTTCCTCAAAATTATAGACCAATCAGCCTACTATCAGCACTAGGAAAAATTGTCGAGAGGGATATCGCTAAAAGGCTGAATCAGGAAACAGAAATGTTGAAGATAATTCCACCCGAACAATTTTATTTCGACGAGAACATTCGACTGAACTCCAATTGCTACGGCTCATAGAATACGTCACCGAAGGAATGCAGACCTAACAGGCCACAGGATTAGTTCTGATGGATATCGAGAGAGCTTTCGATAGAGTATGGCACGAAGGAATAATCTACAAGATGAAAAAAGCAGGATATTCCACCAAGCTGTGCAAGATTATACGGAACTCTCTGAGGAATAGAAATTTTATGTTAAGATAGATGGGGCAACCTCTCAAACCAGAAAATTGGAAGCGGGAGCGCCTCAAGGATCTGAACTTGGACCTCTCCCCTGCTTTACGTAATATACGTTTATGATATCCCGAAGAATGCTAGAAATATGCTCACCTTGTACGCAGATGACACGAGAATAGCGTTCAGACACCGACGCCCACAGATCATACACCAGATACTGCAGGAAGCCATAGATGAATTACTCAAATGGTGCATCAAATGGAAAATCCAAATCAATGGAAGAAAGACTCAAGCAATATTACTGCAAAAGAGAAGATTGAGGATGGAGGAAAACGCGGACGATTTGAAAATCTTTTTCGTCATCAAGTCTGTCGATGACTGCGCTACCCTTCAGGAGGAGTTGGGGAGATTCGAGGTTTTCTGTAGCCAGCACCAGCTCTATCTCAATGTGTCGAAATGTCGAGTACTCTCTTTTTATCGTGGGAAAACTCCTATACTTTTTCCATATCATATTGGCAATTCGGCTTTAGTAAGAGTCGATCAAGTCAGAGACTTGGGTATAATTCTTGATCAGAAACTCACCTTTATTCCACATATTGATAGTATTGTTAACAACGCCAACAGGATGCTCGGATTTCTATTTAGACAATGCAGAATTCTCAAAAGCTATAAGTCAATCCTCAGTGTTTACTACGCCTATGTGTTCAGTAGGGTCAATTTTGCTTCGGTAATCTGGAGCCCCCACTATAATATTTATATTAATAGAATTGAACGTATCCAAAACAAAATGCTAAGATTTTTAAGTTTAAAATGTAATTTTACTGTTTGTGAAAATGAAAACTTTTATTGTCTGAAACGTAAATATTTCAATGTTTTATCCCTTCAGGACAGGCGTAGATTGAACGATTTTCTCTGTATGAAAAAAATTGTGAGCGGTGAGTTGCAGGTACCGAGTTTGTTGCAAGTTGCTAGCTTAAATGTACCAGCAGTTAATCTCAGAACTTTCGAGACTTTTTTCATTCCTTTAAGAAGAACCAATGCATCGAAAAATCAACCTCTATTTCGAATGCTCCGTGCCTGCAATGAACTTCAAGAGGTCGTTGACATTTTTCACGGTAATGTTCTGAATTCAAAATTGCTCCTCAAAAGATACTACCTCTCAATGTAAAATCCATTTTTTTTCTTCTCTTGTTTTTGTATGTTGAATTGAATCTAAATTTTGTTAATTAGTTTATCACTGGTTATTTCGTTTTATTATGTTAAAATGTGAATACTGTTCATGGGTATATCCTGTTTGTATTCCTTGTTCAATAAATAAATAAATAAATAAATAAAAAAACCTTGAAGTTGATGGAGAAGAGATTGAATGGAAAAATGAAGCATCATACCTAGTAGCGAGCCTAGGACTGAAGCTTGACAGAGGACTAACATGGAAAAACCACATCAAATGTGCAGTTGATAAAATAAAAGCCGCAATGAGTAGACTTTATCCACTCATAGGTAGAAGAATTCATATGAATAAGAACATCAAGTTGACGATGATTAAAACTATCGCGCGACCACAACTCACATATGGATCGGCGGCATGGGGCTTAGCAGCCAAGATCCACATCAAGAGAATACGGGCTACTGAGAATAAACTCTTTAGAATGACGATGGATGTACCCTGGTTTATTAGGAACAAACAAATGCACAAAGACTTGGAATGGGTACCAGTTACAGAATTTATGAAGGGAAAGGCGGAAAGAATATTCGACAAAGCCAAACAACATCCAAATGAGGAACTACGAAGATTAGTCGACTACGATCCAACAGAATAAGCTAGAAGGTCAAGAACCTACCACCGAATAACGAGAAATCAGTTAAGGATTTAAAAAGTAACCAAAGAAGAGCTTAACCTATGAAAGATATAGGCAGCATACAACTATCAACACGACTATGATCGTGTGAGAGTCCAGAAACCATAAGAGTCAACTGGTTAATAGGCAAAATGCCCGGAACCTATGAAGAAGTAGTTAAGGGTTTTTAATGGGTCTCGAGCTCAGAAGAGTGAGAATCTCCACAATTGTTTTCCCTCAGGAGAGGGTGTGTTCGTCTGTCTCGCAGATATTCCCCCTGCTACACAAAAAAAAAACAAGGAGAAATAGAAACAGTGACGATTGTTACCGAATTAAATCGACAGAGAGTCGAAATTACCTCGGCATATAAGTGACCACAAAACAATTTAATAGAAGACGAGGTAAACAACATATTGGGAGGAACAAACAATCTGCATCAGAGATTTCAACTGTAAATCCCCATTATGGAACAGCACAACAGAGAATAGAAGTGGCAAAGAACAAAGAAGGATTTCGCCGAAAAACAAAATGCCATTGTGATTGGACCAGAGTTACCGACATATCTTACTTTTGGTTTAAGAATACCAGATGTAATAGATATCGCGATATTGAAAAATATAACTCAAGAATTCTCGATTGAGACTTTGGAAGATGGAACCTCAAACAGCAATTCAGTGGAATTGACAATTAGGGAAAAATTGATGGAAATAGGAGAATATACCAATTGGAAATTCAGCCATTTCATACAATCGGAAATAACAGAAATCCCAACAATAAGCACTCCACAGGATCTGGAATGTGCGGTTGATAATTTGGAAGAGGTCATATCAAAAGCTTACGAAAACAGCACGAGGAGAGTGAAGAGACCAGCACCAAGTCATCCGCATGGCGATACGCCTAAAGAAGTAGAAGATCTTATACGAGAAAATCGAAAACTCAGAAGAATATATCGGATGAATAAAAATGATCTGAATAGAAAGAACCTCAACCGCCATAGCAAAGTTCTGAAAAATGTCCCGAAAGATCTAAGGAACAAGCAGATGGAACAAAAGGGTTCAAGAACTGAATACAATTGATCATTCTGCATGGAGAATGCAAAAAAGCCTACGAGGAGAAAGGGGAATTAGCCCAGTCATATTAGGGTTTCACATCGGAAGGAAAGATAATAAGCTGTAAATTGGTATAAACTTTTGTTTTGTCGTCCTTAATATTGTCTCAGAAGTCACCAGTGCTATCGTGTACGCGTCTTAAGATATTGAAGGTCAAAGGTCATAAAAATTGTTTTTTCACGAATCTCGGTATCTATTGCTTGAATGAGATTTGCACCCATTATGAAAAATTTAGACTTCAAAATTCTCTACAACTTTTTTTGAACATTTTTATCATGCGATCAACCGTGTTTGGGGTAGAGCGCGAAGAGTGCGCAGCGTACAGTCACATATGGGCTAATGCAAGGTGAAGCGGGAGGTTCGGTTTTCAGTACGTTGCGAAAAGTCAATTATTCACTAAAAAAGTATAATTATTGAGCAATACGTAGTAACAATTAATTATTTATAATTAACTCTTTAATTATACTATATTATTAAGTTTTGTTGTTTATTTATAATAAAATTGTGAGTGGATCGGTTAGTCATCTCCTTCTTCTTCGTCTGCTTCTTCTTCTTCTTCTTGTCGTTCAAAAATATTGAATTCATAGCACAGACAAAAAAACTAGACAACCTAGTCTACCCCTGGTAAACTGAACAAGCTAATTTAAATTTGAGTGCGGTAATTTAAGAGGTCCTCACTACTATGAATCATATCAAATTTTCATTAAATTATATCAAGTAGTTTGAAATTTATTCCACTAAAACGAATTTCCAGTGGCGTCATTTAGGAGGTCGTATCTTCGTACGGAGGGCCGTTAGGAAAAAAAATTATGGGAACTTGTCATATTTTTTTTTATTCTATCTGAATCCGAGAGATTTCCCACATTTTCCGGGACACGCTGTTTAAGATGACATGTGCTGGATATTCGATCAAAATATGCAAATTTATCAGGAATTATCTCAAAAATAAAAGATTTTACTGAAAGTGGAAGGAGAATGCTCCACAACAACAAGAGATATAAGGGCTGGAGAACCCCAAGACTCAGTACTTGGGCCACTTCTGTACAAGATATACGTTCACGATATTTCGAAGAATCCAAGAACCATGCTAACGTTATATGCTGACGACAAAGGCATAGCAATAAAACGAGTTCTACAAGAAACGATTGACGAAACAAATGACTGGTGCATAAAGTGGAAAATCAAGCTCAAACAAAAAAGCCAAGCAATATTACTACAGAAGAGAAGACTGCGACCCACAATGAATCTAAAAGTTGACGGCGAAGAAATCGACTGGAAAAATAAAGCCAAATATTTAGGAATAACTCTTGACGAAGGACTTACTTGGAAAAGTCATATCAAACAAGCAATCGACAATACGAAAGCAGCGATGAATAGACTCTACCCTCTGATAGGAAGAAGAAGCCACATGACGATAGAGACAAAACTGAAGATAATCAAAGCCGTTGCTAGGCCCCAACTGACTTATTGATCAGTTGCCTGGGGTTTCGCGGCAATGAGCCATATCAAAAGAATTCAGGCCACTGAAAACAAGCTACTACGATGTGCAATTGATGCACCTTGGTTTGTCAGGAATAGACAGATTTACAGGTACCTTAAATGGGAAATCATAACGGAATTCATGAACAGAAAAGCTGAGAAATTATTCGAAACAGCGAAAAACCATCCGAATCAAGAACTCAGGAGACTAGTGGGGTCAGAGAAAGACAAAATGAGAATGCGATTTTACCGAAAGAAACCAAGAGATCAATTAAAAAGAGATTAAAATAAGTACAGAAACTTATTGAAAAATCCAATAAAGTGTTATCCAATAGAGGATAAAGACATAAATCCCATCACCATAGTGTGCGAGAAGAAAACCGACTAAGAGATGAACGGTTTATAGGCAAATGCCCGAAACCAATATTCAAGAAGCAGTTAAGGTTTTTTAGTGGGTCTCGAGCTCAGGAGAGTGAGAATCCCCACACTTGTTCCCCCTCAGGAGAGGGTGGTTCGTCTGACTTGCAGATTTTCCTCCTGCTACAAAAAAAAGTGACAGACCGTCTTTCAATTTATCCCTGGATTAACTGTTATTTCACGGTTATTTCATGGTAAACTGAGTACTTTTATAAAAATGAATATTGTGTACATATGATTTTTTCGTACCTATTCACTTATATCAGGGATGTTTTTTCCACTCAAATAGCACTTGGTCATTTTGAACGAGTTTCTGTTACCTTGATTTCAACTTGGTCGCAAGTCTCAGTACCATCGCATCGGAATTTCCTTCAACCATAGACATAATTATTCACGATCGTTTTTTCTTGCACGGTAGGAGAGTTTCCGATCTTGGTCGGTGCACTCAGAAGATAAAATTTCAGACGACCGCACGGATGAATAAAATGTATGTTGACCACTTCTCCATCATTGACCATTTTCAGTCGTTTGAGACCACTTTCAGTTCTAAATTAGGAAATTACACACTTTTGGACAAAATGACCACGCTCTCGTTCCTAGGCACAAGCGGACTAGAACAATGCTGTGCTCTCCTGCACTTTTTTTCCAAATAGCATGGGCATTTCACGAGCAAATTACTCTCCTATGACCTATGACTTATCATTACAATTTCCGAAAAAATAAATCACGTCAGTTACAGAATAAGCCTTTTGATCAGCCCTCATTCATAACACAAGTATTTGGGTTAATCTGTTTCCAAGTCGAATAAAAACGATAAATGTAATGTAATTAATGAGTGATTTTTACAGATGCGGAAATACCTGCGTCAGACCTGAGAATTAGCTGCGTAGGAGGTGTTTATACAGTTCGCATATTCCGATATCTATTGACTGAAAATAACTTCTAGCGATTTGTACAGCCGAATTTTCACAACTCGTACGTGTAGCGTACGCAAATATCCGGAAGATCCTGCGTTTCACACGATAACGATGAGTTCTGCTAAGAGTTATTTCGGCGCCAATCGCCACACCTAATATGCTGCCGTCGATGAAATATGCCAACGATGTCACAAATCCGAGAACAGGTCGTAATCGCTCATCATCAATCGATTCAGGACGATAATTTATTTGATTGATGGGTTAGATTCGGTTAGAAGATTGTAATCGCGAGAATGAGATGAGACCTGCCGATGGAACGTCGCACATTGAAAGGAATCGTTTGATTCTATATCTCCTAATTGGAATACTGTTTAGTTTGGATTTACAGACTGACTTGAGAAGAACTCGGTACATTTATTTTTTGGTGTTCATTAACATACGCGATGATTGATTCCGACTTATATGAGGACGAATGCTTCCATAATACCTTGATGGCCAATGAATTCATAATTTTGTATTATAACTAATCTAGCCAGAAATAGGGAATTTCGAACCGATAATCAGCTTTTGCGAGCGTATGAATATATAAAATCAGCAATCTTCACATCATAAAGGAAATACCTGTTGACAATTCTTTGGGCTATTTTCATCATCAAAAATTTCACATTTGATGCTAGAAGAAATAGACTTCATTCATCATATTATTCTTAAACTTTAATTCCTAGAGGTAACTATTAGAATGATATTTATGTGAAAATTTTTGGCATAAAGAAGGAAAATTCATCTCAATGGCAATTATATCTGAAAGTGAAATATTCGTTTAATTTGACGGCAAGTACTTCTGAACTACGAATCTTACGTGAGTCTTTCAATTCATATTGGAAAGCTCGTGAAAGCTTCGAGGTAAAAGTTTTTGTTCTATTGAAGAATAGGTTCAGATTCTTCACAACGCGAATAACACGATACCAGGATTTGTATTTTCATGGTCCAGTTCTTCTTCAGAATTCAATAATAGGATTCTCTTGAATTTAATGTGGAAAAACTTGAATTCTAGTATTATTTTTAATTTATTACACAAATATACTAATACTTCCAAAATGTTTCTGAGTTGAAATAAATATAGATTAAATTAGTTTGTTCTGTTTGGGAAACGAATTATATTGATTACATAAAGTCTCAGTATTCAGAAGTGATGACATGTAGGTACCTAAACGAAAAAAAATTAAAGATGTGAAGCTACAATTCGGTTAGAGTATTATTTTATCTGTTTCCGATCGTATAGAAGAGTGCTTCCTTCCGCAGTCACCCCGACAAAGCCGCAGGGCTTTAGCCACCTCAAAAAAAAAAATTCCAATAGCAGCCCTCTACTCGTAATATGTAAATCATTCAAAAGTCCATTTTTAGGAAATTCGACTAAGGATTCTAGGAAAATTATGATTGGTGTGTTATTGGGTTCTCAATATTATTATCAAGATTTGTTTAGTCTGCAACCAATATGTGCAGATAAAAATTGCGCAAGTAATTAACAATTAATCGGCGAAAAAAATAGTTTTCGTCTTCTGCAAATATCTCAAAAGATATCACATTTAACCCCGTATGCCTATATGACAAAATATATTGAGTTATGTAGAATCTTCACCAAAAGATTTCATTATTATTTGAGGGAAATATTCACTCAGTGAATTCAAGTAATCAACCATTTATTCAAATACGTAATTCGGAGAATTCCTGACATACTGTGGGTAGTTAATGAAAAAAAAGTTAGAATATCGGTTTGAATCTCTACTTTTTGATAGTAGAATAGAGAATCAACGGCCTGATGAGTAATTTTGCCGTATCGTCAATAGCTCAAAAGTTATCTTAATAATTATGACGAAGAACTGGAAGAAAACGACTAGGTAGTCAAAATGTAAACATTGAGAATAATTGTTAAGTATTAAACAAATATCCAATAAAAAAAATTTCCAATCGATTTTTTCTGAAAAACATTATCTTCATTAAAGATGACAACTAAAAGAAAAATTTCAAAAATATTATACATAATGTATTTGTTAATAATTTTTTTTTATAACAGGAGTTGAAAACTGAAGAAAAATATTGTTATCTTGATTTTCTCTATGTTACAAGACATCGACCGAGCTATTTGAGAGACTTTTTTTTCATTGTTTCATATTCGTCTGAAATTGAAACTCTGATTGTTAAAAAAAAAATAAAAATTTTATAATTTTGCTACAGGGATTTTTTCACAAGCATGAAGGAACAACTTCAAGACGGGAGAAAAATTTTTAGGTCAACATCCAACAAGTATATTTACAGTAATTAACAATGGCATTATTATTCAAAACATTGAGATGAAATTTTTATCTGACGGATTATTCTTCATTATGTTCAGATAGTACCCGAATTTTTCCGTTACTCAATATTAATATCTTTCGGATAAAAAATGTTTTTGTTTTTCAGGTGTCAGATATTGTCGATACGAACGGAAGGTGAGCCGCGAGCTGTTCGATTTCATTATAAATACTGGCGGTACTACTCCGGGTGAAAACTTCTATTTGTACGAAAATTCTTGCTATTTAAGATTTTCAGATATCACGGATATCTTTTGAGATATTTGTTTTGTTCAATTGTTCAATTGTTAGGTATCTGGTAACTTCTGCAATTTTAATTTGCTCGTATTGGTTTCAGACTGCAAAATTCTTGATACTTTTACTAATCGAATGACACCTCAATCATGATTTTACGAGTATCCTAACTTGAATTTCTTGAAAATGAACTTGTCAACCATTACAAAAGGCTTGTGAAAAATGAAGTATTCGGGGTTATTTCAATAAAAATGGATGCATTGATACTTGATGAAATCCATATTTGAACTCAAAACGGAATAACATGATTTTCACCAGCATCCACTATGAGTTATAACCAGGACACATGCTATTTTGATAGCCAAACAAGTGTAATGGCTAGATATCACAATTATCTAGTAACTACTGATCAGATCGGATTATGAATTAAAAACTGGACCTACTCAATGTCTGCAGAATAATGTAGGACATTTTGCACAATTTTCGTAGGATTATTTGTCCAATTGTCGACGAATAAAATGATGATTGAAAGTGCATTTATTGTTTAAGGAAACAAACAAAATTCACAATATTTTTTTCACTTTTGCCTTTAGTTGTTTTAAACTCATTACGAACGTTCAAATATATGATGTATCACAAGAAGAGGGTTGCCCTTGGAATTTCTTGTTTGAGGTTGTCTAGGAAACAGGGGGCTGATCAGTGCTTAAAGGTGCCATTACTGCCATTATTATATATCAAAAATAAACAATGTATTGGGTGAACTTTTATATAACTTTCAGTGTGACCGGAAACTACACAACAATGACAATATTTCAGCCAAACAGATCATTGGCTGAAAACAATTTCCAGAACTGAATTCTATTTTTCATAAACGCATAAAAGGATTTACTTTTCGTTCATTACCGTGTATTAATTATTGCAATTATACATACCATGTTGATGGAGAATTGCCAGATTATCAATTTTCAATTGATGTTATTTATTTATTTATCCAATAAGAAATACACACAAGTGACGGAATGGCTAAGAGAAAAGTTTTGAAAATGTAACATTATCAATTCTTAATGAAAAAAAAACTAGGATTGGACAGATACTGTGTTATATGTATGATGCCTGAAGCTTGCACATATTGAAACAGATATAAATTTGGACTTTACAAAAAGAACTCAATATGTTCCTACCATGTCTACATAAAGCATGAGCAGCGAGAATCAGATGCTATGAAATATAGAATTTTCAATTCCGTTCGAAGCGGAAAAGTTTCAACATCGAATTCGCGTAAAATTATGAACCAGTCATTCAGATTGATCACTGCCGAACTTATGAAATAAATCAACTTGTCTTGTGTACCTAGCAATTACATGATAATTTTTGCTGTCCAGCAGGAGCGCACAATGAAAAAATCCCTCTGATGAATTTATTCTGGATGCCTTTTATTGTGTATCCATGCGAGAAATCACAGAGACATCGATTGCAACTCACAAGATCGTGTCCATTTTTCTGGAGCGGAAACGTAACCACCTACCACTGAAAACACATGCGGATATTTGATTTATCCTCGTGAGTTCCTCTAGCAAGGAGTATGATGCGCGTATCCGCGTCTTCTTACACCAACTTGATAAACTACACTGACAGCGGACAGCAGAGCACGCGGAACGCACGACTACACTAAAACCAAACTACACACCGAGAGAAATGTAGAAGGCTGCTTTTCAATTGCCAGCTTCACGTGCTTTCTCGATCCGTAAATTATGGTGTTTACCTACGCAACCACACTCAGTTTGAGCTTTGGTAGGTGAATGCGTTTCAGCGTTATCACTATATCGTGGCATATTTTATGAACTGAAACGAGAAATCTCTGTTTCGCGGATCTTATATCCATGGTGTACCTCCTTACAGTTTGTTAATCGAATATTGATCAATCTGGGTTAAGTCGAATCAGTTAACTTTGCTTAATCAAAGACAAGTTTTTCTTTCTCCTGTTCCCAGGTCGAATGAGTCTCTGAGAAAACCTTTTTGTGAACCTAGAGAACACATAGTTTGTTCAGACGTTGGTATAAGCGAGACTCAGTCGAATGAAAAAGTTAGCAAAAGTGATAATTTCGAGAATTTCCACTCTGATTCTCTTTTCATTGAAATACAGGTAATGAATATTGCGTCGGAATAAGATCATCGAACCCTAAAACTATCCAAAAAATTATTCAAAGAGAAGCGGACATTTTTCGAATTTGAAATGATGGTTTCAAAGATAAGGCATACCCTTCTCCTCTAAAATGATTTCAAGGGTCGGGTTACTTCTGGTAACTAATTTCGAATAACTCAATTAACTAGTGCATCCATCATTAAGTATACCGTAACACGTTAGTGAGTTTTAGCAGAGGTTACTATGCTAAATTGATTGTTTTTTCAAATGTCATATACTTAACCTTTTTTGTTGGTTCCTCCGGAAAAATAGTGTAAAATATACGATAGCAAATGTTACAGTACAGCAGAAAAAATTTTCAATCTCTTGTCCAATTCTTTGTGTACAAAAATATAACCTATTTTCGAATTCAGCCCTTAAAATTTGTGAAATTTCATATTGAATTTTTCGGTATGCTGTGTATATTTAATGTTTTAAGAGGACTAGGAAAAACTCGCGAAACGTGCTGATAAATATTCAAAATGAATATTCAAATGAATTTTAGCAGTATCTGCGCCACTTCTTTGAAAGGACACACGAAATAAATTAAGATACATAATAACCATTGATATAAAAATCAACTAATGTTACGAGTTGCGATCTGCATCTCAACTAACCAACCACTATCACTCGGAATATCAACAGACACAATATGCCATCGAGAAAAAGTAGATGCTGACAATGGTTTCGGCTTTATTTGACCTTGTCAGAGCAACACAAATCTTAGCTCTTATTTCACTGAAAATGGAACGTATTGATGGACCCCTTGTTCGATGCCAGCAGACGCTATGATGAACATACCGCAACGCCATCTGGTAGGTAACGAAATCCGAGTCAATCTACTTTCTCAAGTCACAGAGTGAAGACAGCAGCTAGTATAGGTTTAATTATTAATGTTTTTTTGCAGGAACCGCACTATGCTGTCATCAAGTACTCCTTCTTAGTCCAGTAACTTTGTCGCCTGAAAGTATGGGGTAGTATGCGTCAAATCCGGCAGTTCTGATTTTTTCACATTTGTTTTTGATATAGGCCTTATGCATAATCCAAGTTTGTGACCTCGAGCGCCGAACGCAACTTTGTCAAAAATCAAAGAAACCGCGAAAAAATCGTGCTTATTTCAAATTTGGGCGACTATCACCAAAAAGGATCAGTTTTCAAAAAAACACTTCTTCTGGACGTTTTTAAAGTAGACTAAATTTGCCACAATAAAATGCCAGAACTGTCTCTGTCCACCCAATAGTTTTTGAGATCAAGGCCCGCTTGCACCGCTTACCCAAAAGTCCCTTGTTGCTAGGATCCAGTTACACTTAACAGTGGAAACTTAAGGACAATGACTTTTGCCAACGCTGTAGGATTATTAAATGATTGGTACATTCGACTTACTTGAGGATTTAAAAAGAAGAAATTTCATACCCGTTTCCATGATCTATCGATATTTCATTTGGCCTGCTGCCCATCACATGAGTACCGTGAAGAGAACACCACAAGGTCTCAACCCCAAAATGATGGCCAGAGATGCAGCCCCACAACACCCCTTGCAGATGATTTCTTGTGGTTGCACGAAGGGTTGTGGAAACGCGTGAAGCTGCAAGAAAGCAGTATTAAAATGCTTATCAGTTTGCAGGCACTGCAGAGGAGCCTCTCAATATACCTGATGTTGCAGTAGCAGATAACCCAGAACGCTATGATCTATCCGATGTCGAAATGGAAGATGACTTGTGGGCACAAGAAGTTGATCATTCATCACCATCCTCTGATGGGGATATGCATTCAATCTAGATACGGACAAACCTCAGTCCTGACTTTCCAGGAGGGCTAAATTAATCATTTTTTTCTTATTTTTGATATAACTCTATTTCGTAACGAATAAACTTATCAAATTTCGTTGTAATTATCTTTTTTACTTTTTTATTCGAAGCGTAGCTTAAACATTATGGTTCACACTTCTCATTTTCTTCTTCAACATCCCATACAAACCTTCGAAAGTATAATCAGGGTGAAAATTCATTCAAAACTACCTAATTGCAAAAAATTGCGAAATTCTGAAAAAAGATGAACTTTGAGAGAATTAATCTCGGAAAGTATTGAACCTACTGAGACAGTTATGGCATCCTATTGTAGCAAACTTAGTCTACTCTAAAAACGTCCTGAAAAATTTTTTTTCGAAAAATAGTCCTTTAGGTGATAATCACCAAAATTTGAAAAAAGCACGATTTTTTCGCAGTTTTCTCAATTTTTGACCAAATTTCGTTTGGTGCTCGAGGTCACAAACTTGAATTATTCATTAGGCCAACATCATAAATAACATCATGCATAAAACACAACTACCGGATTTGACGCATGTTGCCCCAATGTAATAGTGTAGTGATATAGGGAATTAGGTACGCGAAATAGTCGTGAATTGACATTAAGGCCAGGCGCAAATAGAAAGGCAGGTTAGTGTGGTGACGCAGTTTTTTTCTGCGCCCACGTACTATCTGACAAGTCACTGTCACGCTTTATTTGCGCGGTCTTGGTCTTTTCTATGTTTTACAAAAACTCACGCTGCGTCACCTCACTAACCTGCGGTTCTATTTGCGCCTGGCCTAATTGATGTTTATGCTTAAAATTAGCTGCGCACCACTCCTCAATAGCCCACAGATTCAACTCCAATCTCACAACATCGGCCGGCCAATGAAAATGAAATCAAAGCTTTAGATCATCCGCAAACAGTAAAAATCTGACAAAGCGGATGACGATTCTTATATCGTTGCTGAAGATCAAGAATAACAATGGCCCCTAGGTGACTTCCCTGGGGAACTCCCGACGTCACTAAAATAGGAAACGAGAGCGTTTCACCTATCCTCGCGAACTGGAATCTGCTGGAGAGATGAGAACTCGACCATAAACAAAATATTTCGTGAATACCCAATATCCCGAGCTTTCTGCCGCGAATCGAATGCGACACAGTGTCAGTATACCAGGTGTTGAAAAACAACGTTTCAATATTTTGGAAATTAATTCTAGACCTCAAAATAAGTTGAAATGTTTCTTATAGACATCATAAATATCATATGGAAAGCAAATGTTTCATACCAGCTGTGATTTTTTTTTTCAAGCCTACTGAAAAACATTTCAATTGTGAGTTCAGTAAACAAGATATCTAAAAGATGAAAATAAATCGAATATCGTATTTGGTTGCGCTATGATACCTTTTTAAGTCCAAATTGGCGCCAATCAAAATCAAAATGACATTAGTCAAAATCAAATTGACAACATCAATTTCAAACTGGCATTAATCAAAAGCAAATTGGCATTAATCGAATTCAAATTGGCATTTATTAATTTCAAATTGACATGGAATATACAAAAATTGCAACTGTAAAATCGAATATCAACGTTCGAGTGGAACTGAATCAGTTAACTCGAAAAGTATTACAAAGTATGTATTTGGAGTCTCAAAAATCTTTTCATACTGTGCGAAATGAAATAAATCATATGCAAAGGAACAGTGAACAGTAATAAACGTTGATTTTGAAACACAATGAGGTTCTCAATTCGTCTCTTTTCATGATAATTCACTTAAAATACACAAGATCTTCTGTCTCTATTTTGTAATTGAAAAGAAATGGTAGAATCTAGATTCTAGAATTTCCAGAGATAAGAGAATATTGTTCATAACAATGTTGTTACGGTAACGGTGGGTTAATTGAGCAAAATTCATCGCTCATATCCAAAGATTCATTACTTATTTTGAGGTCTATAGTCAGCTACCAAAATATTGAAACGTAAAATTTCAGGTAATCGTCCTATCTATTTGAAATTTTATATTTCTTGTGTTATGCTTTTCAACCGTAACTAACGAATCTGTAGCGTATGACCGATCTGTAAGTGGCCGATGAAGAGATAAGTAAATAATGCAATTACGGAATTGTTCCTGTAACTATCTTATTTACAGCGTTACTTTTGAACTACTTCTCCAAAAACATTTCCTATTCAAAAACTTCATTCAAAATTATAATAAACTTTATACTGTTATATTCGTAACGATCTGGATCTGTAGGTATAAGTATCGATACATCAGATGTCTATAACTCAACTGAAACTTTATTCTTTTCAATCATGTACAATCATATACATCCCCACCTGAATGAGGATGCGCATTCTTACATATTTACATATATAACATCTCCCATTTTTCAAATTATAAAAAAAATACAAAATTTCATTAAATGCAATACAATTACAATAAACAAATTCATGACATTATTGATATGATAATGATTCAGGTTTTCTGATATTCCTTCCATATCGAGTAGTTAGTGAAGGAGAAGAAGGAAGTGTTTTATTAGTTTCCCTCTCAATGACATGTTCCTCCGTCTCCCCCTCTATTTTACATTTAAAGTCATCATTAAAAGTTTCTGGCAATTTATCATCTTTCACATCTAAATTTGTTTCATCATCATCGGTATCATAATACAATTTTTTATTTTCAAACATTGGTTTCAAGAACCATCTATTTCTTCGTTTTAATCGATTGCTATTTTCTTCCTTTACAATATATGAATTTGCATTATATTTCTGAACTAATTTTCCAGGTATCCAAATTTTATTTTCTTTCACAAAAACTTTTTGATTAATACTAAGAGGTGGTAAATTTCTTGTTCTTTTATCGTAATATATTTTTGAATTTGATTGTTTTTCTTTCATAAACTCGTTCTGTTTCTTTAAATTTATTCTTTTATTCTCAAACTGACTAGTAAATGTTGGTAAAAAGCCTTTTATTTTTCTTCTGAAAAGTAGTTCAGATGGAGACATTATTTTATTAGATATTGGTGTCAAACGATATTCTAAAAGAGCTGCGTTAATATCGGATTTATTATATTGACATTTCCTAATAATATTTTCTACAGTTTGAATGCTCCTTTCAACCATGCCATTCGATTGTGGATATAAAGGGCTAGAAAATTCATGTTTGAAATCCCAATCGATGGAAAATTGCTTAAATTCTTTGCTTGTAAATTGTGGACCTCCGTCGGAAAACATTATGTGGGGTATTCCATGTATAGAGAATATATTTTTTAAGTGATTGATATTGTTAACACTAGTAGTCGAGATTAACTTTCGTATTTCTACAAACTTTGAGAAGTAGTCAATTAATATTAAGTAGTTTACATCATTGAGTTCGTAAAGGTCTATACCAACTTTGATCCAAGGTAGCCTAGGAATTTCATGAGGGTTCAATGGTTGCTTGAAATTATTTTTTGAATATCTAACACATGTTGCACAAGATAAAATAAAATTTTCAATATCATAAGATATGCCTGGCGAATATAACACATTTGCTGCTCTTAACTTGGTTTTAGTAATGCCAAGATGACATAGGTGTAATCTAGAAAGCATTTCTTTTCTTAATACTTTTGGTACAATTATACTATTTCCTTTATATAAAACTCCATCAATTGCTACTATTTCATCTCTAAAATTCCAATAACGTTTAACATTTTCTCTACATAAGGAACGTGAGTTTGGCCATCCATTCAATACACAGTTTAAAAGATTTTGAAGTTCCAGATCTTTATTTGTTTCTTGCCTAAATTTTTCAAGTTTTTCAGAGCTGATTGGAAAATTATCATTCAAGAAGTTTATTTGAGCATCATATTCAGGTGTAAAAGAGAGATCATCATCATGAGATGAGATAGGAAGTCTGCTGAGTGCATCAGCTATATACATCTCCTTACCGGGTTTATATGTTAAATTTATATCATACATCTGCAAGTCTAGCAGCATTCTTTGAAGACGCATTGGACATTGAGCTAGAGGTTTTTTAAAAAGACTTCATAGTGGTTTATGATCTGTCTCAATTGTTACTTGTTTACCAAAAATAAAATGATGATACCTCTTGCACCCATATACAAGAGCAAGCATTTCTTTCTCGATTTGAGCATAACTTATTTGAGTTTGTGTTAATGATTTGGAAGAATAGGCTACTGGTTTGTTGTTTTGAATCAAAGATGCACCTAGAGCATATTTACTAGCATCTACTGTTAAAGTTATTGGTACTTGAGGATTATAAATTTGCAATATTGGTGGTGAAATTAAAATCTGTTTAAGCTTATTAAATGCTCTCTGTTGCACATATTCCCATTGAAAAACAGTATCCTTTCTCAAAAGTTCTCTCAAAGGCTTTGTTAAATCTGACAAATTAGGAATGAACTTATGCAAGTAATTCAGAATACCTAGAAATCTCTGAAGTTCCTTTACAGATGTAGGTATAGGATAATTTTTTATAACATCGATTTTAGAATGATCAGGTTCTATGCCATCACTTGTAATTATGTGTCCCAAATATTTAATTTTATCAACATTAATTCTACATTTATTCTTATTGAACTTTATATTATTTTGTCTAGCTCTATCAAGTACTTTTTTGAGTCTTTCATCATGTTCTGATTTGGTTGATCCCCAAATCAGAATATCATCAATGTATATTGCTATACCTTCAATATCATCAAAACATTCAAACATTTTTCTCTGAAAAACCTCACTCGCACTTCTCAGACCATATGGAAGTCTCAAAAAACGGTATCTTCCAAATGGCGTATTAAATGTACAAAGCTTCGAACTTTCTTCATCAAGTTGTACATTCCAGAAACCATTTGAAACATCAAGAACAGAGAAGAATTTAGCATTTTGTAAATTATTGATGGTTTCCTCGAAAGTAGGAATTTGATAATGTTCTCTATAAATAACTTTGTTTAAGTCTGAAGGATCTATGCATAAACGAAAATCTCCATTTGTTTTGCTTACTATTACCAAGGAATTGACCCATTCGGTTGGTTCTGTTTCTTTAATAATTATTTTTTGTCTACATAATTTATCTAATTTTCTTTTTAATTTACTATGAATATTCATCGGAATCTTTCTAGCGCAGTGAACAACTGGTTGAGCATTAGGATTAATTCTTATTTTATACTGACCTGGAATACATCCAATTCCTTTAAAAACATCTTCATATTTGTTCATTATATTGTCTTCCACAGAAAGTACTAATTTAGCAATATTTAGATCCTCAATTGTTCTCAAACCTAATATACTTGGACCAGAATTCCTAACAATGTAAAATTTGATTTTATGAGTATTGTTTTTGAATACACAATTTATATATGCATAACCTAAAATATTAAGAGTTTCGCCAGTATATGTGTGCAATCTCGATTTACATTTTTTCAATTCAATATTATTCAAGTGTTTACTATAAGCATCAAATGAAATCACATTAGCTTGGGCTCCCGTATCAACTTTGAATTGTAAAATTTTATCATTTATCTTTAAATCTACAATCCATTCATCATTCTTATATTGTTCATCAACCATGCCTTTAAATAAATCATCACAAAAACTTTCACAATCAGAATCTGAGTGACTTTCATTAACATTATGTATGTTTTGATTTCTAATATTTCTGCAAAATTTAGCGAAATGATTGCTTTTCTTACACAAACTGCACTTCTTACCGAATGCTGGGCACTGACCATAAGAATGTTTATTTCCACATCTACCACAGGGAAAGTTTTGTTTACGCCGCCATACTGGATTTCCATTCTGCGCAGTAGTACCTGATGAATTATGACTGCGCTTACGTGACTGCGCATTGAATCTTCCACCATTTCCTTCTACTGAATTTCTGGAATGCTGTGGCGCAATATTGCTTCTTCTGCCGTTAAATTTTCTTCTAAGTACGTCCACTTGAGTGTCTTCTGGAGTAGTTGTTCTATTCGAGCCAATTGCTTGTAGGTGTTTTTCAGTAGTTTCAGCAGATTTACAAATTTCCATCGCTTTTTCCAAATCTAGGTTTTTCGTCCTTAGCAGTCTGTCCTTCACGGCAGTATCTTTAATTCCAAGAACTAATCGGTCCTTAATGAGACTGTCTGTCAGCGTGGAAAATTCACAGGTTTCACTGAGTTCTTTCAAGGATGTAACATATTCATCAACGGATTCTCCTGTTCGCATTTCTCTTGTTAGAAATACGTGTCGTTCATAAGTCACATTGATGGTTGGTTTGAAGTAATCCTCAAATTTTTCCAAGACTTTTGTGTAGTTGATGGCATCTTCTGGTTTTATGAATTTGAACGTATTGTAAATTTTTAAACCTCTATCCCCAATGTGATTGAGAAGCAGAGCACACTTTGTTTCATCGGATTCTTCTGATTGCTTCGAGGCCACGAGGAATAGAAGGAATTTCTGTTTAAAGAATCTCCATGCATCTGCAGGATCTTTATCGAAATTCATCGCACCTGGTTTCACAAATTTTTCCATTTTAACGTGGAAGTGTTAATTGTCTACTTTGTATTTCACTGTACTAATAATTATTTATTATTTTATAATGCGGGTTCAAACGACTGCGCCATGTTATATTCGTAACGATCTGGATCTGTAGGTATAAGTATCGATACATCAGATGTCTATAACTCAACTGAAACTTTATTCTTTTCAATCATGTACAATCATATACATCCCCACCTGAATGAGGATGCGCATTCTTACATATTTACATATATAACATATACTACATGGATTTATTGATGAAGAAACAGAGTTTACAAGAAAAAGTCGTTGGAATCTTATTGCAGATAATTAATGTTGCTATTGAACTCCGAATCATGGATGAAGATTTGTACAGGATACACCTTGGGTACATTAAGTTTCGATGTGAATTTGAATGGCCTGAAGAAAAATACAGTAATATCGATTGGAATACAGTCATGTTCGGTAGCAGCAGCCATCAGTGGGCTTTTCAAATCCTGTAAGGACACTGACAATTTTCTTGTTTCCTATTACACAGATAAACGAAAACATCTATATTAATAAAAGTGGATCTATGGTTTACTTCAAAATGCTTTATTGTTCAAACGATCGCACCAAATTGGACAATTCTTTTTTTGTTGTGTTTATTATTGTTAGGGCAAGGTTTATATAACAAAATATTCCCAAAAAAAATTGTACAGAACAGAAAAAAAGGCATTCCTTTTTCTTACGACCAATCGAGAAATCACGATGAGTTAGTTATTATTATCTACCCTAGAAATAATTTAAATGGCAAAACTAGGTTTGCCGGGTCAGCTAGCATATGATGAAACTTCACTATGAGTATATCTTGTTTTCAAGACTTTCTTGGCAAGTTACTTCACCTCCCAATAGATTGATTGATTAAAATGAAATGATTCCCCAAGTTTGGGAATTTTAACCCATTGGTTGTGAAAAAATTAATCACAGAGAACACTACATCTAAAAGAATATTTTTATAATAATGACATATTTTCCAGAAAGGTCGTCTAAACAGCACCTTCTAGTCAACATTTCGAAAGAATAGGTAATAGCGATCTGAAATCATTCTTCTTTTCTGATACATGAACACTATATTCGCCAAATCCATGTTTGCATCATTTATTTGATTTACCCAAATCAAACTAGAAATCATTTTTTTTAACGCTTCTTCACACGTAGTTTGCTTCTTGTTTGCTTTCACATAGATAACTAGTCTGTTTTCTATAAATCTTTTACTTCGGTAATATGGTTCAGTTGATTCTTCGAAAATGGACTCTACATATCGGGAAATAATCATTATTATGTTCACTATAATTCATATATCGATTGAAATTTATTAAGAAATATAATTCATGATGGAATATAAATAGAAGAAATAAATATTTCCTAATAACTTTGACGGTTTTTCCAGCTGATTATTTTAGATTCTTCTATGCTGGTCGATTTTGCGCATAGAATGATTTGAAAACAATTGAAAATCAAAATTTATAGTTATAAGATTTTCAATTGAATCATTTATTTATGTGATTTTTGTCTGTGAGTGTTACATAGAGCAAATAGTTTGCGACAGTGCTCATAATGTATTGATAACGTTTACGAATTGATATCGGGTGTGAAAAGTGCGGCTCGTCGTGGGCAGGACAGTCCTAATCTCCATTCAGAATGTGAGGCATGATTTGTAATTTGTGAGAGCGTAGGGCTCCTGGCGAACAACCTTTGTAGGAGTTATTTGAGGTGAGTTCATCCAAATACCGAACCTCACTAGACTACAACTAAGTCGGCTAGTATACAAAAAAAAATCACGAGATTCGATTCTCAATATATCTATCTTTTACCACCAAATCAATTAAAAAAATGCATAAGCGAGCATAAAATCAATCAATCAAATTAACCCGATTTATACACTGTAGTAATGTTTACCCACGGCCGTCCAGTTTCAAGAACGATTATTCCACAACGGTCAATAACGTATATCTGATATCAATGCTGCAGTATGTTAATTTTTTTCCTTATTTAGAATAGAATGCCGAAGCGAATAATAAGCTATATGCAAGGAGGGATGGAGTGACTCATTCTTACCAAGGATTATAAATTAGGGTATATAATATATAATTTCATATATTTGTTTTTCTATTCAGAATATTTTACTTAGGATTTCTACTCCGGAAGAAATATCAGTACAAAATAGACGGTCGGACAAATTGATGGATAGAGTAAAAGGAGGAATTAATAAATATCCTAACATATTTTTTTTTTCATACTGAAAGCCCTAGAGCCCCAGCTCCAACGATTAAAATGAACCACCACTATTCTGTAGACGATGGAGAGTGAGTTCCTCATATTTTTTCGAATGTGTAAAACGGCTGGCCAATAAAATTGATAGAGAAATGAATTAGATTTACTCAGAAAAATTTCTATTTCTTTCAGACAGTACTGGAGCTCTAACTCATTCATTCATTCTACGATCGAGAGTATGTTCCTCTTTTTTGTTTTGAAAATTTAAAATGGCCAATGAATTTCATTTCCCTGTGCACCCATTCATTAAATTTTCTTGGATGGCCATTTTAAATTTTGGAAAAAAGAGGAACATGCGCACCATCGTAAAAAGAATATCGGTTCATTTTCATCATTGGAAGTGGTTTTTCTGAGTACATTCCTTTATACACAAATTATCTTGGAAGGCCATTTTGAACTTGAAAAATGAGGAATATTCGCTTCATCGTATACTGAATAGTTCATTTTGATCCTCGGAGGTCTATTATGAGCAAAAAACAATTATGCTAGGATATTTTAGTCATCCCTCTATATATGTACTTTAGCCATCAATTTCCTGGGCCGGTCATTTTGAACTAACTTATCTTCTAGAGAATGAATCCTTAAAACATTCTGAATAGAAAAAATAAACAGAATATGAGTTAATTTTGATCGTTGGATGTGGGGTTCTAGGGCTGAAAGAATGAAACAACATTTTTTATGAGTACATTCCTTTATCCAACAATTTTCTTGGCCGGTCATTTTGAACTTGAAAAATGAGAAATATTTGCTTCATCATATACCGAATAGTTAATTCTGATCCTCGGAGGTCTATTAAAGAGTAAAAAAATTATGTAAGGATATTTTAGTCATCCCTCTATGTATTTTAGACATCAATTCCTTTGGCCGGCTATTTTTAACTGACATTTCTTGTGGAGAAGGAATCCTTAAAATATTCTTTTATCCACCAATTTTCTTGGGAGGCTATTTTAAACTTGAAAAATGAGGAATATGCGCTTCATCGTAGACTGAATAGTTCATTTTGATCCTCGGAGCCCTAGTATGAACAAAATATTCTGTTCGGATGTTTTAGTCATCTCTCTATCAGTGGCGGCTCGAGCATATTTATGCAGGTTTCCACACCACCATGGGATACTGCACTCGATGCGTTAGTTTTTCATAGTGGAGTTTCGTCATAATTTTTGTTTCTATTTCAATAATCTCTGAAGATTATCCGGAAAATAAAAAAATGATTGAAAAATAACTATTTTAGCTCTGCATATCACTTGAAAAATAAACATAATTTCGAAACAAAAATGAAAATAAGAACAGAAAATATTTATAACTAATAAAAATACTCTAAAAATAGCTCATCCATAAAATAAAATTGGAAAAACAAACAAAAGTGCATTCTAACGAAATTGAGAATTGCGAGAAATTAACAACACCTCGAGCACAAATGATAGAATCGAGATATCCCGAATGATCATTCTTCGAGTTACCGAAGAGAGGCATTCTAGGGTCGGCAGGGTCGCTGCCTGCCGGACCTATATGTCCTACACCGTGCGCAGTATTGACCCAACAATATCAACTTTCATCATAGGTTTGGTCTTTATTCTTCGAAAAGTTCTTAAAAAATTGTCGGAATTTCATTAGTACATATTATATATTCAGCACTCGCGTTTATTAATTTATCAAATACGATTAAAATTCGTTTCAAGTAACAGCGATCTCTTGTAATTTGTTATGTGAAACTGAAACTATCGGATATTGGCGAAAGAAACATTAAATAAGAGGCTTATCTAATTTTAATTGTTATCCGAATGAAATTCCAACAAAAATTATTCAAGTTTGAAGCAATTTGACTCATTGCTATAAGCCCTCCTTCGATATGTTTACAAGGCAGGTTCGGCATACCGTACCTGACGGAACTGAACGAACGTTCGGTCAACGGTCGCTAGAGAAGGCATCTGCGGCGCCGTCTCCGTAGCTCGATTGGAGATGAGCGTATTTTGTCTAAGGACCGAGTTGATGTGGGATTTAAATTGAAACAGCTTATTTCAAAGAGGTTCCATATTCCATTGATATCAGATAATATCATATCATATCCTATACCTACTTTTTTCGATTTTCAAAAAATTTATTGAGAGCTATGTAATGTTTGGAATTTCTGATACATTATTATTTTACACAAGTGAGAATTCACATTTTTGCTACTCGCGATATTTTGGGTCGGCACTGCCGACCCTGCCGTCCCTAACGGGCCGCCACTGCTCTCTATGTACATTTGCAATCAGACCCTCGGCCGGTCATCTTGAACTGACTTATCTTCTAATAATTTAAAACATTATGAATAGAAAAAAACAACATAATATCTGTTCATTTTGATCGTTGGAGCTTGGGCTCTAGGGCTGTCAGAATGAAATAAAACTTTTTGTGAGGACATTCTGATACATTCCTTTATCCAACAATTTTTTTGGAAGGCCATTTTGAACTTGAATGAGGAATATGCGCTTCATCGTAATATGAAAATCAAGAATGAAATCGGGGATTATAAAACATGATTCCAATTTACCGACTGCAGCATTGATATGAGAGATGGGCCGAAAGCAAAAACACGATTATACGACTTGAGGGAATTATATCAATACGAGGATGGTCATATGGTGTACGTATTAAAACAAATATGGTTCCATCAGGACAATAGTCTCAACCATGAAGTTATTTGGAATCTTAAAGCATAACAGTTTAAATGTTCCATGAGCTGTGATTTTCAAAATCAATGCATTTCAGATTTCAGGAAAAAAATATATCATAACATGGAATGGAATCATTTTCTTTAGATGGATTTTCCTTGGATAGATTTTTCTTAGATAGATTTCTCGAAACTCCCAACTGAGTGTGCATATACTCTTTACGTACTGTGTGATGTTTCATTTCTATATCTTCCTTCATAAACTAAGTCAACTCAATTGTTCACGAAACTGAACATAGCCTCTCAAAGTAGTAATTTTTGAATGATCCTCATTTTGAACTTACTGTATATAACTGGCATGGGGAAAAAATTTTTGGGCAGTGAAAATGAGAAAAATTCGAAGTTCATATTATTGCAGTTTTAGGTATAACTGAAATATGAAAGTACAAATCTGGGTCAGCTGTTGACTGACGTTAGGTTACGTCAATGTCAGCTCATATGCTGATCTCGCTTACGGCCTATTTCATAATCAAACCTAAACTCCCTTTGATTTTAAAGCCTCCATTAACCCTACTAAAAATGACAGTAACGTCCGGTTTCATAATCAAATTTACGGCCGGTTTCATAATCAAACTTAAAGTCGCTTTAATTTTGAAGCTTCCTTTAACCCTACTAAAAATGACAGCAAAGGAAGCTTTAAGCTTAATGTTACGTCAAATTCGATTATGAAACTGGAAGTAAAAGTCAATTCGTGAATTGTTTGACAATTTTTAGCAATTCACGCCAATCCACAAAATTTCCTGACAATTTACGACAATTAACAACATTTCCTGTCAATTCACGACCATTTTCAACAATTCCTGGCAGTTCACTTATCCAGTTTCATATTGTTGTTGAAATCGATTGCAAAAATGTCAATGTTGTTTCATTATATTCACCAATCAAGCGTTGATTCTCCGATCTAGCTAATAAAACCGGACCTTAGTCTGAATAAGTATAGTATGATGTGAAAAAACTTCGATATTGCATATTTGAGACTTACTCTGAAATATGAATTGCCATGAATTGTATTGAATTGTGTTGAATTGCTATGAATTGTATTGAATTGGTATGAATTGTTTTGAATTTTCATGAATTCTCAGTGAATTGTCAGGAATTGCCATGAATTTTCTTGAATTGTGTGAATTGTTGGAATTGTCTGAATTGTTTCATATGGTATCATAGGAATTGCGTGAATTGTCTGAATTGTGGTGTACAACATTTTCATGACCGGTTCACCCCTCGATCTGCCAGGACATACCTAAGTACCAAACAAGGCCCACTTTGTCATCTCCAAATAAGGGCCGGACCTTATTAAGGGTTGGAAGTTTCGAACAATTCGAACGCTTCTGAACAAAATTCTTATGCATTAATATAATTTATTATATTTATGTTGATTACCTTGTTGAACAGAAAATATATCTTTATAAACTTATACTTTTCAGTCTAAATCTGCAGTGATTGCTATGTTTGTTATTTTCAAACACTTAATAAGGTCCAGACGATGATACGAAAAGTGTAATACCTAATAAGGTCCAAGGACGAAGACTGAAAAAATGACTAATTTGAAACATTTGCGATTTTCTTCACTTGAGTTGATGAACATTATCATAAAACTACAATTCGTTTCATTTATATCTAGAAGAAGACTTTATAAGGGCCCCGATACTGATTTATATGAATTTCCGTTTCATTATTCGAAAGCCACAAACTTAAAAGTAGTTTAAAGCCATTGTTTCCTAAGGATACAATTTTTCTAGTATGAAACGTCTTAAATCTCGCAGTCCAATTATGGACCTTATTCAGAGACCTAGTTCCCAATAGAGACCAAAGACGGAATTTTAAAAAACTTTTTTTATAAGTAACTGGACATCTGTGCCATGTTTTTGTATACTTTTTTCAATTTGAAAAAAAAACCGTTCACTTGATCATGATGTCTGACAAGTTGACACTTGTCCCAAAATTGATTTATAAGGATTTCCAAAAACCCAACCCTTATAAGATGCAATTAACTTATGCAGCTTTAATAGTTCATTATGACAGATATGTAGATGGCCTCATAATGTGGTTTTAGAATATATTAATGGGTGTGTTCAATCTATAAATTTCAAGCTAGAGAAAATTGGTAGCAGAGTGAACTTTTTGGACTTGGTAGTTGAGTTGAAGGAGGGAAAACACTTTTTTGGAATACAGGATGATTCAAAACTCAAGGCGAAAAATTAAGGGACATATGGAGACTGATATTCTTGATCAAACGTGAAAAAAATTTTTGGGCGATGCGAGTTCGTTTTCGAGTTTTTGGACATTAATCAATGTTTCTGTATGCAACTAATTAAATTTCATAAATTACAGTAAGCCTAGAAATAAATTGGATGAATGTCAACTGGTGACAGAACACTTATTGTTTTCCAATTTAAAAATTGCTATGCTGGTTTAGTCCTGTTAAACATGCAGTTTTCTAACAAAGAATATGCAGATGTTATTTTTGTGTACGGTTTTTATTTATTTATTTATTTATTTCCGCTTCGACACCTGGGTCATTAGCGGTTTTTGCACAATAAGGTTTACAAGTCACTTATAAGATTTACACTGAGGAATAGGAAAATATAATAAGTACATTTTATAATTAAATTTTGACACAAATTGATTTGAAAAATAGAATTGAAGGCAAAACATGCAATTAGTGTACAATTCCCTCATTCTGCGTTGCCAAGCATGTATAGATGCTAATGTTGGCATTTTTGAACATTTGATTAAATTTTTTCTGTATTTTTATCAACTATTAAAGTTTAAAATTGATAACCGTGAAACACGTGTTATCAGAGTGCCCAAAATACGCCAACCATAGACGTATGTTTTCAAGTGCCTTATTATCAGATATGTTAAGTGCGGATCAATCATGCAAAGTTGTACAATACCTTAAGAACATTAACCTGTATACTTACATATAGTGTATCACCGATGTTGCTAATAACTGGTTCATTGATTGATTTTGTAAATAAAAAAAATAAAAAATTGATAACATGCAGAAATTTTGAACACTTATATCTCGGAAACAAGGCAATATCCAATTTTTTTATTTTATCTTTTCTTATCAAGAATAGCAGCCTGTATACGTTTCTCAATTTTTCGCCTCGAGTTCTGAATTACCTGGTCAACTCAGATTGACATTTCAATTACAACAGGGTCACAATATAGTTAAACACACAAGATGGCTAATTTGCATAGCTTGTTGGAGAGACTATTGAATGTTTCTATGAATAAAGGTAAGTTCAATTATGAACTTGAAATTATAAAACAAATAATTAATGGTTTCAGTGAAGATGTAGTTGAGGAAGTTCTGAGGAATAAGATGCAGAAGAAGATTATCCAAGAACACTTTGTAATACAGAATGATCAAGAAAATAAAAAGTTCATTCCGTTATCATACATTGGAACAATTTCATCAAAAATAAAAAAGATTTTAGAGAGAACATCCACCATAAAAATAACGTTCAAACTAACAAATATTATTGGGAATATATTGAAGAATAATAAGGACAAAGATGACAAACTGACAATAAGTTGACATGTAACACATGTGGGGCTTACTATATAGGAAGAACAATGAGGATTGTTGAAAAAAGAATAGGAGAGCATTTAAGAATTTTAAGGTTAGGAACTAACTATGATAGCTCGCATTTTGGAAACCACTTATATGAGTACCAACATGAATTTAAAAAGAGGATAATTCTGATATCTTACACTCTAATAATAATAATCGTTGCTGGTTTAGAAAAATTTTAAATTTTGAAACATAAAAAATTTAATAGGTAATAATTTGATTTTGAACGCTCAAGTAGATTTTGATAATAATTGTTTGATGCAATGTCTATTATAGAAAAGATGTTGAAAAGAAAAAGACTTTGTTATTGTTCTGTGATTCTGTTTTCCTTGCTTGTTGTCTGTGTTAATTGTGGCTATTTTATAAGATAAGAAATTTGGTATGAGATTGATATTTAGATATCGTAATAATCTCTGTACTTTTTCAAAAATTGACGAATCTAGTTAAGAGCTCCAGTGAGGAGATATTTTGTGTGATAGTCTAAGATCCGACTGCAGAATTACTACGTTCATTAGGTACAGAGACAAACACACATTTTTTCATACGATTGTGGATAGGAGAGTACACTGATAACACCGCAGCGTGTCAAAAGTGGCCGCAAGTAATTTAAATTAAATTAATGTTAATCAATATTCCAAGAGAAATTTCGTTCACTCCGTTTTGAAATAAAGTATCATCCACATCATAGCAATGCATGTAAAGAATACTAAAATCCATAGCTGCCGTTGCACACTCGGCCGCAACTACCTCGCAGCCAGGTGTAAGCAGGTAACATTTCGATGTATTTCATGACGTTCATGACGTACACGGATGTTTTGGCCATCAAATTAAAGCTACTTTTTTTTTCGAATAGGATGATGTATGGCTGCCTGTGAAAAAATAGCCGCAAGTTAGATCTGCCATTTGTTAAAATAGCGAGGTATCCGAAATAAAGTAAGAGAGTTTGACTCATTTCGCACCATCGGATTTTTACCCGATGTTCCGAATTATATCTACTGATATAATGGGATCTTTCACAAGTGTTCCGGTTTAGTTTCGCACTGGAAAACAACCGGATTGCACTTTCGGCGGCGCTTATCGCCACGAAATTCGAGAGCTGGATGGGCCCACCGTACGGATAAAACCCGATGAATAATTTTTCATTCGGTTGTTTTCCGGTGAAAACTCGAGGGTAAAAACCCGTATTGTGAAAGAAGTCTTAGGGTTCTCAACAGTGCAGCTGAATTATTCTTATATTATAACCACGTGTTGGAGCTCGTTGTACACAACGCTGTTGATATTATTTATGTATTAACCCTTCGTCGGGCGCTATACGAATAAGGTCCAAATAAATTAAAATTGAAACATAAGAAGAATGTTTTTGAAAACATTCCAAAGACACTGGACGATTTATCATGTTCAACAAGATGTATGCGGCAGAAGAGAATAATGAAAAATTCATTAAAAAAATCAAAGGGTTTGTTTCAACCCACATTTTATCGTGTTGGAAGTCATTAAAACAAAAGGTGCTAAGGACGATTTTCGTCGATTCGATGTTGCTCAATGCTACTAAGTACCAGTGTTTTGAGTTTAGTGCGGAGAAAAAATGGTTGGCTTCTTCTGGATGGTGCCCTGAAACCAACATTGTTTCTATGAAGTTCAACTCCCATACAAGTTGAAAATAAATTATGTTATTGAGCACATTATCAGATGATGAAAAAAACTCTGATTGCGACGACCATAGTGACAACTGCGATTGTGAAAACAGCGAGGAATTGGACTTGGACTAGATAATGTAATACACTGATATAAAATATAACTTGATGCAAGAGACTGATTTTGAAGAAACACGAAAAAAAAACCGTGACATTTAATTACATTTGTACTGGATGATTGAAGTATTTTTTATTGATTGAGCCGCCGGCTAAGAACCCTATCTATCGACGCATGCGCAATGGCTTTAAATACTCACACGTCTGGCATCCACCATCCTCATCTAACAAGCGTAGATAGAGGAAAGAGAAGATACCGCATTGCGCAGCTACGAAGGAGAGCTCTCTGTATCCAACATCAACTTGTTTTTGTTTACGTTTACCCCAATCCGAATTTATATTATTCGGTATATTTGCCACAAATTACACAATTTCCTGGCATGCCGACAACGAAATTCTTGATACTCAAGTCTTGAAACGAACGAAACACTATTACATCGAACACAAATACGATAATTAACATTCAAATATTGGGGTAAACGTAAACAAACATGGAGTAGATGCACAGTAAATGTCAACAAAAACATAGAGATATTCGACATACTTTTCTTGTTGTTTACGTTATCTTCCCCTTCCTCTATCTTCGCTTACAAGCGACGTTGCGCGCCATCTCTTTCACATTATTTCGGATATCTCGCTATTTTAACAGATGGCAGACCTAACTTGCGGCTATTTTTTCACAGGCAGCCATATATCATCATATTCGAAAAAAAATTAACTTTAATTTGATATCAACATCCGTGTACGTCATGAACGTAGAAATTCATCGAAATGTTACCTGCTTACACCTGGCTGCGAGGTAGTTGCGGCCGAGTGTGCAACGGCAGCTATGGATTTTAGTATTCTTTGCATGCATTGCTATGATGTGGATGATATTTTATTTCAAAACGGAGTGAACGAAATTTTTCTTGGAATATTGATTAACATTAATTTAATTAAAATTACTTGCGGCCACTTTTGACAGGCTGCTGTGTTATCATTGTATTCTCATATCCATAAACGTATGTAAAAGTGTGTGCTTGTTTCTGTACGTAATGAACGTAGTGATTCTGCAGCGGGACCTGCACCTTCTGCACCTTCTGGTGACAGACTATTAGAATATTCAATTAATTTTGAATTTTTGATGAAGAGAAAACATATAACCATGGTGGAATGTTAAAGTGCGAGAGTGGTTTGGCATCAGAAAGAAAAAGAGATAAGATAAAATTTCAGAGCACATTTTCGAGAGAAAATTATTCGTATATACATTTGAGGAGGGTATATCGTTCCAAAGAACGAAGTTACCTCATAATTTATTCACCTGGTGACATTTTGGAAGTTATTCTTCTGTCTTCAGGCTACAATAATAATTTACGGTAAAAGGAGATATTTTCGAAAAAATTACAAACTACAAGAATCAAAGTCCTACAAAAAAGAATTGAATACAAAACACAATTTGCCAATGTCCATACGTTCACTGAAACTTCCACCCGCTTGAACATACGCTAGAAAAGTGCGCTTGAAAATAAATAATTATCTTCTTTCATCCGAATACTGGCATTCTGAAAATAAAAAATATTTTTATTCACAAAACTGCATTGAGCCAACGCTGTCGATCCTTTCCTAATCTTACAATATCTCTCATGTTGCTTCTGGACATTAAAAATACTGCATAGTTTGCCCAACATAATAAACAGATATTCTGTTGTTTTTTTCTATTCATAATGTTTTAAGGACTCATTCTCTAGAAGATAAGTCAGTTCAAGATGACCGGCCGAGGGTCTGATGGCAAATGTACATAGAGAGCAGTGGCGGCCCGTTAGGGACGGCAGGGTCGGCAGTGCGAGCAGCAAAAATGTGAATTCTCACTTGTGTAAAATAATAATGTATTAGAAATTCCAAACATTACATAGCTCTCAATAAATTTTTTGAAAATCGAAAAAATTAGGTATAAGATATGATATTATCTGATATCAATGGAATATGGAACTTCTTTGAAATAAGCTGTTTCAATTTAGATCTAACATCAACTCGGTCCTTAGACAAAATACGCTCATCTTCAATCGAGCTACGAAGACGGCGCCGCAGATGCCTTCTCTAGCGACCGTTGACCGAACGTTCGTTCAGTTCCGTCAGGTACGGTATGCCGAACCTGCCTTGTAAACATATCGAAGGAGAGCTTATAGCAATGAGTCAAATTGCTTCAAACTTGAATAATTTTTGTTGGAATTTCATTCGGATAACAATTAAAATTAGATAAGCCTCTTATTTAATGTTTTTTTCGCCAATATCCGATAGTTTCAGTTTCACATAACAAATTACAAGAGATCGCTGTTACTTGAAACGAATTTTAATCGTATTTGATAATTTTTATAAACGCGAGTGCTGAATATATAATACTAATGAAATTCCGACAATTTTTGAAAAACTTTTCAAAGAATAAAGACCAAAACTTTATGATGAACTGAAAGTTGATATTGTTGGGTCAATACTTCGCACGGTGTAGGACATATAGGTCCGGCAGGCAGCGACCCTGCCGACCCTAGAATGCCTCTCTTCGTTAACTCGAAGAATGATCGTTCATGATATCTCGATTCTATCGTTTGTGCTCGAGGTGATGTTAATTTCTCGCAATTCTCAATTTCGTTAGAAAGCACTTTTGTTTGTTTTTCCAATTTTATTTAATGGATAAGCTATTTTTAGAGTATTTTTATTTGTTATATATATTTTCTGTTTTTATTTTCATTTTTGTTCCGAAATTGTGTTTATTTTTCAAGTGATATGCAGAGCTAAAATAGTTATTTTTCAATCATGTTTTATTTTCCGGATAATCTTCAGAGATTATTGAAATAGAAACAAAAATTATGACGAAACTCCACTATGAAATACTAAAGCATCAAGTGCAGTCCCCCATGGTGGTGTGGAAACCTGCATAATACATATAGAAAATATTTAAAAAAAAATACATGTATATATATATATATATATATACATGTATTTTTTTTAAAATATTTTCTATATGTATTATGCAGGTTTCCACACCACCATGGGGGACTGCACTTGATGCTTTAGTATTTCATAGTGGAGTTTCGTCATAATTTTTGTTTCTATTTCAATAATCTCTGAAGATTATCCGGAAAATAAAACATGATTGAAAAATAACTATTTTAGCTCTGCATATCACTTGAAAAATAAACACAATTTCGGAACAAAAATGAAAATAAAAACAGAAAATATATATAACAAATAAAAATACTCTAAAAATAGCTTATCCATTAAATAAAATTGGAAAAACAAACAAAAGTGCTTTCTAACGAAATTGAGAATTGCGAGAAATTAACATCACCTCGAGCACAAACGATAGAATCGAGATATCATGAACGATCATTCTTCGAGTTAACGAAGAGAGGCATTCTAGGGTCGGCAGGGTCGCTGCCTGCCGGACCTATATGTCCTACACCGTGCGAAGTATTGACCCAACAATATCAACTTTCAGTTCATCATAAAGTTTTGGTCTTTATTCTTTGAAAAGTTTTTCAAAAATTGTCGGAATTTCATTAGTATTATATATTCAGCACTCGCGTTTATAAAAATTATCAAATACGATTAAAATTCGTTTCAAGTAACAGCGATCTCTTGTAATTTGTTATGTGAAACTGAAACTATCGGATATTGGCGAAAAAAACATTAAATAAGAGGCTTATCTAATTTTAATTGTTATCCGAATGAAATTCCAACAAAAATTATTCAAGTTTGAAGCAATTTGACTCATTGCTATAAGCTCTCCTTCGATATGTTTACAAGGCAGGTTCGGCATACCGTACCTGACGGAACTGAACGAACGTTCGGTCAACGGTCGCTAGAGAAGGCATCTGCGGCGCCGTCTTCGTAGCTCGATTGAAGATGAGCGTATTTTGTCTAAGGACCGAGTTGATGTTAGATCTAAATTGAAACAGCTTATTTCAAAGAAGTTCCATATTCCATTGATATCAGATAATATCATATCTTATACCTAATTTTTTCGATTTTCAAAAAATTCATTGAGAGCTATGTAATGTTTGGAATTTCTAATACATTATTATTTTACACAAGTGAGAATTCACATTTTTGCTGCTCGCACTGCCGACCCTGCCGTCCCTAACGGGCCGCCACTGCTCTCTATGTACATTTGCCATCAGACCCTCGGCCGGTCATCTTGAACTGACTTATCTTCTAGAGAATGAGTCCTTAAAACATTATGAATAGAAAAAAACAACAGAATATCTGTTTATTATGTTGGGCAAACTATGCAGTATTTTTAATGTCCAGAAGCAACATGAGAGATATTGTAAGATTAGGAAAGGATCGACAGCGTTGGCTCAATGCAGTTTTGTGAATAAAAATATTTTTTATTTTCAGAATGCCAGTATTCGGATGAAAGAAGATAATTATTTATTTTCAAGCGCACTTTTCTAGCGTATGTTCAAGCGGGTGGAAGTTTCAGTGAACGTATGGACATTGGCAAATTGTGTTTTGTATTCAATTCTTTTTTGTAGGACTTTGATTCTTGTAGTTTGTAATTTTTTCGAAAATATCTCCTTTTACCGTAAATTATTATTGTAGCCTGAAGACAGAAGAATAACTTCCAAAATGTCACCAGGTGAATAAATTATGAGGTAACTTCGTTCTTTGGAACGATATACCCTCCTCAAATGTATATACGAATAATTTTCTCTCGAAAATGTGCTCTGAAATTTTATCTTATCTCTTTTTCTTTCTGATGCCAAACCACTCTCGCACTTTAACATTCCACCATGGTTATATGTTTTCTCTTCATCAAAAATTCAAAATTAATTGAATATTCTAATAGTCTGTCACCAGAAGGTGCAGAAGGTGCAGGTCCCGCTGCAGAATCACTACGTTCATTACGTACAGAAACAAGCACACACTTTTACATACGTTTATGGATATGAGAATACAATGATAACACAGCAGCCTGTCAAAAGTGGCCGCAAGTAATTTTAATTAAATTAATGTTAATCAATATTCCAAGAAAAATTTCGTTCACTCCGTTTTGAAATAAAATATCATCCACATCATAGCAATGCATGCAAAGAATACTAAAATCCATAGCTGCCGTTGCACACTCGGCCGCAACTACCTCGCAGCCAGGTGTAAGCAGGTAACATTTCGATGAATTTCTACGTTCATGACGTACACGGATGTTGATATCAAATTAAAGTTAATTTTTTTTCGAATATGATGATATATGGCTGCATGTGAAAAAATAGCCGCAAGTTAGGTCTGCCATCTGTTAAAATAGCGAGATATCCGAAATAATGTGAAAGAGATGGCGCGCAACGTCGCTTGTAAGCGAAGATAGAGGAAGGGGAAGATAACGTAAACAACAAGAAAAGTATGTCGAATATCTCTATGTTTTTGTTGACATTTACTGTGCATCTACTCCATGTTTGTTTACGTTTACCCCAATATTTGAATGTTAATTATCGTATTTGTGTTCGATGTAATAGTGTTTCGTTCGTTTCAAGACTTGAGTATCAAGAATTTCGTTGTCGGCATGCCAGGAAATTGTGTAATTTGTGGCAAATATACCGAATAATATAAATTCGGATTGGGGTAAACGTAAACAAAAACAAGTTGATGTTGGATACAGAGAGCTCTCCTTCGTAGCTGCGCAATGCGGTATCTTCTCTTTCCTCTATCTACGCTTGTTAGATGAGGATGGTGGATGCCAGACGTGTGAGTATTTAAAGCCATTGCGCATGCGTCGATAGATAGGGTTCTTAGCCGGCGGCTCAATCAATAAAAAATACTTCAATCATCCAGTACAAATGTAATTAAATGTCACGGTTTTTTTTTCGTGTTTCTTCAAAATCAGTCTCTTGCATCAAGTTATATTTTATATCAGTGTATTACATTATCTAGTCCAAGTCCAATTCCTCGCTGTTTTCACAATCGCAGTTGTCACTATGGTCGTCGCAATCAGAGTTTTTTTCATCATCTGATAATGTGCTCAATAACATAATTTATTTTCAACTTGTATGGGAGTTGAACTTCATAGAAACAATGTTGGTTTCAGGGCACCATCCAGAAGAAGCCAACCATTTTTTCTCCGCACTAAACTCAAAACACTGGTACTTAGTAGCATTGAGCAACATCGAATCGACGAAAATCGTCCTTAGCACCTTTTGTTTTAATGACTTCCAACACGATAAAATGTGGGTTGAAACAAACCCTTTGATTTTTTTAATGAATTTTTCATTATTCTCTTCTGCCGCATACATCTTGTTGAACATGATAAATCGTCCAGTGTCTTTGGAATGTTTTCAAAAACATTCTTCTTATGTTTCAATTTTAATTTATTTGGACCTTATTCGTATAGCGCCCGACGAAGGGTTAATACATAAATAATATCAACATCAAAAAATCAAAAAAATACATGTATATATATATATATATATATATATATATATAAATCTATATCAATAACGGGTTATTGGATGAGAAAGGACTGCAATTATGTGAAACTCATTTATTCATCGTCGACGTTTCGGCTCATGTCTGAGCCTTCTTCAGGACTCTACAAGGTAATAATAATAATGTTATAATACAATGTATAACACATCAACATGAGACTTACTGAATAGTCGAGGTTAAAACCATTTCTAGCATCAAAACAAGTCAACAAGTAGTCAGCAGAAGGCAACATATATCACAACAGGTGAAAAGCCATATGAATAGAATTGTTAGGCACTAAAAGTCAATATATTCTACAATTAAATTTCTTAAAATTCAGAAGGAAGTACGAAAATTGCACATATGCAACGTTGGCGGAAACAATACAATTGAGGTTACATCACAGAACACATGATACAATACATGAATAATTCTTTTTCTTTGTATATCAACCAGAATCAACTGACACATCTCGGACAACATTATTATGTCTGTATGTAAATAAAAAGGAATATATATTACTGATATTTTCAATGTCCTTTCTAGAATTCATCACATTTTTGGTTCCTTTAATATGAAACATTTCTAAGAACGATCGCTTGTTTAAATTCCTTTCGAACTCCAATATCTTAGTCGAGTTATAATCCATTATATGTTTGGTTTTTCTACAGTGCTCAGCAAGAGCACAAATTTTTTTGGGATTTTTTATGTCGCTTTTGTGTTGAGTAAGTCTCTTCTTAACTTGTTGGGAGGTTTGGCCTATGTAGCCTAAATTACATGACAAGCATGGAACATGATACACAACTCCCCTCATCTTCATTTTATCAATCCTATCCTTAACAGTAGAATAAAGACCGGCTATACTAAATTGATTCTTTACTGCTATTTTTAAACTAGGTTCCTTTAACAGATTGATCAACTTATGAGTAACATCAGGTATAGCTGGTAAAGATGCATAAGTAATTGGTGTTGAGACTTCGAGTTGAGATCCGTTTCTACCACCTCCTGCATCACCCAAACTCTGTGACATATCACCCGATTGCAATCGTGCCGATGTATTAAAAATTAATTTGCTGCACATTGCTCTAGGATATCCGTTCTTTACAATTAAATCATAAAAGATTTTCAAATTCTTCATTAGGAGAGTTGGATGAGAAATTCTACTGATTCTCTCTTTCATACCAATAATCAGATTAATCTTTTGTTTCAGAGGATGACTTGATAAGAAGTTGATATATCTACCAGAGCTACTGCTCTTTCTGAACCAATCAATCTTTAATTTATTATCACTTGTTCTTATCACTCTTGTGTCAAGAAAGGGAACAGAATTGTTTGTTTCCTCCTCTATTGTGAACTTGATATGCTGATTGAAACTGTTAAAACTATCAAGGACGAACTGGATCTGATCAGCAGGAACCGCACAAAATATGTCATCAACATATTTTTTTATGATAGGGATCAAAAATGGTATCAAAGCTATTACAGCATCAAGCAGGTAGTCCATCACCATTCTCGCAATAATGGGACTCAATTTCATCCCCATGGGTGATCCGAATATCTGGCAAAAAAACTTTCCATCGAAGACGAAATAATTGGACTCAAAAAGAAACTTCAGGATATCTATGAACTCGCCCATTGGTATATCTGTATGTGCTGATATTGAATCCCAATTATGTTCTATGACAGTTATTACCAAGTCAAGAGGAATGTTGCTATATAAGGATACAACATCCAAACTGATTAACTTGTAGTTCGGTGGTAATTGGAAATCATTAAACATGGCAGAAAACTCAAAACTGTCTCTAACATAATATCTATTATTAGAATTATCTACTGAATTGGTCAACACTGATGTTACGAACTCTGAAAGATGAGAAGTAGGGGTATCTATACATGACACAATCGGACGCAAAGTAAGGACAGGTTTGTGGACCTTCGGTAGGCCATAAAACCTAGCTGGAACACCATTATACTCATGTAAAATCTTACCTTGTTCCTTTGAAATATACTTCTTATCCACTAAATTTTTTACTATCGCATTAGCCTTAGTTTGAAACGATGAAGTAGGATCTCTTTGAAGTAGTCTATAATATCGATTATCATCCAGCACATCATAGGCCAAACGTAAATATTGATCTCTCCCAATTGCGACTGTGACATTACCCTTGTCTGATTGTAGTATTAAAAGATCAGGGTGACTCCTCAGAAAGCTCCTGCAATGATAGTATTCTCTCTGGAAAACATTCCTTATGACAGGAGAACTCCTGAGATAATTGGTTATCACATTAGTTGTTAGAGATCTAGTAATATTTCTGTCGTCCTCATTAAAGTCTTTTTTTAAATGAATGACATATTCAACGTCAGCAAGGAGCTTTTGAAGGGACACTTCGCCCCTAGGAATGTCTATACAAAATTTATTGCCCAAAGAAAGAAATCTTTCAACTCTTTTAGGAATCTGAAAGGAACTCACATTTTTAAACCAACCAGATTGCTGGCATTTTAAAAAAAGACTTTAATGAGGACGACAGAAATATTACTAGATCTCTAACAACTAATGTGATAACCAATTATCTCAGGAGTTCTCCTGTCATAAGGAATGTTTTCCAGAGAGAATACTATCATTGCAGGAGCTTTCTGAGGAGTCACCCTGATCTTTTAATACTACAATCAGACAAGGGTAATGTCACAGTCGCAATTGGGAGAGATCAATATTTACGTTTGGCCTATGATGTGCTGGATGATAATCGATATTATAGACTACTTCAAAGAGATCCTACTTCATCGTTTCAAACTAAGGCTAATGCGATAGTAAAAAATTTAGTGGATAAGAAGTATATTTCAAAGGAACAAGGTAAGATTTTACATGAGTATAATGGTGTTCCAGCTAGGTTTTATGGCCTACCGAAGGTCCACAAACCTGTCCTTACTTTGCGTCCGATTGTGTCATGTATAGATACCCCTACTTCTCATCTTTCAGAGTTCGTAACATCAGTGTTGACCAATTCAGTAGATAATTCTAATAATAGATATTATGTTAGAGACAGTTTTGAGTTTTCTGCCATGTTTAATGATTTCCAATTACCACCGAACTACAAGTTAATCAGTTTGGATGTTGTATCCTTATATAGCAACATTCCTCTTGACTTGGTAATAACTGTCATAGAACATAATTGGGATTCAATATCAGCACATACAGATATACCAATGGGCGAGTTCATAGATATCCTGAAGTTTCTTTTTGAGTCCAATTATTTCGTCTTCGATGGAAAGTTTTTTTGCCAGATATTCGGATCACCCATGGGGATGAAATTGAGTCCCATTATTGCGAGAATGGTGATGGACTACCTGCTTGATGCTGTAATAGCTTTGATACCATTTTTGATCCCTATCATAAAAAAATATGTTGATGACATATTTTGTGCGGTTCCTGCTGATCAGATCCAGTTCGTCCTTGATAGTTTTAACAGTTTCAATCAGCATATCAAGTTCACAATAGAGGAGGAAACAAACAATTCTGTTCCCTTTCTTGACACAAGAGTGATAAGAACAAGTGATAATAAATTAAAGATTGATTGGTTCAGAAAGAGCAGTAGCTCTGGTAGATATATCAACTTCTTATCAAGTCATCCTCTGAAACAAAAGATTAATCTGATTATTGGTATGAAAGAGAGAATCAGTAGAATTTCTCATCCAACTCTCCTAATGAAGAATTTGAAAATCTTTTATGATTTAATTGTAAAGAACGGATATCCTAGAGCAATGTGCAGCAAATTAATTTTTAATACATCGGCACGATTGCAATCGGGTGATATGTCACAGAGTTTGGGTGATGCAGGAGGTGGTAGAAACGGATCTCAACTCGAAGTCTCAACACCAATTACTTATGCATCTTTACCAGCTATACCTGATGTTACTCATAAGTTGATCAATCTGTTAAAGGAACCTAGTTTAAAAATAGCAGTAAAGAATCAATTTAGTATAGCCGGTCTTTATTCTACTGTTAAGGATAGGATTGATAAAATGAAGATGAGGGGAGTTGTGTATCATGTTCCATGCTTGTCATGTAATTTAGGCTACATAGGCCAAACCTCCCAACAAGTTAAGAAGAGACTTACTCAACACAAAAGCGACATAAAAAATCCCAAAAAAAATTTGTGCTCTTGCTGAGCACTGTAGAAAAACCAAACATATAATGGATTATAACTCGACTAAGATATTGGAGTTCGAAAGGAATTTAAACAAGCGATCGTTCTTAGAAATGTTTCATATTAAAGGAACCAAAAATGTGATGAATTCTAGAAAGGACATTGAAAATATCAGTAATATATATTCCTTTTTATTTACATACAGACATAATAATGTTGTCCGAGATGTGTCAGTTGATTCTGGTTGATATACAAAGAAAAAGAATTATTCATGTATTGTATCATGTGTTCTGTGATGTAACCTCAATTGTATTGTTTCCGCCAACGTTGCATATGTGCAATTTTCGTACTTCCTTCTGAATTTTAAGAAATTTAATTGTAGAATATATTGACTTTTAGTGCCTAACAATTCTATTCATATGGCTTTTCACCTGTTGTGATATATGTTGCCTTCTGCTGACTACTTGTTGACTTGTTTTGATGCTAGAAATGGTTTTAACCTCGACTATTCAGTAAGTCTCATGTTGATGTGTTATACATTGTATTATAACATTATTATTATTACCTTGTAGAGTCCTGAAGAAGGCTCAGACATGAGCCGAAACGTCGACGATGAATAAATGAGTTTCACATAATTGCAGTCCTTTCTCATCCAATAACCCGTTATTGATATAGATTCATAATAAGAGTTGGAGTTACCGATTTGTGTATGTGTATATATATATACACACACATATATATATATATATATATATATATATATATATATATATATATATATATATATATATATATATATATATATATATATATATATATATATATATATATATATATATATATATATATATATATATATATATATATATATATATATATATATATATATATATATATATATATATATATATATTTGTCCAATAGACGTTTCCAGCCCCGATACGTTTCTAAGGCCACCTGAGACCCACATGATCCGAATGTTTTCTTCGAGTATATATGATGAAATAACGTTAATGAGAATTATAACTCCTTAGGCACACTTAGAGGGGAAAAGAATTCCTTCATTTGAAAAAGTAGCATAATCGATAATATTTTCCAAACCCGAGACATTGCACCAACTTCACAATCCCACATATACTCCAGCGGTAAATATGGCCAACGTTCACGATCCCGGCGCTGTTGCCAGTTTGACGGGACTGGAGCCGACAATTTCGATGTATAAAATGACGCGAAAAAGTAGGTGTTACGGTAGAAATTCGTATATATGTGAGTTTGTTGGGAAAGAAGTATTTTCTCAATATTCTCATGAAGCAAATTCCCTTTTAACAGATTCTTCTCAAATTTTGACCCATTAATAACATAACCTTGAGAAGCCTGTATACATAAAATGATTGTAATAAAATATGAAAAATTAATTTTTAGCTTCCTTCTGAAATCTACAAGGGGGTTCCTGAAATTCGTTCAAATACTCCAACTATCATAAAAATGAGACAAAAATCAACAAAATTTATTAGAACACTGTTGAAAAAAATTGAGATCTAGAGAGCGAAATATGAATTGTTTTAATATTCCAGAGCTAGACTCATCACACCTAATTCAATGTGTTCGGTTTTATCATATCATCCTGTATGTCGAATTGAAAATAATTGTTTCACTTTCCAAGAAGTCCATGCCAAGCCCAGAATTCCTCCTCTAATGTATTTTCCACATTGAAATAAAAAAAAGAAGCAAAATCTAATTAATTCCTATAAATATCGCGTCAATGAATAGGTATGAGAAGTGAAATATTCCATAACAAGCTTCAAAACGACCAGAATAATCGTAAAAGCTTTCCTCGATAGGTACAATCATTCATTAATGCGAAACACTGAAATGAAATAACACAAACAAAAATGAAAAAATTGATAACTGATGTTCAAATTCCGTCAATATTATTTTGAAAGTTTTGCGAAATGAGAACCGTTTGTTTGTACACATCTGTCACGTTGAATTCTCCTATGAGATAAAGCCTTTCGATCCATTTTGCCACTGTTTCTTAATAGATCACAAAAATTCATCATTCAATTGAATGCATTCAATTGGTTTCTCGTCGTCTGGATATCCTCCTCATAAACCTCCTTCAATTTTACCCACAAAGAATTGTATAGAAGGTTCAGATCTGGTAATCTATAAGGTCATGGTTCCTTGTTGGGCCTCCTGGACCAATTCATTTAATTGGATAGGTATTGTCCAGGCCATTCCTTACTTTGAAAATGTGTTTCTCCGATTTTTATGCCCTGTGTCATGCCAGGAGAAATATTTTGTGGAAAGTTAATATTATACAAATGCAAAGGACTAAGGGATATGATTCCTCGATGAAAATAAGCAGGGGTAGTTCCTATGAATTTTTTTCGAAATGGTCCTCCCATCCAAGATACAGCCTTTGGATGGCGATGACGAGTTTATAGTAGTTGATTGTTTTACGGGTTCTAAAGAACACTGAGTCATAAAACTATACATAATATGAAGCACTAAGTAAATATTATTACTCACACATTTTTTTAGATCTCATAATTTCATTATTTAGGGTTGAACATAACAACCCTTTATGATTTTCCTTCAAAAATTGTTTTCGTGGGATAGATATTCAAAAAACAAAATTCTCTTATGGATTCCTATTCGACTCGGGAGAAAAAATCGCCTGCAAAGTTTCGATACATTCGATACTTTCTCGGAAGAAATATAAACTTGCAATCAGTTCTGGTTACTGTTCATTCCATTTCGTCGTAAAAGTGTTCCATAGAATGAATATTTTGAGATATTGTATGTCTATGACGGGAGATAAAGATGTTCTATGAATCTTTCTGAAGGTTAAATTACTAATTTCCGGAAGAAAATTATATCCCTAATATTTAAATTTAACAAATTGAAATTTCTTTCGATTAATGAGCATAATTGACAACAGTACTTTTCATTTTATTTCAGATACAATAACGCAAAACTATAATAAATGTTCAAAATGACTACCTCTCGCTAAAATATATGCATCAACTCTCTGTCTCGTAGACCTTCGTATTCTTTCGAATATCCCGGTAGTATTTCTTATGGTTTCACACGATGATACTATTCGATCTCTGGAGTATTAAACGCATGATCTTCAGTGAACTGAGCATCATCATCATCACTGCAGATTCTCATATACAAAGAAGGTTTGTGATTGGCCATACAATTTGAAAAATTCAAGGTTGAATATTATCTCCAAGTTCTAAACATTCTACATACTGCATGTGGAGAGGAAACTCTTGTATACTGCGCTTTGCAATTGAATACTGTTGAAAATTTAATTTTCGACTGTCAAGGTTGAAATCTAATTGATTATTGGTTTATACAGCGTGTCCACTTTTAAAAGGGCCAAACTTCATGATGAGATAATACAAGTGATTTGGAACGAAAAATGTCATATAACACATAATCGAAATGTTATCGGTCATTCTTCAATATAACATTTTTTGATTTCACGAAATATTCCCAGTTTTTCTAATAGTATCAATCACACTACAGTTATCTCGTAGCCTAATTAAATTTGACCACATATCTGGAAACAGCAATAAATCTGCTACATGATGAGAATTCGTGTGTACGAAAAAATTTTTTATTGCGGGCTTGGTAAGGGGATGGGATGAATATCACGATTCTGAAGTGAACAAAATTAAGCCTATTTTTCCAATGGTTTTATCAATGAAAAATTATCAATTATGGATATGTTTTCTTGTCAACAAAAAATACCCCATTTAGATTGCTTCCGAATGACATATAAGCTTTTATTCTTGCTGCTAGTCTTCTTCCATTATATTTATTTATTACATAATTGTTTCCAGTAGACGACAAGCCTATAAACTCAAAGGTTATAGATTACATACATGCATACATAAACTGTGTGGATAAACGAAAATGAAAGCGAAAAATACAAAACTGAAATATCATATACAAAAAAGAAAAAATAATTAGATATAACACCACAGTTCCTCACAGAGAGGACTTCTACCTGTCATAACTGTTTTTGAAACCGTTTACCGAGGTCGATCGCACTACGCATTCAGGGAGACGGTTCCAGTTGTGAAATATACGGTTAAGGAGAAAGTGTTAACATATGAATATAATGACAAACAAGATAACAACGAAAAACTCGACACATTCCAAACCTTAATTCGATTGAATGATTGAATATTGAAATTATTCACATGGAAATCATGAATTTATCTGCAAAATCAAATAACCCAAATGCACAAACTAAATTTTAATGATATAGATTTTATGAAAACATGTAAAGAAAACAAATTACTACTAGTACTTATACTCGTAATAATTGCTCGAAATGTCCACCGCCCTGTTCAATACATTTTATACATCGTTTTTGTAGTGAATCTGCAACCCTGCGAAGTTTCTGACGCATTTCAGCATAACACAATGTTATTCTTTCGATCAGGACCTCTCGAGTCTGAGGGCTAATTTAATAAACTTTTTCTTTCAAGGTGTTCCAGACATAAAAATCCAAAGGCGTAAGGTCGGAGCCTCTTTGTGGCCATCTTACGTTGCCCTCAACTCATGTTGAAAATGAGAAACCATGGTCGCATGGGGGTTTTCTCTTTTCCATACATGGGTTGAGGGTCAACGTGTGGTTGGCAGTCATGAGAGGTGAACTTTTCGGACGAGTAATATTTCCCGATCCGATTGATCCAAAGCATCTTGACAGACATATTGGAGAAAATGTCTGGTTTCAAATGAATGGCTGCCCAGCTCATAATAGCCGGAATGTACGGGACTAAATAAATCAATATTTTGGGGTGCAATGGATTCGAAGGTACAGTCCGATAAGATGGCCAACAAGAAGCCCCGACCTTACGCTTTTGGATTTTTATGTCTGGAACACCTTGAAAGAAAAAGTTATCACAATATTTTGAATAGAATCTGAGTGGTGTTATCGAATTCTTTTCGTAAGCAAACTAGATTATCACACGTCCGCAAAACTATAAACGTCCGATGAAGTCAGGATCTTCGCCAAAAAAAAATTAATTTCAACTTTACCCTACTCTACCCTCTGCCGTCAATAGTCAAACGTTCCTCGCAGATTCCTTTTAAATCGTCTCAGTCGTAACTGAAGGTATTTAATTTCAGTTTATCGCAACATTTTCGAAATAATTTACTAGTTACGAGAAGTAAAAATTTCAAGACATAGATGAGTTCCAGTTAATGTCAGTTTAAATGTCAAAATGTGAAAAATCACTATAGTCTTTTCCAGAATTATTGACATCCCAGTAGGTTTTTAAAGTCCAGTTCAGTGTTGGAACCTGAAGATGGGATGAAGATGTAGAATAAATTGGTGAGAGACAGTTTTTAGGTGTTTTTATTTATTTTGGTATAATATATCATCTGTTCATTTCAGCTCAAGCTAATTCAAATATCTATATTAAACTTATATCAGGTATCACATCACTCTGTAAATTAACTTATACCTATAGGCGAAAACCAATCGTGTAACTGAAAGTCCTCTGAATTGATAATGATTTTTATGTGTATTTGTATAAATGATTAAATTGAAAGTTTGACTGAGGAATACCCTTCCACCGCCTGAACTGAAAATTTCCAATTGTTAGTTCGGGATACTCGAGTAATTTCCAATATTTCATCTCTATGATTCAAACAAAAATGCAGTTGCTGAAGAATACTTGTACCAGAGATAGAGTTTTCAAGTATAGTTTTTCAAGAATATAAGGACTTCATACTGAAAAAACCTTTTTATCACTGTGGTAGGAGTAAAAAATCTCCATTGCTTTTGTATATTGATCTTCTGAAAAATTTCTGGAAAAGAGCTCCTGTCAAGTCAACCAAATATAACTACAATGATGTTCAGGAAATTCGTAAATTCGTAAACACGACAGAGGGTCAAGTAGGGTGTGGTGAAAATACAATTTTTGTGCATAGGATCCTGAACGTGCCAGTGCTCCTGAAATTAGGTCGACTCACTTCACTTAATCGGGCTTGTATAAGTTTCCATACGTGTGCTATTATAGTTCGTATACGAAAAGAATCCAATAACACCACTTCAATTCAATTCAAAATATTGTCATTGAATATTTCTCATGACGACTGTTCATCATACCGGGATCGTATAAGTTTTCTTATAGTACATTTGAGGTGTATAAATCGAAAAGATGACAAAATAAATTCTCAAGCTCTTCAAATGCAGCGTTGCCAAATTTTCGGACTAGATGCGTCGGTCAACTATGCGGATTATATACATCAAGTTCATGTCGCTCGAAGCGCCCTCGCACTGGCCAAACTCTGAAGTTTTCTGTATATAATAACGAGTATAACCGACTTTTCAGACCCACCTGAAAATTCACCCCTAGCATCCCCTAACCCCCCTTATAACGATTCTATGGTCGAACGTTACCAGACCCGGAGCCGGGTCTGACAACGTCACTTTTGGACTGAAAAGTCGGTCGAGTATACCGTTTTGGGTCTGTATATGCGGTCGAACAAATCTATATATATATATATATATATATATATATATATATCTGCCGACCCACGATAAATATGCTCGAGCCGCCACTGATTCATAACTGACGAAATCGAAATTGTCATCCCTCGTCAGAAGTGGACTCTTCTGAATAAAAGTATCTGACCAATGAACCTACAGGCAAGACTTTTGCTGGCACAACATAATATACAGGGTCATTCACGAGGAACCTCACCCATATTTATACGGGAAACTACTGATTGTATTTTCATGAAATTCAGCACTTATAAGTATTTCACGATGCTGATGAAATCTAAAATATTTTCTAGGCATGAGCACCTCCGGTTTTTCCGGAAATGACGTCAACTTCCGTTTTTCAAATTAGAACACCATTTTTTTATTGCAGAAATAGATTCCTTAGAAAATTTCAAGTTATTTTGATGTAACATTTTAAAGTTTTGGTTGGAAAATTCTCTCTGAGCGGAAAAATTCGAAAAAAAAAATCGAAAATAGAGCTCCGCTGAAACAAGAATAACTGCGAGGTCTTTGGATGGAAAATTTTCATTTTTGGGATTTTTCAAGATGTAAGATTGATGTATCCACTTTAAAAATCGAAATCGCGATTCATGATACAGGGGGTGAAAAAATCGCTTTCAAAGTTAGGGATGACAAAATCGTGAAAAATCAATTTTTTCAAATTAGAACCCCATTTTTTTATGGCAGATATTGAATCTACGTTAAAAAATAATGTGAGTGTATGCATCACACCCTTGCCCTAAAGTGGATATTTTCTGAGTTATTCACAAAAAACTGTTTTTTGTCTTGAATTTTCAGCTATTTCTTTTCCCTTCACGCCAAAAAGATGAAATTTTCAGGAACTGTTACTAAAACCATGTTTTAGATTTTACTACCCTAATATGCAAAAGAAAAAAGTTACAGGTTGTTCCTAAATAGATGGCGAATTTTGATTCGAATTTGTATCGGAAACCTCTTTATTTCAACTAATCGGCCATCGGTTTTCTCTCCAGTGATAAATAAATGATTCCTTATGGACCATATGCAAAAACTTACCATGTTTTACATTCTTTTTTTTTTTAATGATAGATATCATTAATTACATCTGCCAAATTCCTCTTTATTCAGTAGCATTTTGTGTTTACTATTTGTTAGTGCAACTTTCATACTGTCTTTTGTTAAATTCAAATTATGCATCAGGCTTCTTCAATAAGGCACTTTGCGCATGCTTGGTTGCGCGAGAGAAGAATCGATTCATTCAATCGATAGATACGGTCACCGACACTTTTCCACGAGTTTTTCACGTGATTTTTTATTTCTTTTTCAAAATATTGAGATTGTGTGCTGGAGGTGAAACTTCGAGCAAAAAGGGGATCCCCAGGACCACATCACCGCCATCGAGGGTAAGTGTCAGAAGGGTTTCGATGCATATTTTCATTTTTTGTGCTAGCGATATTTCCAAATTTCAAATACAGTCCACTAAATTTCACAGAAGCGCTAACATTTTGGTCATTCAGAGCCGAATTGACTAGTAGTCATTTCATATTTTTCCAATTTCCTTTACATTTCGAATTTTCCAGTAAGTCACCATTGAATTCCATTCATAATTTTCACAGCGCAATAAACGCTTATCGCGCTCTTCCTCATAAAAACCTGGCACCGTATGCTCTCGATAAGATCGATTCAGTCTTCGTTCTAGCAGATTCAACATATTCCTATATATTTGTCAATTCATTTCCATATTTCCGATTTCGTTGAAATAAAAATAATAATTTCATATTGCTATATACAATTTCGAATTGAACACCTTCATATCTTAATCTTTGTATATCTGAAATAAATAGATTGAGTTATAATGAGTAATTTAAAGAAGATGGAAAACAAAAGAAAAATATATACCAGCCGAATTTCCGAATTTTATACCATCGCTGTTCAGAGTTCAACTGACATCTCTAAAAGAGGGCAGTTGAAAACTTATATGAAGATATTTCAAAGATTTTTGATCGCTTTTCCGAATATCATAATGAAATTATCATGTTAATAGAAGGAGAAGAAGAATTCGAGTTACAAGAAAAGATTCGAAAGGATACTGAATATTTTTATTACGAAGGTCTTTCCATCTATCATAGTTTCAATAAAACTGATGCTCCCATTACGTCTTCACTCAGTGTTGAGGCTACTGCAAAACTTCCACCACTTAATATACCTTGCTTTGCCGGAGATCCGAAAACTTGGTCAACCTTTCATGAGCTCTTCGAGAAATTGATTCATGAAAATTACAATCTTTCTAATGTTGAGAAGTTTAGATATCTTCTATCTTTTTTAAAAGACGAACCTTTAAAATTACTGAATGGTATCGCTATTGATAATGATAATTACAACACAGCATTCAAAAAACTTACAGACAGATATCAAAATAAAAGACTTATAGCTTTCAATGCACTGGATTCCATTTTTTCTGTTTCATTAAAAAACAATTCCGCCAAAGATTTTCGTGTGTTACTCAATACATTTTCCGAATCGTTAGCAGTGCTTAATGCTTTAAATTTCAATACCGATGCATGGGATTTTCTACTTTTTTATACACTTCTAGGAAAGTTAGACATAGAAACACGTACCAATTTCGAAATTCAAACTGATTCCAGTAAAATTCCAGAATACATAGAACTTTATACTTTCGTGGAAATCAAATGTAAGGCTTTAGAATCTGTTCAACATTTAAATATTCCTAAAAATAAAGTTGCTTCATCGAGCAAAGAAAAGTATTTTAACAGAAATATTGATAAGATTGGTAACACCTTCTCGTTACAAACAAATGTTCAGAGCGATTCCAGAGTTAAGTGCTATTTTTGTAAAGGGTCACATACTTTAAACAAGTGTTCTGAATTCTCTTCAAAATCGCCGAAAGATAGATTATCATTCGTAAAACAGAATAAACTCTGTTTGAATTGCTCACATCATTCTCATAGCCTTCAAAATTGCACTTCTTCATTCAAATGTCGTACATGTAACAGTCGTCATCATTCGTTGATACATGTTTCAAAGAATAACCCAGAATTATCGAAACCAAAAATTGAAAATAATAACTCTTCGACTTCCAGCATAGAGAACAATTCAATTTCTTCCACTCTATCGGGTAATACGTATTCGAACTGTAGTACTGTTTTGTTAGCTACTGCAGCGGTAGACATACGTGATAGGTATGGAGCATTTCAACAAGTGCAAATTCTTATCGACTCAGGAAGTCAATCAAACTTTATTGGTGAGAAATGTTTTCGCAATCTCGGGTTGAAAAGACATCAGTATTCGACAGCAATTTTTGGTTTGAACGAAATGTCTTCAATTTCCTCAAAAGGCATAACATCGTGCGAGATTAAGCCTAGAAATTCTGAAGGCCCAGTATTTTCTTTCGATGCTATTGTTATTCCGAATCTTTGCTGCAATATTCCCCCTTTCACAATTAAAAAACAACAGTGGGAACATTTACAGGGATTACCTCTTGCAGATGAGAATTATTTTCTTTCCAGATCAATAGACATTTTAATTGGCGCTGAATTATTTACTCACATTTTACTAAATGGTCGTGTTGTGGGTAAATTAGGTCAACCTACTGCTCTTGAAACTATTTTTGGTTGGGTTCTTTTAAATAAAATTGATAGCTTTCATTCCGATTCGTCAATAAAGACATTTACAGTTCAATCTGATGCCCTTGTTGACATCTGTATTCCTAAAATTTGGGAAATAGAACAAATTCCTGAAAAGCAGTTTTTCTCCGTTGAAGACGAAAAATGTGAAACTTTCTTCAAGGAAACTTTTACTCGGGATTCATCTGGTAGATTCATTGTTTCACTTCCTTTCAGAAACTCAAAACCAAATTTAGGTGATACTTACACTCAGGCGCGTCGCAGATTTCTATTACTCGAGAAACGCCTGATTAAAAATCCGTCATTGTATTCATCTTATTCTAACTTTATGAAAGAATACCTTGAAACCGGACATATGTCTCCTGTAACATTGAAAGACCAAGTTGAGGGTTATATTTGCTACTTACCACATCACTATGTCCTAAAGCCAGAAAGTGTAAGCACGAAGATACGTGTAGTTTGGGACGGATCGGCAAAAGGTTCAAAGGGGGTCAGTTTGAGTGATACATTACTTCAGGGTCCAAAATAACAAAAAGATATTGTTTCATTACTTTTACTCTTTCGTCTAGACGCAATAGTCTTTGTGGCTGACATTAAACAAATGTTCAGGCAAGTTTTGATTGCACCCTCCGATCGAAACTTTCAGAGAATTTTGTGGCGTTTCGATCCCAACGATCCTATTTCAGAGTTTTTATTAAATACAGTCACTTTCGGTCTCAACTGTAGCCCATATTTAGCAATGCGAGCACTTTTAGAACTAGCTAAAATAGAGGAGAAAAACTTTCCGAAGGCCAGTCACATACTTCAACATCAAATTTACATAGACGATATTCTTGGAAGTGCCTCGTCTGAGTCTGAGGCTATTTCACTTCAGAAAGATTTGATAGATCTACTTAGTCGGGGAGGTTTCGAGTTGAAGAAGTGGGCTAGCAATTCTCCTAAATTACTTTCGTCCGTTTCGCCTTCCGACTGTCAGGTTGTTTTATCCTTTGATAAGGATGACCCTCCTTTTCTCAAGGTACTAGGTCTTCAATGGTATCCGTCTCTTGACACATTTTCATATAGTTGTCAAACATCCACTAATGAATGTACTAAGAGAGGCATTCTTTCAGATATTGGTAGGGTTTTCGATCCTTTGGGGTTTTTGTCGCCTATTTTATTGAAGGCCAAATATATAATGCAGTGTATTTGGTCTATGAAAAAGGACTGGGATGAGTCGCTTCCTCTTTCAATTCAAAATCCATGGGAGCAATTGAAGTCAGAGTTATCAGAGCTTTCCAAATTGAGTTTACCAAGACGAATTCTTCTTGATGATTTCGAACGATGTGAATTGCATGGTTTTTGCGATGCTTCGACATTAGGTTATGCAGCTGTAATTTATCTCAGGGTACAAAAGGCCGACTCTATTAATGCATTCCTTCTTTGTTCCAAAAGTAGAGTTGCACGTTTGAAGACACTTACCCTTCCTAAACTTGAGCTTTCAGCAGGAAAGCAGTTGGCGGATCTAGTCAAATTCGTCACAGATACGTTTTCAGATCGGCTTCTTTTCGATCAAATTACTTGCTGGACCGATTCACAGGTAGTACTTTCGTGGCTCAATGGTTCACCGAGCCGTTGGAAGACTTTTGTAGCCAATCGTGTACATCATATACAGGAGTTAGTCCCTCCAGAATCATGGAGTTATATTCCTTCGTCCTTAAATGCGGCTGACTGTGCGTCTCGAGGAATGAATCCCTCTCAGCTGCTTTACTTTAGGACGTGGTGGAATGGGCCGGAATTCCTATCGCTCGAAAAGGGTAAATGGCCGATTTTTCAGTTTCAGGATAAAACCGGTCATGAAGAGGTAGTTTCCGCTGAAGAGAGGGTGCTTTCTTTTTATGTAAATGTTTCAACAGACGACTTGAAGAAGTTGATGAATAGGTTTTCCTCCCTTGAAAAAATTCAGCGAATTCTAAGTTACTGCTTAAGATTCTTAAAAAAATCGAGAACTTCAACACTCAAGCAAACTAGTTTTAATTCAGTTCAAGAAATGCACGAATCTCTAATGTGTTTGATAAAATATACTCAGAACTCTGTCTTCTCAGATATTATAGAAAAACTTAAAAAAGACTGCTTGTTACCGAAACCATACCGCAGGCTTTCACTTTTTCTCGATTCCTTGGGTTTCCTCAGGGTGGGCGGTCGTCTTAAAAAATCGGACTTCATTTCTTATTCAGCGAAACATCCCCTTTTGCTACCAAGTTCACATAGACTTACGACCTTAATCATAGAATCTACTCATAAACAATACTTACATCCGGGAATGAAAACTTTACATAACTTACATCTAGAACAATATTGGATATTGTCTGCTCGTCGAGCGATTAATAGGGTTATCTCAAACTGTTTTCGTTGTTTTCGAGTTCGTCCAAATGTATTTAAGCCTCCTAAAATGGCTGATCTCCCGACATTCAGGATCTCACAACTGAAACCTTTTTCACATGTTGCGGTTGATTTTTGTGGACCTTTTTTCGTTACGCCGCATCGCATGAAAGGCGCAAAATATTTCAAGTCTTACGTCTGTGTTTTCGTTTGTACTGCCACTAAGGCAATTCACTTAGAATTAACTCAAGACCTTTCTACAGATAGTTTCATCGCTGCGTTTCGGCGATTCATTTCTCGTCGCGGTACGATTCAAGCGTGTTATTCGGATAACGGCCGAAACTTCGTTGGAGCCGAAAACGAATTTTTTGACTTGACGCAGAAAACTGCTCAGAGTTTGACTTTCGAGTGGCATTTCAGCCCTCCCACGGGATCTCACTTCAATGGCCTTGCCGAAGCCGGTGTCAAAATGGTCAAATCCCATTTAATTCGCGTCGTTGGTGATCAACGATTGTCCTACGAAGAGTTCACAACTTTGATCTGTCAGGTTGAATCAATTCTTAATTCTAGACCTCTATGTTCTCAGAGCTCAGATCCTAACGACTTGATTCCGCTTACGCCAGGGCATTTCTTAACACTGGAACCGCTGAATTCTGCTCTACCGGACGCGGATCTTTCTCACTTGAATCTTAATCGACTGTCACGATGGCAGCTTATACAAAAAATGCAGCGTGATTTTTGGAAAAGGTATTTTCTAGAGTATGTGAATACTCTACAACAGCGATTCATGTGGTCTGATCCAGCCAAAGAAATTGAGGTGAACGACCTTGTTTTGATAAAAAGCGATGTCGTTCCTCCACTCAAATGGCCAATGGGGCGAGTTGTTGAGGTGTTTCCGGGAGAAGATGGGCATATTCGGGTGGTTACGTTAAAAACAGCCGCTGGAATATTCCGTAGGCCGACTGTTAAACTTTGTCCACTTCCAAAAAATTAATTCAATTCATTCATTAATTCATTTGAAATAACCATTATTATTTTTTTTTTTAAGTAGAAAAATTTGTTTTTGTTCGATTTGAAACGGTGGTTTTTATCCTTCGGCTTCAAAATTAAACTTTAATCTATAATGGTGACTTACATAATGGTCTCGAGTGACAAAAGTTTTCTTTATTTTTATTACTTTTTGTTTTGGTGGCCGGCTATGTTAGTGCAACTTTCATACTGTCTTTTGTTAAATTCAAATTATGCATCAGGCTTCTTCAATAAGGCACTTTGCGCATGCTTGGTTGCGCGAGAGAAGAATCGATTCATTCAATCGATAGATACGGTCACCGACACTTTTCCACGAGTTTTTCACGTGATTTTTAATTTCTTTTTCAAAATATTGAGATTGTGTGCTGGAGGTGAAACTTCGAGCAGAAAGGGGATCCCCAGGACCACATCACCGCCATCGAGGGTAAGTGTCAGAAGGGTTTCGATGCATATTTTTATTTTTTGTGTTAGCGATATTTCCAAATTTCAAATACAGTCCACTAAATTTCACAGAAGCGCTAACACTATTAATTTGGTGATAATTCGTATTAAGTTATAAAATCGATCACTATGCCTAATTTTACCAATGAAGATTATTTAAATCTCATTCTACTTCAGGGAGAATGTAATAAAGTTGTAGATAGAACGATTCGACTGTTCATTGAGAGGTTTCCTGACCGACCCAGACCAACGAGAGATACCATTAACAGAACCATGACAAACTTTAGAAATGTCGGATCTTTCGTTAAGAAAACTATACACAGAGAAAAAAGTGTAGTAGAAGATGAGAACAACGAAATTACAGTTCTTGCATATTTTCGGGTAAATCCTCAAAATTCTCTCAAAGATACCGAGATTGATCTGGGATTATCTCAATCGAGTGTTTGGAGATTATTAAAAAAACATAAAATACACCCATATAAATTCAATAGGGTACAGCATTTCAAGGAAACTGATTTCGTCAGGAGAACAGTGTTTTGCGAAGCTATGATGATTCGATTTCAAGAGAATGAAAACTTTTTGGACTGTATAATTTGGACAGATGAATCTAAATTCACAAAGAACGGTTCTTTCAATAGGCATAACAGTCATTATTGGGATGAAGAGAACAACCACCACTTCAGACAATGGAACTTTCAAGAGACCTGGAGTTTCAATGTTTTTTGCAATTCTCGATGCTCACATTTATGATGGGACATTAACTGGTCAGATAAAACACTACACATGTTTGCATTATTTAGAGAATGTTCTCCCTTAGGAGATAGATATTCTAACATATTGACTCAAATAATTGAGCCGCTAGTACAGAACCATAATGACTTATGGTATCAACAAGATGGCGCGCCTCCACACAATTCACTCAATGTGTCAAATATCCTCTACAGGCTATTTGAAGATCGATGGTTGGCGAACAATGGTCCACATCTTTGGCCACCACGTTCTCCCGATTTAACTCCTTTAGACTATTATGTTTGGGGTAGGATAAAAAATATTGTCTACTCAACTCCCCTGACTGATAAAGAGGACTGCATAGAACAGGTTTGTTTAGATTTTTAGATTCATAGTTTTGAAACTCAATTTGGTTTTTAAACACTTTTGCAGATCTCTTCCTCCCGATGAAATAAGAAGAGCAACGCACGAAGCATTCCTGAGACGTATAAATAAATGTCTAGAAATTAACGGTCAAAACTTTGAGCATCTTCCCTAGTTATAACTGCGAGAGTTTGCCATGGTTCTCCTAATAGTAACTTGAAGTCGGTTTCAAGAAGGGGTGAAAAATCTACAGCATGGTTCAAATAACAGTTCCTGAAAATTTCATCTTTTTGGCGTGAAGGGAAAAGAAATAGCTGAAAATTCAAGACGAAGAACAGTTTTTTGTGAATAACTCAGAAAATATCCATTTTAGGGCAAGGGTGTGATGCATTCACTCACATTATTTTTTAACGTAGATTCAATATCTGCCATAAAAAAATGGGGTTCTAATTTGAAAAAATTTATTTGACATTATTGACATCAATCTTACATCTTGAAAAATCCCAAAAATGAAAATTTTCCATCCAAAAACCTCGAAGTTATTCTTGTTTCAGCGGAGCTCTATTTTCGATTTTTTTTCGAATTTTCCCGCTCAGAGAGAATTTTCCAACCAAAACTGAAAAATGTAACATCAAAATAACTTGAAATTTTCTAAGGAATCTATTTCTGCAATAAAAAAATGGTGTTCTAATTTGAAAAACGGAAGTTGACGTCATTTCCGGAAAAACCGGAGGTGCTCATGCCTTGACAATATTTTAGATTTCATCAGCATCGTGAAATACTTATAAGTGCTGAATTTCATGAAAATACGTTCAGTAGTTTCCCGTATAAATATGGGTGAGGTTCCTCGTGAAAGACCCTGTATTGTGTACAAAATGGTTCCGCGCTGAATATTGGAAACAGAATCTACTCTAACAAGGGATAAATCTGGCATTGCTAGCTTTTACTGATCTGACGTGTTATAGTCCTCCCTAAATGTATATAATTTTGAATTATTATTGTTAGAATTATTATTTTTAGATGATTAGATAACTATATTCTATATTCTATAACCTGTTTTCAAGAAACAATCATAAACATATGTTTGGAAGAGTATCGACTCGTATAAGGCCCGGTTAAGATGTCTAAAACACTGGTGTGTGCACTTGTCACTTTTTGCAAGCATCAAAATTTCAGAAAATCGGGGATATGGGATCAGTTTCGTGACGGCGCCACCATGTCATTTGCTTTGTTCTCTCCTTGTTTTACCAAAGGGAGTCCAATGAAACTCTCTCGTTTTATTTTGTTTTGCGCTGATATCGAATGTCTATCAATGAGTTCAAAATATGAACTGGTCCATTTTGCAAGCTGTTAAGGAATATTTGTGCTTTGCAGTTCAATTTTCGTTGTCAAAACAAATCTGTCAATATTTCAACACTATCGAATAAGGGTTCGAAGGAGGATTCACTGTTCTTCTTCAAGATAATTTCCGTTTGACAACTTGAATTCGTGAGGGGGGTAATTCAATATAATTTCAATTAAACACAGTTGATTGTTCAAATATCCAATATATTCAGTTGACGGAAAGGGAATTTTCACTATATCTACTCAGGAAGAATATTTTAAGTAACAGACTCGAATAGATTTATGTATTTCTGATTCTCAATACAAGCTCACAATTCAGATTACGTATTTCCAATACAGTTTCTCTGAAATATTGCTGAAGTTTCCATAAAACTTAGCTATATCGGTCCCGAATGTTCGTTCATCTGATTTGGTTCTGCTTCAAATTCCAACAACACCGAGTTCTTAGCTGTAGCTCTTGATTGTCCATACAGGAAACTGAACTTACTGAATGACATGTTGAATAAATGAATGTTCTACACACCTTTCTCGAAACTAATACATTTTCACACACCAATAATCGCTTATAAATACAACATATTCGTAAGTCGTAGGAAAGTATTCAAATTATGTTCAAATATCAAATGACAATGCTGTGTTAAATTCTAAATAGCGCAACCTACAGTGGGAAAAACGAAACTGATTCCATATCCCCACGAAATTAAAAACAAAATCGAATCAGTGAATACACCAGAGCTTCACACATCTTAGGCCCGGTACTTTCACCTTCGAATAAATTTTATTCAGTGTGCATAAGTATCTGTCAAATAATTTCCTATATGAGAGATATCTTATTTCGGTGCTTTCAGAAGAAATTATTTGACGAATAACAATTCTATGAAAGCACGGTATACTACTTTTCACTGATTAATATAAAAGAAGACACCGCATTGTAGAAATTGTCTTAATTCCAACTAGAAAGCAAATATTTCGTGAAAATCACACAAAGAATAACCATACATCCAGAATCCAAAAAATTCTACCAATAATGACGTACCTACATTCGATCTATGACAAATTGACACTTATTATTAGGTTTCAATGACAGATTTATTCGATAAATAACACTATCCGAAAGTAAAAAGACAGCGAATAAATATTCGATAGATAAGTCTTATTCATAGAATAAGTTAAAATGCTGTCTTTTCAGTTTCAGATAGTGTTATTCATCGAATAAATCTGTCATTGAAACTTAATAATAAAAGTTTATTTGTCATAGATCGAATGTCGGTACGTCATTATTGGTTGAATTTTTTAGATTCGTTATATAATGGTTACTATTTGTGTGATTTTCACGAAATATTTGCTTTCTAGTTGGAATTATGACAATTTCTACAATGCGGTGTCTTATTTTACATTAATCAGTGAAAAGTAGTATACCGTGTTTTCATAGAACTGTTATTCGTCAAATAATTTCATCTGAAAGCACCCCTCAGATAGGAAATTATTTGACGGATACTTATTGACAGTGAATAAAATTTATTCGAAGGTGAAAGTACCGGGCCTAAATGTAATTGGAATTAGTTATCGGGTGAAAACGGAGTCAGAAGAGCCACTATTGCCTTTTCTGACTCCGTTTTCACACGGATAATTCCAATCATAAACATATTTTTGTACAACTGCCATTAAAAGTGACACATTTATTGATAGCCAACAGTGTTAAAGAGTTTGTTTACGTGGAAGCGTGTTGAAAATATTTTTACCACTAAAGTTGAAAATATTTTCAGCACTACATTTTCTTATGCTGAAATCAGATAAAATTATGATAATCATTTCAGGAATTGAAATTTTCTATTATCGATGTTTAACAATCATTACTTATGAACAATAATATTAATCGTACAACTAGAACAATTGCTAACATTAATGCCTTGCGACGTTAGGGAGCTTCGAAACACATTATTAGAATCCTCAGTCCCATCATTACTAGTAGAAACTAGTCGCACAATATTGAATGATGATGTTCCAAAATCTGCTGACTTGTTAGAGATTGGGAGAATTTTTTCCGAAATGGCATTTCTATAAGCAATGGACTGATCAACATAGCCCTCGGATACCGTCATAGATTTCCATTTACCATGCTTTTTTATCTCCGTAATTTTTGCTCCTGATTCTGCTTGCAAAGAAGCGGAGGATCTACGAAAACAGTGGCCTGTATATTGCTTTGGTTCTGGCAGTGTGACGAATTCGGCAACAACAGACGACATTTTCCCAAATAAATTTATACCAATTGGATAGGCAGTGAATTTATTATTCATGTATTTCAGCAAAAAACGACGATGTTTGATAAGAGAAGGGCGCAGTGCAAAGTACTTACGAAAAGAGTCATCATACTCAAGAATACAGAAAGAACGACTGACTTTTGTTTTTGTGTTTGGAAGTTATATTACCAATGATTTACTTGTTACTTGGTAATCTTCTTCCGATAAATTACACAATTATTCACGCCAAAAGGCTCCAAATAATCCGAAAATATGTATTTCTCATCTGGTGCCTCATTTATAAACTTTTCAACTAGTTCATGAGTGAGAATTTTTAATTTTTTCAGACCTTAAAATATTTACTAATATCCATACCATTTCAAGAGCGCTTCACTTTATCATTGAAAATGTGTTCCACAAAGTTGATGTGCTCCATATTTCTTATTTTTCTTCTAAGTAATCCAAAAAAACTAGTTCACTGAAGTTCCCTGCCACATTTTTTCAATTCACACCACGGCTAGGAACTTGGTACCCATATGTGTTACGGCTAAAGATAGGTGTGAATATAAACTTAAGATTCGCCGGCTATTCTCAGGTTTGGCTTAAGGTAATTGCTAATGTTAGTTTATTCTATCTTCAGCAGTCTAAATTTAAGAGTAACCACATCCCATCAGCTAAAAATGTAGAAGCTATTAGAAAAGAAGAAAAGTATTGGCAAGGCTTGAGGGGCGTGAATTTTTGGCAATTAAAAATGCATAAAGAAATAATAATATAATCAAACTACTAATGCGATGTTTTTTTTTTGTATCAATTCAACATATTTTAAATAGCAAAAAAGCAATCTGCTAAGCAGTTGAGAAATTGAGAATGAACATATATTAGTTTCTACCTTTTCTCAACGCATTCTTATTAGCGAATCTAAACGCCAGATGACAAAATTCGAGACGAACATGCTATTTTGAGTTTGAGGGAAAACCGTAGAGTAAATGGTTATCTTTCATCTTGTTATTATTCATAATTTGCAAGAGAATTGAATTAGCAAAAGGAGAGAATGAAGACAAGAATGATGGCGCGAACTTCTTCATCAAAATAGGTCAAATTCTGGAGAAATATAAATAGCAGTACCCAATCTTGATTGTAGCTAACCGGACTATTTGGCAGAGAAGCTTTACGCTGACTGCACTTAAATCCTCCGGGATGATTCATCAAGGGTGGCGACAGGCCGTAATTCAGAATTCGTATGTTCAATGACTTGGGTAATTTTTTTTAACAAAATCAACTAGAAGAAGTGTTTTCAACTATTTTCATGGTCATAATTTTTGTTTTGTTCTTGTTTGCAAAAGTATTAAGATTGGAAAGAAATTGCATCATTAGAAACCATCGTTTCTATCTCATAGAGAATTTTTCTATATACCCAATTACTGAATGGTAGGGAAAATATACTTTTGCCCACAGAAAAATACTCTATATTTAATGTCTAATAATTCAATTCATATTCTGCTTGTGGAAAACTGTATATCTAATTTCTGTATGTGGATTGATTTCAAGAACTAATCTCCTAAACAAATGAGACGGACTCATTAAATGTTAAATTGAAAAGCAATTATGGTAATATGTTATGTAAAAAAACCTTAATGCAATAGCAATCGATGCTAACATTTGCATCCAGATTTATTTATCGAATCGCAGTATGGTGTGAATGGAACGAGTTGGTAGAAATTCACTTAAAATTTACAGTATTTCCTTTGTTTCTATTCATTGGTGAATGATGTCTCATTACATCGCAATCAGATTCATTTGACGATTTTGAAATGGAACACTGAATCATGTCATATTCCTAGCACGTGTAAGAAATTACTTATTATACATATTTATTATTTCTTCTTGAAATAAGTAATCTGATTCAACTTCTGTATCAACTCATGGGTACGGTATACAGTTTCACAGGATCGGACAAGTGAAATTTATTCATAACTGGCGCTGGTAAATATTCTGCTGGTTCAGATAGAGTATCTGAAGTTTCTTCTTACATCTTCATTATATTTGATTTAAATCATTATATTTATTAAAATTAATTCTATTCCCAAAAGTTTTTTGGAGGAGATAAGATAGTTATTGAAAAATTCAGTAGATAATTCCGAAGAACAGCTAAATATAACATTGGTTATGTTCGCATTAAGAAATATCTCTTTTCGAATTATCATCATGAAGGTATCAACCATAATTATGGTTGATGAAAAAATATTTAAAATCTAAGATATTCATATTGAAAGTTTTACAACTCGTATCATGTAATAAACGATTTTACAGTGGGCGAATAGGGCAAAATGAAAATGAATTTTTAATAAACCATAAAATCAGAAAACAACACTGTATACCATTCCATCTAGAAAATGTTCGAAACACGTCACAGTAACTTGATATCAGTTATATGTTCACATATATTTGCACCAAACGTTTCAAATATGTGAGAAAGAAATGAATTCATGAATTATTTTTATCCTTCTATTCATATTGGAATTTTTTCAGGGATCGTGGTAGGGTATATAAGACCACAAGCAAAACAAAACCCACGTTTTCGCAAAACACAAAACGTTCTCTTGTGTGCAAACGAATCGGTGGTTCTAGTTTTCTTCAAAACATTCTAGTTCAGCCAATGAGTATCGAAAACTTGCCTCTTGGTCTTTCACGCTTTTGGCTGTCGCTATAACTATAAAATATTATAAACTTCATTTCCACAAACGTCTTCTGTCCGTAATGGAATTAGGTTTTGCTTTCGAAAGTGTTTCATACCAGATATGCGAGTATTCAACTTGGAATAAAACAAATAATTCACGATGAGTGATGATGCGACCTATGTATAAAAATTATGTTGCTTTTCACAGGTTTCTAGGTCAAGGAGTTGCCTACTACACAAAACAAACTTCTTGGGAAAAAAAGCCCAACAGTTTCAATTTTATGACTTTATCAGGGCTTTGAAAATAAAAAACAAGATTTACAATAAGAATTAGATGTTCGAGACTATAATATTAGAATCTCAATATAAAATTCCACAAAAACACAAGTGAGCAAACAGGTTCGGATAATATCATACATTAAAAACTTCAACTCACATTTTTATTTGTTTGGTTCCGTTTTCAATAAAAAAAATTCTGGAAATAACCAACATAGGAAATTATTAAGAGAGTGTTATTGCCATGTCAAGTGGAACATTAGTATAGAGTAGAATTACATCCATTGAAATAACCTCGTAGTTGCCATTCAAAAGCTCTTCTTTTGCCAGTCCATCGGTCTCGAAATACATCATCCAGATACTCATAGACAGGTCTTACAAAATGGAGATGCGTAGGATCAAGATGTTTCTATTCGATACATTGGCTTCATCTGGATGAAGAAACAGGGTAGACATACTCGAATCTACTCGAATTCTTTTTGCAAGAATTCTGAATATTCAGCTCCATTGAGATTTCTTTGGAAGAAAACTAGTCCAATCACACAATCACGAGCAATCATACAAACAGACCTAAATCCAATATAGTATCTATTCACATGATTTATAGAACTCTGAAATGAAATAACAATTCTTATACAGAAGTAATGATTTAACCCTTATTTCGAGAGACCAACATTCAATAAGAGAGAAACAGTTTGACATCGAGTATTTTATTAGTATTATTCGGTAGAACGTTTTCAGCAAAACAGCCATCTAGTAATTGACATTAGTAAAATACAAACTGTTTCTTTCTTATTATCAAGCACTCAAGCACAGCCAAAATATCTACAAACTAAACCATTTTCAGTATTATGTTTCGACAAGTAATGCACTATAAATCTTACTACCCGTAAATTGAAATTTTTTCTGGTAGTACGCAGTACTTAGTTTGTGTAGCATGAATAGTATCGGCTTTAAATAGTAATCTATTCTTATTTCTTGTACACATTAACGCAAATTTCAAAAATATATATTCCTGTAAATGTAGGTATTCTCAAATCTTTGAAAGCAGATCTACGGGATTCTTGCGAAGGAATTCCAGCAAGTATTATCATTGCATAATTCTGTAGGAGGAATATTATTCCAACATCAGTTGAAGATCCCCAATTTCACACACCATATCTCAAGTGATAGTGAATGTTTGCAAAATGAATTGTTTTTCAAAATGGCATTACTTCAATTTTTTTCATTAACCCAAGTGAAAAAGCATATGCAACGAAGTTTACCACACTAAAATTCTATAGGCTCAGTCCATCGACACCGAGGATGCATAACAACACCCCCGAGTTTTATGTGTTCAACAAAATGAAAATCCTCGATAATCTTCGCTCGATACGATGCTGTTTTCCTCAATTGTTTCAAATTGAATTGTTTTTTCGACAAAAAATAATGAACAAATACCGAATAAAGTATTGATGTGGCCAATACTGGATGAAAAGCCATAATTAAACTTAAAATCTGAATTATACGATTTTCACTAACATGAGGTATTTAACCATGGCACGTGTTTCGCTATCACAGTAGCACCTTCAAGTGAGTGAAGGTTAACCACTCAGTTTCATTCACCTGAAGATGCTATAGCGTGTCGTGATAGTGGAAATAAAAGAGTCCTGTGAGTGGAAATGATATAATTCGGTTTTTTAGTTTCAACAAATACTGCTTGACCTACCATTTTTAAACTGCCCGGATCATTTAATTTAGCTGAATTAGATTCTATCATTTTCTAATTATTTGATATTCATCAAATATCTTCTTCACGATAAGGAATGAAAATTGGGCATTTGGTACGAATGTTTCTTGATATAGGTACTCTTGAAGTGAAAAATTTAAGATAACTATTAAAAAAAAATTATCAATGACGTCATACATTGAATTTGTAATACGCTGTATAACATCTTTTCACATAAAAAAGAGCGCAATCAAAAATATTTTGATTTACTTCATTTCCAATATATGTATAGGTTACTAATTTTATACAGGTTCCAGACAATCTTCAAGATCTTTTATATTGACATAATAGCACGCAATGAATTTGCATTCAATGATCCCGCCATAATATCTTGTGCTTATTGCTCATTTCGAATTAGCGTTCAGGATTTTGTGAGAATCTTCTAGGAATTTTTTCTCGAAAAGTCTTCGTGTGGTGTAGTGGTGTCGTCTTGTACTCAGGGAGCATGAGAAGGGGAAGTGGAACCCTCATGAATACACCTGACACTTCCCAACAAGAATTGACGAATCCGAAGGCTTATGCAAAAATAGGTGGTGCGAATTCCCATTGCAGATTTCGTTTTTTAGTTGAGACCCTGTATAATAAACTCCAATGCCTTAGGTCATTCAGTAATACCCAGGTCTGCATCCTAATGGTAAAATAATTTATTGAAGGATGAAGCATGATGAACACCGAGTAAACAGAAAAAACTCTTTATATGCAAGAAAGTAAACTATCTGAAGATCTCAGTACTCCTCTCAGGCCCCTTGGCATTCTGTGTTACATAATTTTCTTATTGCCGGTTGTAATATTCAGGTAGCTTTCAAGTACCCGCCAACTGACGAGGAGCACCATCAAATGCAAATTTTCAACCAATATTTTTCAGGGCCGGTCCTGGTAGCGGTAAAAATCAGAGAAACAGTCATTTACGCTCAGCGCCTTGATTGATTGACTGGCATTAATGAACAGCTCACATAGTATCGAGTTACTGATTTTTCAACAACGCAACATAGGAATGAGCGTTTTAAAAAAAAAAACAAGAATGAATGTATTTATTTAAATTGTTTGTATATATGTAGGTTTTTTATAATTGTCTAGGGCAAAGGAGGGTTAATTATATTCTTTCAACTGGTTTCACTCTTTAATCGGCAACACACAATTTTGACACAACCTTACGTCTTCAATATTAAATTCGTCGTAACTTCTTCTAAATAACGGTCGCGTCTCGACTAATTTTATTTTTCAACCCTTTTCAACAAATTCTCGAAGAACTGAATACTAATGTCTTTTTCATTATCTGTCTCAATTGACAACTTTCTAGCCTACCTATTCACAATAACAATAACGTAATAAGAATAATGAAAATAGCTTCCTACATTCGGCCATCCTACACTGATTCACTTTGATTTTTAACCCAAGACTTCATGTATTCCGCACATGTGGAAGTACGATTTGGTCCTTCATGATGATCTACCTTCATCACGTCATACCTACCATTAGACTTCACCTTTGGGATTTCATGAAGTTCTAGGCATTTTCTGGGAATTTTAATGCCTGCTCCAAATTTTGTTCTCTTGATAGCTATCAAACCTCCCATGTTATGAAGCTTTGGTTTCCTCCTTCTCGGATTGTGAGTTTTTCTGTTTTCCTCCGGTACATCCGAAATATACTTTTTGCATTCTGATCCGAGTATTTCTCTGGATTCATTATGTCCCTGTAATGAAACAGAAAGAAAAGGCTATGAAGCCTTTTTTAGTAATTCTTGCTGTTCTGATATTTTCTTCTGGAGCTGTAAAATCACTTCATCGTAGTGTTTCGTCATAAGTTTCTCCTCTTGTAGTTTCTGGATATATTCATTAGAACATGTTTCAGTTTATTCCTTGCTGTTATTCCATAGATTTATTGAACTTTCATGCCTCCAATCATTGTTCGCATCGTATCCTTCTAATACTTTCTCCAACGTTTCATCTTTCTGCAAATTACTTTTACCTTCATTACCAATTTTGTCATCCTTTTCCTCTTTGTTGAGCTTCAACACGAAATTTTTCTTTTCTTTCTTTTAAACAACAACTTCATCGTCTCTAAGGATAACATCTGCCTAATGCAAAATATCATTTCCAACGATCGCCTTGAGATTCAATGCTTTTTTGGGAATGACATAAATTCGTAAGGATAGTTCTTCACCGTTGATGAGAACATCCTTTTCAAATGAACCCATTGTTGAAACGCTGCTCGAACCGATACCTCTCAAAATTACAGATTCTTCATCCAAATTCACATACTTGAAATGTGCCTCATACAAGTCTTGTCGTATTGCAGTAATATCACTTCCTGTATCCAAAAGTGCCAACAACTGAATATCCGCTATACACAGTTTTACACTATTTCTTGGTACCACTTCTATTATCGACATTTTGAGGTTCCACTTCCCTCATTTCTCTTTGGACAGTTAGTTGACAAATGACCAAAGGTAGAACAGATGAAACACTTCGGTCCTATCACTTTTTCGGGAAATACCTTAGAAAAATGACCTCCACAATTGAAACAATGCCCTGAAGTTAATAATAATATAATAATTTCAACTTCACTTTGAATTCACTGCAATTCATTGCTCCTTAAAGAATAATCTTATCAGGATTGTCATCCTGAAGATCTTCAATAATGTATTGACTCACAGCTTCCGATTCGATATTTCCTTTTCTACCAATATCCCTCATAATCAGCACATTTTCTTGCACTGACTCATCTCTCTTCTTCCTCCTTGCCATCAACAACTTATGAATTTGAGCGCTACCCTCATGAACCTCAAACTCCGCAATTAATTTTTTTTTAATATATATATATAATGAAGTTCCTATTTAAAATGAATTGAGGCTCAATTGCGTTTCTCTACAAAAATAGAGGGTATCTTTATTAACAATAACAAAACTCACAATATAACAAACCTGCAAAAATAGAGGGAAACAACATTTAAAGCCTCTAATTAAACCTTCTTCAATATAATTGTTAAACTGAAACTATTTATTATGACAATTCGAAAAAACTTCAAAATAGTGTCAGTTCGGCCATTCCAGGTAACGCGAATATAATATTTAAGAAAAGCTCTGCGATTTTAATACTTTTCTTTACATCTCCCCCAACAATTATATTGAAGAAGGTTGAATTAGAGGCTTTAAATGTTGTTTCCCTCTATTTTTGTAGGTTTGTTATATTGTGAGTTTTGTTATTGTTAATAAAGATACCCTCTATTTTTGCAGAGAAACGCAATTGAGTCTCAATTCATTTTAAATAGGAACTTCATTATAAAACAACATATAAAGCCTCTAATTCAACCTTCTTCAATATAATTGTTAAACTGAAACTATTTATTATGACAATTCGAAAAAACTTCAAAATAGTGTCAGTTCGGCCATTCCAGGTAACGCGAATATAATATTTAAGAAAAGCTCTGCGATTTTAATGCTTTTCTTTACATATATATATATATATATTATTAAAAAAATTATAAAAAATATATTTAATATATATATATATAAGGAAAAGGAGAGTGATATTGCCGCGTTTTCCCTGTCTTTTATTTGAATTTGTCAACTAAATCTCGTGTATATGTTTCAGTGTCCTGAAGAAGGTTCAAATCTAGAACCGAAATATAGACAATTGATCATCAAACAGTTGTTTTGATTCACACCAAGGTTCCCAATAGCTGAGCACCCATAATTTTTTCCTATATATATATATATATTTACATATTGTATATATATATATATATATAAGATTTTTTACATATATATATGTGTTGGTACAATGTGTACCAAAATTCAACGATAAGCCGACGCCGTAGGGTGGTCATGGTCATAACTACTTCAGGAAAAATAAGAAAAAAAATCCAGCTGAATTTTGTATTCAATTACAAAATAACTTATAAAATTCTTCGAAAATTAACACCCTTTATAATATTTTAAGTAACTACAGCCACAATTTTCCAAAAATTTTTGTTATTTTTTTGTATCGGCAACTTAAGTAGTACAGCGGCCCAATTGTATAGTTCAAACATACAATACAAGCCAACTGCAATGTTACATTCATCTATGAAGACCCCGTATTATAAATGTGAATGTCGTGATGAAGTAAGCAGGACTACTCCGTTTGCAACATTATGACTCAGTTTTAATAGCATGACAAAGAGGGTGCAAAATACCGATTTTGATTTTCTGGGAATTTAATACACTATAAACATTTCAATTTTCAATTGAGATTCATTTCAAGCAAAGCTTGTTTCTGTCTAATTATAGACTTAATATTAATGAATTCCTTAGAATACTGGATAGTTCGAAATACTTAAATTCATAAATTGTTAATATGGGAAGGAGATTTTTAACCCAATTTCCAACTTATAAGTTTGTAGTAGATCTATTACGTATTAGTTGATAAGTATGCTATGACTATAATCTATTTCCCATACGGAATCGACAAACCAACAATAGTTAGCCTCACATTGCACTTATCTAAATCTAAACGACTTATCATTCCTTCATATCAGTTTGCAGCTTCCGTAAATCATTCCAAAGCGGTTCAATCTGAACGGTCGAGAGTGACTTGCAGACTGTAATTATCGGTTTCCACCTCGTTGTAAATGAATTCAAATTGAAAATGTACATAGTTCATTAGGTGTCCCGCTGCAGTGGGAATTTCGAATGGTAATTCTGTTGTTCACGCTTTATTTGTCCTTATTAGGTAATAATGAGCAAAAGGACGGCAAAATAAAATAGGTTTGAGTCCTGAACGCTCACACGTGCTAACTGGCAATTTGCACAATAGGTTGGATGTAAATGAGCTCGAACTCAGTGATTTTCATCAGAAGGAACTTCCTTTCTATAGTTAAACCATTCCGACTAAAATGTAAGGTACAAGAAATTACACAATTGTACGGCTACTTTCATTTGAAATTATAATTATGTATAGTAACGTTTTGGAGGGAAGATTCCTTCATCAAACGAAGGTCAGTTTCTGAAAATCCTTGACCTTAGTCTGATGAAGAAGTATGACGTATACTCCGATTAATATACATATTTATGATTTCAAAGTTCCTTTTTTCAGTTCATTGTCAATTTCTGAAAATCCTTCACCTTCGTCTGATGAAGGGAAGGAGTTTTATATAGACTCCGAAACGTTGCTATACATAATTTTTATTTCAAATGAAAGTAGTATCGTCGGGAGTTGGACAAATCAATAAAGCTTTTTATAACTTCGTCGGCGTTTCGGAACCGATGGTTTCTCCCTCAAGACTTGTTATAATACGGCAGAAGATCATGTTTTATTCCTGACCACGAAAAATCTGATAATTCAGTCCTAATCCATGTTACTTTTAACTTTAAAAATCTTTTGACGTATTACAACTCAGTCTTGAGAAAGGCACAATCGGTTCCGAAACGTCGACGATGTTACAAAAAGCTTTATTGATTAGTACAACTCCCTACGGTACCAGTTTTATCCTATAGCAACGAGAACAATACAACCGAGTATAATTTCAAACTTCCTTTCTTCAGTTCATTGTCAGGTAACAGTTTTTTCTCCTTGATTTTCTTCTGATACATTAGTGCAAGAATTTACGCAGGAGCAAATCGGTTATTTCAATTTTCTAATTGAGATTGAAAACCCTAGAAAGTTTCAGAGATCCATCCATTTTGTTGATATTAATCTTGCGTATATTAGAGATATGAAAAATTAGGTCTGATAATTTGACAGCTCTATGTTCATTGTTTTTACTGAGGATGATATGAATGAAAATTCAAAACTCCCTCAAATAAGGGCGGTTTCTGATACCGTTTCCAAGTAGATATTCAAAACTAAAAAATATCTATAGAAATTGGCGCTAATCAGAATTAAAATGCCATTAGTCAAAATCAAATCGGCAACATCAATTTCAAAATGGCATTAATCAGAAGCAAATTGGCATTAATCGAGTCCAATCTTACATTAGTCAATTACAAATTGACAATAAACAAAATAAAATTGGTAATTCTGAATTTGAATTCCCCATTGGAATAATAATGATATATAGATTTTCATGTTCAAATTGGCGTTAATCAAAATCAAAATGACATTAGTCAAAATCAAATTGGCAACAAACATTTCAAACTGGCATTAATCAGAAGCAAATTGCCATGAATCGAATTCAAATTGGCATTAATCAATTTCAAATTGACATTAAACATAATAAAATTGCAATTATTGTGAAAATTTTTTGACAGTTCTAACAACCATTCAAATTTTGCATTTTGTATCATGTGAAACAATTTCACCCAATCATGTCAACATTACATTGAAAATTGCATTCAGTGCAATTATCAATTACTATGACAACGCTTGACAACTTCATTCCAAATAAATTTCAAAATGTCACGTTTTGGCAATGCGAATGTTCAAAGTATAAAAGAGCTAATCAAAGAAAACTCCCAGAAATACAACCTACAGTCATAAATATATTTGGGGAATATTTATGGAATTTTGCCGCGAACGAAAATATGAATTGAATAAACATAGGAGCTTAGAAGAATTGTCGTTGATACTTAAAGATTGGGCGGTCAATATGAGAAAGAAAGACAGGACCGAATTTAAAGAAGCAACGGTTAAGACAAGGTGGAACGTTTCGTGCAAACTTTTGCAAGCAAAGTACTATAATGACTATAATATCATGATTGACCCATTTAAAAATATAGTATTCAAACCAGCCCGAGATGCTCGCGATGCAATCAGGAAGAAACTACAAGCTGATCCAAGTAAACGTAAGTCCAGTTCAGTTTCGTTAAATTTGTCTGAAATTAACAAAATAACATTACTTACTATGGGATGAAAATACTCCTGAGGGTCTTATGCGTTAATTTTACCATATTGCTGCTGTAGAATTGGCCTGGCGAGGAGGAGAGGCAGTTGCTTGTCTGGTTGATTTTTTTCAAATCGACAAAAATAACGATGACTCTCCAACAAATCAAATTGAATACAATCCGGTGTTCAGTAAAACGTGCCAAGGTGGTTCCAAAAGCTGTACAAGTAGTAAATGGTTGGTTTCCAATAGTGAAAAACAAAGCTGCCCTGTACGTCTTTTTCATAAACTAATATCAAAACGAGGCGACAATATTACCTCACCACGACTTTTCTTAAAACCAAATCGACTCTGGAAAAATGAAACTGACAAATGGTACTATAATCTACCTGCTGGAAGAAATACTATAAATGGATGGACTAAATCTGCTGCTGAAGCAATTGGCTTGAATGTAAAGGACAAAAAAATAACAAATCACTCGAATAGATCGACTGCTGTTAGCGAATTGGCAAAAATTGGTGTAGAAGAACAACAATTGTTGAAAATTACTGGTCATAGCAATCAAAATTCTATAAAACCATACTTAAATCTCGATAAAGAACACCACAACAAGATCATAAATAGTATGGGGGGTAATAGATCTTCTATAGTAGAGAACAGCAACGAATCTAATATTAAGTTGAATTTTAATAATTGCACTTTCAATAAATAAACAAATGTTTTGTTGTGTTGAGTTATGAATTTTTTTGTCAAAAAATTTTCAGCCGAATATCCCTCGGATATTGACAAATGCCTCATAATTTTCTGACAAATTTCTCAAGCCTCAGCCTTCGGCTTCGGGCTGTTACCAAGGAACGAGCTTTCGATTGTCACAAAATTATCTCGTCTATTATCGATGTCCTAGGTATATTACTACTGAAAATAGAACATCAACGTTCGAATGAAACTGAATCAGTTGATCACACAGATCAACAGCTCTTTCTCTCTGTCTTTTTCATTCAAAAAATATGGGTTTGCAACATCCCGAAAAGTATTACTAAGAAAGTACTCGGAGTCTCTTAAATCATTCCATACTGTGCGAAATGAAATAAATAATATGTATCCAAAGAACAGCGAACAGTAATAAACGTTGATTCTAAAACACAATGGGAGTCTGAAATCGTCTTTTTTTATGATAACTCATTGAAGTCTCTGTTCTGTAAATGAAACGAAATGGTAGAATCCAGAATTTCCAGAAATTAGAGAATATCATTCATAATAATATTGGCGAGCTAACGGTTGTTAATTGTGCACAACTCATATCCAAAGATTCATTTTTTCTGCATTGGATATGATATAAATTTTGGAGAAAATTTTTATTCTCGATTATTAGTTTTCATTAATTTGGCTATATTTTCCTACTAGCGTTTTTTATTATTAGTATTACTTTCCACACGCAATGACGTTTGGAATGTAGTACTTGTCCAAAATCATGCGGAAAAAAGTCCTGCTATTCACTTTCCGCACGCATAATGGGGAATTCAAATTCAGAATTGCCAATCTTATTTTATTTATTGTCAATTTGTAATTGAGCAATGCCAAATTGAACTTGGTTAATGCCAATTTGCTTCTGATTAATGGCATATTGAAATTGATATTGCAAATTTGATTTTGACTAATGTCATTTTGATTTTGATAAGCGCCAATTTGAACTTGAAAAGGAATACACAGTAAATAACGTCATAATTAATCAAAACTATTCGATAATAACGAATTTTCTCAAAAAATTTATATCTTGCATATCCAATGCAGAAAAAATGAATCTTTGGATATAGCGATGAATTTTGCACAATTAACAACTGTTGCCTTGCCAATATTATTGTACGATATTCTATTATGTCTTAGTTCTGCATTTTACCATCTCGTTTTATTTACAAAACAGAGACGGAAGATTGTGTTTGATTTTAAAGAGTTATCATAAAAAGAGACGATTTCAGATTTCAGACTTTCATTGTGTTTCAGAAACAACGTTTATTACTGTTCACTCTTCTTTGGATACCTATTATTTATTTCATTTCGCATAGTATGCAAAGATTTGAGAGACTCCGAATACAAACTTAGTAATACTACGAGATGTGGCAACCAGAAAAAACGAAAAAACAGAGAAAAAGAGCTGGAAGGTGTATTGATCTGTGTGATTAAATGATTCAGTTACGTTGATGTTCGATTTTTACAGTTACAATTTTATTGTGTTTAATGTCAATTTTAAATTGATGAATGCCAATTTGCTTATGATTAATGCCAGTTTGAAATTGATGTTGTCAATTTGATTTTGACTAATGTAATTTTGATTTTGACTAATGTCATTTTCATATTGATTAGCGCCAATTTGAACTTGAAAATGTATAGTCATTCGGCGTAACTGATCGCAATGGATACGTGAGCAAATCGCTCTGGGTGAAGGCGCAGAATTGCCGGATTAGTTTTTTCATAGATCTGCGCCGAACGACGTTTCGTTAACTTTTTATTCGCTATCAATCAAATTGACTAGTTCTATTATTAATTTTCAGCACCTCTGCAAATTTCGTCAGATTAAAGTTAAGATCTTATAAACAATATTTTATTCGATCATGCGCATATTCATCTAAATATAGTTTTGTAGTTATTTTAGGTGCTTAACTCTTTAACAACATCAATTCATATTTTGGATATCTGGGGAAAGTGCACGCGGATAAGTGTGCGCATGCGTACACTTTCCTCTATAAGCATTATTTCAGTGAAGATTAAATGACGACACTTTTGATATGCGAGTTGTTCTATTCACATCTTATGCATGCATGCTGCAACTACTTGAATAGTGGAAAAGTTAACTGCTTAACATCCATCGATTGGCAGCGTGTCTAATAATACTTGCATCGAAAGCAGGCTTGATACAAATGAAATAATTGATAATGATATTCAGATGCATAACACCTGCAGATTTAAAAATCCGCAACTGTTACGATCCAACTAGCTATCCACCATTACTGAGGGTGCCCAAAGAAGGACGTATATCTCCTTTCCGTGCGAAACGATACAATCCCAAAGTTTCCGCGCTTCTTCTCATGACATGTGATGGCTGCGTGTGTACTCTGTAGTGCACAACTGAAGTTTGAAGCATTTTAGGATGAACACTACCAGAGACAAACCGTCACTCTGACGCTACAATCTTTGCTCTTGGGTCTGGAGAAGGGGAATTCAATTTTGGCTTGTTGGCTGCTGGATGACACTGGTGTATGTTTTTACTGGGTAGAACTTGCCAGCATTTAATATAGTAATGATATTCCGTAACTGTTCTCATCAGGGATGGCGTTGTGTTGCTCTGACGAGATCAAACAAGATCGAAACCATGGTCAGCATCTAACTCTTCCTTAATGAGACGATCCTTCTTTGGGCACACTCAGTAATGGTGAATAGCTTGTTGGATTAAGATCTTAACAGCTGCGGATTTTTGAATCTGCAGGTGTTATGCATCTGAATATCATTATGTGCTTCTAGTTCTAAGTCCCTTGAATTTCGCCTTAATAATTCATTTATTGAGGATAATTTTCACGGAATAATTGATGATATTCACATTGGTCCTAGATCTCTTTCAATAGAAGAGACTGCGATATAGGATCCACTGACAACAAAGCCGTCTTATGAATCCTGAACTGAGAAAATATTTAGACCTGCTCAAACCAATATAGGACAAGAGAAGGAAAAAAGACAAGGACTTAAGGTTTTCATGAAATCACAAATCATCACAGATAGACCCTATAAACAAACGTGACAGAGGATGACTGCAAAGAAACACCTTCAATTCGGCCGACGTTGCGACATATTTAATGTCTTCATCAGGCCAAATTTGTATTGGTTTCTTTTGAATTAACAGTAAAATCAACATCCGACAACAATACACAAAATGGAAATCTTCGCAAGGAAAGAAAAACAACATGCGATGGATTGACCATTGAAAGGAAAACAAACTCCTCTGTCACGTTCTAAATTAAAAGGTCATCAACCAGGTTACCGCCTATAAACAAAGGCTAGAAGAATATCCTCTGAAAGAGGAAAAGAAAACCAGCAATACTGGTTCTGCTAAAAAAAAAGATACAAGGTTCTTACGAGAAGGAAAATAGAGAATAAGAAACATCCATAGCAAACAGAAGCCCCTTCTTCTCGAAAGCGAAAGAAACAATTACTTAATATTGTCCTGTTTGTTTTTTGTTCAGAAAACTATGAAGAACCAAAAACGGAGGAATGGGGGAATGTAGTGTTACCAGGACTGGTGGCACGAATAATGCACTGCTTATGAGCAGGAGCTTTTGTATTAGCAATAAGCAGCATTTTCTCTATATTGCTATAATTTCATGACAATATTTTATTATAATAGAGAATAAAAAACAATATCATAATCTCCATCTTAATACTTCAAATAGTTCTCCAGAAACGTCTGGCACTTTAACTTGGGACACCCTATGTTCTAGGGATATTTATGTTCATCATCATTCAAGGAATTTTCTAGAAATTATTTGAAATATCAATGTCAAATATGAGTACAGTCTTACAGTTCTTGAAATAATTAATTTCAATTATCAAATATTTATTGGTTTCAGGTAATTTCGGTGTTTTTCAATCTCGATTACAAAGTAGGGACACCCTAATAAAAATTCTATCGATCCACATTATGATAGGAGAAAAGAGGCTAACTGAGATTGAACTTCCAAATCATCGAATTTGAGCCTGTTATCGGCTGACAAACCGACTTGAAATTATGCTTGTATAAGATTTTCTTTCACGATTGATTCTAATCCGCCTCCTGCCCGTGGCTAAAGCAGTCGGTTGTTATCTGCTCTTGTCGTCAAAATTATTACAAGGTTGAACTACTGATCTGACACCTGATTAGAGGGCAATTTAGGTAGTTTCAAACACTTCTGGTTCCTAGTAGATCGAAACCAATCCAATTATCTTTTTATGAAAAGAAATATCCTCTGAGATATAAAAAGCATAAGTTGTTTCAGCTTTCATTCTTCAATTACCCTTTTTTAAGATTCCATACCTTCTGGTTGATTTCAGAACTTCCTGATTTGACCGATTCATCATTTCATTTCTTCTGCTGCTGAAAATAATATCTATACACACAAAAAACAATGTTGTTGATAAAATAATATGTTTTTGACGATCACCCTTTCAAGAATCATAAAAAAGTTATTCCTGTACATATTTCAAATAACATAATCGTTTTCTGGTATATTTAATTAATTTGAAGTCTAAGAAGGCAATTTCATCGGATAGATGGAAAAAGAGGACTTACGCTTAGAAAGCAAATCCATGTTCGAACGATTTAGATTTAGTTTGGTATTTAGAATTACTCAAACATTACACAATCAGTGAGGACATCTTTCAGAATATCTTTTTTATTTTTGTTTGAATGAGTCTGTTTGAATTCATTTTTATACTGTGTGGGAGTGGTGCATTTCTGATTGCTTTTTGACTTTTCTGTGAGCTAGGAAAATTTTATTGCAAGTGAAAAAATCGAAATAGGGTCGACGACAATCGATTACTTAACCTTGAATTGATGTGGTCGATACTTGATGAAAATCCATAATTGAACCTGAAACAGATTACACCATTTTCACAATATGAGTATTCAAATCACGACACGTGTTTCGCTATCACAATACCATCTTCAAATGCGTGAAGATTAACAGTTTGTGGTAATCGTATAACCTGTTTCAAGTTTTATTACAAAACCCAAAGAATTTGAATAATTCCCAGGATCCGGATGACATAGCGTTTCTACGAAGGCGTTGAAGAGCCAAATAATATTTGGAAAATATTTATCCGATGTCTGAATTCAACAAAATACGCAGATCCATTTTTTTCAACGAATATTCAGATTCATATAATAGGTAACTGGATGTTCCACATTTATTATGCATTATTGGAGATTATGAACATAGGGTGTTTCTTGATATTATTTCAGTTCTCTTCCATGGGTGTCATAACAATGATCATAACCTCACACAGGGTGTTCTACAATTACTTGGGTCATTTTTTTTATATTCCGGATTTTTCATTGAAAAACTTGTCGATGGGCAAGGAATATTATGTACACTCGGTATTCTTTGATGATCCAGCACATCACCAGGGAATGCCAGAAGTTCGCAGGCATAGAGTAGAAGAGATGAAGCTGTTGCCATGATTTAACATCATGAATGGACAATAAAATATCTTCTTTCAAGCTCAAAGAAGGTTTCCTATTAAAATTACGAGTCCGAGTATGTATTGGAAAATGATCATCACAAGCTCCACTGGGATCCCACGGTTCTCACAGACCGGAAAATGACCTCACCTCATATTACTGAAAAATGATGAGAATAGAGTACTATTCATCGACGTATCGATTCCAAATAACAATAACCTACTAGATAAACACAACGAAAAGATTTCGAAATACAGAGATCTGAAACAAAAATCGAAAGAGAATGATAGATTAGAAGATATCAAAACCATTCCTATTGTCATTTCATCAACATACTTGATACCAAAGAAACTAACAGATAATTTGAGGAAACTTCAGTTGGACGGAAATATCTACAAAGGCATGAAAACAGCGTTACTGCTGGGGAAGGCGAGAACGGTACGCAAGTAGATGGGAAAGGCAGAAGAATGCAATTCACTTCAACAAAAAGTGCGGGTACTTCAGGAATCCAACCGACAACAAGCCGATAGACATCGGGGAGCCGAAGAGCATCCCGGACACGACCACAGCAATGAGCCGAAAACCTGGAAAGGGCTCCAACAGAACATAATCCTTTTGATATCTCAGATTCCTGGAATAGGTGAGTGTTCCTCCAGATGGGAGTGTGAAGACCTCGTGGTTAAAGTCACAGTACTTTATTTCAAATCAATTTCAAAAAATTGAAATAAAAGTCTGTTCCACTCACAAAAATTTAATTCCTGTTCAGGAAACTATGCATTTTAGCAAGTTACCTTGGGCATCATAACGCGTGCTTAAAAACAAAGTCATCGAATAAATTGAAAGATTTTCAAATTTAAGCCAAAACCTACCGAATGTATATAAACGTCGACAATGGTAATGAAACCTCAATGGAACGAAACACAAACATCAAGAAAATCACACCACCAATGACAGCTATGTCATTGCAATTCTACATGTTCAATAAAAGAAAAACACGCATTAAATTCTTGGAAGAAACTTTGGATGTCCTTCACCTCTTACTGGAGTATTCTAAAATACAACTGGTTGAACAATTCACAAACAATACAACATAATGAAATTAATATAGTATTAATCTCTCTGTATGGAGTTGAAGAACGGGAAATTAGTCTGCTCTTTAAAGTAGGTATACGTTTGGGATCTTAACGTTCTATTCATCTCCAAGATTTCTAGAAGATAGATAATATAATTGAAGGCCCTTATCACAGACGTGTAGCACTCTTATATCGTTTCCAGGTCGAAACTGTGTCTAAACTCCAGGATGTGGTGGACAAACTGCGACTGCGATATGTTTTAAATACTCATAGACCCTCGTTTCTATTCTCCTTACACTCTGACCTATTTAAACTGACTGTGAGCAAGAAGGTTGGTAAAGTCCAGACCTTTGTGTGATTGGTATTTTGTCCTTTGTGTTTATTTATTTATTTATTTATTTCACAAAAGAACGCTGACAGGCGTAAACACCCAATAGAAGCGCCCACTAATTACATATTTATAGACAACATTATAATATAAACAACAAATGAAAAAGATTTTCCAAAATAATAGGAATTTACAATTATTGTACCTGCATAAACATCCCCCTAACAATTTTCCTAAATGTACTCAGATTTTTTCCTAAAAATAAATCAATATTATTCACATGATTATTACATAAAGCTAACATTCTTGACAATGGCGAATACCTTGCACTGTTGGTTCTATAGGTTGTCAGGTAAAATACAGGGAGTCTCCTCAGATGTCTTGGCGGAACATAAAAATCGATTGACTCTAAAATTTTGGGACAATCCAATTGATCTGAGAGTATCTTATATATGAAAACCATGTCGTTTATCTTTCTTCTGTCCTTCAAGCTGATCATCTTGAAATGTCTCAAGCGAACAACATAATTTTCAGGATCCCGAGGTCTCAGGCAGAAACCTGTCCCATAACTCAGAAACCTAAGAAATTTAGCCTGCACACTTTCCAATCTTTCGATATGGACATTATATTGAGGACACCAAACCGAAGACGCGAAATTGAGCTTACTGTGAACGAAGGCATAATACAACGCCAGAATTGCTTCACCACTATTGAATTGACGACATTGTCTCATAATCCACCCAAGAACTTTGTTACCTGTACATACTAGATTATTTATATGCTCATCAAAGAGGAGCTTCGAGTCTAGCATAACACCCAAATCCCTCACCACACTCGTGCGCCGCAGAACAGTTCCAGCAAAAGAATATTGATGGTAAAAGACAGATTTATTTCGTGTGAAAGAAACCACACAGCACTTAGCTAGGTTCAAATGTAAGCTGAAATCTTCACAAAAGCGGAAAAGGCTATCTAGATCACTCTGCAAACCCAAACAGTCTTGAATGCTTTGAATTCGTGCAAAAAGTTTCAAATCATCTGCGAACAACAGGAATTTACATACTTTGAAACATGTTTTTATTCTGTTTATGTAAATTATAAACAGAAGAGGACCCAAATGGGAACCCTGTGGTACCCCTGATGCCGAAAAAAATGATCGCGATCTGAAACTTCCCATCTTGACATACTGAGATCTGTTCGTAAGATAAGACTCGAACCACTTCAACAACTTGCCCATGACACCGACATTTTTTAGTTCATTCAGAAGGGTTCTGATATTTATTCGATCAAAAGCCTTACTAAAATCAGTATATACAGCATCAACCTGGATTCCCTGGTCTAGATTGTCTTGTATATATTCAATGAAGCAGATGAGATTGGTTTCAACTGATCTTGCTTTGACAAAACCGTGCTGCTCAGGTATTATTCGAGATTGCATATAACTAAGTAAATGTTTATAAATTATTAATTCAAACACCTTCTCGAATACACATAGCTTACTGATGGGACGATAATTTTCAACAGAATTTTTACTACCGCTTTTGAATACGGGGGTTATGCTAGCAACCTTCCAGGAATTGGGGAATAAGCCACTACGAAGAGATTTATTGAATATTAATGTAAGAGGGCTACTTAGGGCAGAACTACACTTTTTCAGAAAGATGGGGGGTATTGAATCAGGGCCAGCTCCCTTCTTTTCGTCCAATCCAAGCATTATCTCTTCAACTTGATGAGTAGTGACATCGAAAGAGCTCAAGAAGTAATGGTCAGGAGAGCTTGTGCTTACAGGGGCATTCCTAGATGGATCCGGCCTAGTAAAGACGCCCTCAAAATAGTCCGCAAATAAATTACAAATTTCACTACCTGACTCACCTGTGCGTTGTTCATAGGTCATCTTATTTGGAAATCCTGAGTCCTTAGAACCAACAGAGACAAAGTCAAAAAGTTTTTTTGGACATCTTTTGACATCAGACTGAACTAAAATTAGGTATTTTTCATAATCCTTTCTGATTAGAGATTTAGTTTTAGACCTTAAAGCTTGAAACATTTTATAATCACCATAGTTCCCATAAATTTTCCATTTCTTGTGTGTTTTATTTTTACGTTTTATTAATGCAATGGTTTCTCTGGAAAAATAGGATGGATAGCCGTTAATTTTCTTAACTAAAGGTACATGTTCCTCAATCAACTTATTTAGAATTTCATAAAAAACAAACAAATCATCATTAACATTTTCATTCCCTAGTAATTCATTCCATGGTACTTCATGAAGATGTTCATTTATTTGAGCAAAATTGTGTTGTATGATTTTTTATCCTTTTTTTGTTGTGTAGCAGGTGGAAAATCTGCGTCAGACGAACCACCCTTTCCTGTGGGGGAAAAAGTTTGGGGATTCTCACTCTCCTGAGCTCGAGACCCACTAAAAACCCTTAACTGCTTCTTGAATATTGGTTCCGAGCAATTGCATATAAACTCTTACTCGGTTTTTTCTCGCACACTATCGTGCTGGGATTTATGTGTTTATCCTCTATTGGATAACACTTTATTAGATTTTTCAATAAGTTTCTGTTCTTATTTTAATCTCCACTAGACCACTAGTCTCCTGAGCTCCTGATTCGGATGGTTTTTCGCTGTTTCGGATAATTTCTCTGCTTTTCTGTTCATGAATTCCGTTATGGTTTCTCATTTTAGGTCCTCTTAAGAATTCAGGATGTATTTTTTTTTTCCTTATGCGAATGGAGCAATGCTCGAAAATGTTGCCTTAAATTTAAACCAGAACTGGTAAATTTGACAACGTCGGTGAATTATATTATTCCTTATTAAACTTTCAATAATTACAGTCCACTAATTAATTTTGTCGCGTTAACATTGGTCCATTTGGCGCCAGATTAGGTTTTTTTTCTTTAATTTCAATTGATTTGGAAAATTTATTCATTGTCGTTTGAATATTTTTCATTTTTCTATTAATTTGAATATTTCCATAATTACATATCTCATATGAGGATATATTATTGAATTCAATAACTCCGTATGTGCGCATATTTTTTGCGCGAAAAAAAGTGAAAGATTATTATTTCATTGTTTGAATTGCGAATTGGGATACTTTCTCGGCATTCATCTCAGCAGTGTTGTCGGATTTCATACTAGTTTGTATTGAAATCCCTAAAGTTTCTCCTACAGTCATTTGCTCATTATGCCATCTGATATGGCGACTTCGTTGGCTATTCATACCGCAAATCGTATAACTGCTTCGAATCGAATATCGGAAATTCTTGATGTGGCGAAAGGTGCTCAGCGCTATCCGTCCTTAATTTCTGAACTAATAATGAGAATAGATAGGTAAGAGCCGATTTATAAGCAGTTTGAGAGTTGGAGGCACAGGAAGCTATTCGTTCTGTGGTCGACAGGAATTATTTTACTATAAAAGCCATTCATTACAATTTAGTAGAAAAGGTTAATCTTAACAATAAGGATACTATTCCAGCAACGGTATCTCATGTTAGGCTACCAAAAATATCTTTACCCACATTTGGAGGTACTCTTAAGGAGTGGCCAAATTATAGGGAGTTATTTGTATCCTTAGTGGACAAAAATTCATCGTTGAGTAACATTGAGAAATTTCAGTACCTGTTGAGTAGCACATCCAACGATGCTTTAGAAATAGTTAAGGGTATTACATTGTCGGGAGAAAATTACCCTATTGCTTTCAATAGTTTGCTTAAGCGCTATAACAATAAGCGGCTTTTAGCGGTTTCGTACTGGAATGAAATTTTTCGTTTTCCGAAACTGGAAAAAGAAAACTTCATTGTTTTGAGAAAGTTGTTGAGCTTGTTCTCGGAAAATTTAGCAACTCTGGACAATTTGGATTTTCCAATAGATGAGTGGGATTTTCCACTCTTCAATATTCTTTTAGAGAAAATGGATCCTAAAACTAGAACTAAATTTGAATTGGATCATAGTAAGATAGAGTTGCCCAAGTATACTGAATTGGTGGATTTCTTGACCAATCATTGCAAGGCCCTGGAGGCAGTCGAATTTTCGAACGATAAGTCTCTTATCCAGAAAGGTCCCTCGGTCAGTTCACATAAAGGTGGAAGAAATAGTTCGACGGTTTCATTTGTTGCAAACACGAATTCAATGGATAAAAACCAGTGTGTATTTTGTAAGTAATCGAACCACATAAACTTAAAATGTTCAATTTTTCAAAATCGTTCTTCTTATGATAGATTTTTGCTGGCTAAAAATCATCAATTATGTTTAAGATGTTTACAATCTTCTCATCGCTGTAGTAGTTGCTCAAATAACACATCGTGTAGACACTGTGGAAGTAATAGACATCACTCACTTCTACATTTCGATCGAGCGGTAAACGAATCAGGGCATGATCAATCTTTGGAAAATAAATCAAGTAAATCAACTTCTAGTAGTGTTCATAGTGGTGAATCTGGTGATTCGAGTTCAAAGAATGAGCAGTTAATTTCGAGTCAACCGGTTTCCCTGCAAACTTCGAATAATTTCGACAAAATATCTCCATTAAAGTCTTTAAAATCCTTCGTTTTGCTTTCGACAGCGGAAATTCTAGTAACAGACTCATATGGGAATAAACAGAAAATTCGTGCACTTCTTGATAATGCCAGTCAGGCCAGTTTCATAACAACGAAATGTTTAAATAAATTAGGTTTAAGATACAGCCCCTTAACAACTTCAATTCATGGCATAGGAAGCCCCCCGCCCGTTCTTCCTAAGGGCTGTGTTACTTGTACCATAGGTTCATGTTACGATGCTAATTGTGAAATTCAGGTCGATTCCTTTGTCTTACCTAGAATATGTTCGGATATGCCTAATTTCAAGTTTCGTTCAGTCAATTGGCCCCATATTTGTTTGAAGTTGGCTGATCCTAAGTTTCATTATTCCCGTTCAATAGATATGCTCTTATCTGCGGATATTTTTGCGCGAATATTGGTTCCGGGTAAGGTCGAAAATAATATCGAAGAGCCTATAGCTATTAATACATTATTCGGTTGGATTTTAACGGGAAGAATTCGTTCGGAAAATTCGTCGGTTCTCGATAGTGTTCATTTGTCGTCATTTTTGGTATCGGATTCGGCTGATAACGAATCTTTAGAGAATACTTTAAAGAGATGCATCTCAGAAATGCTCATCGGGATTCTCATTGAATGACTTATTGTACGCAGGACCCAAGTTGCAGAATGATTTAGTTAATCTGCTAGTTCGTTTTCGAACGAATCCTATTGCGTTCGTTGCTGACATTAAACAAATGTTCAGACAAATATTGGTTTCACCTAAGTAAAGAAATTATCAGCGCATTTTTTGGCGTGATTCGAAAGATGAGTCGGTCAAGAAATATACTTTGAATACGGTTACTATCTTAAGGATTCTGCGATATGTTCACATCTCGAAAGATTCCAATTTATTGATGGTATTTGCTTTGAGCGTCCATATTTCGGCTTCATACAAGATTGTTGGCCACATGTAGCATTGTGATAGTCTCAAACGCAGATCGAGGCCGATTCTTGAGTCAGAGGGAACCTTTCTAAGTCGCACGAAACAGTTTCTGGCTTGCTCTAGTCTTGATCTTATCTTCATGTCTGGATCCAGCTTGCAATCTATCCAGCACCCTAGGTACCGAAACCTATCTACCTGCTCCAGAACTTGTCCGTCTATCTGAACCGGTCGTGGGATATTTTGGGATCTTTTAATGACCATAACCTTGGTCTTTTTTATATTTATTTTCATTCCGAACTCCTCACAAGCCCGACTCGCAGCGTCAAGTAGTTGTTTTAGACCAACATCTGAGTCGGCAATCGTCAGCGTATCTGATGGTATTGATCTTAACGCAATTAACCTTGGTTCCATCAGAGACGTCTGCCAAAGCTTTGCTGAATATAAGATCCGAATACATGTTGAACAACAATGGAGATAAAATACAGCCCTGTCTAACTCCCCTGCGAATACTTATTGGACTTGATGTCGAGCCCTGTACTCTAATTTTAGCACTTTGACTCCGATATATATTCAGTATCAAAGAAATGTCCCTCGAGTCCAGCCCCACATCACGAAGGATGTCCGCCAACAAATTGGTAAGGTAACGGTTGTTAATTGTGAAAATTCACCCATATCCAAAGATTCATTCCTTCTTCATCGGATATGCACGATACACATTTTTGAGGAAATTCGTTTTTCTCGAATAATAATTTACTGCGTCTTTTATTCAACAAATTGTTTTCATTAAATACTTTCTATTCACATGGAGAATGCAAATTCATACTCGTCAATTTGATTTTGTTCATTATCAATTTGTTATTGACTAATGCCATATTAAAATTGATTATTGCGAATTTGCTTCTGATTAATGCCAGTTTGAAATTGATGTTGCCAATTTGATTTTGACTGATGTATTTTGAATCTGATTAGCGGCAATTCGAACTTGAAAAGGAATAGAGCAATCCAATCAATGATTGGATCATCATTATGTATTGTTAGATCAATGACACACTTGAGGAGTGGTCGATGTGAAATGAAGTGTTATCAAAATCGTGGCACAAAAATTCAGGGTTGCGATTTACACCCACTCAACAACCCTCGTCAAATGAATATTGAAAGTTGTTTAATGCGAAATAAGAATTGACTTTTATTATTGAGCATTTTCATACAAAATACTGAATACATATTAGAATTCATGCATTCCTTTATTTTTCCCTCTGTATATGACAACAGAGACCCCACAAGTCGCTCTAGCTACTTCTTCTTCATCTGGTTTCTCGCAAATCTGAGTTGAATTTATCAAATCAGGTATTCGATAAAGAATCCCAAACGTATAAAAGTAGTAATTAAAATGCAGCAAATGTTCCACCATGTGAATATTTGTTCTCTTCATTTGAATATAATCTGTGTGATTCATTAAGTGCATATTATGTGTCATTCCATGAGACAATAGGCACCTTCACATATTTCGTTTTCGATTAAAATATATGAACAAGGAAGTATTTTGCATGACATGGTTCCTGTGAGCTTGAATATACTTATAAGGCTCTATTTATTCAACAGTCAAACAATATTGTAAAGCACAAGTAGGTACTGATAATAGTATTCACATGGACCACTCGATTACAAACTAATGAATCAGGAAAGGAATAGAACGTAATTTCCCTCGTTCAATAAATTATGACTGATACACAAAGCGCTGATTTAAAATATTTTTTTGTGATGAAGAATGTATATTACCGCATTTTAGCTGTAATTGACAAGAAATGTTGGTGGTTATAATGTAATTCCCTTGTATATAACCATTCATTCATCTATCAGAGAGATTAATCACACAAGTTGAAAATACCATTAGGCAACAGTGCGTTGAATCTATTTATTCGAAACGGACACCTCCAATTATCTCGAGAGGTATGAAGAAACATTTCAACAGTATGGAGAAGAAACAATAATAGCACCAACCCCTGAGATCTAGTGATGTAGCATCCCAAATGAGAAATTCCGATGGAAACCCTCTACTTGCTATACAGGGTGGGCCATCCATAACGTTCCACTCAGAATTTTGAGCTTTGGGATGAAATAACGAAAAAACGCTCAGACAGGTCAAATTTTGTTCAAAGGGGGACAAATAAGGGTGTTCAAATGAGTTTGATATCACTACTCCTCTAGCCGCAACCCCTAACAGTTCTCATATTTTAATAGGGAAAAGGGGAATAGCAGCATCATGATGGAAAGGCTATTTCCTGCAATTTTTTTTCATCGCTTTATTATTATACAGAGTGACTCAGTATTTCATCAATAACTTTCACACGCAGAATTTGCATCTTTGAGGTGGAAAAAACGCTCGGACGGGTCAAAAAATGAATTCGAAATCACTATCCCTCTAGACGCTACCACTTAGAGCAATTATTTTAGAATTTTTTATTTTGACTGATGTATTCTGATTCTGATTAGCGCCAATTTGAACTTGGAAAGGTATAGAGCAATCACAATTTGCTAGATTGGATCAGGAACACGATAATTGGTAATTATTTTTATATGATTATTGTAGGTATAATCGTTTACGAAACAATGTGGCTTTAAACTGAAAATTTTTTCAACTTGACAATATTGGGATATGTAGCATCATAATAATGAATAAGTATTTGTAGTAAGTTGGTCAGTCGGAAAAAAATCTGGCACATCCGAAATGGTATTGGTAGTGAGATCGTGGATACGGCCCCTGCTATCAAACTATAGTTATGAGTTAGTTAAAAGTATTCCTTCCTCTTTCCTGAAACATTGTTGCGATGTGATTGTTGAACCCCTATTTATTTTATTCAACAAGTCTTTAAAGGATGGTTGCTTCCCTTATAAATGGAAAAATAGCAGTATCACCCCTTTATTCAAATCAGGGAATAAAAATCTTGTTGAGAACTACAGACCTATTTCTAAACTCTGCGCAATTGGTAAGTTGTTTGAGAGCATCGCGACGGATTTCCTTTTTTTTGATTTCAAGAATATATTGAACACCGAACAACATGGTTTCATGAAAAATCGCTCAGTGGAGACTAATATGTCCCTATATGTGGGATATATCTTGGAGAATATGGATTCTGGACTTTCGGTTGGGGCTGTCTATACCGACTTTAGCAAGGCTTTCGATAGAATTGACCACTCCATAATGATTTCTAAGCTTGCTGGGTTTGGTGTGTGTGGAAGTCTTCTCCGGTGGTTTGGGTCCTATTTGACTAAAAGACATCAGCGTGTTTGTTTGGTTGGTTTCAGATCTGAAGCGGTTCATATCACATCGGGTGTACCTCAGAGGTACACCATTACTTTTTTTGCTTTTTATTAATGACGTTATTAGATGTTTTAAATTTTGCAGAGTTCTTCTTTATGCCGATGATCTGAAGATGTTTCATTCTATTTCCTGTCCTAACGACACACTACGTATTCAAGAAGATTTAAATCGATTTGCTGATTTTTGCAAGGAAAACAAGCTTCTTTTAAACCTATCTAAATGCTGCTCTATTACCTTCTCCAGAAAACCCATCTCTGTGCCAGTTACATACCGAATTTTCGGTGAGCCTATTTCTAACGATCAGCATATCTTTAATATTTCGAAAAGGGCCAATCGGATGCTTGGTTCCATATTTCGAACATCATTTGAATTCCGGAGTGCCGACGTGGCTCGCACTCTTTTCCTGGCCTACGTCAACAGCATCTTATGTTTTGGGTCTGTTGTGTGGAATCCGCGCTATGGGATTTATATAGATAGACTGGAGGGTGTTCAGAGGAGGTTCGTGAGACATTGCCAGAGACGATTTTTTCCTCTTGTGAATGATACATCCGAAGTTTATCTGAAATTAAACTTTATTTCCCTTGAGCATCGCAGAAGGATAGCTGATGCATTGTTCACTTACAAACTGGTGAACGACAAAATTGATTGTACTCATTTGTCCAACTATGTAAGGTTGGTCGTTCCCTCTTACAACACTCGACACACGGATACATTTTTTACTGATTTTTCGAGTACTTACTATTTTCTTAACTCTCCAATTCACAGATTAATGAAAACATTTAATGAGCTGTCTAAAGTCACTAACATTGATATATTTTCTGACTCTGCCACTAGGTTTCGGTCCATTCTTGTTAGTTATTTTCGCCGTTGCAACTGCACTCGTAGTACTGGTTGGTTGAGGTCGCTCAGATGAATTCTTATGTATACCGGGCGGGATAACCTTATGATTTCCGTGAACAACCCCAACAGCTCACGAAGGGAGTGTGGGAAATCGCGCTCCAGGCTACCCATGAAGGCCTGGCGGGAGGCCCATCGTCGCAGAACCTCTGTGCCATGGATACACCAAGCGTCACGGCTGTAGCCAAAGCTGAGGGAAGAGCGTGCTCCTTTCGGCTATACACACACGCAGCTGCTACACAAGATGGATTGTGGAACAAAAGCATCCGGAGGTAAAATACCCTCCCATTCGGATCTCCGGGGGAGGGTGTCCGCTCGAGCAACTCATCGATCTGAGAAGAAATCTTTTCACTTTGCATCCTGGAACGTTCGAACCCTTCAAGACTCCGACACTTCAGAACACGCCGAACGGAGAACTGCCACGATTAGTCATGAGCTCAACCGTCTTAACGTGGATATTGCTGCCCTGAGCGAGACCAGATTCCTGGATGGAGGAAGTCTCACGGATGGTGGATACACTTTCTTTTGGAAGGGTCTTCCTGTCGGCTCTAAGAAGATTCATGGTGTGGGATTTGCCATAAAGAACGATCTGGTCCCGAGACTTCATGGGTTGCCACAGGGAATCTCGGAACGCTTGATGACACTCAAGTACCAACTACCTGACAACGGCTTTGTTACTGTAATCAGCGCCTACGCCCCAACACTGACTTCAGACCAGGTATCCAAAGACGCCTTTTACGAACAGCTCGAGATCATACTGACGCAGGTCCCGAAACATCATCGCCTAGTACTACTTGGGGATTTCAATGCAAGGGTAGGTAGGCAAAATGAGCTATGGCCAGGCGTCCTAGGCAATAATGGTTTGGGCAGTGTGAACTCCAATGGCGAGCTGTTACTTGCAAAGTGCACCGAACATGACTTAGTAATAACAAACACCATCTTCAGGCAAAAAAACAAGTACAAGGGAACCTGGCAGCACCCTAGATCCCGTCATTGGCACTTCATAGATTATGCGATCGTAAGACAGAAACAACTCGCAGAAGTTAAGATCACAAAAGCCATCACTTACGTAGAAAACTGGACTGATCACCGCCTGGTACTCTCTAAGATGTCGATCAAGCTTAAACCAAGGCACGTGAACTTCTCTAAAACCAAGCGCAAGCCTCGTCTAAATATCGATAAAATAACCACTCCGGATATAATAAACGATCTACAGAAAATAACCGAGGAAAAGCTGGCTATGCTGCGGATCGACCAGGGCGTGAAGCCAGAAACTCTTTGGTCGACGCTACGTGACGCAGTCTATAAGTCAAGTGAAACTGTTTTAGGCACAACTCAGGCACGAAAGCCACCTGATTGGTTCAGTGAGAATAGCAAACAAATCGAAAATATTCTTGACAAAAAGCATAACGCCTTTCAGTCACTACAGAACAACCCAAACGACGCAAATGCGAAGGCAAAATACAAGGAAGTTAAGAGAAATGTGCAAAAAGAAATAAGATCAATTAAAAACGCCTGGTGTACTTCTAAAGCGGAACAAATCCAGGCATTTGCCGATCAAAACGACCAGCGAAACTTCTTTAATGCAGTGAAGGAAACTTACGGTATTTCAAGAAGAAAAGTATGCGCAATCAAGGATGCTAACGGCTTACTCCTGACTGAAGACTCTGACATCAGAGCCAGATGGAAGGAACACTATTCCACTATCCTAAACATGGAAAGCATGGTAGATAATGAAGTCTTAAATAGAATTCCTCAATATATGCCCAATCAATCATTGGACCAGGAAATTACCGCCGAAGAAATCAGGGTAGCAATAAACTCTTTAAAGAATCACAAAGCCCCCGGAAACGATAACATTCCAGAAGAAGTTTACAAAGCACTCGGCGAAGTAGCGATAGAACCTCTGAAGCTCGCATTTAACCTTATCTGGAAAACTGAATCAGTCCCACAAGACTTCAGAGATGCAAAAATCGTAAATGTGTTCAAAAATAAGGGGAGCGCTTCTGATTGCGGAAAATACAGAGGCATCTCGCTTCTTTCAACAGGCGGTAAAATTCTGGCAAGAATAATGGCCTCAAGACTTATGAAACATGTCGAGCTGATTATCCCCGAATCCCTGAACGGATTTCGTCCAAATCGGGGAACAACCGACCACATATTCACTCTGAGACAACTTCAGGAGAAAGTCAAGGAACAGCATAGCCAATTATACGTAGCATTTGTAGACCTGACCAAAGCCTTTGACTCGGTGAACAGAGAGGCTTTGTGGAGTATCATGGAGCGGTTGGGCGTCCCCGGGAAATTTGTGAATGTCTGCAGAAGCTTCCACCAGAATAACATGGCCAGTGTTCTTTACAATGGTGAAACCACAGACGCCTTCCAGACTAATACTGGCGTTCGACAGGGCTGTGTCTTAGCACCTGTTTTGTTTAACATCTTTTTGGCAGCCCTGTCTATGATTATAGACAGTAAATTACTTTCGAGGGGCTTGAAAATTAAATACCGCTTCGAAGGTGGACTGTTCAACCTAAAAAGGCTGAGAGCGAAAACGAGAACGAAAGTCCTTACCGACCTTCAGTATGCAGATGACTGCGGCCTCACCTCAGACTCCGCTGACAGCCTGCAAAAAATTTTGGAGACTTTCGACTGGGCATATAAAGCGCTGGGGCTGAAAATCAAAATTGCTAAAACTAAGATTATGTGTACCCCACAAAATGCTGAAAGGACCAGAGTGAAGATCGAAAACAAAGATTTGGAATATGTCCAATATTTTCATTATCTTGGAAGCGTAGTAAGCAACAAAGCCACAATCGACGACGAAATCAGAAATAGAGTCGGTGCGGCATCAAGAGCTTTTTGGGGCCTAAGAGAGAGAGTATTTGACAATCACGACCTGTCAATCAGAACCAAAGCAGCAGTTTACCGAGCTGTGGTAGTCCCGACCATGACATATGCGTGCGAAACGTGGACCACGTACAGGCGACATCTGAAAACATTAAATCAACTACAACAAAGGCACCTGAGGCAGATAGCGCACATCAAATGGTTTCATAAAATCTCCAATAAAGCTGTTCTCGAAAGAACTAACAGCCAGAGCATTGATGTTTTAGTTGGCCGAGCGCAACTCAGATGGGCCGGGCACGTCCAGCGTATGCCCGAAAATAGACTTCCTAAATGCGTCTTGTACGGAGAGCTGGTGTGCGGGCAGAGAAGTCAAGGCGGGCAGCTAAAGAGATATAAAGACTCTCTTCATGAGAAACTTAAACTCTTAAATGTACAGAACGACTGGGAGGCTCTGGCAGAGGATAGATCGCAATGGAGACGTGTTGTGAATAGCTACAGCGCGGAATCGGCCAGACGTCGAAATCCATCAGCGCAAGGAAATTTTGAATATCCTGAATGTGGCAGAGTGATCACCTCGAGAATAGGTCTTTTCAGTCATCGAAGGACTCACCGAAGATAGGATCTGTGTGGGAGTTTCAACTCTATCTTCTATCATATAATAAAATGTAATCCTTCTGTGTAACGTTTTATACTCGTCATCGAGTTACAGCAATATATATATATATATATAATATATATGTATACCACACTGTTTTGTATAATAATATAACATCGATTTATGTGTTCAATTTAGGGCTTGATGTTCATATGTGGATACATTTTTTTTTCTGTAACACTGAATTGTGGACACTGCTTTGGGTTCATCCTGTTTGTGTCCCGAATTAATAAATAAAATAAATAAAATAAAAGTAACAATCACATTTTTGGTATGCTTTTTTGTAGAAAAATGCTCGAACACCTCAATTTGTATAACTGCGGAGTTTGTCATGCACCCTCTGTGAGGAGTGGAGGGTAGTTATGTTTTTTAAATGGCAACCCACTTTTTGTGTCAGAAATGTATAGACTTTTTGATGCTGACAATGATTTGGTCATAGTCGTTTTTGTATAACCTTCTTGTTGAATAAATAGATAGATAATTTAATTAATTAGAAAGCCTAATATAAACACGAAGATACATAATAAACAAAATTTTCAAAACTGCTAACACGCTACAACAATAAATGAATAGATTAAAAATACAAATACTCTGCTGAAAGCTTCATTTCTTAATCCTAGCATATTTCTTAATTTCACACTTAAAATCTCTCAAACTGGAACATTCCTTAATATTGGTTGGTAAAGCATTGTACTCCTGAAAACCCCCATATATTAAAGATCTCATGCTTCTACTATAATTCACTCTACTCAAATAAAAATTGTCAGCAGTCCTAGTCCGGTACTCGTGTATGTTTTCGGGAAAATCAACAAACGTCCAGAAATAATCAGGAGCAGAACCTATCAAAATTTTATGTATAAAAGTCATTGTGAAATAATATAATCTCTGCCTCACTGAAAGCCACTGCAGAGCATCCAACATTGACAAAATGGGTGTACGTCTGTTTACTCCCAGAATGACACGCATTTCCCTATTCTGTAGTTTTTGTAGTTTTTCTAATTTGCCATCATTAAACAAAAACATAATGGTCGAACAATAATCAAAATGTGGCTGTATTATGGTATTGTATACCAATATTTTAGAAGTAGGGGTCAAATCAGCCGCCAATCTTGTAAAGAAACCAAGTTTCTTTGAAATCTTTCCGTGAACAAAACCGAAGTGCTTTTCAAAGGACAGGGTATTATCAAGATGGAAACCCAAATATTTTACATGCTCAACCACATCCAGTCTCTGCCCGTCTATTCCCAAATTCACACTATCAACATCAACGAGATTATACTTGGATCTACTAGTGAATATCATGACTTTAGTTTTACTGGTGTTCAGCCTGAGCCTGTTCAACATAAGATACCTTCCGATCTGTTCCAACGCAATATTCATCCCCCTAACTGCTTCAACCAAACTACAATCTGAACAAGCAATGACTTTATCATCCGCAAACAGGTTTATCAAATCACACTGCACAAACAGATCAACATCATTCACATACAACAAGAACAAAAGAGGTCCCAGCACACTCCCCTGAGGAACACCAGAGTCCATCCAATTCTTCTGAAACCTCATCGTTGAACCTGACTTTTTGCTTTCGATTTCTTAAATAGCTATCAAACCAGTCATAAACCACACCACTAACTCCATATTGTCGTAATTTTCGCATTAATATTCGTCTATCAATTGTCTCGAAAGCCCGTTTTAAATCCAAAAAAACACACACAACATATTTATCAGAATCCATTTCAACTTTAATTTTAGTGATCATAAATTGTAGAGCCGCTTCACAAGAATACCCTTTTCTGAAACCCGACTGATTACTCATCAATATCTCATTCGACTCAACATGTCTCAACAATTGTTCATATACTGTGCGTTCGAGGGGTTTTTCAATAGTTGGCAATGTATTAACTGGCCTGAACTCACATGCGTTAAGCGTTCCAACAACTGTAGGAATAGGTATAACAGTACTAATCTTCAACAAGTCCGGTACTTGTCGCCTCTCCAATGAGATGTTTACCAAAGCTAAAATAGCGTCACCCACAACTTCAAACAATTCTTTTAACATCCTCCCATTCAGTGTTTCATGAATAGAAAATTTACCTTTTATAGTTCCCATGATCTTTTTTAATTGTTCAAAACCAATCATCTCAAAATTGCTAAAGGGTTTATATAAATTGTTGTTACTGTTATACCAAATAGTATGAGGACCAAAAGCATCAACAATGTCAGCAACACTCTGAACAAAGAACACATTGAAACGCTCAGCTATCATCTGTGGTTCTCTAAAAACAATATCATCGTTACCATCCTTGAACTTTATAGAATTTGCACTGCCGACTTCATTCACGCTTATTAGTTTTTTAAAGTTCTCCACATTTCTTTGGAATCGCCCCTACAATTATCAATTTTTCTAACAAAATAATCACGCTTTTTCCTCTTCAAAATATTCACCACATCATTTATTTTTCTCTTGAATGCATTCCATGCATCATTCCTTTGCCCTCCTCTACAGAACTTGAAGGATCCTACAATCCACACAAATGCTTTAATATTTACTTTCAAAAGCATTCACCAATAATTTCTATCAAGTACAAAAGTTCCAACACAAGAACACTCATAACAATCTTTGACATAAATTAAAACGGCGCCCGTTTGTCTACTTTTTGAATAGCATCTATATACTCTATAATTTTCTATTTTGATTTCAGATGTTTCAATATCTTTAGTAGTCCTAGTTTCGCTTAACAAAATTATTTTAGGATTGAAACTCGTTAGACTATGGTTAAGTTGATCAATTTTGTTCATAACACTTTAGGCATTCACATACAGTACATCCTCATTTAACAGTATATTAGGCTTCTTTATTAGTTTTTTTGAACATTCTTATTGATACCAGATACTATTGTAGGTTTATCATTGATATACTTGATGACTTTATCAACTTCCCCTCTAGCTTGCATCTCCTGCAATTGATTTTTTACACCTTTAAAATATAAACACTGGCTTACTGTTTGGTCCCGAAATATTTTAACACTCGGTGTTGAAACAAGCTGTTTATTCTTCAGGACCAATTTTGCGATTTCTGGAGACGGCAACACAACCTTGATCGGCCTTACTTTTCCTGCAACGAATTTTCCGAGCCTTATGGGTATAAGTTTCTCTTTCTCAATATCAAAGTTTTCTAAAATTTTTTGCAATTTTCTCTTATCCTCATCTATTCTTTCTTTTTGAGTTTTCATGTTGGGTTCGTTGACATTCAGAATAATTATATTTGATGATCTGCTCTGTCTGTCTATTAATTCGCTTATAATTTTTTCCTTTTCATCTGCAGACGTTTGAATTTCACGCGAATTCCCAACCATAGAATCTCCGATCTTCTTGATTTCAATTTCCAGTTTATCATATCATATATTTGAGCAATCTCCTTCCACGCAGATCCATCACCTTCAATTCAGTAGCACTGAGACCACTACACTCCCTATGGGTTGACCTTTGACAGCTGTCACACAATACTGTAGTTAGCCCATTGACTGTTTTACATACTATACACTCCATCATTCTACTCCCCAACTTCTCGAAGAAAATTACAATCGGGCAACACTGTAACTGCGATTAGTGTAAAATATGTTTATCTTATCGGCACCCGATAACGATCTTGCTAGAATCCGAAATTATCCACCGAACCAAATTAATTTTCACTTTCTCTCATCTGCACTTGAAGACTTGTAATCTCAACTACACAAAACAACTGTCGAGTCTCTTATGCACAATTTGGCATATTTTTATATAAAATCTCTGTAATTTTCCACCAATATAAACGCAATTACTTCAGCGAAAGAAACGTTGTGCAGCGGTGATAAGCAGTTACTTCTACTAAATTGATATCGAATGTTCACTATTTCATGTATTGTGAGCTCAATGACACACTTTTAGGAGTGATCGATGTGAACTGAAGTGTTATCACAAACGTGCCTTTTTATTGTAGTGATTGATGAGTTATCTGAATAAACGGTTGAATAAATAAATGAACTTACATGTTCATGAAAATTTTGGTTATTTCGTGCAATTTCCAATCCTTTTCAAGACATTATGTCAAAAATTATTGATCACTCATGATTATGAATTCAAATATGGAAATCAAAAAATTAATCCAATAACTATAATCGTCTGACTAATTTCACGAATAAACCAAAATTCAGGATATATTTTTCAGCTTTGTGTTTTATCCTTCTCCAGATTTTAAATGATGTTGAAGAAAACCATTTGAATTTCTCTTTTTAGGGTGACTTGAGTGCGGACGGTTAGTCGGGTAAGTAACTTAACTCTCATAATTTTTCATATTATCAAAAAAATCTATATTGGGTTTGATTTTGTTCAGTGCAATAACTTTTAGGTTAGGCGAAAACTCAGCTGCTTAATATTTGTATTAGACTTAATCACGATTATTGAATTAATTTATTATTTACCATTATTATTTTTTCTTTGAATAAACTGAGGCAACATTCTTGATTGTTTTACCATTTCTCTTATAACTTTGGAGATATATGCCATTGGCGAGTTTTTAACAATTCACCCTGAATATTATTCTCATATGGGCGTAAGTACGCCCAGTTTCATGATCGAATTTAAAGTCACTTCAAGCTCGAAACTTCACTGTCATTTCTATTAGGGTTAAGGTTAAGCTGTAGGTAATATTCAAGATACTAACGTCCAGTTTCATAAGCAAATTCGAAGTCACTTTTAGCTTAAAGCTTCCTTTACTGTCATTTTCAGTGAGGTTAAACGAAGCTTTAAAATTAAAGGGGCTTTAGGTTTCATTATGAAATCGGCCGTTCAGCCGGTGGCTGTTTCCACAAATAATGCGAACGGTATCGTGAGGTCTGAACACTATCCGAAGAAGTGAAAAACTGTAGAAGACATTTTAAGCCCATTTGCAACAGCCGAGAATTCTCTAAAAAATTTACTCGAGATTTCATGCGCCGTGAATTATGTAAGGTTACATACGCACTTTCGGTAGAATTCTCTGTTCAGTTGCGTACAAAATAATCTCTGCCGTTTTCTTGCGAGAATTTTGTAGAGAATTCTCCAGAGAATTCTCGGCTGTTGCAAACGGGCTTTGAACAAAATTGGAAAAGAAAGGAAATAATGTCAAAACTACAGGCTGATGTGTTCATTGTGAGCCTCAGGAGGAGTAGTCGAAATATTTATCTACAGAAAGATCGCAGAAGAAACTGATCAACTGAAACTCTTACCAGAAGAGCAATTAGCAATGGAAAGAAATCATTCGACAGAGGAGCAATTACGGAGATTTACACAATATGTAACAGAAGTTTTCCAGAATAAACACGCAATAGGTGTTGTTTCAGTAGACGTCTCCAGAGCATTCGATAGAGTGTGTACCGCATTAGGGAGCATTGCTTCATAAAATAAGATTTGCTTAATTTTCAATAAAACCATGCAAGTGGATTTTGAGTTTTCTGAATAACAGAAAAATTCAAGTGGAATCGGAAAGAAAAGACATATACAACCAGGTGTGACTCAAGAGTCAGTACTAGACCCACAACTGTACAACATACACATGGTAGCCTACAAGTGCTGCCTACACAGTGTGCCTCGGCACTACTTGACACTTTTTCAGGTGTGAATAAAGTATATGAAGTCGTGTCTAGAATGCTTATTCAGATATGTGCCTCCAGAATGTCCAAGTGGTACTCCCATAACTCTTCTTCTGATAACTAAGCTGGTAATTTCTTTAACATAAAATTCGTTATTTCATCGCTTCCGGGAGCTTTCCTCTTCTTCAAACTTCTAATTATTTCTCTGATTTCATTTGGCGATGTTGGTTTTTCTATTTCAGCAGCCGCTGGTAATTCATCCATTTCTTCATCATTTTCTTCAACCTGTTCTTTCAAATCTTTATTATTGTCGTCTATCCTGTAATTTATTCTCGATTCTCGTTCGATCGAGTCCGCCAATGCATCTGCCTTATCAGTATTGTTATACGCCATTCCCCTTTCTCCGTGTGAGGGTGGAATTTTAGTCTTTTCTTCTCGTAGGCTTTTTTGCATTCTCCATGCAGAATGATCAATTTTATTCAGTTCTTGAACCCTTTTGTTCCATCTGCTTGTTCTTAGATCTTTCAGGGCGTTTTTCAGAACTTGGCTATGGCGGTTGAGGTTCCATCTATTCAGATCATTTTTATTCATCCGATATATTCTTCTGAGTCTTCGATTTTCTCGTATAAGATCTTTTACTTCTTTAGGCGTATCGCCATGCGGATGACTTGGTGCTAGTCTCTTCACTTTTCTCGTGCTTTTTTCGTAAGCTTTCAATATAATCCCTTCCAGTCTATCAATCGCACATTCCAGATCCTCTGGAGTGCTTATTGTTGGAATTACTGTTATTTTCGATTGTATTAAATGGCTGTATTCAGCCCAATCAGAATATTCTTATATTTCCATCAGTTTTTCTCTTGGTTCCTCTTCAATTGTCAATTCCACGGGATTGTGGTTTGGGGTTCCATCTTCCAAAGTTTCAATCGAGAATTCTTGAGTTATATTTTTCAATATCGCGATATTTATTATATCTGGTATTCCTATACCAAAAGCAAGATATGTCGGTGACTCTGGTCCAATAACTATGGCATTTTGTTTTTCGGCGGAATCCTTGAGTTTTTTGCCATTTCTATTCTCTGTTCTGCTGTTCCATAATGGGGATACACTTGAAATGTCCGATGCAGATTTTCGGGTTTGTCCCTTCCAACATATTGTTTATCTCTTCTTCCAATAAATTGTTTAGTGGTGGCTTGTATGCCGATGTAATTTCGACTATTTGACGATTCAATTCGGCAACAATCGTCACTGTTTCTGTTTCTCCTTGTGTTTCGTCGGATCTACTTTTGAAGTAGTGTTTCAGATCTTTTTTCACTAATATTGCTACTCTTCCTCCGGTGTTTGTAATTCTGTCGCATCTATATGTTTCATAATTCATGAAATTCAGTCGTCTGTTCCGGTTTAGTCTTGTTTCCTGTAGGGCTATAATATCAGGTTGTCTCTCTGATATTATTTCTTCTATTTTAGCTTTCCGAGTGTTGATTCCGTACGGTCTCAATTTTCAACATCATCTTGTTGAAAATTTTTTCCGTGAAGATATCCAAATCATCGGCTGATTCAGATAACTTTTTCTCCTCCTCTTGACTGTTCAAAGCCTGTTGCACTGGAGGCTTCTTCTGTTCTACGTTTTTCTGAACCGGTTTTGGAGTCCCCCTTTTCTTTTCCTGTTCTGCAGGTTTGGCCTTCATCACTGTTCAGCTGGTTTTCGGGAATTTTTTTTTCTGCTCACCAGCTTGAACTCGCTACATCCTTTGTAGCTAGCTGGATGGCCCTTCTCCACATAAGACGCATGTGGCATTTCTCTCTTCACCTTTTCTGGTGAGTGTGCAGTCATTGCTGCTTTGGCTTCCTGAGCACTTCACGCATCTCCAGCATTTGTTCTGTGCATGTCCGTACCTTTAGCACCTAAAGAACTGGCTTGGACTTTCAGGCCTCTTTTTGTGTTCAACCACAATACAGAGATTGTAGAGTCGCTTCATTTCGAAGATTTCCTTTTTCTGAGCTTTAAGCAGTTAGAGAGGGATGGGCTTCTTCGTCTGGTTCGATATCATTCTGGACACCTCAGCGTCTGATATTCCCTGGAATATCATGTCGTTTTCAATCAATGGAAGATCAGTGTCGATTGGTAAATGCCTGATGACGGCATATATCTTCTTCTCTCCCTCCATTTGGTAGGTAAAATATTCTTCACCATGCTGCTCGAAGAATTTTGTGATTTTTCTGAAATCATATACTGTTGACGCGATGATTTTTATACCGTCTTTAACTACAGTTGCGCGGTTGTAGTTGATCATTTTAGTGTAGAGAGCTTTGGATATCTCTACCCAATCTGAGGTGCCCATCATCGTGATGGGTGGGATTTTATCCTTCTTAGGCACTTCTGGTGCCTTTCTGATATTTTCCTCGTCAGACGAGGAACTTTATTTGCGCGCGCTTTGTAGGATGCGCATTTTGAGGTTTGACCGCAGGCGTTGTAGGGCTTTGTCTGAACTCCACAGAAATTTCTTTTTTCCCCAACGAGTTGGCAACTTCGGCGAAAGTTGAGGGTTTAAGCGCAGAGAGTTTTACAATTTTCTCTTTGGCTTGACGGAGTTCATTTATCAAAATCGAAACCGTTTGAGTTTAGCGATTTCGGCCTTCATGAATTCATTTTCTTCGCGTAAATTTGTCCGACCCACGGACTCACCTTCGCTAAAGTCTTCCTCGACTTAATCGGAAGCTTTCATGTACTAACCCTCATTATCTGAGGTTTCCGACATGGCTAAACGTTTTTAGTTTTTTACAATGCTGATAAATATCAATAAGAGAAAAGAACAAAAGTAACCAATTATTATACAGGATGCTTCCTAATAGAATGTCAATATTTATAGGGGTGATTTTTGGGCCCATTTTAGGAAAAAAACTTCATATGAACATATGTCCTAAACGTCTCACCTTTTGAGATACAGGGTGGTAATGTTTTCAAAATTAAATCATTTATTATTGATATCCACAATAGGTACCACTTCAGATATTTTAATGAAACTTGTTATACATGTACTATGAATCAAGAGGCATTCTTTAATGTATCACTTTTTTTAAATTTCCACCAGTGGCGTTCGTACGTTACCTACCTATTTTGGCAGACATTAATGGTACGCCACAGATTTTTCCTGAAATAAAAATTATTTTTGAAATTCCCAATCATTTCTCACTGAAGTCATTCACTTGATTTTCTTCAATCCGATGCACGGTTTCTGCTTATAAAAATAAAAAACGTTTGTCTGCATTCAAATAAATTACATTAGGTATGTATGTAAGAAAGAATTATTACTTATTGTAGTGGACTGTGGCCAAGAATTTGATATTTCTGTTGTCAAGGCGGTTGTCATTATTTCGTGTAACAGTTCATCAGTGTTCAAATTCAGTTCTTCGCGTCTTATTTATTTTTGAAAACTTTACCACCCTGTATCTCAAAATATAGACATATGTTAATATGAAGTTTTTTTCTTAAAATGGGGTCAAAAATCACCCCTATAAATATTGACATTCAATTGGTAAACAACGATCTTTTGATCTGGACTGTATACAATAACAACACAACAAAACTTATTCACAGAACTCTCTCGAATAATCAGTATTCAATCAAATTCCCAAATCGTATGCTCGAAAAATCATTCAACACGTCTAGTCGCTTGAACATATCGCACTGGGAATTATTGCCAAGAATCCTCTCATTTGAAGTAGATTGAGAGCATGACCATTTCTCCGCCCCTCCCTCAAAAAAAGCAACATCGTTTTTAGTAAGATTGACACAAACGAAATGAAAATTTTTCCTACACTTGGAACACGTTATGGACTCAACGGAGCTTGTTATCTCGCAATCACAGATAGCACAAATGCGTGGCATTGTTGAAAAATGTTCTAGTATTGAAAAATGTTCTATTATTGTTAGGAATTGGAAATGGATCGACTCTTCACCTTCTTGGATCTATAAGAAGGACTTTCACAGAATGGGTCAGGTCACGATTAGGAAAAGGAAAATTATATTGAAAAATAAATATTAACAAAATTCAAACATAGAACAATGTTAGAATAAGGTCTATCAAGTTAGCCCGGAAGTTCTGGCATTTCGAAGAGAAAATTTTTTCAATGAAAATGCTAGCAAAGTGCTGGCGAATGCTGAAGAAAAAACTGAAAAATCTCATATAGATTTGGAAAAATTGGGAATTGAATTTTCCGGGCCAACTTATGTGCAGCCCGGAAAACCCAGCATTTTTCATCGATATTTCGAAAATAGTAAATGCTAGCGAAATGCTGGCGAATGCTGAAAAAAAAACTGAAAAATCTCATATAGATTTGGAAAAATTCAAGTTTGAATTTTCCGGGCCAACTTATGTGCAGCCCGGAAAACCCAGCATTTTTCATCGATATTTCGAAAATAGTAAATGCTAGCGAAATGCTGGCGAATGCTGAAGAAAAAACTGAAAAATCTTATATAGATTTGGAAAAATTGAAGTTTAAATTTTCCGGGCAACTTATGTACAGCCCGGAAAACTCAGCATTTTTCATCGATATTTCGAAAATAGTAAATGCTAGCGAAATGCTGGCGAATGCTGAAGAAAAAACTGAAAAATCTCATATAGATTTGTAAAAATTGGAAATTGAATTTTCCGGTCCAACTTATGTGTAACCCAGGAAAGCCAGCATTTTCCATCGATATTTTGAAAAAATGCAATGCTAGCGAAGTTCTGTCAAGTGCTGAAGAGAAAACTGAAAAATCTCATATATATTTGGAAAAATTGAAAATTGAATTTTCTTGGCCCCTAATGTCAAACATGTAAAAGTCAGCAATTTTCATTGATTTCTAGCTATGTGCGGGCGAATGACCAGTACCACTAGAAAAATGGGTGATTAAATTTGCCAGGGCATTTCGTTGAAACAAAAAACCATTTTGATGAACAGCTTTATTGTTCCAACGCAGTAAGACAATCCGTCCTTTAGTTATTAGTTGGCCGTGACTAAACAAAATGATAAATTTTTCCGCTATTGATGTTGTTTCTGTTGACTCCAAAATAAGACATTTTAAGTCATCATGCATATGCATGAGTTCCAACAGAGGTTAGTGTAACGGGGTACCATAACATTGGGCGTATGATACAGGAGCTTAGGGAACAACCACCGTAAAAAATCCTGTCTCCACATGAATAGTGTAGTGATGACAGATTTGTTCACAGAATAAGCTTTCAATACTGAAGGGTTTCTTATCCATTGACATAATAATTTCTTTTTTCTTCGACTGTCGCAAAATACCTTCATTGTATATTCAATGATGATTTCTAAATATAGTATACTCCATTCACATTTATTTTAGCACTTGGTTGGCCATGAAATAATTTTCTCAAGTTTTTGTAACTAGAACGGAGTAAGGTTGGCACTCATGAAATGTGGTTAATGTCATAACGCCGTTGCCACAACTAATATCAATTTTTATTACGAAAATGCCGAAAGTGATTTAAAAAAGAGAGAAGGCAGGGTTTCAGGAAGTGCTATATAGAATTCAGGTCCGCTCATTCAAATAGTTATCCCTGCGATATTCTAAAATCCACAATACGTCAGACGGAAGCGAACATATTCTATGTAAGAAAATTTATATGATGTTTCATCTGAATCTAAACGACTTATATTTCAGCTGAATATTTCCACAATCAGAAAGATTGTGAATGAAGAGGATGACAAAGAATTTCCTTCTATTGGGAGACCCAATTGAGCATTTGAGAATTTTATGTTTGAGTGAATTACAACAAAGATGTTGTACAAAGTAATGAGCCAAAAAGAAAAATTGATTTTTTGAACCCACGAAACCCATGTAACCCCTTAATTCACTCAAACATAAAATTCTCAAATGCTCAATTGGGTCTCCCAATAGAAGGAAATTCTTTGTCATCCTCTTCATTCACAATCTTTCTGATTGTGGAAATATTCAGCTGAAATATAAGTCGTTTAGATTCAGATGAAACATCATATAAATTTTCTTACATAGAATATGTTCGCTACCGTCTGACGTATTGTGGATTTTAGAATATCGCAGGGATAACTATTTGAATGAGCGGACCTGAATTCTATATAGCACTTCCTGAAACCCTGCCTTCTCTCTTTTTTAAATCACTTTCGGCATTTTCGTAATAAAAATTGATATTAGTTGTGGCAACGGCGTTATGACATTAACCACATTTCATGAGTGCCAACCTTACTCCGTTCTAGTTACAAAAACTTGAGAAAATTATTTCATGGCCAACCAAGTGCTAAAATAAATGTGAATGGAGTATACTATATTTAGAAATCATCATTGAATATACAATGAAGGTATTTTGCGACAGTCGAAGAAAAAAGAAATTATTATGTCAATGGATAAGAAACCCTTCAGTATTGAAAGCTTATTCTGTGAACAAATCTGTCATCACTACACTATTCATGTGGAGACAGGATTTTTTACGGTGGTTGTTCCCTAAGCTCCTGTATCATACGCCCAATGTTATGGTACCCCGTTACACTAACCTCTGTTGGAACTCATGCATATGCATGATGACTTAAAATGTCTTATTTTGGAGTCAACAGAAACAACATCAATAGCGGAAAAATTTATCATTTTGTTTAGTCACGGCCAACTAATAACTAAAGGACGGATTGTCTTACTGCGTTGGAACAATAAAGCTGTTCATCAAAATGGTTTTTTGTTTCAACGAAATGCCCTGGCAAATTTAATCACCCATTTTTCTAGTGGTACTGGTCATTCGCCCGCACATAGCTAGAAATCAATGAAAATTGCTGACTTTTACATGTTTGACATTAGGGGTCAAGAAAATTCAATTTTCAATTTTTCCAAACATATATGAGATTTTTCAGTTTTCTCTTCAGCACTTGACAGAACTTCGCTAGCATTGCATTTTTTCAAAATATCGATGAAAAATGCTGGCTTTCCTGGGTTACACATAAGTTGGACCGGAAAATTCAATTTCCAATTTTTACAAATCTATATGAGATTTTTCAGTTTTTTCTTCAGCATTCGCCAGCATTTCGCTAGCATTTACTATTTTCGAAATATCGATGAAAAATGCTGAGTTTTCCGGGCTGTACATAAGTTGCCCGGAAAATTTAAACTTCAATTTTTCCAAATCTATATAAGATTTTTCAGTTTTTTCTTCAGCATTCGCCAGCATTTCGCTAGCATTTACTATTTTCGAAATATCGATGAAAAATGCTGGGTTTTCCGGGCTGCACATAAGTTGGCCCGGAAAATTCAAACTTAAATTTTTCCAAATCTATATGAGATTTTTCAGTTTTTTTTTCAGCATTCGCCAGCATTTCGCTAGCATTTACTATTTTCGAAATATCGATGAAAAATGCTGGGTTTTCCGGGCTGCACATAAGTTGGCCCGGAAAATTCAATTCCCAATTTTTCCAAATCTATATGAGATTTTTCAGTTTTTTCTTCAGCATTCGCCAGCACTTTGCTAGCATTTTCATTGAAAAAATTTTCTCTTCGAAATGTCAGAACTTCCGGGCTAACTTGATAGACCTGTTAGAATATTGAGTACTAGGAATTACTATAAAGTGAAAATATTTGATTTCTTTTATACAGGGTGTCCCGTAAAGACCACGTCAAACGAAAACGGAAAGTAGATCAGAATGTGCTCTACCTGATGTGAAAAAATCGTTCATATGAAAGTCTCACAGTTTTCGAGATATTTGATGCTTTATGAAAATGTTGAATTTTTTCGCTTAAAATACTTTCTCTCTTGCGGAAGCTACAATTAAATACTTTTCGAATCAGTTTTTTCCGTAAATTTTGTTGAATGATTACTTCAATTCATGCAATGAAAAATACCACAAAATATTATGCAGGGATTCTGAGAAAAAAAATTAAAATTCATGTTCTGAAGGAAGTGTTTTTTTGTGCTGAATTTTATCTGACGTGATATAAAAAAAAGACACTAGATCTTTTCTGAACATTACGTTGAAAAGTATTAAATTGTAGCTTCCGCAAGAGAGAAAGCATTTTAAATGAAAAAATTCAACATTTTCATAAAACATCAAATATCTCGAAAACTGTGAGACTTTCATAGGAACAATTTTTTCACATCAGGTAGAGCACAGTCTAATCTACTTTTCGTTTTCGTTTGACGTGGTCTTTACGGGACACCCTGTATACCTACATATTACTTTGAAAATGTTAATTATTATTTCGAAGTAGGTTAATCGTTATTTCTGATAGTTATTTCTGATAAGATATTAACTTGTAATCTTAAAGTTCAAATCACCCAATTATGAAAAACATGATTTATTTCGTTCGTGGTCGTTTGTGGAAAAATCCTGTATATTCTCTGCATACATAGATAAAATAGTAACCACTCAACATGTTATCACAGAATCTACCTGAAAGTTCATTTAATGATGGATATATTCAATAATGATATCAAGAAAAATTGTTTTGGCCCTATCTCGCGCAATAATCGTAACTTGCTCTTTATATTCGATAAAAGAACACAATGCATGGCTTTATCTCTGGGGTAGGAGTATTTATTTATTTATCAGAACGATTGAGAGGCTTCTGTGATATTGTGTATCTTTTTGCGTGTAGTATTCACTGATCGATCATTATTCCCTTGCTCTCAGGCAAAGGAATAAAATCAACTTCGTAGCCAATGACTTCATGGCCTCTGGTTACGAAACGAGAGCCGTAGGTACGCCGACGTTATGACGATAAATAAATCTAATATTATGATGAAGATATCCGTATAAGCCGATTACTAAGTACTTGCACAACCCACTACCAGCAAAAAAATGAAATATGTAATTAATCCGTATTTTTGCACATATGCTCCAGAAAAAATTGAGTTTGTTTTCTTGCTTTCCATCGTAGATTTTGGTTGACTCAATTGATTGATGAAATTCTCAACAGATAATTGATGCAAAAAAAATATTTACATATTTTAAGGTCAGTTCTAGGCTTGTGCATTTACTGTAGTATTTGTTTCTCCTCGAATGGAACATTGTTTTCATTTTCCGTTTTTCAAGCAATTGCCAATCTCCGCTACAACGCATTATCGGTGAGGAATATAATTACAGTTTACACAGCCTGATTCACTGAATCAAAAAGTTTTCCATTCAAAGGAATTTAAGTATGTGATGCTAGATACCCTGAAACTAATAATAACTGCGAATTCTTGAATTTCACAAAATGAATTTGTGAGAAAAAACTGATTTATAAATCTGTTCGTCTTAGAATAGAATGAAATTCTATTGATCCTTCAAGACATACAAAAATGTATAGCACAAGTCAATTATGAGAAAGAAAACGGAAATTATTTCATTTCTCACAAATGGTATCATCACTCAAGAATTCTCCTATATATAGTATGATAGCTATATCGAATAAGATCACTTTTTATGACTTTCTTGAATAGTTCAATATCCAACACCATAATAACGGAGCCGTAAGGTACACCTCGGAAGATCTGTACTTTTTTGACAAAGTTAACCCAAAAATAATTGTTGCTTCTTATTATTTATTTATTTATGAACAATCTGAATTACTGAATCAGTAGAGTTAAAATAAAATCCAGAAGTAGTTAGGGGGATTGAATTTGAGCAAAAATGTATGGAAAAGTTATTATGTAAAATCAATAGTTTTCGAGTTATTCGCGATTGAAACGTAAGATTCTTCACCTAAAAAACCCACGTTTGCGAACGGGTTTTCTCGAATAACTATGAGTTTTATCGAAAAACTTGTTAAAAACAAAATATAGCCTATTAAAAAACAAAACAAACTAGCTATTAACGAAATATCTTAATGCAATATGAACCGAAATATGACTTATCTATGTTGAGTATGAATTCGCAAACTACTGAATGTTAAACGTTCAACATCAACATCGGGAAAGACTTGAGAAGAGCTTCCAAATTAACTGTATCAAAAATGAATTGTGCAAACATTCGCGGAGCTATGACATTCAAAACTTTTTATTAACAATTCCCCCATCATTACCACCAGAATAGAGAATAGGCGTCATCCTTTTACACTTCCTAGAACTTGAGTACTGTCAAGGTGATCCAGTAGTTTGGACCGTTTTCTTTGTCCGGTTTGAAAAAAATTACGAAAACAAGTGAGAAGATATTTTTAGAATTGAACTTAAGAAGTATATTTCAGTTTCATGTTCGCTATCCTATATTATCTTTAACTCATGCCTCGATCTTCAAGGGGATTTTCTAAAAGGGACATATTTCTTCTGACCCCATAAATAAAAGCAACGAATATTCGATTTCCAAAATCATAGGATCTCATTGAATAAAATTCATTAAAGGTCAGTGCCAAGGCCGAATTCATCATGGCATAGTGGAGAAAAAACCTTGAAACTTTTTTGAGCAATATTTTCCTCAGAAATGTTCTGTATTTTTTTGTGGCGAACCATTACTTTTGCGTGTTTCAAGAAGCAGAGGCTTCAAGGTCAGAAGGAAGGGATAAATTAAGGTACTATTTCGAAATTTCTCGCTATTTTCATTTTGGGAGTCCAAAGTGACCTTGAATTGACCTTGAATATCAAGGTCATGGTCGAAACCATAGTCACCATCTGATAGCCAGAGAAAAACCCTGCAACTTTTTTCGGAAACTTTTTCTCTAAAATGTTCTCCCAAGTTATTCTAACAATTCCGATATTATTGTGATACCTTGTATATTTTTTGAAAAAATTGACGTATTTCGAAAGAAGCAATGATTTCTGATAGGTAAACATTTTCATAGGGAATATGAAGAATCTGATAAAAAAGTTTTTTCGAAATCGATGCATGTTCTGTGGGTTCCTACATTTTCTCATTTTACAGTCTTACGTTACTCCTCTATAATAGAATAATACCAATACTCATCTTCACAAATAAAAAGAGGCACCTACCTTACATTCACCTGAAACACAAACTCCTCTAGTTCCATGCGGCGCAGGCTTACCCGTTGATGAAATAGGTCTGCTGCATGGAGTACCATCTATTACAGTCTTATTGAGGGTAGCATAAAAATTCATTCCGGCTGGTCGGCAGTTTAAAGCACATTCCGCTTCCACTGAAAAGTTACCACAAAATTTCTTCTTTCTGCATGTAACTTGGTGTTGTATAATTTTTCATAGAAAAAAATTCGGTAGAATGAACCAAGGGTATGAAATATATAGGGTGTATCATGAGTAAACGGACAAACAATAAATTGGAAAGAGGATCAAGCCCAACTGAAACAATTCCGTATGGGTATTTCTGGTTTGATATAAAGAGTGTTTTCGGAAATTTCTCAAATTTTCGTTTCATAGATACTCATCGATTCAACGGGGAATTTGTTTTGTTGATTATGATGAGCCGATACAACAAAATTAAAATTATAAAAAAAAAATTTTGCCAATTTCTTCAATTACCCAGAACTTTCGAACCACCCTAAATATTATGATAGCATTTGATACAATTATTCTTCGCAACAAAAAGTTTATACTGACGTTGAAATTGGTTTTTTTTTTTTCAAATCTGGTTCAGGAAAAACTGATAAATAACACTGAACTCAAAAAAAACACATCAAAATTCCCTATAATTGATGTGATATTGAACATAATGAGAAAAAACTAATGTATACAAGGTATTTCTTTTACTTCGGCATGCAATTTTAATACCCATTGAACCTAGTCCAAACTGAATTCAAGATAACATATCGAAAAAAATTTCATAAAACACATTCCCTTCGGTATGAACTAAAATTCCTGATGTAATTGAAAGTTTAGCCTCTCATCAGGCCCTCATTTTCTGGGTCTCTCAAGTCACAAAATGAACTTGTAAAAAAACATGTAATTCAAGGAATATTTCGTAACCTTGCACCAAATAAACGAATGAAAGAAAAGGCAAGGTCGGCGCCATCAATCACATTGTCAACAATTGTTTACTATTTTCAATTATCGGTCTATATAAACTACGACACATTTCTGTGTAATCGAGACCGCAGTTAGCTAGTTCAATAAACGGATATTAGTGGAAGCTCCACTTTTCCGTCGCCACCAAAATACACCTTCCGCCATCCCCATACAAATTACCGTAGGATCATCAGTGACCATTCCAAGGAGCCTAGGAAAAAATCAACCAGCAAATGACCATAATGAAGGAAATGGAAAAATTGTTCTCAAATTTGAAAAAGGATTCTGCAAGGAGAAGAACAGAGCAGTACATCAAAACTGAAAACAATGCTCCTCAAAATTTATTTTATGCCTTCAATAGTGTCCATAAGAAGCTGCTACGTAAGCTATCTCTTGAAGATCTATAACTCAAAAACAACTACCATGAAAAGATCCAGGAGAGCAGAATACACTCACTTCTGCAAATATCTGAACGAGAATTAAAAGTCCAGAACCCACTAATTAAGAAACAATTGGTCAGGCTTACAATGCTCCAGACATAATATGGAAAGGGACATTCAACAAATCGAAAGGATAGAGCAGGAATTGGCAGCAGGATGGAAAGAAATTCAGTCAGTACACATGGACATTTTGCGCAACGGCAAAGAGGATATCAGCACCAGCTTAGTCAAGAGGGGCAACGTTGGGACAGGTAAATAAGATTAATTCACCTATGCCTAATATTTCTGTGTCGAAATTTGCTGATAATTGTGAGCAGCGGCCCACATTTCGTGACATAACATCGAAATAGTCACTACCAGAGAAGAGTTGAGCCACACTCAAAAACTACAGTACTTGAAATCGTTCCTCCGAGGAGAAGCAAGCAAGCTTATAAAACACTTGGACACTATAGCATCTAATCACGACGCGGCCTGGGAAATTGTTCAACATCGATATAACAATGAGAGAATATTATTCCCAAAGTATACTAACCGCATCTTAAATCTGCCGCCTACAAACTGAAGAATTTCAGCAAGCCATAAACATGCACATGACACCATTAAAGAGTGCATGCACGCAATAAGACATATGGACATATATGGACATATGAAGTTATAACGACCTGGAGTCCATTGATAGCAGCTTTGGTAATCAACAAAATGGACTCAATGAACGATCAAACATACCTAAGTTGGAGGTATTGCTATTTTTGGGGAGATGTTGGAAGCATCGGAGACCATGAAAAAACCGGAAACCGGAAACTACAAAACCAGCACAAAATGGATAAAAAAGTTCAGGTGGAATCATACCATATACAGAAGGCGAAGCAATGAGTAATTTGTGGTGTGCAAAGAAGAACACAACTTAGAAGAGTGTCTCAAATTCCTGATAATGTCGATTTATGAAAGGAAGCCAGTAGCAAAAAAGAATTCACTGTCTATGAACTGTTTGAATCATATCAGTTCCGTAAAATGCCATAGAAGTTCCACCCTATTACACTTCACAGAATTCAGGTCAAAGGCATCAGGAAGCGAACAGGCATCGTTTAAGCAAAAAGACCAAACTAACGGTCAGCATGAGGTCACAAGTAGCCACCTTGGAAGAAACACCATCGTTAATGGTGAAACAAAAACGACTTTGCTAGCAACAGCCCATATTGATGTCAGAAAATCGGACGGACCATATACAACACTGAGAACACTGGTAGATCCAGGAGGCGAAGCTGAATAATTGCTTGAAACAAACCGTACAAAGCACAACACAGAGATAAGTGGGATGTGAAAAACTGAAGCAGGAATGTCTGATTGGAAAATTAAGACAAAGATGATAATAATAATAAATAATACAAAATACAGAGATCTAGAAAAACACACCAGGAGACAGTGGAACTTAAAAGAAATAAAGACCATCCCTATAGTCATTTCATCTACAGGCCTGATACCAAAGAAACTACCAGAGAACTTGAGGAAACTTTAGTTGGGAACGGTGAGAACTATACGCAAGTACATGGGAAATGAAGAGGAAGGAAGTGCGGGTGGATCAGGAATGCGAACGACAGCAAGGAGCCGAGGAGCGGCCCCAACTCGACCAACACCACGAGACCGAAAACCTGGAAAGGGCTGCAACAGAACTTAATCCGTTTGATATCTGAGATATCTGGAACATGTGAATGTTCCTCTGGAGAGCAGTGTGAAAGCCGCAAGGCTAAAGTCATATAGTCTACCTGGCAGCTATCTGGTACATGACCTGCCAGGTAGCCACCGTAACGACGTAGACGGTGCAGCCAGCCACGCCTGCTGTCCGCAGTCCCATTCCTTTTTCCTCCCTCTTTTACGTCCTATATAGGGGTGCTCTTTCTGCTCTTATTTCCCTACTTCTCACCCAAACCGAGAGAATGGAGCAAAAACCTTTGAAAATTGTGATAGCCTCAGAAACAAATCGCTGCCTGGGAATCGCCAGGGCATGTTTGAAGCCGGCCCTCGACATGACATCATGCGGGACGTCGGTGGAATGATGTTGAGGAAGCCTGAAAGAATTGCAGTATTCCTAACACATGGAACAACATACCTGTTACCTAAAGACCAAAGGAATACAGAAGACTCAACCAAGTACCAACCAATCATAAGCCTTCCAACGATGTATTAATTAATTAAGAAGGACAGAGTAATCTGAAGAATATCTGGTATGTATAATTAAATGAGAGAACCAAAAACTTTCGCGAAAGAAATATTTCCTCCATCGACGCAAAATACCATTGTAATCTTGAAAGATAAGAAAATTATAAAGAACTGTACAGAACGCACATACCTATGATCAGTAAAAAAAATTAAAACTTAATAAATTCAAAATACCCAATCCAATACGAAACATACCCGCCGCGCTGGAAATGCCCAGCATTTCCTGAACAAAAGTAAAATAAATAAATTTGACACTATTACTGGTAAGGTAAAGGACAAAGTTTTACTAACGGTCTTTTTAGTTGACCACTTGCGGTTTTCACTAGAGCAACTCTAACTATACCATCCCTTCCATGATATAATTCAATGATTCGACCCAATGGCCAATTCAGAGGAGATGATAATTCATTTTTTATTAGAACTATGGAACCTTCTTTAGGGTTCGTATTTTGAGCAGTCCATTTAGATTTCTGATGGAGCGTATGTAAATACTCTCGAGTCCATCTATTCCAAAAATCGCGGTGTAATCTTAATATTAATTGCCATCTAGTTAGGCGATTGACATTAACACCCGTATAATCCGGATCAGGCAGTACAACTAGAGGCTCTAATGTCAAAAAATGCCCAGGCGTGAGCGCAGTTACGTCATTAGGATCGCTACTTATAGGACAAAGCGGGCGTGAATTTAAAATCGCCTCTATTCTAATGATCAACGTATTTAACTCTTCATAAGTAAGAATTTGAGCTCCAACGACTCGCATCAAATGAGATTTCGCACTTTTGATATTAGCTTCCCAAATGCAACCCATATGGGATGCAGAGGGTGGATTGAAATGCCAGGAGATATTTTCTTTCGTAGATGTATATTCCATGATTTGTTTCAAGTACTTGGAACTAGCAACAAAATTTGTACCACAATCGGAGTATACATTTGAACAGCGACCTCTTCGAGAAATGAACCGGCGAAATCCCATCAAGAAACATTCCGCTGTAAGATCTGAAAGTAACTCTAGGTGGACGGCTTTGGTAGCACAACAAATAAATAATGCAAGATATGATTTGGTAGTTTTAGCCCCGCGTATCCTGGATGTTTTAATCGTAAAAGGACCTGCCAGGTCAACTCCAGAGTTTCCGAATGGTTTTACTCCGGCAACACGGAATTTAGGTAAATTTCCCATAGTGGGTTAGAATGGTTTTGGATTCGTTCTGAAACACTTGTAACATTTTGAAATTACTGAACGTATTACCCTTTTAGCAGAGTATATCCAGAAAATTTGAATCAAATGAAACAATGTAGTATTTACCCTCGTATTTACCCCAGCATGTAGAAAATTAGTATGAATGTATGAAACAAGTAATTCAGTAAAGATATGCTTACTAGGTAACAATATAGGATATTTCCCATCATAATGTGAATTTGAATAAGACAGACGTCCTCCGACACGTAGAATTCCACCTTTATAAATGAACGAGCTAAGTTTTCTTAAATTTTTCGGAATTTTCCTCGCTGATGATAATAACATTAATTAATTTTTAAATTCCGTTTGTTGTACTCGTTTAGTAATTATTAATAAAGCGTTATGAATTTCAGGAGAGATTTTGTCATTAAAAATTTTACTATTTTATGGTTTTATGTTGTATATAAACCGATTTATATAACAAATAATTCTGAGAATTTTATTGAGGGGTATAAATTTGGAATGTAATGAAGTTATAAAGTCATTTTCAGGCATAGAAGCAATTAAGCATGTTGGTGCATTCGTTTTTACATCCCCAGAAATATTATCACCATGAAATTTATTTTCATTTTCCGAGCATAAAGTCATCCGATCCATTTGAGACGCTGGGCCATCAAACCACAACCTGCACGACAAAAGCGGTGAAGGCGTTACTCCACGAGTACCAAAATCGGCAGGATTATCTTCGGATGAAATATGAAACCATCGTTCAGGTGGAACAATATCCTGAATATAAGAAGTACGATTGGAGACAAAAGACTTCCATTTGTGGGGGTGAAGATTTGATCCAAGTTAACGCAACAGTAGAATCAGAAAACGCAAATGTATTAGAAAATTTAATATGGTTTTCAAATGAGGATTTCACAAAATGAATCAATTTTGTGAGCTGAACAGCAGCACAGAGCTCTAAACGAGGTATGGAAAGACTTTTCAGGGGCGCAACTCTCGACATCGCATACACGAAAAAAGTCTTGAAATACGTTTCGTAGTATACACGCATGTAAACTACCGCACAATAAGTCAATTCAGATTAATCACAATATCCCAATATATCGCAAGGATGTGTTAAAATGGATTCGTAATAACGTGGAATTCTTAAAGTAGAAAGAATACTGATCTCTCGTCTGAATTGAGCGAAAACATTAGAAATTTCGTCTCCGGGTACGCTGTCCCAAGATTTTCCTTGACACCAAAGAGATTGAATCAGTACCTTCAAGCGTATTGTACAGGGTGTTAAATATTCTAAGGGATCAAAAATACGAGCAACCCAAGACAGAATACTTCTTTCTGTATATGAAGTTGGAATATCTAGCGTGGAGAAGGAAAAGCAATCGGAAAAAGGATCCCAATTTAAACCTAAAATTTTTCGAAAATTATCTCCAGAATCTAATTCCAAAGGTCGTACGGTATTTAAAACTTGCGAGGGCGGAATATTTTTCAGAAGGTCATTATTATTACTCTGCCACTTTCTCAGTTCAAATCCACCTTTTTTCAGCTGCTCAATAAGTTGTTCAATTTTTAAAGAAGCTCCCTCCAAGGTATCATCTGCACTAGAAATATCGTCTACGTAGGTATCGTTTAATATTATTTCTCTCTCTAAACTGAATTCCGGGAAATCTTTAGCTGTTGTAGAGTACGAATAGCCAAATAAGAACTACAATTTAATCCGAAAGAAAGTATTTTCAGTCGATACTCCCGTAATGGTTCATTAGGCGACAATCGCCAGGAAAGTCGAAGATAATTTCTGTGTTCAGCCGAAATTTCAATCATCCTGTAAATTTGACGGATATCCGCACAGAAAATATACCTATACAAACGAAAGCGTAGTATTACTGAAATCAAATTATTTTGTAATTTTGGTCCGGTAAATAAGGCGTCGTTTAGTGACGATTTGTCTGAATAGCTACTTCCATCAAAGACAATCCTTACAGGAGTAGAACAAGAGTCTTTCCGCAAAACATAAGAATGGGGCAAATAAAATACACCATCAACAATTTTAAGCTCTGACACTGGAATGATTTCCATCTGTTCATTTTCCAAATATTCTTGGATAAGGGAAGAATACCTTGAATAAAGATTTGTATCTTTAAGAATTTTGGATTCCAAAGAAAAGAAACTTTTCAATGCTAACGACCTAGAATCACCGAAGTCTGGACAAATAATTTTGAATGGTAATGAAACTGCATAACGTCAAGTGAATTTTCTGAATGTAGTCTTGGAGTAATATTCTTCGCAAAATGAATCTTTTGGGGAATGACATATTACTGAAGGCACTTCTTCAACCTCCCAAAATCTTCGTAAACTATCCGATAGACGTAAATCTTCATCATTAGAAGAGAGAATTAAAAAGGAATTAACATCTTTGGATCTAGGCATTTTTACCTTCCTCATAATAATCCAACCCAATATTGTATTGACGGCGACAGATTCACCGGGACAAGTAATGATTCGACCGTTTTGTAAAATGTATGAAAAAATATCTGCACCGAGCAATAAGTCGACAGTTCCAGATTCAGAATATTCTGGGTCGGCAAGTAGTACATAAATTCGAAAACTGTTCTCTAGTACTAGGCGGCAATGAAATTGTAGGCATAGTATCACAAATTTTATCGACTATCACTGCGCTAATTTTTATGGATTAGTCAGTATTATGTATGGAAGTGACTTGACATTCAATCGCTAAGTTAGCTTTTGTACTCATACGATCCAGACCTTGGACGCTTATTGAAGCGTTGAAAGGCTTCAACTGGAGTTTTTTGGCTTGTGCTTTCGAAATGAAATTCACTTGAGAACCAGAATCTACAATACCGCGTATTACATGGAAATTTCCAAAACTATCTTGTATTTTGAGTTTAACAGTAGAGAGTAGTACATGATCAATACAAAAAATTAATAAATTCAGAATACGCAATCCAATACGAAAAATCACTTCGTGCATTCAAAACCCAATTCATAACCATTGTGAAAGGAAAAACATCATCGCCATGTAACAAAAAGGATGCATCAAAAACAGCCGAGAATGCGAAGAACAACTAATAATAGATTTACTTATGTGCAATCCAACATTCTATAAGCGAAGCAATTTGCGTACATAAAATGCAAGAAGCATTCGCTTCCATACCTCACGAATGGCTCTTGACGATCAACAACCCGGTTCTGCAGAAGAACAGGTGGCAGTGTTCCAGAAAAAATATCACCCTGTAGATCTTCTATCGAAATTGCCATGTCACGTGGTGAGAACTCTAAAATGTAATAACTATGCCAAATTTCAGTTGAATATCTTGTGAAGTGTAGATACTATGAGAAAAAAACTTAAAAAAAATTCAAACTTCAACACTCTGTATCTCGAAAACGAAACATTTGCGACCCCATGTTTATGGGACTTTTTTTTCTTAAACTCACTTGAGGAATCTCCCCTTTTCGTTTGTACGTTCAATTTAGGAACACCCTGTATACAGGGGAGGGGCAAAATCTTACGTTCTCTGAAAACTTGTCTGCATGAACATCTGCAAGAACATCAAGTTGACGATGATTAAAACTATCGCGCGACCACAACTCACATATAGATCGGCGGCATGGGGCTTCGCAGCCAAGATCCACATCAAGAGATTACAGGCCACTGAGAAAACTCCTTTGAATGGCGATGGATGTACCCTGGTTTGTTAGGAACAAACAAATCTATAAGGACTTGGAATGGGAACCAGTTACAAAATTCATGAAGAGAAAGGCGGAAAGGATATTCGACAAAGCCAAACAACATCCAAATGAGGAAGTACAAAGATTAGTCGACTACGATCCAACAGAAGGAGCTAGAAGGTGAAGAACCTACCACCGAAGACCGAGAGATTAGTTAAGGATTTAGAAAGTAACCAAAGAAGAGCTTAACCTATAAAAGATATAGGCAGCATACAACTATCAACACGACTATGATGCAATATTTTTCCTATGCTGATGATACAGTTGTACTATGATATGCTAAAAACTGGGCGACCGACAGTTGAATCTCAAATGAATATTTATTTGAATAAGGTTGCAGTGTGGCTTGCGTTAAATAAATTATCACTAAATATAAAAAAATCTGTGTATATGAATTTTTGGAGCTATAGTTCAAGCGTTCCCTACAATTTAAATGTTAAAATTAATCAAGTTAAGCAAACTCAAGTTGACATCAGCTACAAATATTTAGGTGTTATTTTTGATTCAAACTCAAAATGGGATAAACACATTGAATACATCATTAGTAGTACTAAATATTCAATTTCTCTTTTTTATAAATTATCCAAGATAATGCTTGCAGAGACTCTTAGAATGATTTACAATGCTTTCTTTCACAGCCTGATAAACTATGGAATCATTGCCTGGGGTGGGGCATATAGTAATTCTTTAAATACACTACAAACTCTTCAAAATAGATTAATTAAGCTGGTCAACAAAAATAAATTCATTAATAATCATATTATATTGAATATAAAACAATTATTTACTTATACCAATGTTATATATTTTTATGAGAACCTCAAAGAGAAATTTATAGACTCTACTAGCAAGACTAGATTTAAAAGTGTACAAGCTAAGACAAGAATTAGTGACAAACGTTATTATGTTTGTGCTATTAAAACTTTCAACAATACTCCTAATGAGCTCAAAACATTAAATAAATCAAATAGGAAAATTAAAATCAAGCAATGGATAGCAGCAAATGTATAGAACTTCACTATTAAAGAAAAGCAATTCACCAATGCTATGGTGTGATAATTCTGGCAAGTTGAATCTATTTGAATCTTATTTAGGTTGTTTAGTTTAAGGTATTCTACTACAACTACTTTTCTTATTTTTAACCAGTCCTGTGAACAGGTAGCGTGGCGTACCTCCACAGGTATATTTTGCAATTGTTAATATGCTCTTGTAAATATAGTTATCTGGTTTCAATAAATAAATAAATAAATATTGCATAATATGAGGTATTGATTTTTTTCCATACATGGTTCACATGATATTGCCATTTCAAATTAGGGCCCAAAAACAAACCCAGAAACTTTACACATCCGGCTGACTGCAAATGGCCACTTCGTTGTTGAACAGCAAAAGGGCCGGTAAGTTGAAATTTGATTATTTCCGTTATTCTGGCAGATATTCCGTCATGATCCGCGCCACCACAACTCTTCAAATTATCTACGATGGAAAAGACTTCCTCTGGCAGAAGAGGAAAAAAAAATAATCGAGCAACATTTGGGTAGTGCATATATTCAAAATTGAGATACCATAATACTTCCTGAGAGCAAGTCCGCTCACCTGACTGCAATAACCTCCGAATGCCTTAGCCACTTCCCGAGAGGAGGAAAGCCGTCTACCATCGATAGTTAGCTCAATATAGTTATGTTTAACTTTTGTATCTAGTTCAGATTTAACTAACTTCGGCACTGCTTTGTTTTTATTTCAAGATTCTAAAATGTATTTTTTGTTGAACACAAAATTTGTTTTGTTGTTGACTTGGTCTTTCGGTATTGATTTCTTGCCATGAGTGTACTCACATCTGAGACCAATCAGTGCAAATTTCGCAAATTTTCCGTGGCCCAAACCATCCGACTGTTAACTCATCTTGGTCTTTCGGAAGCATTGGGAAGTACCTTTCTCAAAAAATAAGCAATGTCGATGTGGAATCTCAATATATTGACTAACTTCTGGAATTTTTCCTCAACAGTTTCACAAAATGTATTGTTGAAATCAATTCTGAAAATCAAATCGGAAATCGACGATACGACCCCGATTCTCCATAGCTTCAAGTCAACCCAGGAGCTACTAATACCTAATACCAAAAATAACTGGATCTCTTCCAAATTGAGAAATATCCACACCAGTGGAATAATACTATATTAGCTGACTCTTTTTATTATAAACCAGGGTCAATCGACATACTATTAGTGGCAGATGCATATGCATTAATCGTCGACGAAGGCAATGAATTTTATTATACAGAGTACCTTACTCCATCATCTTTGAAAAATAGGTTATATTCTATTAGGAGCAGGTGAGACATACATAACGTGACCAGACGTCCCGTTTTTAACAAAGTGTAGCATAGATATCAGACATACGGTATTTTATCTTTCTCCTGAAAATATCCCCCATTAAATAATGAGATAAATAAATCCTGTAGGAATTTCGAGCCATACAGCATACATAGGAATTTTATGCATCAAGAACAGATTGCCTCATAAAGTTTCTGTAATTGTTGACGGAGGCCATTCAATTGGTTTTTTTCACTCAGATTCAACATCCAACAAGAAGCAGCAATATGGTACTGGAATATTTATGTGGGACGATTCAGTCACGTTTATTTCTGATAAGTATTAATTTGATTTCAAGTTGCAACTTACATTCATCATGTAAGAATCTACAAACCAGTGGGTAAAATTGGTTGTCTAGTGAGTGGATCCCGAGAACCAGAGTTGAATAGAAAACTATTTTTTTTTGTAATTCTACATTCGAAAACCGAACTGTCTCATCATTATCAATTTCTAGTTATATCAGTGATATAACATTATAAGAAAAATATTATTTTAAAGCCCGTTTGCAACAGCCGAGAATTCTCTACAAAATTTACTCGAGATTTCATGCGCCGTGAATTCTTTACCGTTACATACGCACTTTCGGTCGAATTCTCTGTTCAGTTGAATGAGTTGCGATGGGGTCTGGCATTATCGTCCATAAAAATGAAATTTTCACCAATGTATGGGGCAAATGGCACTACATGCTCTTCAAGAATGTTTCTTATATACTTATCAGCATTCATAGCTCCATTATCAACGACCACTAGGTCTGTGCGAGCAGTCAAAGATATTCCACCCCATACCATAATCGATCCTCCCCCGAAACCAGTAGTTTTCTCAGTTTATAGTTGCTTTTTCTCAATTTTCAAGATTTGTTGTCGAAACTGGATTCAAATGTGTTAATTATTATTAATTTTAGATCAATAAATATCATGAAGTATTAGTATTTATGAAAATAATCCGATTATGTTCTGAATCAGCTGATAAGGAGATCAATATTGCTTGAATCCCAACTTCTTGGCTCGTTACACGATCACGATAGAAGGAACTTGATTATATGGAGAGCCACAACAATGATATCTTGCATTCTTTATAATATACAATGGCTAAAATTGCAATATTGATGCTAAGAAAACTTTTCCAAGTTGAATTGGAAATCGGAAATGATTCTCTAAATTAATTTTGTGTGAGTGTTATCGAAATTCATATGAATATCAACTTACTTGGTGGAAAAAGTACTCTCTGGGGGGAACAGATTCGTTGTTTTGTGTAAATCCTGTCATTTAGAGGTTATACAAGGTGTTTCCAAATTAGACGGGAACCTTGGAGGAGGTGTTGGTATCACTCATTTGCTGTTGTTTGAGCCATATTTATTGATAACCAAGAGTTAACAGTTTCCGAGATATTTGAGTTCTTGTGTTTTTCAAGAAATTTCTCACCTTACTTCATTTTTCGTCAATTTTTTCTACGTTGACCAAGTTTGATTGAAATTTTGAATTATTTTCATCAGAAAGAGAAATGATACGTATGAAAAAAGCAAAACTATCCTGTATTAAATGTTGAAAAAGAATTAGTATGATTAAAAAGTTGGTATATGAAGAAAAGAAAAAAGAATTAAAAATTTTTTCATTGCAAGTAAACTCAAAATTAGTATTCATAGATTATGTTCGAAATGATCCGCACCATTCCGTATACAAGCACGTGACGAAAAATGAAGTAAGGTGAGAAATTTTTTGAAAACACAAGAACACGAATATCTCGGAAACTCAGGGCCGGATTAACCCCAGGGCAAAAAGGGCAATTGCCCTGGACAAATTCAGTATTGGGGGCGAATTCATTGTTAGTAATAGTATCTAAATACGGAAATCACGGAAATCGAGAAAACCGATTCCACATAATAGAAACATACGGTTTCGATCGATATCAGTCGTCATATACTTTCGATGTACTTTCCCTATATTGTGACTAGTCAGCAATACAGGGTGAATAAAAAGCGCACGCATCGAAAATGAATTTTTGCGGTATGGAAATAGACGCTACTGTGAATGCCGATTGCGGCGTCCCAAGCGATCCGATAGTTGTCAGTTTTAAACGCAGGCTCATAGGAAATAACACTTGGTCTGTGGACGAGTATTTTGAATAATAAGGATAAATTCAGAGGCATACCACCCGCCGATATGAATATCAACAGGTTTTACGATCTGAATTGAACTAGCCAATTTGCCATCGTCAAGGCCCCAAATAGAGTACGCCCCATCGAAGAAAAGCAGATGCTGACCATGGTTTCGGTCTCATTTGACCTCATCAGGGCAACATAGCATTTTTCTCCGATGGAGAACGTTTGGAATGTATGGAACTTTATTCAATATTGGCACGTTCCATCAATTAAAAACATTCTATGTTGCTCTGATGAGGTAAAATGAGACCGAAATCATGGTCAGCATCTGCTTTTCTTCGATGGAGCGTACTCCATTTGGGGCCTTGACGATGGCAAATTGGCTAGTCCAATTCAGATCGTATCACCTGTTGATATTCATATCGGCGGGTGGTATGCATCTGAATTTATCCTTATTATTGTATTCATTGCTTTTAGGCGTGATCATTCTATTTTCAGTATTTTGAATGTTCGTTAGTGAGTACGACTGACGAACAAGTTGAAATGACCCAGTCAGAACGAGGGAGTTTAATAGAATTTTATTTTGGGAACAATGAGTCATATAGTATACCACAAACCAAAATTCAATAAAAAACATTTTGAATTTGATGATTGGGAGGAAATAGAAAAATCTGCAGAAATTTTGAGAATATGTCTTTTCATTCCGTAATCTCAAATGCTGAAAAGTAGAGAAAAAATATAATTTTTCCGATATTATAGCGAATAAAAAATAAAATCGCGATTGTTTTCAGAAATTCAGTCTCGTGAAACACAAAAAAACGGCTATATGAAAAAAATTTAAATTTTGCAGGATTTTTTTGAATATTGAAATGTCTAATGCATTCTTAACATTGGTTTACTCTTAATTTTTGACTCAGCGATACCTTATTCATATAAAAAGTGTGAATTGAAAACACCTAAGTTGTTTTCAATTCACCTTTTTTACCTGTATCATATGTTCTTCATAATTTTTGCTGGCTTTTACTTTTCGATGACAAAACTTCATTATGGAAATATCTCTAGAGGTTCCTTTTTTATTAAATGATCATTATTGTAATATGGGGGAGGGGGGGCGAAAAAATATCTTGTGCTCCGGGCGCCAAGTGGTCTTAATCCGGCCCTGCGGAAACTGTTGATTTTTGGTTTTCAATAATGTAATGTTCTCTACTCTTCGAAGGAAAACTCTTATCTATTTTTCATCAAACTTTATTCCGTCCATCACACTCGACGCTAAATTAATATATTATCATCTCCATGGAAAATAGAATAATCACCATAATCTACATGCATCAGTGCTCTGTGATAATAGCTAAATAATATTCTTTCTCTAACATAGGTAGGTTTTTACGTTTAAATTAAAAAAACCAATTGAACTGAATAAACAAAGCAGAAAATGATTATGACAAATCATAATCTTTTTGCCAAACTGGTTTCTGCTTATTGCGAACTGGACTTGACGAAACTGCTGCAGGTTGTGAACCTTCTCCACTTTTGATCGCTTCAGGTAATGTATCCTCTCTTAACTTCTCAGTTGGACGATGATCATACCATTCCACTTGATTTTCATGACGTTGAATTGAACCCGTAGGTGTATTAACCGAGACCAATGGACCATCGACTGATGTTACTGTTTCTGTATCCCCTTCAAACTTGGAATCGGATTTAAGATGACTAAAAGGTCTTTTCACCAAAACTTCGTCTCCAGGAACTGAGTCATATTTGAGTCTCTCTGATGACAACGCCTTTTGTTATGCATCACGTTCTCGAACACCTGGAATTTCGATCCGTTCTCTCACCGTTGGAATTTTGTCTCGAAGTTTGCGATTGAACATGAGTTCTGCCGGACTAATACCAGTTACAGAATGAGGAGTTGAATGATACATCAGGAGATAATTGTTTAACTCCCGCTTGTAGTTTTTATCTTTCAGCATAGCAATTTTGATAATCTTGTTAATACTGCGATTTTGCCTTCCTACCTCTCCATTGGCTTGAACCCAATAAGGTGGTGTGGTGTAATGAATGATACCTAACTCTTTACAGAAATTTGAAAACTCTTCAGAATTGAATGGAGGACCATTGTCGGATGTTATTGAATAACAATAGCCAAACCTCGCAAAAACTTCTTGCGGGAATGCCGCCGTAGCTTCAGCTGCTTTCCTACCTCTCCATTGGCTTGAGCCCAATAAGGTGGAGTGGTGTAATGAATGATACCTAACTCTTTACAGAAATTTGAAAACTCTTCAGAATTGAAAGGAGGACCATCTTGCAAGGTCTTGCCAAGGTCCATCAGGGAGAGTACGACGAGACATCTCTTGCAAAGTGATTGACTTACCAACCTTCTGACACTCATCGCAGGTGCGAACAAATGTATCTGCTTCCCTATCAATCCCAGGCCACCACACCTTGCTTCTGAGGCGTTCCTTCATCTTTTTTCTCCAATACCTGTCTCCGTAGAAATGCTGGAATGACAATGCGAGAACCCCGTAGAAGAATGTTGTTGACAATGCATAATTCTTCGAATAATGCAGAATATGGCTTCTCAGTGACTAGTCGATTTGAATGAAGGCTTTCACAAACAGACTTTAAAATTTACAAAATTAAAATAGCTCTTGGAACTAAACTGTGTACAATCATTACTAAATTCGTCTCGTACATATCATTTTCTGTTACGATATTTGTGGGTGGAACTAAGCGTGACAATGGATCCGCAATATTGTTCTTGCCTGGTACATGTATAATTCTGTTTTTGTAACCTTGAATTCGCAAAAGCCACCGTTCTAGTCTTGCACACGGTTTTGACCTCGAACCAAAAATGGTTTGTAACGGTTTATGATCCGTTACCAGGTCGAATTCACGACCAACTAAATACATTTTTAACCTCTCCACTGCAAATACCAGAGCTAAAGCTTCTTTCTCCGTTTGGTAATACCGTCGTTCAATTGGAGAAAGAGAACGGCTGACATAACATATCAGTCGAAATTGATCATTCCTTCTTTGTAGCAGCACTGCGCCAAGACCAACTGGACTTGCATCCGCCATAACAATTGTTGGCAATTCAGGATCGAACAAACTGAGATAAGTATCTTCAGAAAGCAAAGATTGTACGTGAATGAATGTTTGATCCGCTTCTGCTGTCCACTTGAACGGATTATGACGAGCTACTTTCTGAAGTACATCAAATTCTGTGGAGAAGTGAGGAATAAAACGCCCCAGGTAGGACACCATCGCTATGAAACTTCGCAGTTCTTCTGCTCTTCGTGGTGCACGGAATTCCTTAAGTGCACGTACCTTGTCAAGCATTGGACGAATAGAATTATTGCTAATGATGTGTCCAAGGAAAGTTGCTTCATTTCTTCGAAACTGGCATTTTACAGGGTTGATTACGAAACCAACATCTGATAAGCGTTGAAGGACTGCTTCAAGATTAGCATCGTGTTCTTCCAGTGTGCGTCCAAAAATGAGAAGATCGTCTAAGTAATTGAAGACACCTTTCAGCCCTGATAAGAAATTCTCTGAAATGGGTTGAAACATCTCGGGAGCACATTTTAAACCAAACATTAGTCGCTTGCAACGAAACAACCCCAAATGTGTACCAAAAGTTGTAATTTGTTTTGATTCGGGTGCTAACTCGTGTTCTCTACTCTTCGAAGGAAAACTCTTATCTATTTTTTATCAAACTTTATTCCGTCCGTCACAATCGACGCTAAATTAATATATTATCATCTCCATGGAAAATAGAACAATCTCCATAATCTACATGCATTAGGGCTCTGTGATAATAGCTTAATGATATTCTTTGTCTAACATAGGTATGTCCACTACAAATAAATATGGCTCAAACGACAGCAAATGGGTGATACTAACACCTCCTCCAAGGTTCACGACTAATTTCTCCAACAGCTTCACAAGAAAGTCGTAATCGAAAATTTGCTCAAAGCTTTCCCCATTGTCACGAGGTAGATTGAGATATTTTCAACAGATTGAGATTTATTTTATACGAAAACTCTTATTGAAACTTTCAGATATCGATTGAAATTTATTTTGGGAGGATTCTGCATCTCTTCATAAACTTTTTAGGGTTTTCACTCTAATGGATCGGGATAATAATTTGGCAAATTGTTCGGTAGGAATAGATCATATTTGGATCAATTTACTAAAGAAGGAACTGTCATCCGGTAATTTCAAAATTAAATGAATCAACGTTTCTTTGCAGTCTCTGTTTCTGTGTGTTGACAATTAATGTCAAACAAAAGCCACAACTCAGAAGATTTTCTAAAAAATAGAATTTTCGTCTGATGAAGGAGATTGATATAGACTCCGAAACGTTACAAAATTATAATTTCAACGTTATTTATTTTGAGTTCATTGTCAGGCAACAATTTTTTCTAGTTAATTTGCTCCTGACAAATTAGTGCAAGAATTTACGCAGGAGCAAATCGTTGATTTCATTTTTAATTGATTTTGTTTCAGAGATTGGGAGTGAAAACCCTAAAAAGTTTATGAAGAGATCTTATTGAAACACCAAAATATTCTCCGTTCCTCTATGTAAATAAACAAAAGTGCATTAAATTTTTATTTACAGAAATTGACACCAGGGAGCGTATCGCTTGTTTGGAATTCCCAATATTCGAGAAATAATTCTATTCGGTAAAATCGTTTGTGAAATAAAACTAATAAACATTTTTTTTTGAAGTTTCAATGACCTGCATCTTTCCATCTGAGCCGAATCGGAAAAAATGGTATATTAAGTATGAAAAAGAAGTGAAAGTTTCGCCCAGCATATAACAGTTAGATCCGCCGTTTTCATCATACTATTATATTTCATTCACAGATGTATAAAATTTAAGATAGTTTTTTTTACACTTTTACACGCCGTGTATAGCAAAACCTCGTCACCACTTTTCTCTGCGCATTCAAAATTACAACTCTCTTTTCAAGAACCCGACGTTCATAAGCCGAATTGATACTATTAATGATTAAAAATCCAACCTACCTCCTAAAAAAGGTTCCCAATCATAAAATTTGCCCTTATATTTCTTCATATTGAAAGAAGAGCATTGCTCACGTCTGGAGTCTGGTGTACCGAACGGGCATTCCTGAAAATAAAGAAATATATAATTAACGCTGTGAAAAATTAACCATGTTTGATAAATTGAAGTTGGTCGGGTGGTGACGCAATTAAGGAAGCTCAATTAGTGAGAACATCTTCTTGGGTCAACAAGCAATCATTAATTTACGTTTATGTTTTATGCCCACACACAACGTGGAAGCTCCCCAAATGAATAAAAAAAAAACTAATTTGGAATATGTAGTTCGAACTCTTCTAACAGGAATGCAGCAAATCTGTTTTGTTTGGCTATGATTCTGGTAAATTCAAGGTCCAATATTTTTTTCTGCATTACATTTTATTAATATCTCACCTGTAAGTTGCATAGATGAATCCTCTTGTACAATCCTATGCACCCACTGGTAATGTTCTGATAACGTTTTTGTTGTTTCTTGAAAAATCTGTAAAAGAAACAAACGGTGAGTACACCGAAAAAAAAAATAATATGAGTAATGAGAAAATTCGAATACTATATGCCCCAATAAAACTTTCTGTTTCTCACAATTCGTTTGATTTACCACAAAATTTGGTTGATAATGACGGTACAATTTAACTCGTCATAACAGGAATATCATCGTTTAGTAACCTGAATAAATCTTGGATGGTTGCGATTAGAACGAGACTGGGCCACCCTGACAAAAAATTGACCGAATTATTACATCCTTTTTGATAAGTCATAGACATAGGTAAAATGTTCAAAACGACAGAGTAATAAGTTGGTCAATTATTATTTATGCAACGCTGGTCTATGCAATGTGCCGTCTGAGAACGGGATATCATTGTGTGCCATCACACCTGCAAAGAATATCTGTCATCGATAGTCCACTTTGCGACTGTGGGTTGGCAGGTACCCTGAATCACGTCCCATCACAATTTATGATGTAGTGTTTAGCTGCTCCTAGAAAGTCTTTCAATTGCTTTTTGATTATATTAATGCGTCAGGCTTGCGCCAGTGAGCGCTTGTGCATGTTTGAGTTCTGGCTTATCCTGTTTATATCAGGTGCAGTATTGCGTACCCCTTCCTGCTTCCCCTCTCACTCGCTTCACGTATTATATAGTAATAAATGCAGTAGAACACTAGATATAGATATAGAAAATTTTTATTATTTTGGTACCTAGAAAGTAATTTGGTGTGGGTGCTACCCATAATCCTACTGTCCCCGGGAGCCACATTACTAAAGGGATTAAAAGGATCGAATTTATGTACATAGCAGATAATACTAAGCCCATAGAAACTGCAGTCGGTCCCAAGGGTCAGTTGGTGACCTTCCAGCCAGTTTTGGAAAAGAAGAAGAAGAACGGTGGTCTAGTCTGATATTATATAATGGATAATTAATATATATAAGTCAGTCAGACTTAATTCGGACACAATATATGTGACATGTAGAATTGACAAAATTATTGAAACATTTTTTGCATTATAATTATTCTATTCTTTAGTATAAAAGTAAAATATGAAATCTATCAAAAAAACCTCATTCGTCAACAAATTTGGGTTGATGAAGGATAAAAAAGACACTGTAATTTTGTAATTCTATCAAATTTTTTTCATATAGCTGATATCCTGCTTATTCATAATGATATGATAAACATCAAAATACACAAGTGAATAATTAATTGCACATATTCTCGAATATAAGGAACTTATTATACAAAAACAAACTGTGAACATATATATTACAAGAAAAAAAAATTATCAGAATAACAACAATTTCAAGTCCATATTTTCCTTCAACGGATTATCCTCTTCTTGGAAAAATTCGAAATAGATGTCATTGATAACTTCATCTGAAATAAGAACGAAGAGACTCTAAAAAGTAATGTCACAACCTACTTCCTTGATAACAACCATCATATTATGGTGATAAAATAATAAAATTTTTCTACAAGCGTGCGCATTCAACCATGTATTCAGGTTCGAGCTGATTTGACTCCTTTGACACCAGTTGGCGATTTTAGAAAATTTACTTTGTGTTACTTCTACTACCCCAGATATGTTGGAAGCCGCAACCAATATATTGGTATCATCCGCATACATAACTACGTCTTCGCCATCCCCCTTTTTCTCTATTATATTCTGTTTTTTTTCCTCTTCGTGCATTTACCTGAAAATTTGCATTCAACAGAATGAGCTCCTCGATGAGAATGTACTCTGGCAGGTCGTTTATATAAACCAGAAAAAATAACGGTCATGTGATACTTCATTGAGGTCAAAGCACAAGATTTCATCGTCCGAATTGAAGATAGCACCATCGATCTCAACGGATACTCTCTGGACTCGACCCTCTAAATAGCTCCTCATCAGATCAAGTTGTTTGTCTCTGATACTGTAGTTGTAAAATTTGTCAATTAATATGTCATGGATGATGCAGTCAAAAGCTTTGGAGAAGTCGAGGAAGAGCCTCTCCGAAATCTCACCACCCTCCAATGCTCTAAGAATTGATCTCTTCAGTTCAAATACAGCAGTTTCCGTCAGTTCAAATACGGCAGTTTCCGTGCTCCTTGTCTTTAGAAATCCATGTTGAAAATCAGGAAAAATATGAGATTTCTGGAAAAAGATCAGAAGCCTACTCACCAGAACCTTTTCAAATAATTTTGAAAACGAAGTAAGCAGACTAATCGAACGATAATTATCAAGATCATCCCTATTCCCCTTCTTATAGAATGGTTTCACAACAGCTATCTTGAGAGATTCTGGAAGACACCATATGAATGCCATATACATTACATGAGCTGCCGGTCTCGCAACAACTTCAATAGACATTTTGATAACTGTCATGGGTATTCTGTCATATCTAAATAAACCTTTGTTTTTCATAGCCTTCGCAGTCCTGATGACCTCATCTGCTGTTATTTTAAAAAGGAAAAAAGGCCTTTCATTGTAGCGAAGATGTCTGGTATCTGAAGCATTGAAATAGTGAGCAGAATTCTGAGTTTTGAGGGAGGCAGGAACATATATAAAGTGCTTATTGAAAGCATTAGCAAGTGCTTGTGGTTCATCAGACTTTAGCTTCTCAGGGCCAGGTTTTTTGGCCAGTTACTCGGTTGATCGTTTGCCAAACTAGCTTGGATTTATTTTTGGCATTGGCGATTTTTTCACGCAAGAATTTTTTCTTATTCGATTTTATGCACTCGTCATATAATTTCTTTGTACTGCGTTGGACTGTTGAATTCTGGGTGTGATTGACAAATAGTATGCATATAGTCCAATCGATTTTTGAGCTCTCTTACTTCAGGTGATTTATCTATATATTCCTTCTGCGATGACCTATTCGTCACCATGACAAGCGGAAATGAAAAATCGAATATGGTCTTATATCTATTGAAAAAGATATTCAACATAAGATCATCATCTGCAATGTTCTGGTGGACAGAAAGATCGTCCCAATCTTCTACAGACAAACGTTCTAGAAAGTCTTTCATTGTTGATTATAGGGTCTTCTTGAAGTGCCAAATCATTACAATTTATATTTCCTTATTTTGAACTCATACTAAAAGTAGTGGAACAAAATTAAAATAGTTATTTTCCAATCAAGTGCGGAAAGTGGAGAGGGGACTTGCCCGCACGAAACTGCCGTTGCCCGAACGATGCGAAGCAGAGTTCGGGTAAGAAGTTGAGTGCGGGAAAAACACTTTCCGCGAGAGTTAGGAACAATATTTTTTCTACGAGCGCTGAAATTAAATAAATATATCCATTTTACGAAACAGATCAAATTTGATTTGATTAATTCATATAAATATAATGACAGACGTAATTATGCATGCCGTTACCATGGGTTTCTCATCGTTGTCGTTCGGTGCATGCAGATATGACAGCATTTGATATACTCTAAATATTTGCGTGCGGGAAAGCAACTCTTTGCAACATGATATGAGTTTTTGGAATTTATAGTTAATTGGTTGTTCTATGGCGATAAAAATGACAAAATGTTCAGTCTGTTAATAAGTTCAAGATTTATCGAACATTGAAATTTCACTCAACATCTGATTATCACCCTGTGTATCCTAAACGAATGCTCTCGCAGGAAATTAAAACCTACTGATATGAACTGATGAACCTCAAACCACAATCCCGTGGAATTGACAATTGGAGAAGAACCAAGGGAAAAACCGATGGAAATAAGAGAATATACCAATTGGGTTAAATACAGCCATTCAATACAATCGAAATTAACAGAAATTCCAACAATAAGCACTCCAGAGGATCTGGAATGTGCGGTTGATAGACTGGAAGGGATTATATTGAAAGCTTACGAAAAAAACACGAGAAGAGTGAAGAGACCAGCACCAAGTCATCCGCATGGCGATACGCCTAAAGAAGTAAAAGATCTTATACGAGAAAATCGAAGACTCAGAAGAATATATCGGATGAATAAAAATGATCTGAATAGAAGGAACCTCAACCGCCATAGCCGAGTTCTGAAAAATGCCCTGATAGATCTAAGAACAAGCAGATGGAACAAAAGAAATCAAGAACTGAATACAATTGATCATTCTGCATGGAGAATGCAAAAGAGGCTACGGGAAGAAAAGACTAAAATTCCTCCCTACACGGAGAAAGGGGGATGGCGTATACCAATACTGATAAGGCAGATGCATTGGCGGACTCGATCGAACGAGAATCGAGAATAAATTACAGGATAGACGATGATAATGAAGATCTGGAAGAACTGGTTGAAGAAAATGATGAGGAAATGGATGAATTACCAGCGGCTACTGAAATAGACAAACCAACATCGCCAAATGAAATCAGGGAAATAATTACAAGTTTGAAGAAGAGGAAAGCTCCCGGAAGCGATAAAATAACGAATGTTATGTTAAAGAAATTACCTAGAAAAGGTATAGCCGCTCTAACAAATATCGCGAATGGAATTATGAGGACAGAACACTACCCAGAAAAATGGAAAACAGTGGAAGTCATAGTGTTCAATAAACCATTCAAAGAGAAGTTCCCACAAAACTATAGACCGATAAGTCTACTGTCGGCGTTAGGAAAAGTAGTAGAAAAAATTCGGGAAACCGAAAATCTGAAACTAATTCCACCAGAACAGTTCGGATTCAGAAGAGAGCATTCAACAGAGCAACAATTATTAAGGCTCACAGAATACATTACAGAGGGATTCCAAAATAAACAAGCTACAGGTCTTGTTTTACTGGACATTCGACATAGTATGGCATGAAGGATTAATATACAAGATGAGATGTGCTGGATATTCGATCAAAATATGCAAGTTGATCCGGAATTATCTCAAAAATAGAAGATTTTACGTGAAAGAGGAAGGAGAATGCTCCACAACAAGAGAGTAGAACGAGTTCTACAAGAAACGATTGACGAAACAAATGACTGGTGCATAAAATGGAAAATCAAACTCAATGGACAAAGGGCCAAGCAATATTATTACAGAAGAGAAGACTGCGACCCACAACGAATCTAGAAGTTGACGGCGAAGAAATCGATTGGAAAAATGAAGCCAAATATTTAGGAATAACGCTTGACAAAGGACTCACTTGAAAAAGTCATATCAAACAAGCAATCGACAAAACGAAAGCAGCGATGAATAGACCACACCCTTCAATAGGAAGAAGAAGCCACATGTCGAAAGAGACAAAATTGAAGATAATCAAAACCGTTGCTAGGCCTCAACTGACTTATGGATCCATTGCTTGGGGTTTCGCGGCAAAGAGCCACATCAAAAGAATTCAGGCCACTGAAAACAAGCTGCTACGATGTGCAATCGATGCACCTTGGTTTGTCAGGAATAGACAGATTTATAGGGACCTAAAATGGGAAACCAAAACGGAATTCATGAACAGAAAAGCAGAGAAATTATTCGAAACAGCGAAAAACCATCCGAATCAAGAACTCAGGAGACTAGTGGACTACGACCCAGAGGAAGACAAAAGGAGAATGCGAATTTACCGAAGTAGACCAAGAGATCAATTAAAAAGAGATGAAAATAACAACAGAAACCAATTGAGAAATTCAATTAAGTGTTGATCCAATAGAGGATAAACACATAAATCCCAGCACGATATTGTGCGAGAAGAAAACCGACTAAGAGATGAACGGTTTACAGGCAAATGCCCGGAACCAAGATTCAAGAAGCAGTCAAGGGTTTTTAGTGGGTCTCGAGCTCAGGAGAGTGAGAAACCCAGTGGCCGCTGGTCTGTGAGGGCTATGGGGCTACAGCCCCCCATACAAGAAATCAATCCTTTTATCAAAGAGCTTTTATACTATTTACCTTCCCATACTATTTTTAATGAAAATATTATATTCCACGATTATTTATATAATTTATTAATGTGAAACTTTCATGTGACTCCTGCAGTTTTGTTTATTCCAATCATAATCTAGCAGTTCGTCCCTGCATGGGCGATGAATCGTATAGCCCCGAATTCTTGCATTCGGACAGTCACTCGGCTCCAGCCGCAACTCTTCGTGTCGGTCGTTTTAAGGAGTAAAAGGGCTACGATAAAAGTCGCCCCTATCCGCTTCAATCTAGCCTCTGCCCGCTAGCGTATAGACATCCTAGCGTGTGTTCGTATTTGTTTACGTTTTGAAATCATGGCGGACAATAGTGTTCAAAATATTTTAAAAACTGATTTCGCGAGGCTTTCGCTGGCGGAAAAAAGCCGTATTAAACTGCTGGGTATACCGACTCCCGATTTAAATTTAACCCAGGCAGATAAAACTCCAAAAACTTCTTACGCAAGACGATTCTCAATACAAGTGTATAACAAGTGATAACGTATTGGCAAGGACAGGATTTAGAGATTTGAAGCACCTTAATGAAAAAATTAAGAAGCATGAGCTATCTGCCAAGCGTGTAAATTGTTCGACAGAATTAGCTTTTCTGGTTACTACTAATATCGCTGCTCAATTAGATTCAGCTTACCGGAATAATATTATTAAGCACAACCAGCAAGTAGATAAGAACAGGTATGTTTTAAAAAGAATTATAAATTGCATCAAATTTTGCGGAAAACTAGTTTTAAAATTTCATATTTTTATTATTATTCTAAAAGTAGCCCCCTAGTGAACTAGATCACGAGCCGCCACTGAAGAAACCACACACTTGTTCCCCCTCAGGAGAGGGTGGTTCGTCTGACTTGCAGATTTTCCCCCTGCTACACCAAAAAAAAAAAATCGCTTACGTGAACCACAAATTCGTAGCCCCGTTCTTTCGGCCGGACTTATCGACAGAATTAAATTCGACCACAAATTCTTCTTCAATGAGTCGAACCATTCGAACCCAATCGTTTGTACCGATTTCTGGTCCAAATTCCTAGGCTCAAGCGCGTAGACGAAATTTTAATTGAAATTCAAATTTCAATAACTTGGTACTTTAAGTAAGAGCCGAATCTTTTCGAGATATCGAAATTCAGGCCCATAAAACAGCAGAAGAGCATACTCTCCATTCTCCATAGAGAATGTTCTGATTATTTTACAAGGCCAATGGAGAAAACAGCCACTAAATGACTGTCTTCGGTTGTTTTCCGACATTCCATCTATTAAAGATGGAAACGTCACCTAATAAAATACAAAATATTAATAGGACATTGTCTAACCATACCTTTCAGAAAACCTTCTACCTCATAGCCGTTATCAGGTACAATATCTTTAATAAATCAAATCGGATGTATTATTAATATCGAGTTTCTAGGTAATCATCATATCGAAAGTGTTATGTCTGACAATTTAAGTTACGGTAAAATTATATTTTAACTGGGATTATACATCAATCGATTGACGGGGGCTCGATGGATTAGTGGAAACAAGTTTCACCATCGCGTAAGCATAGATAGAATCTAAAGAGTAGAAGGATGATGCAGAGATACCTACACATTATGGCGAGCAACTCGTCCACTTTCAGATAAAAGTATATGAAAAAAAATTCTCAAATATTGTATTGGTTGTGGCTAGTAGTTCATGAAAATCCATATTTGAAAAAAATAATTAAATGTATGATTTTCATTAACGCTGATTTTGTATGTGTGGCTAAAGTAGTGCAGTACTGTCGGCTCGGTTTGAAAGATACAGGCTGTTGAAAAACCACAACATAAATTATTTTTAGTTTCATCTCACAAATAATTTTAGAGAATGGAATGACTTTCGCAATATATATAGTTTCTCTGAGAAACTCTCTCATTTATTCGATTAGTCTTTGTCGAATACGGGGTATCAACCATGTCTTAAAGTTTTCTCATTATTTATTCATTTATTTATTACTTCGGGACACAAACGGTACGAACCCAAAGAAGTGTCCACATATTGATGTACACAGAAGTTTAAAAAACAGAAAAATTACACATGAATATAAAGCAAAATAAACAAAATACACAGCTCTGAAGAAAACAGAAGAGAAAAAATTTAAAATGATATAAAAAATTCACATCAGTCATCTTCCTACACTGATCGAGTGGGATAAGATCCTGTTTCTGGTAAACTTGGGAGATATGTGTAATTGAAGGAAAAAATCGCGTCTGACAATGCCTTACAAACCGTCTCTGAACCCACTTCAGTCTGTCTGTTGGGGTGGTATTTCAATTGTACCTCAAGTTCTAAGAGTTCTGAGTTGGTGAAAACTCAGGGACTCGAGGATTGAGATTGATAATGCGGATCACTTGATAATGAACGTTTATTTCTTAATCTAACAAACTATATATAGTAAAATTGTACAATGACGTCAAGACCACATAATCGAAATCGAATTACATTTTGCATATTTACTACATTTTTCTTTACTTGCAATATTACTGCAGTTGGATTAAAGGAATGTTAGATATTAAAACAAACTATTGCAATCCTTTGTCTCACCTGGACTACTTACACATGAAATAACAATTATGAAAGAGAGAATAATCTAAATAATTTCGAATGGAAATATTTGGTTGAATTGAGTTTATGAATTTTTGATATATCTAATTTTGGATATTTATTGTACGTTTCGTACAATGTCTATATAAACGCCATATAGTCCGGGAGGTGGTGTCACTTTTTTATCAGTGATTTATCTCCAACTCGAATGTGATTAATGAGAGAGTTACACTATAACTGTACTCGAAATCGAAAGTCAGTCAGCGCGACCGTGGTGGGTGTGGGCGTGGGAGGCGGTGAAACTCGCCGGAAAAATCTCAAAAAAAAGTGATTGATCTCCACTTGAAACTTTGAAATAATGTAAATTATACATGATTATGAGTGAAAATGGGCGTCAGTCACGTTCCCGATGGTGGAAGCATCTTCAGTCAGGTGTTTGAAGTGGTCGAAAAAATGGAGTGACCGATCTGCACTTGAAATTTTGAAAAATGATCATTTTAATCAAATTGAACGTAAAAATGGACGTCAGTCACGTTTATAACGGTGGATTCTGCGTCAGTCAGGCTTCCAAAGTCAAGGGCAGTGACCAGCTTCCTTTGGCGCGCTGCATCTTATGCAGTTCGACTGACGCATATTCCACCGGCATTCGATTATTTATCGAGTGCACATAACAATTACTTATTCATATATTAATTTTAAAATGATATAAATCACTTTATCTAACTTTCGAATAGTGATTATCACTATCTCTCAACTTAATATGAACTGCTTAGTAATCAAATCGAAAATTGATGTTTCAGCACAAACTATTTCTATTCATCTCGGACAACTGAACCCCCTGGACGACCTATATAATATAATATATTTAGGTCAAAACAGAGCAGAACGTCAGGTTCTGTTCCCGCATTGACAATGAGCACCGATCATCGACACATGTGAAGAATATATATAATATATAATATAATATAATATTTACTGCCAGTGAGGCACAGTGAGATAGTACAGACCGCGCTGGGTGGTACTTTCTTCAGAATTCAATTCCTGTCTGCATGCCGCTAAAACCTTCATTATATTTCAGACACTAAAAACTATCATCACAATTCATATTTTCGGCTTAATTTGTTCAATGATCGGAGGTTCGAATCCGATCCCCGCTGATATCGCTAAATGTCGACGACGCTCCGGGAAATAGATATGTTGAATCCCGAAGATTATTGAAAGCGAATGTTGATCCCCTCCACCTATAACATTTCCAATCGCTTTCGAACGCCACAGTTCGGAAGTGATAATACTAACAAGTGAATTCTGATGACAGTGGTTTCCAGACAATGCAGATGGATCCTCACATCAGCCTGGGTAGCTCAGTTGGGAGAGTACCTGACCGGTAAATTTTCTAAGATTTTTGAGCGAATTTTGCATCAACAGATAATGAACTATTTCTAGAGGGAAAAACTGTTTCACAGAAACCAGTATGGATATAGATGGAAGTCAAGTACATGTGACGCTATAATGCGCTTTGTAGAGTATACGCTGGACTGCTTTGAGGGAGGCCTATTTTCATTGTCTGTTTTCTTGGACCTAAGTCGAGCTTTTGACTGTGTGGATCCGCGGGTACTAGTTTGTAAGCTGTCAAAATATGGCCTTGATGAAGTTGGTCTCGGACTCATTCAGTCCTACTTCTCCAACAGAACCCAGAGAGTTTTCTGCAATGATGCGCGGTCAACAGAGGGCCAGGTGAGTCTTGGTGTGCCGCAGGGCTCCATATTAGGGCCCCTATTATTCATAATCTTCATGAATTTCTTCTTTTATGGCTGGCTATGAACATCTTTTGTGGGCCGATGACTCGGGAATTACAGTGAAACATAAAGATCTGCAGGAAGTTCAACATCTTGCATGTGAAGCAGAATATAGAGCCAAGGAATGGTTTGCAACAAACAAGCTCGTGTGTAATAATGATAAGACAGACACCATGTTGCTCACTTTGAGAGACTCTGGGGACCATAGAGCCAAAGAGACAGTAAAATTTTTGGGGATATATCTGGACTCCAAACTTACTTGGATCTCTCATATCAATGAGACGGCAGCAAAAATAACTAGAAATATTTTTCTACTGCGGAACTTAGAGAACATAATGTCCAGGAAGGTGATGAAGGCTGCCTATCACAGCCTTATCGAATGTCATTTGCGGTATTGTGTTTTGATTTGGGGGAACTGCTCAGGTAGAGGGAGCATTTTCGGACTTCAAAGGAGGGCGGTGAGAGTAGTGGCTGGTCTGGGATACAGAGATGACTGTTCGAGTGCATTCAGAACATTGAAGATTCTAACTTTTCCATCCTTGTACATTTATGAATGCCTTGTTTACGCATATATTAATAGCAGAAATCTTCCAAAATATGGAGACACACATGATTATCATACACGGTATAGAAATAATATCAAATCTAAGTATATGCGTCTTGAAAAGTCTAAGAATGGTCCAAATTTCATTTCCCATAAGCTTTACAATGTGTTACCTAATGAGATTAAGAAGTTGAATGAAAAGCAGTTCAGGAAGAGGATTAATGAAATATTGGTGACAGGCGCATTTTGGAATGTGCAAGAGTTCCTTTCCAGCGATTTCAAATTTTAAAGTTATAGTATACATTTTCAATGTACTTTTTTTTTCTCTGATGCGGAATGGTATTTCTTATCATTTAAGATTTTAATATTTTAACATGTTATAACTTTGTAGTTAAATTTTAATACACTTTTATTTACTGTGACAGCGAAATGGTATTCATATCATTTGATATTTTAATATTTTTATATCGTATAGTTGTACAGTGGATTACATTTATATTCTCTACTGATATCACTGACTTGTGTAATACAATGTAGTTTGTAACATAGCACCAATAAATTATCTATCTATCTATATATCTAATCAGGGGGTCGTAGGTTCGAGTCCTGCTCAGGCTGGTACTTTTTTCAGAATTCAATTCCTGTCTGCCTGCGGCTTAAACCTTCATTACATTATATTTCAGACACTAAAAACTATCATCAGAATTCATATTTTCGGCTTAATTTGTTCACTGATCGGAGGTTCGAATCCGATCTCCGCGGATATTGCTATATTATGTCGACGACGCTCCGGGAAATGGATATGTTGAATCCCCGAAGATCATTGAAAGCGAATGTTGATCCCCTCCACCTATAACATTTCCAATCGCTTTCGAACATCACAGTTCGGAAGTAATAATACTAACACGTAAATTCTCCTCAATTTGGGTTACCACTGCATATGCAAGTTTAAACTGAATAATTATGATCATATTCATTCATTCATAATTTTTTTCAAATTCACCGCGGAAACTATTCAAAATCATCCTTCAAATATGGGGTTTTAAAATTTGAATCGCTTTGTGCGGAGTGTACGATTTGGCAACAGCGCATACAAGACAATGAAAAGAACAATGTCCGATCAGCTTGTTTATAAAATGACAGCTGTTGATCTTTAGGCGCGTACTTAAGGTGGCATTCGGATCCTAGCGACCGTGACCTGCAACCACCACTCGCGACAGTGACGTACTGCTTGTACGTATTTATTTTGTTTTTTTATAGCAGGGGGAATCTGCGACCGTGAAAACACGGGGCTCTATCTCTCGCCCAGAAGAACCCATTTCTAGGGAACACTGTGGGGTTACTCACTCTTCCGAGTTCGCGACCCACTAAACCTAACCTGCTTTATTTGGTTCCGGGCATTTGCCTATAAACCATTTATCCCTTGATCGGTTAATTTGTTCTTGCACATTGTCGTGCTAGGGTTTTCATGTTCGTCCATTTCGGATATCTCTTCTTAGTATAGTTTTAATAAGTTTCCGTTCTCATTTTAATCTCTCCTCAATTGATCTCGCGGTCTCCTTTTGCAAATTCTCATTCTTCCTCTGTCTTCCTCCGGATCGTAGTTCACTAGTCTCCTGAGTTCTTCGTTTGGATGTTCCTTCGCTGTTTCGAATAACTTTTCAGCTTTCCTCTTCATAAATTCGGTGATGGTTGCCCACTTCAAATCTCAATATATATTTGTTCCTGACAAACCAAGGCGCATCTATGGCACATCGTAGTAGCTTGTTTACTGTTGCCTGAATTCTTTGTATATGGCTCTTTGCCGCGAATCCCCAAGCACCTGATCCATAAGTCAGTTGCGGTCTAGCAACGGCTTTGATTATTTTCAATTTTGTCTCATTTGACATGTGGCTCTTTCTACCTATCAGCGGGTAGAGCATATTCATCGCTGCCTTGGTTTTGTCAACGGCTTGTTTGATATAGCTTCTCCAAGTTAGACCTTTGTCTAGGGTGATACCTAAATACATATTTCGCTTCGTTTTTCCATTCGATTTCTTCTCCATCTACCTCTATATTTGTTGTAGTTCTCAGTCTCCTCTTTTGCAGTAATATCGCTTGGCTCTTTTGTCAGCTTTATTTTCCATTTAATACACCAGTCATTAATTTCATCTGTAGCTTCTTGTAATATTCCTTCTATGATTTCTGGCTTGCGATGTCGCATTGCGATTCCCGTGTCGTCGGCATATAGTGTCAGCATAGTCCTTGGAGATTTTGGTATATCGTGAATATATATGTTATACAGTAACGGCCCAAGTTCTGACCCTTGAGGCACCCCTGCTTCCATATATCTGGTTGTGGAGTTTTCTCCTTCCACTTTCACGTAGAATCTGTTCCTCAAATAATTCCTAATCAACTTGCACAGTTTGATTGAATATCCAGCATATCTCATTTTGTAAATCGATCTTTCATGTCATACTCTGTCGAATGCTCTGGCGATATCTAGTAGTACAAGACCAGTTGCTACTACTTTTCCTAGGGCGGACAATAAACTTATCTGCCTGTAGTTTTGGGGGAATTTTTTATCTTTGCCTGGTTTGTTGAACACTATGATTTCTGCAGTTTTCCACTTTTTCGGGTAGTGTTCAGTCCTCATTATACCGTTTGCAATATTTTGAATATTTGTGAGAGCAGCTATACCTTTTTTAGGTAATTTCTTCAACATAACATTCGTTATTTTATCACTTCCGGGAGCTTTTCTATTTTTCAAGCTTCTGATTATCTCCTTTATTTCGAATGGAGATGTTGGTTTTTCTATTTTGTCGTCTATTGGTTCGTCCATTTCTTCTTCGTTGTTCTCAACTAGTTCTTCCAGATCATCATTATCGTCATCAGGTCTGTAATTTATTCTCGATTCTGTTTCGATCGAGTACGCCAGTGCTTCTGCTTTATCGATATTCGTATATGCCATTTCTCTTTCTCCGTGGAGAGGTGGTATTTTAGTCTTTTCTCTTCTCAGACATTTTTGCATTTTCCATGCAGAATGATCGATAGTATTTAGTTCTTGAACTCTTTTGTTCCATCTATTTGTTCTCATGTCCTTCAGGGCATTTTTTAGAACTTGGCTGTGTCGGTTTAGATTTCTCTTATTTATATCTGTTTTGTTGAGCCTGTATGTTTTTCTTAGTCTCCGATTTTCCCTGATGAGATCTTTGATTTCTCTGGGTGTATCACCGTGTGGATGTATCGATGCTGGTCTCGTTATTTTCTTTGTGCCCTTTTTATAGGCATCTAGTATATTCTTTTCTAGTTTATCAACTGCTCTTTCTAGGTCTTCAGGTGTGTTGATTGTAGGTATTTCTGTTACCTCCGATTGTATCAGATGGCTATATTTAGTCCAATCGGTGTATTCTCTTGTTTGCATTAGTTCTCTTCTTGGCCCTTCTCCTATTGTTAATTCGATGGGGTTGTGGTTAGAGGTTCCGTCCCACAAGGTCTCTATCGAGAATTCTCTAGTGATATTTTTCATATTTGCGATATCAATTATATCTGGTAATCCATTTCCGAATGCTAGGTACGTTGGTTCTTCAGGTCCAATAACGATTCATGTTTTTCAGTCAGATCTTTCAGTTTTCTGCCATCCTGCTGTTCCATTCTGGAGATTTGCAATTAAAATCTCCGCAGATGCAGATTTTCGGGTTTGTTCCATTTAGTAAGTTGTTGATTTCTTCTTCCAATAAGTTATTTGGTGTCTTTTATATGCCGATGTGACTTCGACTCTTTGTCGATATATTTCAGCAACAATCGTCACTGTTTCTATTTGTGACTCGTCAGATCTTCCTTTAAAATAGTGTTTCAGATCTCGTCTAACCAGTAGGGCAACACCTCCTCCAGTGTTTGCGATTCTGTCACATCTTTATATCTCATAATTCATGATGTTCAATCGCGTATTTGGTTTTATTCTTGTGTCCTGTAAGGCTATAATATCAGGTTTTCTCTCTGATATTATTTCTTCTATATCGGATTTTCGAGTTCTGACCCCGTTTATGTACCAGGAGACTATTTTAAGGGAATTTTTCCTAGTTGTATGTTCCATTATTTCAGTTTACTGAACATTCCTTGGAGTTTTTTCTCCATCTCTCTTTCAATTTTCAACATGATTTTGTTGAAAATTTTTTCAGTAAAAGTGTTTAAATCATCGGCGGATTCGGAGACTTTCTGTTTTCTTTTATTTTGTTGATCGTAGGTTTAGCTTGGGGCATTTTCTGTTGCTCCTTCTTTTGTACTGGTTTAGGTACTTCTTTTTTCTTGCGTCTACTTTGGAGAAGGTGGGTTTCTTTTCCTCCTGGACTTTTTGAGGAATCGTGCTCTGCTGAGCCGATTTCTGGCCTGTTTTCCTATTACTTGTCACTAATTTGAATTCGCTACATCCTTTGTAGCTTGCTGGATGGCCTTCTTCGCCGCACAGAACGCATGTGGCATTTCTCTCCTCACCTTTTCTGGTAAGTTCGCAACCATTTGTGCAATGATTGCCCAAACATTTAACGCATCTGTATGGAAAAGAGCACTTGTTTTGGGCATGTCCATACCTCTGGCATCTGAAGCATTGACTTGGATTTTTTGCCCTTCTTTTTGATTCCACTACAATGCAGAGATTGTAGAGGCGTCTTATTTCGAAAATCTCCTTTCTCTGAGTTTTGACCAGGTATAAGGGTATAAACTTTTTGGTTTTATTGGATGTCCTTAGGGACATCTCGGCGTCATGGATTCCTTGGACATTCAGATCATTTTTGATTATATCTAGGTAAGCATCTATTGGGAGATGCCTTATGACTGCGTAGATCTTTTTTTTTCCTCCATCTGGTAGGTGAAGGACTCCTTACCAATCTGGTCAAAATATTTCGTTATGTTTCTGAAGTCGTCCACAGTCGAGGCTACGATCTAAATTACGTCTTTTACGACGGTTGCTCTGTTGTAGCTGAAGTTCTTCAAGTAGAGAGCTTTTGAGATCTCCACCCAATCGGCTGTACCCATCGTCGTGATGGGTGGGTACGTATTTATATGGAGCCTCGACGGATCCTAGCGACAAGTCTCATTTTTTATTAACTTTCGTCCGTCGAGAGTGAGACGTCGAAGCGAGTAGACGTGTTGAGTGATTTTTCGATTACACGAGTTTTGTGAATGAGTTTTGTTGTGTTGTGTTGTATTCAGTCCAGATCAAATCGATCACTGGTTGTGCAAATCACATCAGGTGAGACTTTTTCTATATAATAATTGGAGATTTTCGTTCTTTTCTCTCTCATTGATATTTACCACCTCTGTAAAAAACTAAAAACGTCATGTCGGAGACCTCAGATAATGAGGGTTCCTACATGGAAGCTTCCGAAGAAGTCGATGACTTCAGCAAGAATGAGTCTGAAGGAAAGACTACTTTACGAGAGGATAACGAGCAAATGAAAAATGAGAAAAAGTGAAGAGAGAAATGCCACATGCGTCTTATGTGGAGAAGAGGGCCATCCAGCTAGCTACAAAGGATGTAGCGAGTTCAAGCTGGTGACCAGAAAGAAGAATTCCCAAAAACCAGCAGAACAGAAAAAGCCGGTAACAAAAACTGAAACTACTGCTCAAAAAATTCAGGAAGTAGCGAAGGCTAAATCAACAGAACAGGAAAATAAGAGGGAGACTTCAAAACCGGTTCAGAAAAAAAGAAGAACAGAAGAAGCCTCCAATAAAACAGGCTGCGAACAGTCAACAGGAGAAGAAAAAGATATCTGAATCAGCCGATGATTTAGATATGTTCACGGAGAAAATTTTCAACAAGATAATGTTGAAAATTGAGAGGGAAATGGAGAAAAAACTCCAAGTATTATTCAGTATACTGAATTAATGGACATTGCGGATATCAGGAAGAAATCCGTCAAGATAATCTCGTGGAACATAAACGGGATCAACACTCGGAAAGCCAAGATAGAAGAAATAATATCAGAGAGACAACCTGATATTATAGCCCTACAGGAAACAAGAATAAACCGGAACAGACGATTGAATTTCATGAATTATGAAACATATAGATGTGACAGAATTACAAACACCGGAGGAGGAGTAGCAATATTGGTGAGAACAGATCTGAAACACTACTTCAAAAGTAGATCCGACGAAACACAAGGAAAAACAGAAAAAGTGACGATTGTTGCCAAATTAAATCGGCAAAGAATCGAAATTATCTCGGCATATAAGCCACCACAAAACAATTTATTGGATGAAGAGATAAACAACATGTTGGAAGGAACCCGAAAATCTCCATCGGAGATTTCAACTGTAAATCCCCATTATGGAACAGTAAAACAGAGAATAGAAATGGCAAAAAACTCGAGGATTTCGCCGAAAAACAAAATGCCATAGTGACCAGCACCAAGTCATCCGCATGGCGATACGCCTAAAGAAGTAAAAGATCTTATACGAGAAAATCGAAGACTCAGAAGAATATATCGGATGAATAAAAATGATCTGAATAGAAGGAATCTCAACCGACATAGCAAAGTTCTGCAAAATACCCTGAAAGATCTACTAACAAGCAGATGGAACAAAAGAGTTCAAGAACTGAATACAATCGATCATTCTGCATGGAGAATGCAAAAAAGCCTACGAGAAGAAAAGACTAAAATTCCACCCCTACATGGAGAAAGGGGAATGGCGTATACCAATACTGATAAGGCAGATGCAATAAATTACAGGATAGACGACGATAATGAAGATTTGGAAGAACTGGTTGAAGAAAATGGAAGAAATGGATCAATTACCAGCGACTGCTGAAATAGACAAGACAGCATCGCCAAATGAAATCAGGGAAATAATTAGAAGTTTGAAGAAGAGGAAAGCTCCCGGAAGCGATAAAATAATAATAATAATAATAATAATAATAATATGCCTCAGTGGCGGACGATAGCTGTCGTTATGGCTGTGCGACACATGAAACTATCCAGCACATCACCGGGGGATGTCAGAAGTTCGCGGGCACGGAGTACAAAAATAGACATGATGCTGTTGCCAACATTCTTCACCAAGAATTGGCACTAAAACACCAACATCTAAGTTCGAAAAAGGTTCCTTATTACAACTACCATCCGGATGCTGTGTTGGAAAATGAAAATCACAAGCTCTACTGGGATCGCACGGTTCTGACAGACCGGAAAATAACCCACAATAGACCAGACCTCATATTGCTCAATAAGGATGAGGACAGAGCACTATTCATCGATGTGGCGATTCCAAATAATAACAATCTTCTAGATAGGCACACTGAAAAAATTTCAAAATACAGAGATCTCGAGGAACAAACCAGAAGACAGTGGAAACTGAAAGATATCAAGACCATCCCTATTGTAATGTCATCTACAGGCCTGATACCGAAGAAACTACTGGAGAACTTGAGGAGACTTCAGTTGGACGAAAATATCTATAGAGTCATGCAGAAGGCGGTACTGCTCGGAACGGCGAGAACTGTACGCAAGTACATGGGGAATGCAGAGGAACACCGTCTTCTCCGACAGGAAGTACGGGTGGAGCAGGAATCCAACCTACAGCAGGGAGGCGAGGAGCGACCCGGTCCCGACCACCACCACGAGCCTGAAAACCTGGAAAGGGCTCCAACAGAGCTTAATCCTTTTGATATCTGAGATATCTGGGATAAGTGAATTTTCCTCTGGAGAGGAGTGTGAAAGCCGCAAGGCTGAAGTCATATATTTAATTCAAATAATTATTACAAATAATAAAATTGAATTCGTCAAATAACAATACATTACTTAAATGTTTTACAAAAGGCAAAAAATTTTTGCAAATTATAGGGCTCGCATTCCATCAACAGGGTGTGTAATCTCCTCTTGAACATATTGCAGCTAGTTATCAACTTGAGTTCTCTTGGAAGAGCGTTAAACAACTTGATTCCCATGTATAAAGGTGAGTTCTCTGTTAAAGAAAGCGAGTGGTGAGGATAGAGAAGAGGTTCAGTATGTCTTGTTTTGCTTGTAGTTCTATAAGCATCAAAATAATTTGGATGTTTTTGCATGAATAAAAACACCCGAAAGACATACAGACCATACAGTGTCATCATTCGATTCTTCTTAAATTGTCCTCTACAAGAGTCTCTATATCCCATATTGAGCATGGTACGTAGTACTGCCTTCTGACATAAAAATACAGAATCAACAGTCGTGCAGCTTCCCCAAAAGATAACACCATAAGAAACAAGTGACTGGAAGTTAGAAAAATAAACAACTTTAAGTGTTGAAGAGTCCACTCTGTACTTCAATACCCTTATCGTAAGGATGACTGAATTCAACCTTTCAATCAGGTAATCCACATGCCTATTCCATTTTAAATTTTCATCCAAATGCAGTCCTAGAAACTTCGTTTCCTTCAATAATGAAATGTCGTTATTGAAGTCTTGTGGAATCTGTGCCAATGAACGGTCACAATGAAAAATTAAGCAATCAGTCTTTTTTATATTGAGCATTAGTTGATTTTCTGTGCACCATTCAACAACACTATTCAGGACCATATTTACATATTCCATTGTTGTTTTAAGTGTTGGTGAGGACAATAATACGTTGGTGTCATCAGCGTACAAAATGAGATCAAACAGCAGTTGAAGGAACTCTCTTAGATTTGGCAAGTCATTAATGTAAATTAAAAACAACAGTGGCCCCAATATACTTCCTTGTGGTACACCTTTCTTAGTGAATTGTCTGGAGGATCTGCATTTTCTACCATTTACAGTCACTTCGACCATTTGTGTTCTGTTTTTCAAATAGGTTTCAAAAAGCTTAAGCTGTTTATCTCGGATTCCATATTTGTCTAATTTTCGCAGTAAAGTCTCTATATCCACACAATCAAAAGCTTTGGTCAAATCCAAGAAAAGCCCCAATGGCAATTCACTCCTCTCTAAAGCTTTCATTATTGACTGTTGTAGTTCAAATATTGCTGTTTCAGTGCTCTTTCCAGGTACATAACCATGTTGGTATTGTGAGAGTATCTTGAATTTTTTTAAAAAACTCGACAACCTATCAGCCAGTACTCTTTCGAAGATTTTTGCAAATGAGGAAAGCAAGCTGATCGGGCGATAATTAGATGGATCATTTCTATCCCCTTTCTTGTGAATTGGCTTAACAACTGCTATCTTTAATTTATTCAGAAAAACCCCTTCAATAAATGATCTATTCATAATATGGGTTAGTGGTTTAGATTTGTGTTTCACACATTTTTTTATCACATTCATGGGTATTTCGTCATATCCTGTTGAATCGCTGTTTTTCATTTTCATGAGTTTTCTCTACTTCATCTTCTGTGACTTCAAACATATAGAACGATTTCTCATTATAATTAATTTTTTTTAGATGTACATTATCATTGATTTCTCCATCTCTGACTTCCGGAACTGCATTTACAAAGAAATTGTTGAACTTATCAGCAATTTTCTCAGGATCAACTTCATCTTCAAAATAAACAGTAGATTTGGCGCTTTTCCCCAAAGAATTATTCACCAGATTCCATACAGCCTTTGATTTATTTGAAGATTTTTGTATGTAAGAGTTGAAATCATTTATACGTGCCTCAGTTATTGCCGCATCATATTTCGACTTAGCTAATTTGTATTGTGCAGTGTATTCTTGAGAATTTCTAGATAAAACATAAAGGTAATCCAAGACTTTTTTCAGTGATTCAATTTTGGTTGAAGATGGTATCCTTCTCCTCCTAGAATGACCTCTAACTTCCTTTATCGGGAAGGCTGTGCTAAAAACAGATAAGAAACTTTCAGAAAAAATATCCCACATTCTGTTAACATCATCATGAGAGTCATCCAACACAATCGACCAGTCCTGAGTGGAAATCATGTCCAAAAAAATTTTCATTGTCACTTCATTAATACATCTCATTCTCCCCTGAAATGATCTCGCAGTTGGCTCATCCGCAGGAAAGACAAACTTTTGTGCTTTATGATCCGATATATGCTCTTCAATTACAGAGATTGTACATTATTGTATATTGGTAATTATGTTGTCTAAGCATGTAGCCGAGGTTTTACCCAGTCTTGTTGGTTCATGAACTTTCATTATGAGGTTAAAGCTCTCTACTAGGGATGTAAAGTTCTTCATCTTCGGTGATTCGGACAAAATCAATATTGAAGTCACCGCCAATAATAATCTCGGCACCTTGTGCTATACATATAGACAAAATGTGCCACAATTGATCCATAATAACATCAAAGGCCGTAGTAGACTTATCTGGACAATAAATACAAAGCAAAATGATGTCTCTTCCCCCCAAACATACCTGAGCAGCACTACATTCCACAACAAAGGGTATGCTGAGATTATTAATGTCCATTCTTGTTTTGTAAGGGATGTTGTTCCTGACGAATAAAGCGCATCCGCCATGCTTAAATCGATTTCTTCAATGATGTGAAGCAAGACTATAGCCTGGTAAAATGAAATTAGTGAGCTCCTCAATAGTTTTCCAGTGTTCAGTTATGGCAAGAAAATCGACATCATGAGCCTCAACAACATATTGCAGTCTACTGAAAGCAGTTCCTATAGACTGAAGATTTTGGTGCAGAAAACAGAAATTTCGACTGCGGGATATGCTCTTAGGTTTCCTCGGTAGACCCCTGTTTCCAGTAGTCTCCCAGTTATCTTGATTAACGACTCTTTTATTTATTTCACCTGTACAGAGGTTCTCTGCTGGGAGAACAAATTCCTGAAATTGAACTCTCTCAATGCAATTCCCTCCGGCCAAAAATCAGCACTATAGATTTTATGGAACAATTCATCTGAATCAACGCCAATGCTAAAAGCCGAGTTGGTGCCTTTTGTTGCTAATATTTTTATCTGAGAGTTTTCTGTTATACCCATTGTGAAGAGGTATTGTTTCATATCTTCCTCTGAGACATCTCCCATGACCTTACCAACATACAGCCATTTTCTTCTTTTAACTCCACGGATATTCAATTTTTGTTGCTCGTCCTTAGGAAGGTTCCTTCCAGTACAAATTATGCTCTGGGTTGTCCTCTGTTGTCTTTTGCGCCTATTATTTACCAGCTTCCATGAGTCCATTTGTTCTTTAGATTGCGTTTCAGAAGTAGGTATGTTTTTAGATACTGCATTTTGACTATTCTGCGCATAAATATCAGCAATATCACTCCATTTCATGTTGCCCCTTTGTTGTTGATCAGCAGACATCGACAGTAATGACATTGACGACATTTGCGACTGCGCTTGATTGACAGCGGCAGAAACCATAGAGGAGGTGATCTTTTCATTCTTTCTCCCATCATTATCATTGGAAATCACGATTCTGTGATTAGAATTATCGCTCTCTCTGTTTGAATGTTTTTTTTTCATATTGCTCGAATTAATTTCTCTTTTTTCTATTGGGACTTTATCTTCTAAATCTTTTAACCTCAATTTCAGCAATTTATTATTTTCAATTAAGATATCATTATTTTCTTTATATTCTTTCAACAGTTGTTTCAAGTAGAATACTTCCAGACTAACCTTGGTTCCTTTCACAACCGAAGAATCATTCAACTGCAGGTCTTCAGTTAGGTCACCTTCAGTCTCGGTTCCCTCACAGCACTTTATTCTTGCATCGTTTGCTACACTGATATTGGGGAAATTTCTTTCCAAACATGATGCATGAAAAACATTTCCACACTTTACGCATACATATTGCGGCGAAATCATATTTTTACAGCACTTAAAATAATTTTTTGAAGAGACGTTTGATTGTTTATCTTCATCGCCCGCCATCTTGACGTATATGTAACATAACGACTGTTATGTTAAAGAAATTACCTAGAAAAGGTTTAGCCGCTCTAGCAAATATCGCGAATGGAATTATGAGGACAGAACACTACCCAGAAAAATGGAAAACAGCAGAAGTCATAGTATTCAATAAACCATTCAAAGAGAAGAAGTTACCACAAAACTACAGACCGATAAGTCTACTGTCGGCTTTAGGAAAATTAGTAGAAAGAATTATCGCCACGAGGCTAAATGAGGAAACCGAAAATCTGAAACTAATTCCACCAGAACAGTTCGGATTCAGAAGAGAGCGTTCAACAGAGCAACAATTATTAAGGCTCACAGAATACATTACAGAGGTATTCCAAAATAAACAAGCTACAGGTCTTGTTTTACTAAACGTCGCCAGAGCATTCGACAGAGTATGGCATGCAGGATTAATATATAAGATGAGATGTGCTGGATATTCGATCAAAATATGCAAGTTGATCAGGAATTATATCAAAAATAGAAGATTTTACGTGAAAGTGGGAGGAGAATGCTCCTCAACAAGAGATATAGAGGCTGGAGTACCCCAAGGATCAGTACTTGGGCCACTTCTGTACAACATATACATCCACAATATTCCGAAAAATCCAAGAACCATGCTAACGTTATATGCTGACGACACGGGCATAGCAACTCGACACCGCAACCCAGAAGTAATAGAACGTGTTCTACAAGAAACGATTGACGAAACAATCTGGTGCATAAAGTGGAAAATCAAGCTCAATGGACAAAAGGGCCAAGCAATAATACTTCAGAAGAGAAGACTCCGACCCACAACGAATCTAGAAGTTAACGGCGAAGAAATAGACTGGAAAAATGAAGCCAAACGCTTGACAAAGGACTTACTTGGAAAAGTCATATCAAACAAGCAATCGACAAAACGAAAGCAGCGATGAATGGACTCTACCCTTTAATAGGAAGAAGAAGCCACATGTCGAAAGAGACAAAATTGAAGATAATCAAAGCCGTTGATAGGCCTCAACTGACTAATGGATCAGTTGCCTGGGGCTTCGCGGCAAAGAGCCACATCAAAAGAATTCAGGCCACTGAAAACAAGCTGCTACGATGTGCAATAGATGCACCTTGGTTTGTCAGGAATAGACAGATTTATAGGGACCTAAAATGGAAAACCATAACGGAATTCATGAACAGAAAAGCAGATAAATTATTCGAAACAGCGAAAAACCATAACCAAAACCAGATTTTCCCCCTGCTACACCAAAAAAAAAAATCCTAGCGACCGCGACAGGCGACCAGTGGGCGTGGCTGTCGAGTGGCTTTGGTCTCGAGACCTGGTCGCCCCAGGAGCAGTGCTGTCTCGCGACCGAGGAGAAGAGCGTATAAAAATGACTTCGTTTTCTCCGCATGAGGACAAGATATTGAAGGAATCAATTTCCAGAAACCCGCCCTTATATGATGTAAGGTTAGAATCATATACGAACCGCATTGTGAGAGAGAATATATGGGATGATATTGGAAAAATGATGAATAAAACAAGTAGGTACACATTATCTAATTTTTTTTTCGCTGAAACATTTATGTACAACATAATCTGATTTTTGGAATATTTGGAGAATAAATTCGATTTCAATCTAGTTTCTTCTATCGATAAAATCTTCTTGACATGGAACTTGACCAGCAGGACTGGAGAAAAAGTTTTTCAAAGAATCACGAATTTCGAATGCAGATAGACTTGCAAAGCCACCTCTTCGTGACATTGGTAACATGTTTTCTGAAGGCTGATAAATTTTTGGATCATAAGTGTAATACAGAATACGATTTTTTTCTAAATAAGCATCCCGTAGTAAATTATGTAGACAACAAGCTGTCAAAATCAGATCATCTTCAAATGGAATAAACAGGGACGCGGGCCTCAGCTGTTTACGTGTCGCAAGTCTCGGTCGCGAGGATCCGAATGCCAGTGGTCGCGGCCGCGACAGGCGACCATGGCAGCTTGGTCACTAAGTCGCGGTCGCGCATCGTGGTCGCTAGGATCCGAATGCCACCTTTACTGGCGAGCTTAAACTGCAACCGGCCATAAAATCCCATAAAATTTTACGACCTTCCTTGTTCGTCGCAGACTTTATAGACAGCCATCTTTGTCTATCTCATCAAGATAATGCATTTGTTGTCCTTTATTATCAATTATTTCAGTCGATGTTGCCAGCTTGTTCAATTCTCACAAAACGCTTTGAACTTTAAATACTTTAAATATTTTTCATTTTTAAGCGCTTGAAGTAATTTTTTTTGGAAACGGTCAAAATGTGGCGTTTCAAAGATATTTCATAAAAATACATCATTTTCGTCAGAAGGAGTATTCCCTATTCTGAGGATAGCTGTTTCCAAACAATCTAGATGGATCAATTTTTCATCAATTTCATTGAATTCGGAAGGGACTGAGGGGTGAAAATCACCACCACCCCCATAAATTATATTTGTTGGAAAAGTAGCGAAGGAAACATCCTCTACAGATGAAAATCACAGGATGAGTTCTATGTACCCCAAGGAACAATTTTTTATCAATTTCATTGCATTCGGAAGGGGCTGAGGGGTGGAGATGGACACCAACCCCTAAATATTATTGTCTCTGGAAACATCAAACAAAATCACCTCTACAAATGAAACTTACGGAATGCGTTCATTATGATCATGAAAATATTTCTTACGAATTTCATTGTTTTCGAAAGGGGTTGAAGGGTGACAATCACCGCTACCCCCATAAATCTAATTTTTTTGGGAAAATATCGGAGCTATAGAGATGCAACTGATAAATATCGGGGATTAGAGGCCCTAAGAAATTTTTTCACCAAAATATGGTGCAGATGTCTTCAAAATTAGTCATCAAGTTTTCATAAAACAAGGGTAGTGCTATAACATTCATGAAAGTTTTGGAAGAATCCAATCCTAAATGTAATGGATACTTTCAAGTTATAGTAGGTATAATCCTAAATTGTTTTATGATTTCCTCCGAAAGCGAAAGCTTCAGCTCAAGAATTTTGAATCTGAAAAATATTTTGGTAAAGCATTTATGATTGGGTTTTCAAAAGCTTACAATATTCTAGGCAATATTTTTGAATTAAGCCGAAGGAATCGGTAAGAAATAAGATGGCGGGGATTCTCCACCCTCAGCCCCTTCCGAATTCAATGAAATTGATGAAAAATTGTCCTTGGGGTACATAGAACTCATTCTGTGATTTTCATCTGTAAAGAATGGTTCCTTCGATATTTTTCCAACAAATATGATTTATGGGGGTGGCGGTGATTTTCCACCCTCAGCCCCTTCCGAATTCAATGAAATTGACAAAAAATTGTTCCTTGGGGTACATAGAACTCATCCTGTGATTTTCATCTGTAGAGGATGGTTCCTTCGCTACTTTCCAAACAAATGAGATTTATGCGGGTGGCGGTGATTTTCCACCCTCAGCCCCTTCCGAATGCCATGAAATTGACAAAAAATTGTTCCTTGGGGTACATAGAACTCATCCTGTGACTTTCATCTGTGGATGATGGTTCCTTCGATATTTTTCCAACAAATATGATTTATGGAAGTGGCGGTGATTTTCCACCTTCAGCCCCTTCCGAATTCAATGAAATTGATGAAAAATTGTTCCTTGGGGTACATAGAACTCATCCTGTGATTTTCATCTGTAGAGGATGGTTCCTTCGCTACTTTCCCAACAAATAAGATTTATGGGGGTGGCGGTGATTTTCCACCCTCAGCCCCTTCCTAATTCAATGAAATTGACAAAAAATTGTTCCTTGGGGTACATAGAAATCGTCCTGTGATTTTCATCTGTAGAGGATGGTTCCTTCGCTACTTTCCCAAAAAATAAGACTTATGGGGGTGGCGGTGATTTTCCACCCTCAGCCCCTTCCGAATGCCATGAAATTGACAAAAAATTGTTCCTTGGGGTACATAGAACTCATCCTGTGATTTTCATCTGTAGAGGATGGTTCCTTCGCTACTTTTCCAACAAATATGATTTATGGGGGTGGCGGTGATTTTCACCCCTCAGCCCCTTTCGAATGCAATGAAATTGGTAAAAAAATTATTCCTTGGGGTACATATAACTCATCCTGTGATTTTCATCTGTGGAGGATGGTTCCTTCGCTACTTTTCCAACAAATATGATTTATGGGGGTGGCGGTGATTTTCCACCCTCAGCGCCTTCCGAATTCAATGAAATTGATAAAAAATTGTTCCTTGGGGTACATAGAACTCATCCTGTGATTTTCATCTGTAGAGGATGGTTCCTTCGCTACTTTTCTAACAAATATGATTTATGGGGGTGGCGGTGATTTTCACCCCTCAGCCCCTTTCGAATGCAATGAAATTGATAAAAAATTATTCCTCGGTGTACATAGAACTCATCCTGTGATTTTCATCTGTAGAGGATGGTTCCTTCGCTATTTTTCCAACAAATATGATTTATGGGGGTGGCGGTGATTTTCCACCCTCAGCGCCTTCCGAATTCAATGAAATTGATAAAAAATTTTTCATTGGGGTACATAGAACTCATCCTGTGATTTTCATCTGTAGAGGACGGTTCCTTCGATATTTTCCCAACAAATATGATTTATGGGTCTGGCAGGGATTTTCCACCCTCAGCCCCTTCCGAATTCAATGAAATTGATGAAAAATTGTTCCTTAGGGAACATAGAACACATCCTGTGATTTTCATCTGTAGAGGACGATTTCTTCGATATTTTCTCAACAAATATGATTTATGGGGGTGGAGGTGATTTTCCACCCTCAGCCCCTTCCGAATTCAATGAAATTGATAAAAAATTATTCTTTGGGGTACATAGAACTCATCCTGTGATTTTCATCTGTAGAGGACGGTTCCTTCGATATTTACCCAACAAATATGATTTATGGGGGTGGCGGTGATTTTCCACCCTCAGCCCCTTCCGAATTCAATGCAATTGATGAAAAATTGTTCCTTGTGGTACATAGGACTTATCTTGTGATTTTCATCTGTAGAGGACGGTTCTTTCGATATTTTCCCAACAAATATGATTTATGGGGTGGTGGTGATTTTCACCCCTCAGCCCCTTCCGAATTCAATGAAAATGATGAAAAATTGTTCCTTGGGGTACATAGAACTCATCTTGTGATTTTCATCTGTAGAAGACGGTTCCTTTTATATTTTCCAACAAATATGATTTATGGGGGTGGCGGTGATTTTCACCCCTCAGCCCCATTCGAATGCAATGAAATTGTAAGAATTTGTTTTTGTTGTTATTATTAATATTGTCCCTTATTTTCATCTGTAGAGGTTTTTCACCTCGATGGTTTTCGGAAGAAACCAGATAGTATGTTTTTGTTGAATGGTTATTTTCACACTTTGGGGAAAAAATTAATCAGATATCAAGATATGGCATTAGAAATGACCTCAAAGAGAATCTCTACAAATTTCATATGCGAACTATGTTCCAGTGAAAAGTTATGATAAAATATAATTCACCCGACGCCACTGGCGAAACAGCTGCTATCTCCGGATAAAGTGGCCGCTAACTTCACATCGGTAGGAGAACATACTATCAACTCAAGAATGACATAATAACCAGTTCGTTTTATATTTGGCTTGTTCGTAGAGTGGTTCACAACGGTTTTGAACTGTACAGAGCAGGCGCAAATGGATTTTCGCTACCCTAAAATGGAATTGCGCTTGCTCTGTACAGTTCACAACCGTTGCAAACTACTCTACGAAAAAACCTATTACTTTTTCAATATTGCGTGTACGTGTACTTGTGTTTTTAACTCAACTCCGGAATTTCCCCTCTTGTAAATCTACTCAATAATCAATAAAAAATATTTTTGGGTCAACATTTAATGTAATAGTAGTAGATAATGATTATATTATACAGGGTTAGAACTATTTAGGGGGACTACGGGAATATCGAAAACCGTTAGAAATACAGGGTGGATTAAATGACAAAAAAGTAGTACACCAGTAGAATCGCTATATTGGATAGTGACTACAAACCGAATTTCGTGTAGTTATCTCCAAAAACAAAGGAGTTATATCATTGAGTATTAATTAAGGGTTTAATACTCAATGATTATATAGAAAATAAGGTAATCTTGATTTTCAGTTTTTTCGAGATACCTCAGGAACCATCAGAGATATTTTGGATTTTTGGACAACACACACATCCTTAAATAACGCTCCTTTTCTGTGGTTCAAGCCACCAACTCCTGTATTTTAAATGTTTTCGATATTCCTGTAGTCCCCCTCTAAAACGTTTTAACCCTGTAAGAGTACCGAGTGCTCATTAAAAGAGTAGCTATGCTTCATTAGAAGCAATACAATAATATTTAGAAGATGAGAACCTGATAGATATTGGTAACTAGAGTAGAACTTTATAGATATGTTAAGTGTTAGAACATTACATGTCTATTTAGATGTTTCCCTATTTCAGTGCTGAAAGAAACTGTTATAAGTTGAACTAGAATTATTATAACCTACACTGCCAAATGAATTTCAAATGAACAACAGACTCATCTACATACAATGCAGATAATATACGACAGTACCCAACCTAGACGAATGTTTTCACGGTCCTACAGTTCGGTTGACTCAAGATTCAACATCACTTTTGTCAATCGTCGCAAGTTTTCTGCGAAAAACACATAATATTTCACTTCTATTATGATTTGGAGGGTCTAGTGTTGCAATATGATGATTTTTCATGAATTTTGACTTCTAATTATTAGAAATCCTAACTAATATCTAACTTTGGCATCCTTTCCTGGGTACGTCTTGTACACTACTTCTTTAGGCCAATTGTTTCTTGGTAACTTACTATCCATCAAAACTATTAAATCACCTTCTTTCAAATTTTGATTCTGTTCGAACCATTTCGTGCGTTTTGTCAAGGTAGGTATGTTTTCCTTGACCCACCTGTTCCAAGAATGTTCGTTTAAATTTTCAGCTATGAGCCACTGTTTTCTCACATTCCATTTTGTTCCATCGAAAAGTCCAGGTGGTTTCGAAATACTAGAACTCCCAATTAGAAAATGATTGGGAGTAAGGCTTTCTTCGTCTTCCGGAGATGAAGATATGTAGGTGAGAGGGCGGCTATTCACTATGTGTTCAGCTTCTATCATAACTGTGTGAAAAACTACTTGTCGTGGTGATCTATCCTTAAGAATTATACTTAAAGTGGTTTTCACAGATCGAACCATCTTCTCCCATGCTCCACCCATATGTGGACTACCTGGAGGTATAAACTTCCACTCTATACTTTCAGCGCATAAACCTTGTCTTATTACTCCCAAATTCACATCTTCATAAGCTTTTTTAAGTTCCTTCTCTGCAGCGTGAAAATTCGTTCCATTGTCTGTAAGAAACATCTGCGGTTTTCCTCTCCTCGACATGAAACGTTTTATCGCCAGAAGAGTTGAATCAGTGTTTAGTGTCTCAGCAATCTCAATGTGTATAGCTCTTACTGACCTACATGTAAATAGTACACCATACCTTTTTTCCCTTCGCCTACCAATAGTTACTTCAAAATGTCCGAAAAAATCTATACCTGTGTACACAAAGGCTCTTTGTGGTTGTGGTTTCTTCAACCTGAAATCAGGCAACTGTCCCATTTGTGTAACTGTGGAAATTGCTCTCCTCAGGCTGCAAATTGGACAATATCTCATCGCTTTTTTTTTGCCTTCCTTGCTTGTAGTATCCAAAATCTTTGACGAAGTTCATTGAGGATCACTTCTACACCTTGGTGTCCCATTATCACATGATAATGTAGGATCAATAATTTCACTGCAAAATGACGGTTATCAAAAATTAATGGGCTTTTTGCTGTATCAGGTAAATCTGTGGAATAATTTGTTCGACCTCCTATACATAAATATTCGTTTTTCATATACGGTGTTAACTGATATAATTTGCTTTTTTTGTGTAAAGTTCCTCCTTCTGCGATAATCGCGATTTCTTTCCTAAAACAATCGTTTTGTATCCTCTTAAACCATATTTTTTCAACTTCTTCGATATCCTTACATGTTATTATTTCATTTTCCTCTTTTCTCGCACATAATCTGATGAATTTCAACACTTTGGCTGTACTTTTCATTAATGATGTCCAACGTGAGAATCTTTGAACTTCTGGTAATACGTCGATAGATTTTGAAGATGTTATCAAACATATTGTCCCTTTTTTCAATTCCAGTGATGCTGCAGTGTCTAGGTTCGTTTGCTGATTGTCTTCTTTTGGCCAATATTCAGGTTTGAGATATAAAAAGTCTGGACCCTTGTACCACCTATCCAAAGTTGTTAGTTTGATGTCGTCTTGATCTCTTGTTAGATCATCTGCAACATTCATCTTTGTTGGTTGGATACCTCAGCAAATCAGTGGCGCTGGATGCGCCACTGATTTGCTGAGGTCTTTTCCTGTATCTCTCCCACCCGATGAGCAACAAACATCTTGAAATTTCTCGTCTCTGATCTTAACACAAAACTGTTTTTGAGTCACTCCAAAATACCGTCTTTTGAATTTTCAATGTGTGGCCTCTTCTTATACTGAGTAGGGACAATACCATCCCTATTCGGCACTTATTATTTGACAAATCATAATATTGGGTGAATAGTTTTTATGCACTTATATGCACTATTTCCTGTAGCATACATAGAACGCGAGTTATCAATATTGGTATGATAGATATATGCACAACATATAGATAGATAGCGATATACGATGAAAGTGACAATGGATACCATAAAGTTTCTTATTTTTTCAGAAATTGCATTTCGAATTTAAAAGGTTTTAAATTTTTAAATTATTCAAATTATCTGTCACCAGAGTAACCGTAGGAATTCGCAGTGTCGAGTGAGATCTTGACAAGAGCAAACCTATTCATAGTGCTGTAAAAGTGAAAGTTGAAGAGAAAGTCGAAGTGAAAGTGCCCACTTGCAAAGCTACGGAATATTTGATTCCGTCTGTGTAGGTTCTATATGTGTATGTGTTATCGGAATTTTAATTAGCTAATAAGAGTTAGTGTTCATCTGCCGGAGTCCAGGCCTTGATCGTTGGTTCTGCAGAAAACATCAGGTGAGCTTATTTTTCGTATCTTTCTCAAGATTTTTCTTATAGCGTGAAAAACTTTTGGCTTTATACCATAGTTATATCAGACTATTTCAGTGAAGATTCCTGAATATTTTATTATTTTCAGAAATTTGAGAAATTTGTGTATGAAACCATGTCGGAAACCTCAGATAATGAGGGTTCCTACATGGAAGCAACCGATGCTGAAGAATTCAGCGACGGCGAACACGAGGAGCTTGTAAAGCTCAGAGAAGAAAATGGGCAGTTGAAAGCTCAAATTGTCAAACTGTGTCAGAGTTGGTCGGTGAGATGCGCCTCTTGAGAGAGGAAATGACCCGAAATAATATGCCGATTCTCCCACTTATGCCGCAATCACACAACTGGTGGCGGGTTCCAAAAATAATTCCCTTAAAGGAATTGTTTCACAACGTGAAACAAGGAAAAATGATGCATCGCTGGTTGCGAAGGCCCCAAACGCGCCCCCAACTAAACGCGCGCGAAAAAAAAGCTCCTCTTCTGATGAGGAGACCGTCAAGAAGACAACGGGAGTTCCTAAAAGGGATAAAATTCCACCTATCACAATGATGGGTACAGATTGGGTAGAGATCTCAAAAGCTCTCTATACCAAGAAGCTCAGTTATAACCGGGCTACCGTAGTGAAAGACGGTACGGACAACACGAGATATAGAGGCTGGGGTACCCCAAGGGTCAGTACTTGGACCACTTCTGTACAACATATACATTCACGATATTCCGAAGAATCCAAGAACCATGCTAACGTTATATGCTGACGACACAGGCATAGCAACTCGACACCGCAACCCAGATGTAATAGAACGAGTTCTACAAGAAACGATTGACGAAACAAATGACTGGTGCATAAAGTGGAAAATCAAGTTGAATGGACAAAAGGGCCAAGCAATATTACTACAGAAGAGAAGACTACGACCCACAACGAATCTAGAAGTTGACGGCAAAGAAATCGACTGGAAAAATGAAGCCAAATATTTAGGAATAACACTTGACAAAGGACTTACTTGAAAAAGTCATCATCATCATCATCATCATTGCTGTATCCCGTTGCCGGGAATGAATCTACAAAAAGACGAAAAAAGGGAAAAAAACAAAAAGAAAAGAAAAAGAAAGGAAAACAAAACGAAAGCAGCGATGAATAGACTCTACCCTCTGATAGGAAGAAGAAGCCACATGTCGAAAGAGGCAAAATTGAAGATAATCAAAGCCGTTACTAGGCCTCAACTGACTCATGGATCAGTTGCCTGGAGTTTGACGGCAAAGAGCCATTTCAAAAGAATTCAGGCCACTGAAAATAAGGTGCTACGATGTGCAATAGATGCACCTTGGTTTGTCAGGAAGAGACAGATTTATAGGGATCTAAAATGGGAAACCATAACGGAATTCATGAACAGAAAAGCAGAGAAATTATTCGAAACAGCGAAAAACCATCCGAATCAAGAACTCAGGAGACTAGTGGACTACGACCCAGAGGAAGACAAAAGGAGAATGCGAATTTACCGAAGGAGACCAAAAGATCAATTAAAAAGAGATCAAAATAAGAACAGAAACTTATTGGAAATCCAATAAAGTGTTATCCAATAGAGGATAAACACAAAAATCCTAGCACGACAGTGTGCGAGAAGAAAACCGACTAAGATATGAACGGTTTATAGGGAAATGCCCGAAACCAATATTCAAGAAGCAGTTAAGGATTTTTAGTGGGTCTCGAGCTCAGGAGAGTGAGAATCCCCACACTTGTTCCCCCTCAGGAGAGGGTGGTTCATCTGACTTGCAGATTTTCCCCCTGCTACACCAAAAAAAAAGAAAAAAAAAAGAGTAACCGTACCAACCGCTCTGGTAACTCTCGGTTACCGAATGTGTATATACGGACCATACGCCAAATTGAACTATGTGAATCAGAAGTATTCGTTGCTGACGATTAAGAAAGGATTTAGAATGATGTAAGAGAAGCATGCATATTTATCTCTCATATTCCATCCCCAGATAAATAAGGAATGGGGTATCTAACTGTGGGTAGTCAGAGGTAGAGATTTTTGCTTCTTAACGAACCAGATACGTAGTGTGAATGAACTCTTGTTTATGTGCAACTGCAGAAAAGCATAAGAAGAAAATTTTCATTGATTTGGAAAATAAAACCTGTTTTTGTAGCATTTTTATTTTCATCGCTATTGTAACAATTACACAGGATTCTTCCTTTTATTTTTTTCAAGGCAGTATACAAAGCAAAGTTCGAGACTGAGCTGTGGTGCTAAGTGACCGCAGGGCGAACGGGTCATTTACCTATCTAGAATGATGCAATTTAATGCCGACCCGAGGACTGTTCTGGGCTTTTGAATTTCCTGCCTTTCCAATTCACAAGTCGAAGGGATGAATACTTTTGTTCAAATAACGAAGTTTTTATAGTTACCATGATCAACAGATAAGTTTAAAGTTTAAAATTCAGAAGAGAAATTAACCCAATTACCTACAATTAATCGGAAACGTGTCAAGAATGTACACATAAATGATGAACAATTCACAATTTTCGGAGGACGACTTAATACTTTCAAATCTTGCTTTCAGTGGGAAATGTTTTCAGTGATGCCTGATTATGTTCCAGCCGATGTTGCGTGAACGTCAGTTGAAATTTCGAAAGAAGAATCTGCTTATAGTGAAACATGAAATTCGTGCGTATCAGAGCGTTGAAATAGTAGGTTGTGACGCAATATCACGCCTTTTTCACTTCAGTGCTCCCGAACAATAACGTATTAAATCAGAGCTTGTCAGATATAAACGCTTCGCACATTGTCATCTTTAGCGGCTACTTGATATCAGGTCTGCTATGCCATGCAAATTGAACTGGGAACGTGCATAAAAATTATGATTCATCTCATCTGTCATCATCTATCTCTGGATAGAGTTTGAAGTATATACAGGATGTCCCGGAAACCGACGTCAATCCGGCACATGGTGATAGTTCAATTCATTTCTGACCAGAATATCAAAATTTGGTTCTAGTGAAAATTTCTTGGTTTTCGAGATATTGACAGTTCTGTGGAATTCGTCGAAATTATCACCTCATAGATTGTTTTCAGTACCACGGTTGTAAATATGGATGTTTTCTTGTTTTTTGTAATAGAATATCAAAGATGAATTAATCTACTCAACATGATCAAAGAGTATCCCAAGATTACTATGTTGTGCTCAGAAAAAAAATTTACTCGCACTATTTTTTTCCCACCTTGTAAACTCGGAAATGTTGTATCGAACTCTTGACGTAACATACCGGTAAAGGTGGGTATAATTTTTTTATAGCATGAACGATCAAATTTTGGTGAAAAATTTGAGAAAAAAAATTGTGATAAAAATTGGGATAATCTTTGATCATGTTGAATAGGCTGATTCACACTGAATATTCGATTAGAAAAAAACAACAAAACATCCACATATGTAGCCGTGGTACTGAAAACAATCAATGAGGTGATAGTTTCGACGAATTTCACAAAACTGTCAATATCTCGAAAACCAAGACACTTTTACTGGAACCAAATTTTGATATTCTTGTCAGAAATGAATTGAGCTATCACCATGTGCTGGATTGACTTCGGTTTCCGGGACACCCTGTAGATAAAGCAAAAGCTTTATTTATCCGTATGTATTTGTTGTAGCTTATGTACAGGGTGTGTCTAATTTAACAAAATGGTGAAAAAATTTCCGATAAAAAGAATGGAAATTATAATAACAAAAATGTCATCAAGTCCGTAGAACATTTCTACAAATATTTGTACGGAAGGAACTAAGAACGGACCATGCTACTTTGAAATGGCTCCTGAGATTCATGAACTCGGAAGGACAAGTGGCGAGATGGATTGAGAGGCTGCAAGAGTATGACTTTGACACTGAACACAGAGCGGGGACTAGCCATCGCAATGCAGACGCGTTATCAAGAAGACCTTGTCCCAAGAATTGCAGCTATTATTCGGGCCTGGAAGAAAAGATGGATTTAAGGCGGACCACCGTAATCCAAGACGACTGGCTACCTGAAGAAATTCAAAGAGCACAAGAGGAAGATAACGACGTGAAAGTAATCCTGAGTTGGAAGAAGAGCGGTAGACGACCTACTTGGGAAGAAGTATCCAGACTGAGCCAGAATATAAAGTCGTATTGGGCACAATGGGAAACGTTGAAGATTGATGGAGGTCTTCTGAAACGTTGTTGGGGAAATGAAGATGGAACTGAGCAGAGACTTCAGTTGATTGTGCCGAAGAGCCGTGTGACAGACATTCTGACCAGACCACATAATGGAACTTCAGGTGGACATTTCGGAATAACTAAGACGTTGGAAAAAGTCAGGCAGCGATTTTATTGGCTTAATTGTAAGAAGGGCGTTAAAGATTGGCGTAGAAGATGCAAGGTTTGTGCTGCTGCTAACGGACCTTATGGTGAAGGAAAAGCACCAATGAAGCAATATAACGTCGGATCCCCCATGGAACGAGTAGCTATCGACATCGCTGGCCCCTTTCCCGAAACATACCATGGAAACAAGTACATTTTGGTAGCGATGGACTATTTCACAAAATGGGTGGAAGCCTACGGTATTCCTAATCAAGAGGCAAGTACGATAGCTGATAAATTGGTCAAAGAATTCTTCTGCAAATTTGGAATACCTCTAGAGCTGCATTGTGATCAAGGCCGAAATTTTGAATCGAAGTTATTCCAAGAAGTATGCAGCAAATTGGGGATTCACAAAACAAGGGACTACACCTCTTCATCCACAATCAGACGGCATAGTCGAACGAATGAATCGGACCATGGGAAAACATCTAGCTAGAAAACATCTGATCACCAGCGGGACTGGGATGAATATTTACATCTATTCACCATGGCATATAGATTTTCGGTTCAAGAATCTACCAAGGAAACTCCATCCAGTATAATATTCGGCCGAGAAATAAGGCTGCCTTGCGACTTAGAGTTTGGATGTTAGCCTGGAGAAGACGTAGCTGAGCAGGACTACGTTAGTAAATTAAGGAACAAGCTGGATTACATTCATGACAAGGTGAGCAATCAAATGCAGCAAGCAAGTGACCGAATGAAAATGCTGTACGACATCAAGGCTATTGAAGTTGGATTCACCGCTGGAGATCTGGTGTGGCTACATAATCCACAAAGGAGGAAAGTTTTTTCACCAAAGCTGCAGAGACAATGGGAGGGACCGTATGAAGTAATCAAGAGGATAAATGATGTAGTTTACCGGATAAGGAAGCTTCCCAGAGGAAAACCAAAGGTCGTCTATTTCAACCGATTAGCCCCGTACGCGCAAGACGAAGAAGAGGTACGACTTTTGGAAGCTCCGATGCAAAGTAGCAGCTAGAACCAGAGGTTCATAGATTGATATGGTGAGACACGCGTTGCACGGTTCGGCACACAGGAAGTACATCAAGACCTCTTTACCGTGTCTGAGGAATACTCTCTCGTTCATTGCGTAGCGAAGGACCTTCGTATGAGCAAAAGAATAGCAAGAGTATTCAGAAATAAATTTGGACGGCAGGAAGAACTATTGCGACAGCAGCCAAGAATCGGAAAAGCTTTGAAATTGAAGGCTGCAGGTCGGTTCATTTATTACCTAGTAACTAAGCAACATTCCCATCAGAAGCCAAGCTATCAGAATCTATGGACGGCACTGCATAGCTTGAAAGAAGACCTTCAAAGCTTTGGAGTTAGGAGATTAACTGTTCCCAAGCTCGGTTGCGGACTGGACCAGCTGAATTGGCGAGTTGTGCGAAGCATGCTGGCGGTGGTATTTCAGAAGACTGGTATACGGATCCTAGTATGCAATTTTAACCCGAAGCAAACCAAGGAGCCTAGAAAAACTGTGGAGTGCTACTTCCATCAGAAAGGCTACTGTAGGAATGGTGATGACTGCAGGTTTCGCCACGGTCCTCGGAGAAATTCACTAAATCTGTTCTGGGACAGAACAGGCTTGAGGAGGGGACAGTGTAAGAAGTCCGGCCCTTGCGGTCGGACCTTTCGAGAACCAGAGCGGTCCCTTTATTCTGGAACAATCGCGAATGGCACGGGAATGTTTCCGGCGCCTTTATAAGCCCAGCGGAGGAGCAGGTAGGAAGTACAGATATAGTTCAAAGTGCAAGCAACGGACAAGTGGAAATAAATACGAGTGGAAATAAAGTAGTGAAATAGTTAGTTTGTGGGTTATAAGTGTATTAAGTGTAAATAATTAATTTTAATCAGTCGGACGTTTTATTTCAGCGAAGAAAACGTTACAATATTCTTTCAGTTTTCCGCTTAGTTACACTTGTTATTATAATATTTATGTCATTTGATAGTTTTGTGTCGAGAATAGGTTCAAATATTAGTCCTGTCAACGCCAATCAATTTTATTCTAGATTGTAGCATATAGATATATTCATATTCATATTATCTCGATTCTCCATAGGTACCGAAGCACCCTTCAGAAGCTCTGGGGCTTGTACGAGTTCGGATAATCAGTTGTGTTCTGTGTAGGCTTCTGTCTTTACGCTACCTTAGGCACAGCACTGTCAATTTGAACCCAACAGCGAATGGTGGCCCGTACCCGTATGGATACAAGCGTACAAAAATATATTCTAGAAAGTTAGGTGTCAAGGAACATTATCGAAACTCAAGCTACCCTTTTCAGGAAAAGTCTGCTTTATTGGAAGAATAGGTTCCATACACAAACTTCGAAGAGAAAGGAAACTCAATACTACGCTCATCCACATTCAGTTGTGTTAGAAAAGCACTGAAGATCTATCAAGTTAGCCCATAAGTTAGGGCATTCCGAAAAAAACATGCTGATATCAAAATTAGAAAAAATGCGATTGTAGTGAGAAAATTTAAAATAAAATTTTTCTAGGCCAAATTATATGAAGTCCGGAAAATCTAGCATTTTACATCGATATCATGAATTAGTAAATGCTAGAAGAGTGCTGAAAAAAAAATTGGAAAATCTCTTATGGGGGTGACAAAACGGAGAATTCAATGTTTTGGGTGGAAGAGGGGCGAAGGTATTGTAAAGAAAACACGTCCTAGAAAATCATATTTAAAATAACTGAAGGGGTAGGCTTCAACAATTTATCAGAGAAATCACAAATTATACCAATTGCCTATTTAAAAAACTCTAATGCTATTGATTTGAAACCAATAAAAATGTATAGATCAAAATTTGTCATCACGAATACTTGTACTATAGATTTTGTTTTACAAATTTCAAGTAGGTACCTAGTGCTTTTTGTGATTCACTTGAATTCAGATCAACAATCCAGAACTGGTCTGAGGGTGAGGGAATGGCTGAAGAAAACTATATAATTTCTATTGTCCAGAATCTAGTGTCTGGAATATGATTGCTGAAGTTTATGAGCTCAAATGTAGAATAATGAAAGCAATTCAATAAGAACAAAGTTTACAGAATAATTTGAATGTATTGTCGTGTGTCACAATCCTCACAGAGCTGCTAACGAATCAAAAAACCAAATTTTTCACCTGCTAGGGTGTTCTGTCATGACTGAATGTATGAAGACTTAATTCGTAAAGCTGCAGTACCAGTTAGTGGTATGGAGGTCTACAAATCTTACTTTCAAACAGAAAAAATTATTCAAAAATGAAACATCTAGTCTATTGTTCGATACAACGTTTGTAAAGCTTTTCACAAATATGCCATACTTGGGGAAAACTCGACGAATTAAATTAGATTCCGTATGGAAAAAGTGGTGACAAAGTTTGATATTCGTAGAGTGTAGTAACAGTAATAACACTGCTTGCTTGTACCGAATGTTCATGAGAAGATCATCAGAGTGGAATAACCGAATTTCACCAGTACTCAAGCTTATTAAATTGAAATACTTTCCATTCTTTTCGTCAATTCTACAGAAAAGAAGATGGTTACACCTATGTTTTGAAGTGAAAAATATATTCGATATACTATGTGAAAAGTTTGTGATATTGGTAAAACATAGGAAACGTCACAAATAAACACCTTATTTCAGACTCTTTCTGTGGTTATCGGTTCTTAGACTACTCACGCAGTTGAAAATGATAATGATCTCAACACGATGTCAGATGTTCCTGTTTCCGCTAAACGAGCGCCATTCTCTTTGTTAACTTTGTAGAAGTAAATTCTTATTTTTCTAACCTGGATTATTGTGAGCAAAACCTCTTTAACTGTTCACCTCATCAAAGTAGTAGAACATTTTCATGTTTTTTTCATTCTTATGAAATGAGTCCACGTGCAAGATTATTTCAGAATATTCAACTTAATTTATAATCCTAACTAGTACTGCTCAATTGATATGTTCATACGAGAGCACTCGATTCAATGACTTCTCCGGAATATGTATTTAAGGATATTTTATAATTTACACAGTTTTTCAGGCCTTTAGATTTTCTCACATGGAAATGGGTATGTAGTACCATAATTAAAGCTTCCCAAGGCTTTCTCATCGGTAATGAATACTGATTTATTGTTTTCTTATGATCCTCTCGTTTCTTTAAATCAGTTTATTTTATTTCTCAAGTCAACTCTTGTTAGCCGCTAACTCACATATGACTAATTAATATTGTCGGTTTTCAGATGAATGAATCCTCATGTTCTCCAGGGTGGACACTGGAATTGGTAAATTTCCTCGGAACCCGATTTGAACTTCTCAAATATTGTAGTGTACGCAATGTTGAAATGAAAATAGGTATTTGTTAATATTGCGAATGCAGCATTTTCCCATTGTTATATATATCGTAATAGATAGAAAGGAGGGCAATCTATAAGTCAATCAGTACTCGTAGCTTTAAGATGTAAGTCAGTGTAGCATAAGTTTCATCGTTCAATAAATATAGTTATAGTTCAGTGTTATATATTAAATCCGTAAAGACCCAGTTACTACAATACGATTCAACAGTGGTAAGCCATGACACTGATTGATAGTCTTTCGTCCTAGTTCCACCCTGGAACGTCTACTCTGGTAATCGTGTACTCTCTCAAGTAGTTTGACCTACTCATCATAATTTGTATTATAAATATGTGCTCATATTCAGTAATCTTGCTCGACATTCACATTAGTTCTCGAGCCTTCTGCTCTTCTCGAAACAACGATTAGTGGTTTCCCTCATTAGTACTCTCATTTTGTACCTCTCATAATTTATCGATTGTATCTTCCATTTCTCTTACTTGTGCTTACTTGTGAGCAGTCCGTCTCCTGTAAATTCATGGATTGATTTTTTTAGTCTTCAAAACCAACGTTATTGATATTAATTATAATATTCTTGCTCTGCTCATATTTAAATTCTAATAATACTGCTCGACTCACATTTGATGTATTGATATCACCGATGACCATTCACTTTCATTTAAGCACTCGGTTTGCCATGAAAATTTGACACATTTCACTCTGTAAAGTACGAATATGTGGGGTTACGACGCTTGTCAAAACATTTTTGGGTTTTAAATATGCGCTATGTTGTGCGTTCCAAGTGAAAGTCTCCGTAATCACGTATTTTATCACAATGTCGAATCACTTCGAAGAATATGTGACGAACATAATTCACCTTTATACAAACTGATTGAAGGCATACAAAATCTATACCCCATTCACTTTTATTTTAGCACTAGGTTCGCCATGAAATAATTTTCTCAAGTTTTTGTAACACGAACGGAGTAAGGTTGGCACTCGGCAAGGCGGCTCGACAATCTGGGGCTCACCGGGAAGGGGATGTCCGCAGGGAGGTGTTTTATCACCTCTAGTGTGAAATCTTGTCCTGAATGGGCTACTGGTCGAGCTGACGAGGGCTGGGCTCGTTGTTGTGGCCTATTCGGATGACCTTGTCCTACTGATCAGAGGTAAGGTAATCAGTGTCATCTTCGATCTGATGCAGAATGCTCTGCGTATGATTGAACGATGGTGCTTAGAGAACGAACTCTCGGTTAACCCTGGTAAAACAGAGATGGTTCTTTTTACTAGGAGGAGGGTGTGACACTGGACCACAAGTTATTGTGGAACTAACACATTGAAACCCAATCGAGCAAGGCTAATGTAATTTTTTATGGTCTAGTCGGAGAGTGCTCGGTAAAGGATGGGGCTTCAAACCACACATTATGCACTGGTTGTACACTGTAGTGGTGAGGCCTATCCTTACCTACGCATCACTGGTGTGGTGGACTTCCATGGGGAAGAACTCCAGCCGCACCATTATGACTAGATGTCAGAGGAACGCATATCTAACCATCACAGGCGCTCTGATATCCACCCCTACAGCAGCTATGGAGTTTCTGCTGGGCCAACCACCTTTGGACCTTGTAGTTACACAGGTGGCTATGAAGACAATTCTTAGAGTTTGGGAACAGGGACAATGGCGCGATAGGGGACTATTCAGGGGGCATGCGAGGGCTCTCAAGATGGTGAGGGATGCCAACGCATCCCTCCTCCATAGAGGGGACCGCCCGGGCACCAGCTTCTACTTTGCCGAAACCTACAGGGTAATTGTCCCTGACAGAGACCTATGGTCTACACCAAACAGGTTTCTTGAGCCTGAAAGTCCCACTTGGTTCACCGATGGCTCTGTGATGCCCACAGGGACTGGAGTGGGAATTGTGGGACCTCGTTTCAATCTATCCATCCTCCTAGGGAAGGATTGTTCCAAAGTGCAGGCTGAACTGTATGCTGTTTTATCCTGCACACTGGAGAATATCCGCAGAGGGTACTCCGGAAAACACATCTATATTTCTTGTGACAGTCAGGGAACCCTAAAATCCCTTTCTGAGGAAAGGGTTAACTTACACCTAGTAAAGGAATGCAGAGAGGCTCTGCGGGAGCTAGGCTCGGATAACATTGTGAAAGTTATCTGGTACCCGGCTCACGCAGGACTTCCGGGGAACGAGAAGGCAGACATACTTGCAATACAGGGAACCCGCTCAGCTTTTGTTGGTCCGGGACCGGCGCTGCCTATCTGTCGTACATCTGTCAAGAACTTCTTCAATAGATGGCTGGACAGGAAATTTTCCTCTGGATGGAGCATGAGAGGTGGTCTTAGACAGTCGAGGCTTCTCATTGAGAGACCTTCCTCTGTGCCTGAGGTCAAAAAACTCTTAGCTCTTGAGAGGAAATAACTGAGTCTAGTGACTGGAGCAATGACTGGCCATTTGTTTAATGAACACTTAAATAGAATGGGACTGACTAGTCGCTGGTGCAGGAGCACGGAGGAAACGGTTGAATACATTCTGTTCTTCTGTATCAACCTTGAAGACTTAACGATGACACACCTAGGAAACACAACACCCACAACTCCTATGGTGAGAGGGACACCTCTCTGTCGACTTGTGGCATTTTTGTCAACATGTCACAGAGTTTAAGTCTCTCCAACTACAAGCGGACGAACAATGGGTCACGAGGCCTCAGTTCAGCCCGCTGAGGCACTGCACGTAGAAGAAGAAGAAGAAGAAGAAGAAGAAGAACGAATGCGAAAACATACTACCTACAGGGTTTTTGTTGAATCTCACCGTAGAATAAGTTCCGGAAAATAAATTAGTCATGTCCTATACATTGTAAGTGTTTTAAAGGATCAATAAATATAATATAACCATTATCATTTTATCAAAGTATTGTGAATAAACAGTCATAATTACGAGCAAGTTGTCCTGTCAATTGTTAATTCATCTGAAAATGAAATAAAATAATAAAATGATTATGATTATATATTCTATCTCGGCAATGAATTTTGGTTTTGGATTTTCTTCGTTACTTCCTTGGTCAATTTGAACATCATTTTGATCATGATTGTGTGAAACAATTTGCAGTTGGCTCCATCCAAGTCAACTTCACCGGTGACGAGAATCACATGTCTGCTAGTCCACTATATACGTGCAACGTGCTGTTGGTTTGTCCGTTGAACATGGACATGGACAGGGTTTTCTTGAAAGAGAAAATGCGCTCAGTACGTTTTTCCTGTGAAAAATTATTATACACTATTTGAATGTAGTGGCACCCTTTTTTTGGAAATATTCGAAAAATAGTCAAAATGCGTATAGAATAATCAGTTATGCTACAACTGTCCCAGGTCACCATAATGTCCGCTCATGTCGCACCAACCAGATATGCAGGTTGTGTTCTGGCCCGCATGTTCTCTCCACGGTCACCTCAGCGAAGCTGTCTCACTAAGATCATCACAAGACTCCTCATCCAATCCTACACACAAGACCAGCGAAGCCAAGCCAGCCACTTCGAAAAGGTCCCGAAGTGTCAGTCGTCAAAGTCCCTACAAGACAGCTCATCTTATAATCGACCGCTCTAGCCACAATCACCTCGTACAACGCAAGACTTCACATCGATTCTAGTTCGGAACTCTCGTTCATCTCTGGAGACATTGCACGACGAGAGAGACATATCAAAAATTCTTTTGACTCCAGAGAGAACCTAACAGATATAGTTCTTTCTGATAGCTAAATTCTCATTTCGCTTGATATAACATCTTTATGTACTATATACTTTATGTGCCATCAGACTTAGCCAACGTTGATAGAAAGAACGTGGCCTTTAAAGCCTATAATTTATCAATATTTTTGGGATTAGTAATCCAGAGTTAACATACGGAGGTTTACTTTCGGGACCCTATAAATAATTTCAACTGAGAAATTTTACCGTTTTCGGTTCCTACAATTGGTAAGTAAGTAAGTAAGTAAGTAAGTAAGTAAGTAAGTAAGTAAGTATTTATTAATCCCTTAAGACATATATAAATGTATGGGACAAGTCAGAAAAAAATAGCTACAAATTCACTATTATATCATATCATGATACAACTTAAAATTACTAATAAGCCTTACGACTTAACAGAGATCTAATGGCTTTCTTGAAACGGATTAAACTCAAAGATTTCAAACAAGCTGGTAATTTATTATAGAATTTTATGCCCTGATAAGTGGGTGAACGTTCATATCTTGCTGTTTTGTGTTTAGGAAGAGTTAAAACTTCTACGTTTCGTGTATTGTAAGAGTGGTGACTAGATAATTTATCCATACTCTGAAATTTTTGTCTAATTAAGATCAGCGACTTATAGATGTAGATACAGGGTACAGTTAATATGCAATTATTAGTAAAGATAGGTTTGCAAGAGGATCTTGAGTTTACACCATATATCATCCGCAACACCCTCTTTTGAGAAACAAAGACTCTATTTACATCCGATGAAACACCCCATAACAAAATATTATATGATATGTGGCTATATACAAGGCAGTAGTATAGGTTCATAAGATATTCACTTGAAAAGCAATGCTTCACTCGATAAATGGCGTAAAATGATGAATTTAGTTTTTTTACATAGGATGTCAATATGATAGCTCCATCTGAGATGTTCATCAATGTAGATACCCAAAAACTTAGTGGACTCGTCCGACCTAATTGTAGAGCCTAAGCAGCTGATCGTTAGCTCTCCTTCAGCTGCTTTGTTTCCGAAAGAAATAATTTTTGTTTTCTCTACGTTCAGGAGTAACGCGTTTTTACGACACCAAGCACTAAAATTATTAATGAGACCTTGACAGATGCTAACAAGCTGGGATGCGTCCGAAGCAGAAATAGCTACGGAAAAGTCATCCGCAAAAATCAACAACAGTACAGACCTCAAGTAATCAGGCAGGTCGTTGATGAAGAGGACGAAAAGAAGTGGGCCCAATACCGATCCTTGGGGAACACCGGATTTTAAATTATAATTTTGCCTATGAACATCATCGACTTTTACTTTCATAGACCTAACAGATATGAAACTTATCAACCAATCAAGGAATGTACCTCGAAATCCCAAGTTATAGAATTTTTCTCTCATAAAACTGATGGAAAGAACGTCAAAGGCACAGGAAAGATCAAAAAACAGTCCTACAACAAAGCGACCTTCGTCTAGATTCTTATGGACGAACTCGATGAACTCGAAAGCTGCTGTCTCAGTAGAACGGCCGGTCCTGAATCCATGTTGAGCATTAGAGACAAGATCGAACTTGTCCAAAAAAGTGGTAACTCTTTTCCGCACGATATTTTCAATAACCTTGGAGATTACACTCAACAAAGATATCGGTCGATAGTTAGTAATATTATGAACGTCTGCTTTCTTTTTCAATACCGGGATAACTACTGCAGTTTTTAGAAGGGATGGAAAGGTACCGTTTGAAACTGACAGGTTGATAAGATGGGAAATATGCTCGGAAAAGAATTCTATAGAAGACTTTAATAAACGGCTGGATATGTAATCATTTCCAGTACTCTTCTTATTTTTCATTCCCCGTATTACGTCCGAGACTTCTAATGCGAGAACTGGGTAGAAATAAAAGGTGTTCGGTGACATGGGGCATGTTGTACACTCTGTTGAAACAGAGCTACCATAATGATCATACAGCCGAGAGCTAGGAAGGTTAGAGAAGTAATCTCCGAAAGCTTCAGCTATCAATTATGGTTCAGAACAGAGGGAACCCTTCAAGTTAAGAATGATACCAGATCCACCCCTGAACTTACGACCAGTCTCATAATTGACAATGTTCCAAATTGCTTTATGTTTATTATTGAACTCACTTATATATCCGCTATAGTACTGACATTTGCTTCTACGAAGCAACAAATTATAATCTACTTTGGCTCTCCTGTACATTTCGAGTGAATCAGACGATCTGATATTAGCATGTAACCAGTATATATCTTTTAATCTTACGCTAGCCATTTTGATCTCATCAGTGATCCATCGTTTATCAACATTTCCTCGACATGCTATCTTTCTGAAAGGAAAACACTCTCTCATTAGAGATTGGACTTTATCTAAAAATATTCGAAAGCACTCATTTACATCAACGCTATCATATAGTTCATCGAAATCCATATCGAGAAAATTTGATCTGAAAACACTCAAGCTATGATCAGAAAATATCCGAACAGTCTGGTATTTTGGCCTGTCATCATTAGAATCTAAATCTAAGCAGCGAGAGTAAACTAGTGACATCACTCTATGATCACCAAGAAAGGCCTCAAAAACAGATGTCTTGCACTTTCGTAAATCAGCATTGGTCAGAATATAATCAACTTTTGAGCTAGAAGTTTGGCCATTAATATTAGTGAAAACTCTAGTTGGAAGCAGAGAAGTCACATTCAAATCGAAACAATTGAGTAAATCTCTAAATAAGTTCTTATTTTTATTATCGTTGAGAAAGTTCACATTGAAGTCTCCACAAACGAAAAGATTGTCAACTAACATGAGACAATATTGGAGTACTTGAGACATTACTTCTAGAAAAACTTCAAAATCACTTTTAGGTGATCTATACGCACAGATTATACCCAACTTACAGTCACCCAGCACCATAACCCCACAAGTCTCACAATGTATCTCCTGAGAGAATCCGGAAACATTCATGTATTTGACGGAAAGGGATGACCTGGCGAAAACCACTGTTCCTCCATGTTCTCTTGTTGCACGGCAGTAGGAAGCTACTTGTACATACCCTGGAACATTCATCATCTCTAAATTCGGCATACTCTGGATGTTTATGTGAAGGATTTTGAAATCATTCACCTTTGTTGAGCTTATCGACACTTCCTCTTCTATTTTTTTCAGTACAGCTTGGCCTTTCCGGTGGAAAAAATGACGTACACTGGCCTTATTTGGCCATGATGTCCCATTCAATGCAATATTATATTGACTTTCAGGAATGAGTACCTTGAAAGAAGAATAACTTTCAGGAAACATTGATTCCATTGGTTCGCATTTCACATTGGTGAATGTTTGCAACAAAAATTTCTGTAAATCTTCAGATGTAGTGTCAGGTTTTAAATTTGACACGTGCAGTGCCTTATATTTTTCAACACCCTGGACCGCCGAAACACCTTCATATGATCCCAAAACTAGAGGCTGTTTTCTTTTTCTAGGTTGAACAGTAGTAGAAGATGCAGATTTGTTCATTTGTTTATTTTTCCTTCGTTCTCTTGCGCGAGAAGCATCACGCTCTGAGACGTCTGTTGACGCCGCCACTGGAGTCGATATACGTTCGCGAACCACCACCGCATCTGGATTGACCGTCGGTCGCGGCGGAATTATTTCAGGATTATTATCGGGCGTACCTCGAGATTGTAACACATTAACTGACTCTTGGAGATAACTAATTTTCGAGTCTTTGTTGTTTTCGGAAAATTTACTATGGGCGACCGGAATCAGTTCAACTTCACAACACTTTTTAGTTTTTCTTGCACAGCTCGAATGAAAAACTTTTCGAAATAAAATACATTTAAGACCGTTGGACGTATTAGGAATAATACGATCACAAAGTCCACAAAGTGAATCGCTTGTAGGAGCATCGATCGCTACAACCTTCTCGCATGACATCTTGTATGCGAATGTAGTCATTCGTCGCAAGTTTTGAAAACTGCTTCCTGCATAAAACAATTTCAAACAGCTCGAGAGCTAATGGGCAATCCCGGCGGGGCAGCAGGTCTAAGTTGAAGCAAAAAGTTTGATCGTCAATTTTCATTCACCCATCGGAAATTTTTCCTTCAGCTCTAGTCAAAATTTGATTAGCCTTCACTTGCTTCGAAATTTAAATAATGAGCCGGTCTGCATATACATAATTTTTTGAGAAAAATGCAATATAGTCTATTTTCCATTTCCACCGAAGATTTTTTCGAGCACTTTTTCAACATTCTTCAGCAGTCGCCTGACATATTACTTTTTTCATGATTTCGAAGATACTCCGGTTTTTTGTGTGACAAAATGTTGGCAAGGAGATTTTGCAATTTTTATTTCAGTCTTCGCCAGCACTTAGCTAGCATCCACTTTTTCCGAGATAGCGATGAAAAATGCTGGCTTTTCAGGGCTACATATGAGTTGGCCCGGAAAATTCAATTCTCAGTATTATCACTCCTATTAGAAATCTTTCAATTTTTGCTTCAACACTTGACAGAACTTCGCTAGCACCTTTGAGTATTCAGTTAATACTCAAGGCTAGCATTTACTTTTTTGGAGATATTGATGACAAATGATGGTTTTTTCGGGCTGCACATAAATCGGCCGCAAATTCTGATTCAGAATTTTTTTGCTACTGTCGAATATTTTTCAATTCTTAGTTAGCAAAATTTTTTTTCGAAATGCTACAACTTCCAGGCTATCTTTATAGACATAGGCATTATATACTTCTATTTTCATATATTCAAGAATTTTTTTATATAATACTTAAATGTTCTAATTCGCAGTCGATACAAAATTGCACAATTGTATTGAATTGATTTGGCCAATCAATAATCGATGATAATCCATAATTAAACTAGAAACTGATAGGTGTGTTGGACGCCTGGAAAAGTAGGGGTTTTTTCAATAAAAAATATTATTTTATGTCTGAGTGTGAAAAGATATAAAAAATCAACAGTATGCAGACTATTATCATATTTAAATGAAATAATTGATCAGGACATACCTTATATTGTCTATAGGTTGAAAGAATTCGTGAACCAAAAACTATCCCTACATCAAACCTCCTAAGTTGGCCACTATAAATTACCTGTTGCTCATTTCTTCTCATGAAAATAAATTATTCTGAACATACGGAAAAGCTAAACAGGATTAAATAGTTTGTTGCAAAAAATATCCCTGAAAAATACCTGTGTTCCTTGGGATTTTCGGATGGAAATTAATTATTCAGACCGTGCTTAGTACTATAGTACTTAGGGTGGAATCATGTAGTAACCAAAAACATGAAATTGAACAATCTTGAAGTTTTAGAAATACCCGTTGCTAGGGTTCTTTGATAGAAATTAATTATTTAGAACATGTTGAACACAGTTTTTAAGGTGAAATTATTCGTAAATCAGAAACAACCCTGGATAGTACCAGTTGCTGAGGGTTTTTTGATTAAAATGAATTATTCCGAATATGATCTAGGGTGACATAATTGGTGAAGTAAAACTTTCCGAGATACAAATGTCATGGTCACGCAATGCGTATTACATTTATACAGACCCTGTTTATGAAATATATACTTATGCAAGACTATGCATGATATTGATGAAACAACTGTAAACAATTATTTTTCAAATCTTCAATTGATCGATACATATTCTATATTATGCGGACTAGATCTTTATTGATTTGTTAGATCATCAACAGTCATTTCAATATAACAGTATTATATCTTTATTGATCCAAAGTTCTGATATGTCACACAATTTAATGAATGAATCAATAAATCTGTCATGAAGATGTAAATTCACGAAACTGATGGCCACACACATCGTACAATGATATAAATAGCTTCAACAAAAATTACCCTGCGGTTATCGGCTTATTTTAGGCTCTGTGAACCAAATCAATAATACTTCACGGAGAAGACTGTTTTCGGCTGTGACTAGGTCATAACTTGAATATTTTTACCGATTATTCGATATTTCTGATTGTGAGTGACATGTGGCATAAAACAGAGTTTGGCATAACTCTAGAATCAAATTAATATTTCTTCAACCAATAACTTCAAATGAAAATGCTGAAACCCTACAATTCATTTTTGATGACCGACATTCTAGCAATAAAATTGAACATTTCTCTTCAACCCCTAAGCTGCAGTCCGACTCCCAATGAAAATATATATTCATTGAAATCATATAATATATAATATTATTACTCTAGAATGCTAATCTATAGTAGTAAGAAATGCGGCGAAAAATTGACAGTGGTCGTTAATGCGAATGCGCATCATTAGTTTATTTTCGAGTAGAACGTTGCCGAGTTCCTGAATATTCTGTCGATCTAATCTTATAAAGAAGTGACAATTCAAGTATCGAAGGTATATGTCGGACAACAACGCGTTTTCTTTCAGTTATTTGATTTTTCACTGTAGCACGAGGTAAGGAGTTTCAAGTCACATTTTCTGAAATGTTCTCGTGTATTTGTCTATCATATTGAAAATAATGAATAAATACAGAAAATTCAAAACTTGAATGAATTATCGAGTTTCACTGATAGCGACTTCCATTGGTCTATAGTAGTATTGCACTAGATCAGGACATTTCAAAATTGTTGCACTGAGTTTATAATATGCACTCAGGTACCAGTTTATCTAATGAAATCTGCGATAATATTGAATTCCATGGCATCAACTGATTTTAGGGACTGATGAATTCGCCATCCAGAGCTATTTTGGGAATTCTTGTGTCTTGCATCCTCAGAATGTGGCCGCTCCATCTGAGTCGGGCTCTCGTTACTTGAGTATCATTGGTGTTGGTGTTGTACAACTCGCGCGCTGCAAGACTTCTGCATTTGAATGAATGCAAATGAATCAATTGAGGGCTTTCAGCGTTTTCATTTTGAATTGCTACTTGAAGAAATATTGATTTTATTCCAAACTTACGCCCAAACCTCTATATTATACAGGGCTGTCCAGCATAGCTCACTGAAGAGAAAGACCAATCTCGTGCACTCAGAATCCGAATATATCACTGAAAATTTTTGGAGGAGTTACTCCGGAGAAATCATTTCTGTATATGAACGACCTAATAGTGAGAGGATGCTCTGAAAATCATCATTTTTCAATGAACTCGAAAGAAGTTTTCAAATTTTGTCGAAAATTTTTTTGGAATTGAATCCTGAAAGATGCAATTTTTTTTTGAAACGAAGTAACTTTTTCAGGTCACAATATTACAGACAAAGGAATTGCACCAACAAATGCAGAGGAAGCTGAAAGATTTGCAGCCTTTTGCAATTATTATAGGAGATTCCTTCCCCATTTTGCGGAAATAACTCAACCATTGAATCAGTTAATAAGAAAAGGTTATAAATATACGGGGTGGGCTTTTTATAACGAAACAGACGAGATAACGGGCGGAATGACTTTATTTCGAAAAAATGCTCGGACACGTCGATTTTTGTTTCGAGGGGGACAACTTTTAAGGTCAAATTCACAACTATATCGCTTCAACCCTTGGTGTCAGAACACCAACCCCTAAATTCTGAATAGAAAAGATAGGGTAAGTGATACCTCATTTGAAAGGCCTTTTCATCCCGAATTCAGCATATTAATTTTTTTTTCATTTAATTCATTCGTTTTTGAGATATTCTATTTTGAATTTCGTACAGTACCAGTCATTCCGCTAACCATGCTATGTAAAATCATCAATTATTTGACTAATTCATTCTGTGGTTACCATGGTAACCGTTAATTGTCAACATTAGACAACGAAATAATTATTATTGGTAATTACTTTCTTCAACAACTAAGGTGGTTGTCTCGTCTGTTTCGTTTTAAAAAGCCCACCCTTCATCTGGTCCACCTCATGTCAAAATTCATCAGCCCACAAAAATTTAAATGCCCAGATTTTTTGAAAGAGCTTATTTTGACAACAGATAGTCCCGATTTAGCATTAAGAGCTGTCCTTTCTCAAAGTTTTCATGGACAAGAGCTTCTTATTGCTAATGCATCCAAAACCTTCACCAAGGGAGAATCGCATAAGCCAACAATGCTAAAAGAGCTCGAAGCAGTCCATTCGGCTATCAAAAATTTTCGTTGTTATTTGTACGGACAAAAATTTTCAATAAAAGCTGATTAAAAACTGCTGATTTATTCGTTCTCAATGAAGATCCAAGTTCTAAATTAACATGTATGCGATTGGACTTGGAGCCTTGGAGGGATTCAACTTCGAAATTGAATATATCAAAGGCAAACAAAACGTTTGTGCGATGCATTATCCTGGATAAACATAGATGACTCAAAGCAAAATAATAACCCGAATTCTTGCTGTAACTAGGTCAATGTCGAAGTCATCGAAAAATGCAACCGACAGAAAAGGGCTGAAACAGCACAAGTAACAAACAAAGCGAAAGTGTTCAATTCACTAGATAATTATGAATCTTTAAAAGATAGGTAAAAGAACTGTCTATGAATATGAAATTGATATTTTAATATATGATAAGTGGAATGTGAGTTGGTACTCATGTGAAAATTTTTATCACTAATGGCAATAACTCTGCCTTATAGCAAGTATTATCTAAGCTTAGTAAGTTGGCTGGTGAAAAGAAATATAAAATGTTAAGAATGGAAATGAAAGATCTTATATTTGCTGGATTTAATGTAAATGAATTTAAGCGAGTGGGGAAAAATATTTTGCGACACGTGAGCATTGTTTTACTTGAAGCCTAAAACGTAATCGCACACGGGTGAACAATCGAAATTAATTGAGGAATATCACGATGATCTTGGTGGTCATTGCGGACAGAAGCGTTTGCTGAAAAAATTGAAAACTTTCTACTACTGCAAAGGAATGTCGGGAGATGTTGCAACGATACACTAGGCAATGTCGTAAATGTCAAATAAATAATATAGTGTGATATAGTATGTATTGTTACAGTCGGACCATTTCGTAAAACCTCTAGGAAATCGATATGCGGTAACTATGCAGTCATATCACCAATACCGGATAAAGAAGCTCCTACGGTGGCCAAAGCCATCCTAGAGGATTTCATTCTTGTACGAGTATATGGACCAATGAAATAGGTTAGAACAGATATGGGTACAGAATATAGGAAAGAATTTTTCTCGAATCTTGCAGATTTGCTCAATGGAAGACACAGGATGTCAACAGCCTATCACAGTTAGATTATAGGGGGATGTGAGAGAAATCATAGAGTCTTGAATGATTTCATAAGAAGGTATTCTAATGAAAGCCAATCTAACTGGGATACCTCGACAAAATATTTTACATTCTGTTACAATACGACACCAATGACTTACCACAATTTCACACCGTATGAGTTGGTTTTTGCAAAGAAGGCAAACCTAAGCTCGAATATATTTATAAATACGCTATAGGTTGGAATTGCAATGCAGTACCAAATTTTAATGGGAAAATTCTCGATTCAATTTTATGTGATAATCATTTAATTGGTTATGTTCAGAAATGTGATGTTCCCCTGATTTCTGGAGATAAATTTCATTATTCCATTGAATTTTCATTTGGGATAAATAATTCCACATGCTTGAAGAATGTTCACGTTTCTTTTATTTATAATTATAAAAAAGCAGACTATGATCTTATAGTGTATTATCTCGATGATATTCCTTGGTTGGATTTGTTGTGTAACGAAGATGTAAATAATGATGTAGATATTTTTTATGAAATTCTTTATGATGTGATTGGAATTTGTGTGCCGAAGGTCGGAAAAAAATAAAAAGTTTTCCCACATGTTTCTCATATGAAACTAGTAACTTGATAAAACGAAAAAGAAAATTTTATAAAATGTGGAAAAAATTTCATAATCTATCCGATCAACTTAAATTTAAGACTCTACGCATTAGATGCAGGTATTCAATAAAAAAAGATTTCATGTCCTCATTTCATGTCATTCAAAAATAAAACTGCTACAGGGGGACGTGATATTAGTAATCTTATTGCCGAGCTTTTCGAGGATGTATATGAACAATCAAACACTGATATGAATTACGATGACGTAATGCACAATATCTTCAGTGCATTTAGCTTGAATAAAATAATTTTAGAAACAGATGATGTAGAGGCTACACTGGGGAAAATAAATGTTCACAAGGGTTCAGGACCGGATTCAATTCCTGGTTACTTTACTAGAGCATGCAGCGCACCATTGTCGAGTCCCCTAGCAATAATCTTCAACAAATCGCTGAATAGTGGAGATTTTCCGAGCCGATGGAAGGTAGCTTCTGTTACCCCCATCTTTACTATACAAAGTTATATATTTGATTACAGAAATGTATTGCTAGTGGGTCACTATGTATATGATTGTTATGGAATATCTTTTCATCTCACCTGCTATCTGAAGGTCTGTGAATACAATATCTAGTTTGAGTCATTATTCCTCCTCCGCAAGTTCTGGAGCACTCAGACCATGCACCCCATGCTGACCAAACGCCATTATGATTCAAATTTTTTCCATATTTGCTCTCAAATAGGGCATGAACCTGCAAACAGAAAGCCAGTCTAATATATTACTCACACAGGGTGTTAATTACCACGAAGTATACATTTAAAGGATATGAGAATGGGCCGAATATTTTTTATAGAATAAGTACCATGTGGATTGAAATATGTCGTTGAAGCTTTAGTTTCCGAGATGAAATGAGTTAGAGTTTTAAAAATTGTGCACTTTTTGAACATCAAAAATTTGGCTGGTCGGAAATACAGATGAACATTCAACAACCAATGCCAAACAGGGTTGTACAGTATCCTAGCTACCTGCAATTACGAGAACGTACACATTATTATCTGTTATCAATTCAATTTCTTCTTAAGAATGTAATTTGCAACTAGTAGGTAATTCAAATACTTGACGCTGAGGTATTTTCTAATTCACTTCGATTTGAACAGTTAGTGATTGTATATGTGCTTCATTGATGTTAATTCCTTATCGGCAGTGAGCGAAGAGACGAATAACTTTTTTTCTTCCATCTTTAAACCAATAATAATGATAATAAACAGTAAGGATTTATTTCCAACAGGCAGAGCTCAGTAACAGGAAATCTATAAAAACTATAAACTGAAACTAAAATGGTATGGAATACTTAAGTTATAGACTTGAATTTCATTACTAAGAGATGAAAGCAATGAACAGTGAAACTACAAAAGTATTCAAGTTACTAACAGAAAAAATTTTAAACTAACATTCATATCTATTATCACAAAAATTAATGGAAGTTTTACATATCATGGAAACTCTTTCAAAGTGAATGTCACAGAGATGCGAGACCCGATTGAATTCAGAAAAAATCATATACATAGGTGACTGTAACAATATATTTGTTCTGGGTGTAGCAAGGTTGAACAAGTGTGCGGATCTTGAACTTGGGTGTCGTACATGAAATCCTACTCTAGCGAGACAGTCAACAATGCCATTCAAGAGTCCATGAATCCTTAAGGAACCTCAAACAAGCAAAATGCCCCTCCTGACATCAAGCTTAACTGCACCGAATTTATTCAACAAAACAGCATGATCGAAATCTTGCATCGGATAAACACCCTCCTTCTTAAATATCAAGTTCTTGAAAAACCTTCTCTGAACAGCCTCCGTGTGATGTCTATGGCACTCGTATATTGGGTTCCAAACAATGCATCCAAACTCCAGTTTGCTGCTCACAAATGCATTGAACAGCAAAATCATGGTTCCCGGGTCAGAAAAATATTTGCTATTACGCAGGATGAATCCATACATTCTTGACATCGTACTAATAAGTAAATGAATAACATGATGAACAAATGTTAATCTTTGATCGAAGACAATGCCAAGATCCTTTATCTCCGGTTTTCTGCTCAGAACGCTGTCATCAAGACTATTACTGTACAAGAGATAGTTCTTTTTCCTGGTGTACGTGATGACATTGCAGTTAGAAATTCTCTATGTTAGTGCATTTCTGCCAAACCAAATCAACAATGAGTTCAGAGCACTCTGTAGGCGAACGCATTCTTCAATAGAGCATATATCAGAAAAGATTTCAAAATCTTCGGCATAAGCCAATGCACGAACCGGATTAATTAGCTCGCCAACAGCTATCAGCATTCCACCATGCCATCTTCCGAAGCTGTCCTCACTATCAAGACATTGCAGCAGATCATCGACAAAAATAATAAACAGAAGTGGACCTAGATTAGAACCCTGGGATACACCAGATGTAGAAATATAAAGTTCAGAGCAGCGTCCCTCCAGGTAGACAAACTGCTGACGACACCACAGATAGGAATTAAAGAAATTCACTAGATCATCAGAGAATCCAAACTGAGTTCTCAACTTATGTATCAGATGTTTATGATCAATCTTATCAAACGCCTTCTGAAAATCAGTGTATATAGTGTCCACCTGGCCAGTTCTATCCAGAATCTCAGAAACATGCTGAGATAAAACCGGCAGATTAGTAGTACACAATCTATTTGACATAAAGCCATGTTGTTCCTGCATTATCAAGTACTTCACAGCAGGATATATTTTCTGGTATAGTGTGATCTCGAACAGCTTTGCAAAATTCCAAAGAAGAGAGATCGGCCTGTAATTTTTTTAAATTAATCACCCCTCGCGCGTCCGCTGAGCTCAAGGACATAACTTTTTCTCCGTCCATCGTAAGGGCCAAACTTTCTACCCCAGATGTCCAGTCTGCACCTAGAGCTGACGGATTTTCGGCAAGACTGCTCAAGGAATGTGCCAATTCTCTAGCGCTCCCCCTTTCTTTAATCTTCACCCGGTCATTTGAGACTTCCTCCCTCCCTTCTTCTTGGCGGAGTGCACGTGTTACGGCAATTTTCAAAAAGGGAGATAAGCATTGTGCTGACAACTACCGCCCTATCAGCCTGGTCCCAGTCATAGCAAAAATTTGTGAGAGGGTTATATTGGATGAAGTTCTGCAATTTTCACTTGAACACGGCACTATACCCAACTGTCAACATGGCTTCCTGCCGGGGCGCTCGGTCATCACAAACCTTCTTGAATGCGTCAATTTCTGGTCAATGTCCCTTGACAAGGGTGAGGGTTGATGTCATTTATCTTGATTTTGCTCAAGCCTTCGATCGCGTGCCTCATAGACGTCTCCTGAGCAAGCTCGATCATATCGGAGTTCGTGGCCGCCTCCTCTCTTGGATCGAGGCTTTTCTTTCTGACCGCACCTTCCAGGTTCGTGTTGGCGAATCTGTCTCTTCACCCAGAGTTGTCATGAGTGGAGTGCCCCAGGGCTCCGTCTTGGGACCAGTTCTTTTTCTGCTTTATATTTCTGATTTGCCACGCCATGTCACCTCTCACTGTTCTCAGTTCGCCGATGACACCAAAATATTTGGCCCCTCCAGTAGCGCCTCTACTATACAAGACGACCTCGACTCCATCTCACGGTGGTGCGAAGACTGGCAGCTACCACTCAACGGTGGGAAATGCGTCGTTCTCCATATGGGTGCCCGCAATCCGCGTCGGATGTACCATCTCAATGAAGTTGTTATTCCTGTTTCCAACAGCCATTGTGATTTGGGTGTAATTGTAATTGTGACCTGAGTTGGTCGGATCACATCCTCCATGCTGTCAGCAAAGCTAAAAAATCCTTATTTCTGATGCAAAAAGCATTTAGCAGGTGTGATCCCTTAACGTGCGCGGCTATATACCGAACTTATGTGCGACCTATTATGGCGTTCGTCGGGCCTGTTTGGAGTCCAACGTTGTGCCGCGATTCATCACTGCTCGAGGGTCTCCAGCGTCGTGCAACGCGTCTCCCATAAGGAATCTCGCGCCCGTCATATAGTGAAAGACTCTCTATGATGAACCTACCAACTTTTATGGAGCGGAGGACTCGTGGTGACCTCATCACTACTTATCGAGCGGTAAACGATCTTTTTGGTGTTACTCTGCGCAAACTCTTCACGTTGAACACGGATGGCCGTTTGCGGGGCCATGCCTTCAAGTTCTGGTTTTGATTTATTCTGGATTATTTTGTTTCTTTTTTTTTCTGTGAGTTTATAGGCAACGCCTAAACTCTCATCCCTGTTAATAATAATGATAATAAAAAAAATCAGTTGGGTCACCGGGACAACCTTAGCCATTCTCCAGCACGATGGGAACTTACTATATCTGCGAGCCATGCTGAAGATATGCAACAGCGGGATCGATAGGTCACCAATAGAATCTCTGACGAGGAAACTGGGAACACCATCCGTTCCTGCAGTCAATCGAGCAGATAGCTTTTTGGATACCGCAATGAGGAATCCCTCAGAAATGAATTTCAGTGAAAGTGTATCCTCATAAATAGATTCACTCGAACAAGCATCCGCAGTATCTGAGGACTGAACATTACCACTCTTAAAATAATCAGCAAAGGCTTCAACCATTTCTGTAGCTTTCTCATGTATCAAATCTCCATCGTCCATAATTCCAGAAATAAAGGATAGAACTTGAATGTTTGGATAAATTATTCGAAATACCCTACGAAAAATTACGATTTTCGCGAATCTATTTATTTGTTTTTGAGGAAACCTCTATTTTCATTCCTTTCGAAGAAGGGAATATGCAATCATGTTTCATATTCCTACCAATATGTTGAAAACAATGACGACCACGAAAGAAACCACACATGATCCTTCCTCTACTCGAACTGAACTCCCAAGAGGCGAAGTACATAATATGGAAATTCCACCATGTCTACTCCGTCACCCACCTTTCCAATAGGCCATCGTGTTGAATGCTATTGGAGACCTACGAAACTGTGAACACGAAAGATCGATGTTATCTGACCTAAATCCATAGGATACATCTCCCAACATTCAAATCAGAGAATCTGTATCCTTCAGCCAAACGAATAGTTATATTATAGATTAAGTGTATATCTATCTGTCTCATAGAAACTGAAGGAGAAATTGTCCCATCTTCTTTTCTCCTGTCAAACGAACAAACAACCTATAGAATATATTCATCATCTGAGTCACCAGTTCATTTCAACTGCGAGGAACAAGCCTCTGCGTGACCTAAACTAAACCTCACAATCGACCCTTATGAAATAACGTTTAATTACGAATTGCGGACTTCTAAAAAACAAGATCAAGAAAACATAGAGTAGAAAAGTACACAACAAAGGGAACGGATAACCCTAAAATACAGCCGCCACAAAAAATTTTTGCTCGTAGCCTAACATATAATGGGATAATGCCATCCCGAAAGTACCTATTTGTTGAACCAAATTTTTTTCTAGCCAATCGTTAATGGAAAAATTATACCCTGAAATACTGAAGAGTGTGAGTAAGAACCAATATGTTGGAAAATTCTAGATTTCACTTTTGCTTTGATAGAACCCTGTTACTAACTGTTGGACACACACAATTTTTCATTCGTAACCTATTCTGCAATTGACAAAATAATACTTCTAATGCGCAAAAGTAGCATACACATTTTGGAAAATTCTGAATTAGTATATTGCTTCCGTAAAATAAGTACCCAATCTGTAACCACATATTTATGATACAAATTTCTGTTTCGTTTCAAGTTTCTTTTTCATGGAAATTTTCTTCTGGGACCCGATTTTTGTGCTCGGTGTATTTTTGTAGTTGTATCGACACATATTCCAAATCCCATTCATATTGAATTAAGTATTCCGTTCAATATGCAAAATTCAGTATTTCCGAGATAAATGATATTTTATATTCGATTGATCTTTGAATTTGAACCCAGCGCATTTTGGGGGTCACAAACAAAAATTTTGGCGTTTCAAATAGTTACTAATAAAGTCCTATAGGAAGCAAAAATCAAATGAAGATTTTTCGGAAATATGGGTGCTAACTTCGCATTTTGAGGGTGTCATTTTCCCATTACAGGTTAGGACACAAACAAAAATTTTGTGTTACCAATAGTTACTAACAGTGGATATTCCAACTGTACTCTTTTTTCGTGAAAAATCGAACAGTGGGAGCCCGTGAAAATAGCAACTTCGGAATGCGGTGTTTTTCAGTACTATCTTGGTGGTACAAACAAAAATTTTTGTGTTACAAATAGTTGCTAACGAGTTACGAAAGAGAGCAAAAACAATTATCTTCATTTTCTAAAAAGTGGGTGATAACTCCGCATTTTGGGGGTGTCATTTTTCCCTCAAAGGTAATGTTACAAACGAAAATTTTCGTATTACGAATAGTTACTAACGACTTATGAATCAATGCAAAGAAAATTTTCTTTATTTTAGAAAATATGGGTACTAGCTTTGCAATTTGAGAATGTCATTTTCCCATTATAGGTTAGGTTACAAAAAGAATTTTCGTTTTACAAATAGTTACTAACGATGAAATTTCCAACAGTACTTTGGTTTTCGCGACGAATCGAACAGTGGGTGCCCGTGAAGTTAGCAACCAGCGGAATGCGGTGTTGTTCTACCATTATCTTTGAGGTGCAAACAAAAATTTTTGAGTTACAAATAGGTAATTACGAGTTACTAACGAATGCAAAAAAAAATTTCTTCATTTTAGAAAAAGTGGGAGTTAACTTTACGGACACTATGGCGCAGTAATAAAGTAATATTTTCTGTGCAGTTTTCTCTTGAAAAGAAAATTGACACTATAAACAGGGAATAATATCTGTTGAAAAAATACATCCAGTAAAGCGGGCAGACAGACAAAAATTGCTGATATGCAAACATAGTTTTAACCAGAATGGAGTGGATATACAAAATTCCGATTTCATTTAAAGTAGTAATGCCCACGTTCCTACTCGTATACCTGTGCGGCGATTTTTGTTCTCAACTGAAATACTTCATGTTTTATTCAAGAAAAAATAACGTAAAATGAGAAGGAGGTAGTACAGATAATCCGATCATGATTTTTACTATACATCAATGACGTAGGAGGACAACATCCACGATCTAACTCAGCCACTCTCGTACCAATTGTCCTCTGATTTTATCCGCCTATATGCCAGGATCGTTATCCGAAATGAATGCAACACATTTACATCAGGAGCAGATCATTATCGCTATTCATTCATCTCAATCTTTATGTCACCCTTTACAAGAGCATCCAGTAAATGCCCTGATTGGGGGTCGATGGGTCACGATTAACGATACGATTCTGATGATGGAGCGGCTTTTTTAGTGAAGATGAATTGACATTCAGTTTTGTACGATAAGAATGACATGGACTATATGGCACCAATTAAACTTTTTTGCGAGACGGTGAGTTACTTGAGAAGATCGAAAAAATTCAGCTATTCACTGGAGTGAATTGTTCATCGAATCAAGGCTATCGCTTGAATAGATATGGAAACATAATTGGCATTCATATTCTTATTCGAATATCATGTGCGTCAGAATTTTATCAGTGAGTTTTTTCTCGCGATGTTGAAAAGAAGAAAGGTACTTGTATAACTCCACCTGAAGATTGATTTTTGTACATTAGATCACGATATGTATTTTTGATGTGCGTTTCAAGTTTCAATTAAACATCAATTAATTTCAGCGATCTTAGATACGCAAGATCTATACATATAGCAGCCAAGGAAACATAGTCGTCAGTTGGTGGTTTGGAACTAATGAAATTACTGAAGAACTTTTCTCGGCGGATTCATATGCTTCTTTGGGTACTGAATCCGAAAATAACATTATGGACTGGATGCGGATATAGCTGCACCATCAAAAGAACGAAAAATCATAAAATTTCAGACAACATTTCAGTTTCTGCTTATCATTCCGGAACGATGCATCCTTGAGAAAAATTACAATATAGGTGAGGCTGTCCAGAATTTTCCGTTCACCTACTAGTGTGCTCTGAGAATTGCTCATAGTTTTCATCTTGGCAAAAATAGTCATAGGTACCTATATAAGAATTACAAAGCTTGAATAGGTATCGTCTACAGGCAGGTGAATAATAAACGAAATTATTTTAGACACTTGACATCCACTGATATGGAAACAGCAAATGTTACGATCTGAATCAAAACTAGCAAACCACCATCACTCAAAGTATAAACAGAAACACAATTTCGTCGAGGGAGAGTAGTATGCTCACAAAGTTTTCGATCTCATTCGACCTCGTAAGAGCAACACAATTGCAACCTCTACGAAAGTGGGATGAATTGATATCAGTAACGCTATGGTGCAGGAGTACACCCTAGTAACATTTGTCCATTTGGCCTAAGACAAGAGCGAACGCAATTCACTTTCCTAATCCTCAGAAGATGGCAGCATGTGTCTACTCACCGAAACTCTTATATTGCAGAAAACGCATTTTCCAGCCTACGAATAAGGGGCCATGAATGCATTCTAGTTCTGGCGGAGAACAGTTGTATTGCTCTGACAAGGTCCAATGAGACCGAAACCGTGGTCATTATCTACTATTACTATTACTATTTTTGCTTATACTCTGAATGACGGTGTTCTGCTAGTTCAATGGGGGCTTCCGCGTGTGAATTAGCCGCTAGATGTGCTAGTGTAGCGTATGGCCACATCATAGAGTCAACTAGATGATTTATTAAGGCCGGGTACTTTCACGTGCGAATAACTAAATTTATTCGATAAATAAGTCTTATTCTTAGGATAAGTAAAAATGCAGTCTTTTCACTTTCAGAATAAATCTGTCATTGAAACTCGTTAATGAAATTTTATTTTTCATAGATCGAATGTCGGTACGTCATTATTGGTTGAATTTTTAAGATTCTGGATGTATGGTTATTTTTGTGTGATTTTCACGGAATATTTGCTTTCTAGTTGGAATTTTGACAATTTCTACAATGCGATCTCTTATTTTACATTAATCAGTGAAAAGTAGTATATCGTGTTTTCACAGAATTGTTATTCGTCAAATAATTTCATCTGAAAGCACCGAAATAAGGTATCCTTCAGATAGGAAATTATTCGACAGATACTTATTGACAGTGAATAAAATTTATTCGAAGGTGAAAGTACCGGGCCTAAGTGTTTGATGCTATGAAGAAAATGAAGCTAAATTGTTGTCAGCAATTAAAATCGCTAATTAAAAATCCAAAAATTTGGAACAAGATATTGATCAGTAACGAAATATTTCTTTATTCAATTTCTTCAATATTATGATCTGTGAAATGACAATTCCCCATATATCGATAATGAGGCAGTGAAAAGTGAAGCCAGCCCGTGGGAGGAATCGACTTCTGCGCATGTGCGGAAATATTAAGAATAAAAATACCTGATTAGCTCTGTCTGATACATGGTTTTATGAACTGATAGGAATGAAATGATTTTACTTCACAACCATTCGAATATTTTCGACCTTAACCTAACAATATGTTGACATTGGTTTGAATCAGGTTCAAACTCAGGTTTGCATCGAGTAGTCGTGTATTTTATCGTTTCATTTCTAAAAACTAGAAGTCAAAATTCATGAAACTTCATCATATTGCAACACTAGATGCTCGGATTCATAACAAAAGTGAAATATTATGTGTTTTTCACAGAAAACCTGCGGAGTGCGGAGATTAACAAAAGTGATGTTGAATCAACAAAATTGTAGGATTGTGAATATATATTTCTAGGTTGTTTACTATCGTATATTATCTGCATTTTATCTAGATAACTCTGTTCTTGTCTTGAAATTCAGTTGGCAGTTGAGGTAATAATTCAAGTTCAATTTATGATGGTTTTTTTCAGCACTGATTGAATAGTGAAACATCTAAATCGACATCTATATCTATAAAGCTCACCTGTAGTTACCAATATCAACCAGTTTTTCATTTTCTAAAAATATTCTTATTGCCCAATTTATTATTGTATTGTAGTAGGTATTGCTTTTATTGAAGCATTGCTCTTTTAATGAGCATTCTGTACTTTCATATATAAGTACATTTTACATTAAATGTTGACCCAAAAATATTTTTTAGTAGAGTATTGAGTAGATTTACAAGAGGGGAAATTCAGGAGGTGAGAGTATGATGTATACACGTACACGCAATCGGCAATAATCAATATTGAAACTGGTATGAAACAGTAATATAAAACGAACTTGTTATTATGTCACACTTGAGTTTACTAAGTATGGAGAATACCATTTCTATTCGGCACTTATTATTTCACATATCATAATAAGGTGAACAGTTTTTATGCAGTTATTTATTTGGTTTGATCTCTTTTCGTTGATTCATCTGGAAGTTGATAAAAACGGATACATTCTCGATGAATTTAATATTCATTAACTTTCGCCTCATATAAACTACTCAAAATTTGTACAAAAATTTGAAATAAATCATTATTCGAATCCATTCAATCGTCCAACGTCAAAGATAAATACAACCTAACCAATATCTTGATTGTCATTTTCGAATTTCTAATTCTCGCATACGTACAAGTGGATTCTTCCCAACGATTTGGCTTCACTTTTTGTCGTAATCTAGAATGCGTGTTATCAATATTGTTATAATAGATATATGAAATTCCCCGTCATCGTAGAACATAGATTAATTGATTAGAGAATAGATAGTTCACTCGAGAAACAAGCCTCACCGACATCTGTTTTTTTGGTACAGTTATTAATTAAAAAAAAAAAATTAAAAGGTATATAATCCTTTTTCGCATTTCAAATATTCTTGTATTATAATAATAATCCAGGCCAGACAAACATCTTTGAAAATTTTCCAAAAGAATATTGGAGAAAGATTCGCATAAGCTGTTGATTGCGAAATTGTTTTCAATGAAGAATGAGAGCTTATACGAATCTTCTACGATTTTCAGTTGGTACTCGTGTTTTCGACTATGTTCGAAGTCACTGCGCTTTCTTGTGGAATAGCGTTACCAGAAATATGGATAATATCTTTGAGCACTTCTCTGTCTCTCCACTCAATCATATTCAATCGAATGGCTCGAGCAGGAAATGGCTCTCTGCGTTGCTCAAGTTACGTCTCAGACCTTGTCGTCTCAGGATACCTGTGCCACAAGATAATCTAGTCGTAGCCGCAACCAAAGTTGCACTGACAGCGTTACCAGTGCAGCTTTTGAACACCTTCTTACGCAGCTCCTACAAAAAGATGGATCAGTCGAACAGGACAAAATTCGTATCCGGAGGTAAAATACCCTCCCATTCGGATCTCCGGGGGAGGGTGCCTGAGCGAGTGAATCATCGAACAAACACCAATGAAAAGCACATAGCTTTTGCAGCATGGAACGTCAGAACCTTGCTAGACAACCCCAAGGCCGACCGACCAGAGAGGCGTACTGCCCTAATCGATAAGGAACTGCAACGAACATCCATTGCAATAGTTGCTTTAAGCGAAACACGCTTTTCGGACGAAGGTAGCTTGGTAGAACAAGCGTATACTTTTTTCTGGAAAGGCTTGCCGGAAGGCGAAATCAGACAACATGGCGTAGGCTTTGCCATTAGAAACGACCTGGCCGCCAAACTTACCGAAAATCCAGTTGGTATCTCAGAACGTTTAATGACCCTACGTTTTCCTGCAGCGAATAACACGTTTGTGAACATCATTGCAGTATACGCACCCACTTTGAACTCCTCTGACAACTTAAAGGACACTTTTTACGAAACACTCGTTGCTACATTAAGTAAAATCCCAAAACGGGAACGAATTATTCTCCTTGGAGACTTCAACGCTAGAGTGGGCCGAGGTCAAGACTCAGAACTATGGCCGGGAATAATAGGGAAACACGGCACAGACAGCATCAATTCGAATGGAGAACGTCTGCTGGCTCTTTGTGCAGAACACAATCTGTGTATAACGAACACCTATTTTATTACGAGACCCAATTCAAGGGGGACCTGGCGCCACCCGCGCTCAGGGCATTGGCATACCCTCGACTATGTGATCGTGAGAAGGAAAGATCTGAAAGAGGTGTTGGTCACTAAACCCAGAGCAGATCTGGAGTGCTGGACTGATCATAGGCTGGTAATCTCGAGAATGAAAATCTCAATGCGCCCAAAATACCAACGCAAGCCGAAGTATCTAAGAGAGCGCCTTCAAATATCCAAACTACAAAACCCTTCTACAAAGGAGAGATTCACAGATGCCGTCAAAGATAGCCTAACACCACCGGATTATAACGACGACATTGAGACTCATTGGCTCCGTTTCAAGTCATCCCTTACAAATACAGCGAAAGAAATACTGGGCACAGAACGCTCCCGAAAATCCCCAGACTGGTTTGCCGACAGCGAAACTCATATCGCACCCCTTTTGGACGCAAAACACAAAGCGATGAAAACCGCAATTAACAAACCTGGCGATGTTGCAGCCCAAATAGGTTTCATAAACATAAAACGCGAGGTCCGTCAAGAAATAAGAAAAATCAAGGACAGCTGGTGGAAAGAAAAAGCTAGGGAAATACAAGCTTACGCCGATAACCATGACTACAGGCGTTTTTTCGAAGCTATTAAAACTGTTTACGGTCCAAGCAGAAAAGCTAGCTTTCCTATAAGAGATGCTCATGGAGCTATTCTAACTGATGATAGAAAAATTCTCGAAAGATGGAAGGAGCATTACTCACAGGTCTTGAATCAAAATAACGACTCGGATTTATCCATTTTAGACCTGCTTCCCGCGTATAGTCCGATGACATCGCTTGATGACGAAATTTCAATGTCGGAAATCATAAGCGCGATTAAAAATATGAAAAATGATAAGTCACCTGGTCTAGACGGCATTCCGGCGGAGATATTCAAAGCCTTGGATGAGGACATTGTCAATAGTCTCCTAATACTATTCCGCAAGATCTGGGAACAGGGAGATGTGCCACAAGACTTCAGAGACGCTTTAGTTATCAACCTCTATAAGAACAAAGGCGATACGTCGAATTGCAACAATTACAGGGGCATATCGTTGCTTAATGTGGCCAGTAAAATTCTCTCGAAGATTATGGCTAATCGTCTGGTTCCACTCTTAGAGAAGCTTTTACCTGAATCCCAGTGCGGCTTTCGACCAAATCGAGGTACGGTGGACCTAATTTTTACACTGCGACAGCTACAAGAAAAGGCCCGTGAACAACAATCAAGGATTTATACAGCCTTCATCGATTTAAGCAAGGCATTCGACTCGGTGAATCGGAGAGCGCTCTGGAAAATCATGGCACGTCTAGGAGTACCCGAAAAATTCCTGGCAGTGTGTAAAAGCCTTCATACCAACAACACCGCTAGAATACAGCATAATGGCTCTACAACCGACCATTTCCCAACCAACTCTGGAATAAAACAAGGCTGCGTATTAGCGCCTTTACTGTTCAATATTTTCGCCATAGCTGTATCGATAATTGCTGACATGAGCATGCCCGTAAGAGGTGTTGGGATAAGATTCAGATTTGATGGAGGCCTGTTTAACCTGAAGCGCCTCAGAGCAAAAACCCGTACCAAGTTTATCACGGAACTTCAATATGCAGACGACTGTTCACTCATCGCTAGCAGCTCAGAGGATCTACAGATAATGATGGACACCTATAAACATATATACGAAGCTTTAGGCCTTAGACTCAATATTGACAAGACCAAAATCCTGGTAAGTCCGCCAGAAGGCCTTCAAACAGATATCAGCCTGGACAATGAAACTCTAGAACAGGTCGAGCAGTTCAAATACTTGGGAAGCTTCATAAATACTAGGGCTAACCTTGACACGGAAATACACAACCGTATCAATTCGGCATCACGGGCATTCTGGAAGCTGAAGGACAGAGTGTTCCAAAATCACGACCTCAATCTGAAGACCAAGACAGCTGTTTACAGAGCAGTGGTCCTCCCAACGCTTCTTTACGGAAGCGAAAGCTGGACTCCCTACAGGCGACATATTAAACAGCTTGAACAGACGCAGCAACGTCATCTAAGACAGATAATGCACATCAGATGGTTCCACAAAGTTTCGAATGCAGAAGTCTTGCAGCGCGCGAGTTGTACAACAATTGAGACTCAAGTAACGAGGGCCCGACTCAGATGGAGCGGCCACATTCTGAGGATGCAAGACACAAGACTCCCCAAAATAGCTCTATACGGCGAACTCACTGAGGGAGCCCGGAAACCAGGAGGCCAGTATAAGCGGTTTAAGGATACACTACATCAATCCCTAAAATCAGTTAATGCTAATCATAACTGGGAACAACTAGCGTTAGACAGGTCACAGTGGAGGTCTTTGGTCCACAGTTATAATGGAGAATCGAGAAGGATACAGCGGCGGCCAGATCTGGTTGGAGACTATCCATGCCCTGAGTGTGGAAGGATCTGCAGGTCACGGTTGGGTCTCTTTAGTCACAGAAGGGCACACAATCGCGACTAGCACTAAGAAGTTACAAGTCTGTTCAAATTTTTTTTTTTTTTTTTTTCTTTTTCTTTTCCTTCTTCTTTTTGTAGATTTATTTCCGGTAACGGGATACAGCAATGAATGAATGAATTCAATCGAATCCATTTCATTGCCACTATTTCATAGATTAACTATATAGACGAACCGACCATTTTTAGGACACAAACCCCAACTCCAAAGAACTCAGCTAAGTTTTGAATATTTGCGGTAAATATAATAGTTGGGGAGCCGACGATGCTATATCGGGATATACTCGAGCGTCGTCGTGGAGACCTAGTGGATTTTGAAGATTACATGGTATTTAGAAAAAAAGGTTGTATGATGTATGCACTTTCAGCGGTGGGGAAAGCGTCTGCAAGGTCTCAAAGATGCAAAAAAAAAATCGTCAGGTGTACAGGGTGGGCAAAATTCGTTGTCTACTGAGGGGATCTCGAGAACTATAGCAGCTAGAAGAAAACTGACGACACATTCTCGAGCTCTTTTTTCTTGACTAATCCAAAACTGAAAACAGATCCAGCCTAAAGTTGGATTTTGAGTTATGAACGAAAATTGAGAAATTGTCATTTTCAATGAAGCTGAATAACTCAATTATTTGAACTCGTATTCGAAATCCGTTGTTACATTCTACAGGCATTTTTTTATGAAGAATTCGAATATGATATCATTAAATTTTTTCATCCAGTTATTTTCGAGATACGACAGGGATTTCCGATTTTTCAAATGTAAACTATAGTTGAAAGTCCTCTCATTCTGCTGCAATTTTTTTGCTGATTTCAAAAATGTATCATATGTTACTATTCACATTAATATAACATAAGAAAAAAAATTCAATACTTTTTCCTGCTTTTCGATTCACTGTTGAATTTTTAGTAGGCTGGCGTAACCATAGCAACCGTTGAATATGCATTATATTTTGTGAACCTGAGCCTCTATGATTGAAATCACGGATTGCTGAATAAATATTTCGATGATTAATTTGCCATCGTTTGTTCTCGCGATGTTTGGCATGCTTATCTTACGATGCTTTACAATTCGAATACTACCGTGGACAGACGTACCTATTTTTCATCATCTTACTTTTGTAAAAATTATGATTATAGATAGGTTTCGTATTTTATTTATATTACTGAGTTTTTAAGTTTCTTTCATGAATTGAAAAACGATAATTGAATAAATTTTCTTCTTTAATAATCAGACGAAAGTCTTTTACTCTCTTTTGAAGGATATCGATCTCTATAAATAAAAGAAATAATTATTCGACAGTCTGTGATTCCTATCACACAAGGTTGAGTTACCATAGGATTATGTAGAGTTCACAAACCATAATGCATTTTCAACGGTCGCTATAGATACGCTAGCCTACTAAAAATTCAACAGTGAATCGAAAAGCAGGATAAAGTATTGAATTTTTTTGTTATATTCATGTGAATAGCGACATATGATACATTTTTGAAATCAGCAAAAAAATTGCAGCAGAATGAAAGGACTTTCAACTATAGTTTACATTTGAAAAATCAGAAATCCCTGTCGTATCTCGAAAATGACTGCATCAAAAAATTTGACAATATCATATTCGAATTCCTCATAAAAAAGTGCCTGTAGAATGTATCAACGGATTTCGAATACGAGTTCAAATAAAAGAGTTATTCAGCTTCATTGAAAATGACAATTTCTCAATTTTCGTCCATAACTCAAAATCTATGAACGTTAGGCTGGATCTGTTTTCAGTTTTGGATTAGTCAAGAAAAAAGAGCTCGAGAATGTGTGGTCCGTTTTCTTCTAGCTGCTATAGTTCTCGAGATCCCTTCAGTAGACAACGAATTTTGCCCACCCTGTACATACTCGAGCGTGTCAGATTGATATACTGTATATGCTCTACGTATCTCTGATAATGAATTCATGCTTATCTGACAGTTTGCGCGATTGTACTGGCCGTACGGAGAGTTGAAAATGGTTTAAAAAAATTTCCAGCGTGTCAGATTTTTGGAGGATATGATAATTGGACCCAAAGGAAGCTACTTTTCAAGGGACTGACAATTTGGACGTGACGCAAGGTCACAGTGGTTCTTTGAAAATGTAAAAAAAAATCGTTACTTGTGCATACTCGAGCGTGTCAGATTTTCATACAGATGGTTAATCTGGGTGTTGTTGACGTGTTGACCCATTAATCTGATACTAATCAGGGGGGAGTTTTCTTAATCTGACACTTTGTTGATCATGATAAAAATCCCTTTTTTTTCGAATATTTCCCCGTCTGTACCTCTAATCGTTTTTGTATTCATCATGAAAGTTGTAGATAATAAAATTCTACACAACTTTTGTCTGAAGCAATTTTACATACTCTTAATCATTCTCGAATCAGAGGGCGATAAGGGCGAGAAGCTTAGCCACACATGCGAAAGGGCAAGGTCAATGTAGAATCCTAGTCTAATCTACAATTGTCAAAATGACAAGGTATTTCTATGATGACAATTTCGAAATCAGTCACGAAATTTTTAGTGTTGTCTGTGACTGAACCTTAGAATGTACTAGGTATATTGTATGTATATCGCTGAACACCTCGCATTTATCGCCATATATCTCAAAAACGTTTGTACGTAGAAAAAATTGCTTGGGACAAAATTTGTAGAAAATGTTATGCTCTACAACTTTTATAATGAATGCGAAAAAGATTTGAAGCCCAGGGAAGGAGATAATTCAAAAAAACTGATTTTTGTGATCTTTATGGCCAATTTTTATTGTTTAGGCTTGGTAAAACTGTCAGATTAAATTTTTCTCGTTTTTCTTGAATCATTGGCTACAAAATAAGAAAAAACGTCACCTTTTTTTTTTTTTTTTTTTTTGGTGTAGCAGGGGGAAAATCTGCAAACAGACGAACACACCCTCTGCTGAGGGGGAACAGTGTGGGGATTCTCACTCTCTGAGCTCGAGACCCACTAAAAACCCTTAACTGCTTCTTCATAGGTTCCGGGCATTTTGCCTATTAACCAGTTGACTCTTATGGTTTCTGGACTCTCACACGATCACAGTCGTGTTGATAGTTGTATGCTGCCTATAGCTTTTATAGGTTAAGCTCCTCTTTGGTTACATTTAAATCCTTAACTGATCTCTCGGTCTTCGGTGGTAGGTTCTTGACCTTCTAGCTTCTTCTGTTGGATCGTAGTCGACTAATCTTCGTAGTTCCTCATTTGGATGTTGTTTGGCTTTGTCGAATATCCTTTCCGCCTTTCTCTTCATAAATTCTGTAACTGGTTCCCATTCCAAGTCCTTGTAGATTTGTTTGTTCCTAACAAACCAGGGTACGTCCATCGCCATTCTAAGGAGTTTATTCTCAGTGGCCTGTATTCTCTTGATGTGGGTCTTGGCTGCGAAGCCCCATGCCGCCGATCCATATGTGAGTTGTGGTCGCGCAATAGTTTTAATCATCGTCAACTTGATGTTCTTGTTCATATGACTTCTTCTGCCTATGAGTGGATAAAGTTTACTCATTGCGGCTTTTGTTTTATCAACAGCACATTTGATGTGGTTTTTCCATGTAAGTCCTCTGTCAAGCGTCACTCCTAGGTATGTTGCTTCATTTTTCCATTCAACCTCTTGTCCATCAACTTCAAGGTTTTCTTCCATCCTCAATCTTCTCTTTTGCAGTAATATTGCTTGAGTCTTTCTTCCATTGATTTGGATTTTCCATTTGATGCACCATTTGAGTAATTCATCTATGGCTTCCTGCAGTCTCCGGTGTATGATCTCTGGGCGTCGATGTCTGAACGCTATTCCTGTGTCATCTGCGTACAAGGTGAGCATATTCCTAGCATTCTTCGGGATATCATAAACGTATATTACGTAAAGCAGAGGTCCAAGTACCGATCCTTGAGGCACTCCCGCTTCCAATTGTCTGGTTTGAGAGGTTGCTCCATCTATCTTCACATAAAAGTTTCTATTCCTCAGATAGTTCCTTATAATCTTGCATAGCTTGGTCGAATATCCTGCTCTTTTCATCTTGTAGATTAGGCCTTCGTGCCATACTCTATCAAAAGCTCTCTCGATATCCATCAGAACTAATCCTGTGGCCTGTTTGGTCTGCATTCCTTCGGTGACGTATTCTATGAGCCGTAGTAATTGGAGTTCAGTCGAGTGTTCTCGTCGAAATCCAAATTGTTCGGGTGGGATTATCTTCAACATTTCTGTTTCCTCATTCAGCCTTTTGGCGATAACCCTCTCGACGACTTTTCCTAGTGCTGATAGTAGGCTGATTGGTCTATAATTTTGAGGAAATTTCCGTTCCTTTCCAGGCTTGTTGAAAACTATCATTTCTGCAGTTTTCCATCTCTTTGGGTAGTATTCGGTCCTCATCACTCCGTTTGTTATATTCGTCAAGGCTGCTATTCCTTTTCTAGGCAATTTCTTCAACATATAATTCGTTATCCTATCTTCTCCCGGTGCTTTCCGGTTTTTCAGTTTCATTATGATCTCTTTGATTTCTGTTGGTGAAGCCGGTTTTGGAATGATTTCGGTTTCCGGTGGTTCCATCATCAGTTCTTCGTTTGCCTCCACTTCTTCTTCTAGATCTTCATTGTCATCATCATTTCTGTAATTTATTCTGGCTTCTCTCTCAATTGTGTCGGCAAGTGCTTCGGCTTTTTCAAGTCTCGTATATACCATTCCGTTTGCTCCATGCAGTGGAGGTATAACTGTCTGTTCTCGTCGTAAGCGTTTTTGCATTTTCCAAGCCGAGTGATCTATTGTATTCAGTTCCCTTAATCTCTGGTGCCATCTGTTATTACGCAGTTCTGTTAAAGCATTTTTCAATATCTGACTATGCTTATTCAGTTTCTTCTTGTCTTCTTCTCTTTTTGTTGTTCTGTAGATTTTCCTGAGTCTTCTGTTCTTTTTTATAAGTTCCTTTATATCCCTTGGCGTATCTCCATGTGAATGTTTCGGAATTGGTTTCCTTATTCTCTTGGTGCTTTCTTCATAGGCTTCTTTTATATGATTTTCCAATTTTTCAACTGCTTCATCTAATTCATCCTGGGTGTTTATTTGGGGAATTTCCCTGATTTTCTCCTGAATTAAATTCTTATATTTCTCCCAGTCTGTGCGTTCCTTGGTTTGTGTCTCTTCTTCGTTTCTTGGGCCATGTCCCACTATGAATTCTATGGGATTGTGGTCTGAAGTTCCGTCTTCTATTGTATCAATGCTGATTTCTTCAGTGATGTCTTTCATTACGACAATGTCCAGTACATCGGGTAGTCCATTTACTCTTGGTATGTAGGTCGGTATATCAGGTCCTATCACAACTGCATTAAGTTTTTCAGCATAAATCTTCAGTCTTCTCCCGTTTGTATTTTCCACCCTACTGTTCCATTCCTGCGATTTGCAGTTAAGATCACCAATTATGATTTTCGGGTGTCTTCCTTCTAGTAGCATTTTTAGATCCTCTTCCAGCATGTCCTTATCCGGTGATTTATAAGTTGAAATAATCTTCACTTGCCCTCGATTAGTATTCACAATAATCGATATTGCTTCTACTTCTTGTCCATTGAATATTTGGTCGAAATGGTGATCCATATTCTTTCTAGCCAGTATAGCAACGCCACCTGTGCTGTTAGGTCTATCATTTCTGTAAATATCGTAATTGGGAAATGCTATCCGAACGTTGGGGTTAAGTCTCGTTTCTTGAAGAGCTATGACATCCGGTCTCTTCTCTTCAATCAGTTCTTCGAATTCTGATCTGCGGGCTCTCAATCCTTCGACGTTCCAAGAGACGATTATGAGATTGTTCTTTATCGTCGTGTCAGCCATTAAATATTCTTAATAATTTGCTGCATCTTCTTCTCAATCTCTTTCTCCAGATTCTGCATCATCGTGCTGAGGAGGTTTTTCGTGAACTTATCCAGTTCCTCAGTGATTCCAGAAATTCCTTTTCTGGTTTCGGCTTTTTTGACGGTTTTTGCCTTTTCCGTCTTTTTCTCTGGTTTCTTCGTCTCTTTGACTGCTTCGGTTGCAGTTTCCTGGGGTTTCTTCACTTCCGAAGAGTTTGGGGATGGCCTCGGTGTATTTTGTGTTGGCCTCGAGCTGGTCTGGTTCGATCTTGGCGATCTCTTGGTCTTTTTAGTGACGAATTTCCATTCGCTACATCCCTTGTAGCTGGCTGGATGTCCTTGCTCTCCACAGAGAACACAAGAGGCATTTCGCTCCTCGTTCTCCCTGGTGAGCGTACACTCCTTGGAGCTGTGATTACCGGAGCATTTCACGCACCTCCATGGAAAAGTGCACTTACTTTGGGCATGTCCATATCGCTGACAGCGGTAACATTGTCCAGGCCCGGTCGTCCTTCTCTTAGGTTCAACAACACAGTTCATGTTGTAGAGCCTTCTCACCTCGAAGATACCCTTATTCTGGGTTTTAACCAGCAATAAGGGCATCGGCCTCTTAGTTATATTTGAGGTCATTCTTATGACCTCAGCATCGACGATCCCTTGATCCTTGAGGTCGTCAAGGATCGTCGGGATATCTGCATCCAGCGGTAGATATCTCACTACCGCATAGATTTTCTTTTCTTCCTCCCGTTGAAGAGTGTAAAACTCCCTATTTATTTTATGAAGGAAGTCCGTCATTCTTCTGTGGTCTTCCGCGGTTTGTGGAACGACCCTAATTCCGTCCTTCACAGTAGTCGCTCTGCTGTAATTTATTCCGTTTCGCATTAACGCGTTGGAAATTGACGTCCATTCGGACGTACCCCTCAGGGTAACTGGGGGGATTTTTTCTTTTCTCTCCACTGGAGTGGTTTTCTCTTGGGCTGGGGTTTCCAAGACTCTTTTCTTGTTTGCCTCTTCATTTGACGAGGAGCTATCCTTTCTCACTCTTTTGGCGGGTGGGGAAATTTTGGTTTGAGGGGTTTTGACCACCTCCATCTTCTGTTTTTGAACCGGTAAGTTCACTTCTTGGACATTTTTCAAAATAATGTTCTTCTTGAGTGCTTTGGAGTAAGGACTTTCCTTATTTCCCTCCTGCAACTCGAGCCTCTCCCTGAGATTTTTAATCTCAGCAACTAAGCTAGATACGCATCTATCTAACTCATTCACCCTCGCTTTCAAACTTGCGTTCTCCTCTCTCAAAATATCGTGTTAGGACACGACATTAGCGATTTCTGGCGCGTCTTCTTCCATTACGGACTCGCAGTCCGAATGGTCAGACATTTTAGAATCTAATTAATAATTACTTCGCTACTCAAAGAAATTGGAAATAAAATTTTTCAAGACAAAAGAAAAATGTATCTCATGCATAAAAACAAAACGGCTCATCAAAAATTCTCTACGCTATGAGAATAATCAGAAAGAAAGATACGAAAAATAAGCTCACCTGATGTTTTCTGCAGTACCAACGAGAAAATTCTCTGGACACTTAGGATGAACACCAACTTTGAAAATTTTAACGAATTAAAATTCCGATAACAAATATAGAACCTACACAACTTCACAGACGGAATCAAATATTCCGTAGCTTGGTTAGTGGGCACTTTCACCTCCGCTTTCACTTTTACGGCACTGTGACTTTCTCGTCCGCTTTCTCTTTTATAGCACTAGGAGCACTGTAGCACGTCTTCTCCTGTCAAGCGATTGACTCGGAATGTAAACGTCACCACGCTCGAGAATGTACACGTGACGTTTTTTTTTTGCAACTTTGGCGCCCTCCCACACATTGTCGACCCGCTTAAATTGTCAGATTAAGAGAATATATACTTTTCAACATCTAATCAACCACATATATCTTAATCTGACGACACGCCCGAGTATGTACAATGACCGTTTTTTTTTTTTACTGTTCTGACAGGCTGTCCTAGACAATTCCCTTTATATACAGGTCTAATTTTTGGTAGAGGTACTCTACAGGGTCCAAGGTATGTCCCCTTATATAAATATGACACGCTCGAGTATATCCCGAATTTCCCTCTTCGGCTCCCCAACTATAATGGTAGTTTCGACGGTTTGCAGACAAGAATTGTCTTCATTTGCGGTAAAGCTGTAGAAAAGTTCGGAAGGTCACATTCAAAGATTATAGAGTAGAAAGGTAGGAAACGCCCCCATTTCTCTAGTACTGAAAACAGACTACATTTTGGCCAGTAAAAACACATTTGACAATGAGATGGCGCTGAAAACGTATTATCAATGCAGAAAAACAGTTTAATAACAGTTATCTGTTTTATACTTGAGGGGCGCGAAATTCGAATTCTATTCCTTGTGTTGAATTTCAATATTGACCTTGTTGAGACCAGAAAACAAACATCCTGAGCGATAAAACAAACGGATAGTTTCGTTTTGTGACCAGGATGTTAGTTTTCATCTGAACATTGTTTGGTATCGATTGGTATCAATGAAATACGCTATTGGATGTGATAAATTTTTATTGGCAATCTATAAAAAATTTACAAAAATTTGAAATTATGGGCAACGAATAGAGCTTTGACTAGGATACAAGTGTACATGGTTATCTGCTATAGGTACGTCAAAGGTGTTTTTTCTGTGAAAACGTTCTGAATTAATAAACTGAGTTGAATTTGTACAATTTATATCAGAAATTGATATGAATCAATATTCAATTTACCGTCATGGGATACAAATTTCCGATACTTATATATTATTTATAAAATTTTCAGAACCACAATTGAAAAAAACCTTACAGAGGTATACGAGACCTGTATTCAAGCCCGTCAGTATAATTTCTTCATGCTTTCTTATGATTTCTTCATGGTACGGTCTCTTTAGGACACAATATACAAATTGATTGACGAATGAACAAAACACTCACAGAAGATTTCATAAGACTTTGACTTTCCAAACAACAATTTGACAGTCACCCGATTTACAAATCAAAATCCATAAAACTTTTGCATTTCTGAATATATTGTAGGCAATTGAGAATCTTTGAATGGACGTATAAAAGTAATAATTTCCCCTAAATGAGCCTTTCATGTAAGGGATGCTTCCTGCATACAACAATGTACGTGGATGAACAGTTCTCAATCGACTTGCAGTAAAATGTTCATTGCACATGGTGTAGTCAGTAGTGTTGGCAGGCCTTTACGCCCTGAAAATTTTATCCACTTCGTAGCAATGAAAATAAAAATCAATGAATGACAGAGTCACATGTTACCAGTTTTAATACTTAAATTCCCATTTTCCTTAGTAAAATTCGTTTTATTTGATCCACAGTTCTTTACCATATAATAATTTTCGAACGATATCCTGAGATATTCGCCAAGAAATTAGACAAAAATAGAGTAGAAAGATAGGAAACGCCCTCATATCGCTAGTACTAAAAACCGACTACATTTTGGCCAGTGAAAACACGCGTGACAATGAGATGGCGCTAAAAACGCACTGTCAAAACAGGAAAACTATTTGATAACAGTTTTCTGTTTTTTAATTGAGGGCCGCGAAATTCGGATTGTATTCCTTGTATTGCATTTCAATATTGACTTTGTTTCTATCAGAAAACATACATCCTGAGCGACAAAACAAAAGTATCGTTTTGCTTTGTGATCAGGATGTTAGTATTCATCTGAACATTGTTTGGAATCAATTGATATCAACGAAAAACGCTGTTGGATGTGCTATATGTTTATTTGCAATTCATAAAAAATTTACTAAAATTTAAATATTGGGCAGTAAATGAAGCTTTAACTAGGACACTGAAGTATATGGTGATCTGCTATTCGTCGAGGGTGTTGTTTCTGTACAATAGGTTGTTCTGAGTTAATGAACTTAGTTGCATTTTCAAAATATACATATATCAGAAATGAATATGAACCAATATTCAACATACCATCATAGCATACATATTCCAGTTAATTACATATGTAGGTATTATTTAAAGAATTTTCAGAACCACACTTAAAAAAAAACCTTACATACATATGCAAGACCTGTATGTCAGTATAGTTTCTTGATGCTTTTTTATGATTTCCTTATGATATGGTCTCTTCATGACACAATATACAAATTGATTAATGAATGAACAAAACACTCACGGCAGGTTTCATAAAACTTTGACTTTCTAAACAACAATTTGACAGTCACTCGGTTCCCAAATGGAAATCAATAAAACCTCTGCATTTCTGAATATATTGAAAGAGTAGCCATTGAGAATCATTGAATGGACCTATAAAGATCATCATTTCCCCTTAATAAGCCGTTCATGCAAGGGATGCTTTAAGCATACAACAATTTACGTCGATGAACAGTTCTCAATTGATTGATAATACTATTTTGAATGATCCTCGTTTTATAGTGCAACTTTTTATTATCGCACTAAAAATTTTTAGTTGATTTTCCTTCTCTCATTTTCTCTAATAAAAAATGTCAACGAACAAATTCGTTGGAATTGTACTTATGTTTAAATTGAATTCACTTCTCTATCTTCAACAAAAAGTTGTAGGTACCTTAATACAGATTTTTTGTTTCATTAGCGATTGCTATTCTGACTTTAAAATGTTTTGATTACGGAAAAGTTGTTGAATCTATTTGTTTTTTTTGTGAAATAACAACTTGTTGTCTATGACTAGGTACTTGAATTTGTTCGATAATGCGAGGTTTACATCAACTTCACTCAATATGAAAAGATAATTATTTCTTGCTCTACTTTGGAATCCGAAAGAAGATCCCTTGATTTTTGATGCAAAATGCAAAAAAAATCATGATAAATGGAGAGTGAATTCTAAATAAAAGACTGCCGCTCCAAATGGCGGTACTGGTTCCCGCTTGAATATGCATTTATTTTTTTATTTTTATTTATTTATTCATTTAAAGAAGAACCTCAACAGGAAACTCTATTATAGAGATTCACAAAATAATAATATGACACAAATAAACAAAATTTAAGCGGTTTCTTAACATCGAACAATTCATATATGAACCCCACAAAAACATCCATCCACCATAAAATAAATATTTTTGCATCCAATAAATAAGAAATACATTGTTACCTCGTTACTTCTAACCATATGATGTTTTCACATATTTTAAAAGAAGTATTTTGAACAGATATATATATATATATATATATATATATATATATATATATAATGAAGTTCTTATTTGAAATAAATAGAGACTCAATTGCGTTTCTCTGCAAAAATGGAGGGAAACAACATTTAAAGCCTCTAGTTTAACCTTCTTCAATATAACCGTTATAGACTGAAACTATTTATTCTGACACTTCGAAAAAACTTCAAAATTTATTATAAAGTGTCAGTTCTGCCATTCCAGGTAACGCGAATATAATATTGAAGAAAAGCTCTACGATTATAACGCTTTTCTTTACATCTCCCCCCTCAAACTAGAATGCACGTACTCGTTCATTCACTAACAAACACTGGACACAATTTCGTTATGTGAAAAAGATTTGATTCTGCTCTTCGGTGTCCAGTATCAACTTGATAGATTGAATCGGAAATCTTCTTCAGAATTTCGAATGGTCCAATCCTCAATTCTTCCAATTTCTTCCTATTGAGCCGATTTCCATTTTCTACTGCTGTATAAAACAGTGTTATTTTATTTTTCATCTGGATCTGTACAATGTGGCAGTAGAGATCATGGACATTTTTAATTAAAGTTTTGCTGAATTTTTCTGACAGCATACTTTTTTCCTCTCTTATTCCGTTTGTAGTAGATTCCATTTTCTAATATAAGCATTCCATTTTCCAAGTTTAAATTGTTGTTTTGGTCATTTTTAATATCTGCAAAGTTAAAATTGGATTCCTACTCAGACAGTCAGCTTCTTGATTCGATAATCCTGGGTTATATTTTATTTTTAAATTGTATTGGGATAAATAATATATTAAATCTCCTAGTTCCTCGTCAGTTCTAGCCTTAATATTCATATTTTCTAATGGTTTATGATCTGAGTAGACTACGAATTCTTTTCCCATCAGCCAATGTTGCCAATATTTCACAGTTTCTTTCATTGCCAGACATTCTAGATATATTGCCTTCTTCTTTTTTTGCGCTTCATTTAATTTTTTTGAAAAATAAGCTACCGGTCTGCTGTCCCCGTTTTCATCTTCTTGTTTCAGCACCGCCCCCACTCCTTTGATACTAGCATCTGTATAAATGCTTATTGGTAATTCAGAGTCGAAGATTTTCAGGAATGGTTCAGAACATAGCAATGATTTAATTTTATTGAATGATTCTTGGCATTCTCTAGACCATATGAATTTCACATCTTCCTGCAATAAATTATGTAATTCATTCATTCATTGCTGTATCCCGTTACCGGGAATAAATCTACAAAAAGAAGAAGGAAAAAAAAAAAAAATATATTCGAACAGACTTGTAACTTCTTAGTGCTAGTTGCGACTGTGTGCCCTCCTGTGACTAAAGAGACCCAACCGTGACCTGCAGATCCTTCCACACTCAGGGCATGGATAGTCTCCAACCAGATCTGGCCGCCGCTGTATCCTTCTCGATTCTCCATTATAACTGTGGACCAAAGACCTCCACTGTGACCTGTCTAACGCTAGTTGTTCCCAGTTATGATTAGCATTAACTGATTTTAGGGATTGATGTAGTGTATCCTTAAACCGCTTATACTGGCCTCCTGGTTTCCGGGCTCCCTCAGTGAGTTCGCCGTATAGAGCTATTTTGGGGAGTCTTGTGTCTTGCATCCTCAGAATGTGGCCGCTCCATCTGAGTCGGGCCCTCGTTACTTGAGTCTCAATTGTTGTACAACTCGCGCGCTGCAAGACTTCTGCATTCGAAACTTTGTGGAACCATCTGATGTGCATTATCTGTCTTAGATGACGTTGCTGCGTCTGTTCAAGCTGTTTAATGTGTCGCCTGTAGGGAGTCCAGCTTTCGCTTCCGTAAAGAAGCGTTGGGAGGACCACTGCTCTGTAAACAGCTGTCTTGGTCTTCAGATTGAGGTCGTGATTTTGGAACACTCTGTCCTTCAGCTTCCAGAATGCCCGTGATGCCGAATTGATACGGTTGTGTATTTCCGTGTCAAGGTTAGCCCTAGTATTTATGAAGCTTCCCAAGTATTTGAACTGCTCGACCTGTTCTAGAGTTTCATTGTCCAGGCTGATATCTGTTTGAAGGCTTTCTGGCGGACTTACCAGGATTTTGGTCTTGTCAATATTGAGTCTAAGGCCTAAAGCTTCGTATATATGTTTATAAGTGTCCATCATTATCTGTAGATCCTCTGAGCTGCTAGCGATGAGTGAACAGTCGTCTGCATATTGAAGTTCCGTGATAAACTTGGTACGGGTTTTTGCTCTGAGGCGCTTCAGGTTAAACAGGCCTCCATCAAATCTGAATCTTATGCCAACACCTCTTACGGGCATGCTCATGTCAGCAATTATCGATACAGCTATGGCGAAAATATTGAACAGTAAAGGCGCTAATACGCAGCCTTGTTTTATTCCAGAGTTGGTTGAGAGATGGTCGGTTGTAGAGCCATTATGCTGTATTCTAGCGGTGTTGTTGGTATGAAGGCTTTTACACACTGCTAGGAATTTTTCGGGTACTCCTAGACGTAATGGATTCAGAATGACTGCACTTTTTGGAACAAACTTATGGTAAAAAATTATTTTTCCTAAGAATTGACGTATATTTTTTTTGTAACAGGTATTGGAAAATTTTTCACAGCTGTTAAATTATCTTTCAGGGGTCTAATTGAATTGTTTTCTATTATGTGACCTAAATATTTGGCATGATTATTCGCAAAATTACATTTCGAAAATTTTAGTCTGAAACCTTCTCTATAAATTGCTTCCAACAATCTCGATAGATGTGATAATTGTTCTTCAAAACTTTTCGAAAAAATCAATATGTCGTCTATAAAATTAATTGCAAAATCACATAGTTTGTACTTTCTTATAATAGAATGTTACACAATATCCTTTGAAAAATAGCTGGAGCAGTCCTCAATCCAAATGGCAGACATGTCCATTGAAAATGACCTTCTTGTGTTACAAATGCAGTTTAATACCTATCTTGAATTTTCAAAGGAATTGACCAGAATGCGGAATTAACGTCAAAAGTAGAGAAATATGTACAATTCACTGTTTTAATCATTAAATCCTCAATCAAAGGAAGGCCGTCTTCTTTTTTATAAGCCAGAGTTACAGGTGCAGCAAATGGACTATAAGATTCTTCACTCAAATTTTTTTCTACTAGTTTTGATACTTGATTCTCTATTTCTTTTCTGTTTTCATTTGAACATCTATATGGACGTTTGTAACAGTATTTATCTACCATTAAGTCGATATGAGCTTCATAATATCTCACAGCTCCAACATCATATTTATTTCTGTTGTTCTGTTGTTTATCAACGACCTTCCGGAGAATTTGAGGATATTGTTTATTAATAGAAGCAATACTCGCAACCAGCTATTCAATATACTTCGAGCTATATTGTTTGCCGATGATTTCTCTTTGGCAGTTGCTGCGGATACCTTGGATGAGCTGCAGAGGTTATGTGACTTATTGATCAGTGCTTTGTTGATTGGTGTCATGTTAATGCCATCATGATCAATGTTAATAAGACCGAATGTATTTATTTTTCAATTTCTGACAATGTCACTGCTCTTGTGGCCCGATATTCAGACTCTGTCATCTCATCAAAGGACGTCATGAAATTTCTTGGCATAAATATCGATAGGCATCTAAAATGGGATGCACACATAGATGCAGTGTGTAAAAAAACTGTGCAGTTCTTATTATGCATTATGTCGGATCAGATTTTTACTTCCCTTGCATTCACTTATGAATATTTACTACAGTTTTGTTTTTAGTCACCTAACATATAATATCTTGTTATGGGGGAATTCGATAGATGCTAATAGAGTTTTTATTCTCCAAAAAAGAATTTTGCGTTTAATATATAATGTTGCACCACGATCGTCTTGTAGACCAGTCTTTTTGGAAAATAGAATATTACCTCTTGCTTCTATTTTCATTTTTAGGTGTTTGATTTATGTAAAGAAAAATCAGAATGATCTGGTAAAACTTTCTAGCTTCCATTCCTGTAATACTAGAAATGATGTCATATTGTCAATACCCAAACATAGGACAACCAAGTTTGAAATGTCACCTAAGTATCAATGCATTAAAATATTCAACCACCTTCCACGTCATATTAAGTCTCTTAATGTAATTAATTTTAAGAAAGTTGTTAAGCAGATACTTCTGCAAAAGTGTTATTATAGTGTTAATGAGTATTTTCACGATAATTTTGATGATATTTGAAGTAACTTCCCACTGTGACTTGTCCTATACATACCTTGTTATGTCTGAAAGGATCAATAAACTATTATTATTATTATGACTTTAGCCTTGCGGCTTTCACACTCCTCTCCAGAGGAAAATTCACTTATTCCAGATATCTCAGATATAAAAAGGATTAAGCTCTGTTGGAGCCCTTTCCAGGTTTTCGGGCTCGTGATGGTGGTCGGGTCCGGGTCGCTCAACGGCTCCTTGATGTCGGTTGGATTCCTGCTGAACCCGCACTTCCTGTCGGAGCAGACGGTGTTCCTCTGAATTTCCCATGTACTTGCGTACAGTTCTCGCCGTTCCCAGCAGTACCGCCTTCTGCATGACTCTATAGATATTTTCGTCCAGCTGAAGTTTCCTCAAGTTCTCTAGTAGTTTCTTCGGTATCAGGCCTGTAGATGATATGACAATTGGGATGGTCTTGACATCTTTCAGCTTCCACTGTCTCCTGGTTTGCTCCTAGAGATCTCTGTACTTTGAAATTTTTTCAGTGTGCCTATCTAGAAGATTGTTATTATTTGGAATCCCCACATCGATGAATAGTGCTCTGTCCTCATCCTTATTGAGCAATGTGAGGTCTGGTTTATTGTGGGTTATTTTCCGGTCTGTGAGAACCGTGCGATCCCAGTAGAGCTTGTGATGTTCATTTTCCAATACAGCATCCGGATGGTAATTGTAATAAGGAACCTTTTTCGAACGTAGAAGTTGGTGTTTTAGTGCCAATTCTTGATGAAGAATCTTGGCAACAGCATCATGTCTATTTTTATATTCCGTACCCGCGAACTTCTGACATCCCCCGGTGATGTGCTGGATAGTTTCATGTGTCGCGCAGCCATAACGACAGCTATCGTCCGCCATTGAGGCATCCTTGGCGATATATTTAATGTAATTTCTTGTTGGAATCACCTGATCCTGGATGGCGAGCATGAAGCCCTCTGTCTCAGGAAACAACCTTCCGGAAGTCAACCAGTAGTTCTTCAATTGTGATCTTGTCATGCTGCATCGGCTCATATTTTATAGCTTCAGATTTTTCATCTTCAATCCATCCGGTATCTCCATTGAACTGAGGTTTCGTTGATAATTGTTCGGTCCAATTGTTCTATGGCTTCCTTTTGTGGTAACTTTCCATTTTCTCCATCAGACGATGTGAGTGACCGGTAGAAAGTTTCTTCCGACTTTTCGAATGAATTATTGTCTCTTTTCCGGCTATAATTGCTTTTATATCTCCTCAGGCGTTCTGCATACAGACTTAACTTTGGCTTCAGAGTGTCGAGGCAGTGGTGAGCTGTAGCATTATCCGTCTCTCGTTCTGTGTGTGTTCTGTTTCTATCCATGATTTCTTTGGCAGCTTTCACAACCTTTCTTCCGCGATTCCCGTTCAAGTACTCCGTCAGTCGTCCAATGTCTCTTCTCAGCCTCTCCGTTTTGTGTTGAAGACGTTTCTGCCATGCTGGCGCATGTAATTTGTGTAATTTTGGACCGTCGTTGTTCGTTCGGCGAATTTTTGCCCCTATAGTTTTAGCCGTCGTTAGCGCTGTACAGTAAAAAACTAGATGAAGATATTCCAATGAACTTCCATTCTGTAGGTACTCAGGTAAAACGTCCTTATTCAAGATGTCGATTACGAGTGACAGTTTCTTGGATGTATTGAGTCGAGGAGGTACTATTCGATGAAGAGGATCTGTTCCTTCTAGTTCGGCAAAGTATCTTCTCATCTCAGAGTCAACTTGTCGGTGGAGCTCTTCCCTATCGTCCTGGTGTTCCGGCTCACTTGGGTTGCAAGATGGACTTTCAGTGTCAATTTTTTCTGGTTGTTGTTGCCCAGGCATGTGAATTTCATCAGAGGTGTTGGTGTCGCTCTCTGTTACTGGCGGACGCTGAAGTTCTTGTTTAATTGCGTCGATTCTGGCTATTGGTATTAGTTCATTTCTCAGAATTACGCGGTACTGGTCTGCCACCCGTTTTTCAGTGACATTGAGATTTGGGAAGGCGTTGCAGAATTCCTCATGGAGCCTTTTCCTATAGTTGTTCGTGTTTTTTCCCTAGTCCCGTGATGGAGTTATATATGCGCACAATAGTTTCATTCATGGACGTTGTCCACTTCATGCACTTTCTAACTAACCCCGCTTGGGTGAGCACTGGCTGAATATCCTGCGCAGCACCTTCAGCGGTTCGAGTCGGCAATTGAATTGGACTCGTTGGTTGCTGATGTTGTTGCTTTGGAGCTGTAGCTTCTTTTGAAGCAGGAGCCCGCTTCCTCAACATCCTGCCATCGACGTCCCGCATGCTGTCATGTCCAGCGCCGGCTCCAGACATGCCCTGACGATCCCCAGGCAGCGACTTGTTTCCGAGGCTTCTCGTTATCACCATTCTCATGGGTTTGTGCTCCCCTTTCTCGGTTTGGGTGAGGGGTAGAGAAATGGGAGCAGAAAGAGCACCCCTATAAAGGATGTGAAAGAGAGAGGAAAAGGGAATGGGACCAGGCAGGCCAGACATTATTATTATTATTATTATCTTTCGCAAATTCTGATTTATATTTTTCTATCAATTTATTTATTTCAAATTCTTTGTATATATCTAAATGATTCACGACTATCTCAAATTCATCTGTATTTATATGCTCATTGAAATTTATATAATATCTATTCACATTTTCATGTTCATCAGAATTTGAAAAATAATTCTCTTCATTCTTTTCACCCTGTACATATCTAAAATTTTTAAATTCAGAGAATTATTTTCAACAAAGTTTCTTAAGATCATATTCTTTTGTTCCAGATCATCAAATTGTGTGATCTTCAAGTCTTGATTTTGTACTAATTTGAAATTTTCAATGCAATCCAAACCAATTAAAAAATCATAACTGAAATTTTCATTGTCTACTACATAAATGTCCATAATTTTTGATTTTGATTTTAAGGGTTACTATACCTTTTGTTTTTCCATCACCATTGATAGTCCTCAAGTTCACTATCTGTATGTTACTAGCAATTTTTGTTGACTGTATCTTCAATAATTTTGCATTAATCAACGATACATTCGAACCTGAATCATATACTCCAAAAACTTCTAGAATATCATTCAATAGTAACCTGACCTTTATTAATGGTGGCACATCTAGTTTTTTGGATTCTTTTCATTCAATTCTATCTCCAATGCAGTGTTATTCACGGTCTTCAAAACTCCCCCATGGTTTTCCTTTTTGAACCAGCAATTCTTCCCAGGATGATAACGTTTACCTTTTTCTTTACTGATACAAATTTGGCATGTTTTTTTTTTCATCATTTCGTTTACGTATTTCCTCAGAATTGATAGTTTTTCTTTTGTCTTATTTATTACTATTATTATTCTTTGCAACCAAATGTTCAAGTTTTCCAATTTCATTATAAAGATCTTCAGTTTCTCGTAAAATTTCTCTATTAATTTCATCTGCAACTTAATTAGGTAGAGCAAACGCTATTAGGTCTATAAGTGTCCCAGTATCGATTGACTTCCTTACTTCTAATAATATTTTCTCTTTTTTCAAAGCATACTCAAGCAATGAACCTGCTTGATATTTGAAGGCTAAAGCATGTCTGGCTGGTGACCATCCTTTGTTCGCGAAGGTATCACAAAAATGTCTCTCCCATATATTCCATTCTGATTCGATCGAATATTTAATCATCATACAGCTGTACCACTCTGCTCCGGAAAATTGCAAGAAATGTTTTAAAATTTCAATTTTTTTTTTGTCCTCATTTACTTGGAAATGTTCACATTCTTTATTAAAATTTTCAATCCATTGGTTCGCATTCAAATTTCTGCCAGTGAATTTCTCTATCATGAAATCATTCGCAACTTGTCCTAAATTCTGTGATTGAAATTGTGTTGGCTTATAGTTAATTAACATCTCTACAAAATTTTCCAAGATTTTTTCTGAGCCAGTTGGGATAGATTTATCAGTATTTGTTTTTACCTTGATTTCTTCCAAGTAAATATCATCAAACTGTACATTTTTCTCTTCATCCAAATAAGTTTTCGATATATCTTCCGTTAGTTTTATCCTTTTGTTAATGAGTTTTTTACTTTCACATAGTTTGGAGTGTTAATAAGTTGTTGGTGCAAGTTTACTGGTTGGTATTCATCTGGTAATTCAAAAACCTCTCCATCAGTTGTTGCTATTGAAGTTACACATATAATGTTTGATTTTCCATCCGCTGTTGGTTTTACGGTGAAATCAAATCTCAGTTTATCCATGATTTGTGGAGTAGATGCAAAAATAGAGGGAAACAACATTTAAAGCCTCTAGTTTAACCTTCTTCAATATAACCGTTATAGACTGAAACCACTGAAACTATTTATTCTGACACTTCGAAAAAACTTCAAAATTTATTATAAAGTGTTAGTTCTGCCATTCCAGGTAACGCGAATATAATATTGAAGAAAAGCTCTACGATTATAACGCTTTTCTTTACATATATATTAACGTTGAAAACATCTAAACTACTTGTATGCCAATTATAGAAGCGCATTAGTTTTAGGAATACTCAATGCTATCGCATATTTGTCCTTGCTCTTGGAATGTAAAACAGTAACCTCCGACGATCCGAATACTGTGGGATAATAAAAGTGATATAATTAATCATTTGGTCGTTGAAACAACAATTCAGAGTCCGATACAGAAAAATACAGTCGAAGAGCACTCTCCTTCTCTGCAGACTCAGTATATCATAATAAATTAAATTTTCTTCTTCATAATGGAGTGAAGGCTGGCGGCGATCGAACCTATAATTGAGATTTTTAATAATTTTTTTGTACCCTTTCGATTTTGTCGACATACTTATGATAAAAGAAAGACCATATAGGTGTTGCGTAATCTGAGTTACTTCTCACGAGAGAAAAATTCAACGATTTCAGAGCTGAGTTATTTGTGAACTCTTTCGTGATACGAAAAACTAAGCTAAGCATTTTGAGACTTGGCAACAATATTATTAATATGAAAACTGAAAGAAAGCTTAGAATCCAGAAACACCCCCAAATACCTTACATGCTCAACCGTCCGTAGTGTGATCCCCATAGATTAAATAGATGGAATATAAGCTAGGTATTTCCAAGACTTGCCATTTTTTCCATAATTTCAACTCCAGGCATCCACCAATGAAATGAATTTTCGCTTGTATCCTTAACGCTTCTAACACCTCGTTCGTTTCGAAGTTCGATGTGTAGTGCAGTGCAGTTATTATATTCAGTGACATGACGACTAAGATGTCTAAAATACTGGTGTGTGCACTTGTCACTTTTTGCAAGCATCAACATTTCTGAAAATCGGGGATATGGGATCAGTTTCGTGGCGGCGCCACCATGTCATTTGCCTCGTTCTATCCTTGTTCTACCAAAGGAAGTCCAATGATACTCTCTCGTTTTATTTTGTTTTGCGTTAATATCGAACATCGATCAACGAATTCAAAATATAAACTGGCCCATTTTGTCAGCTGTTGCAAAAACAAATCTGTCAATATTTCAACACTATCGAATAAGGGTTCGAAGGAGTATTTACTATTCTTCAAGATAATTTCCGTTTCACAAATTGAATTCCTGAGGGGGTAATTCAATATGATTTTAATAAAACACAGTTGATTGGTCAAATATCCAATATATTCACTTGACGGAAAGGGAATTTTCACTATATGTCGTGAAGAATATTTGAAGAACAGACTAGAATAGATTTATGTATTTCTATTTTTCAATACATGCCCACAATTCACATTACGTATTTCCAATACAGTTTCTTCGAAATATTGCTGAAGTTGCCATAAAACTTAGCTATATCCGTCCCGAATGTTCGTTCATCTGATTTGGTTCTGCCTCGAATTCCAACAACACCGAATTCTTAGCTGTAGTTCTTTATTGTCATGTTGAATAAATGAATGTTTTACATCCCTTTCTCGAAACTAATACATTTTCACACATCAATAATCGCTTATAAATATAACATATTCGTAAGTCGTAAGAAAGTATTAATATCAATTGACAATGCTCTGTCAAATTCTAAACAGCGCTACCTACAGTGAGAAAAACGAAACTGATCCCATATCCCCACGAAATTAAAAACAAAATCGAATCAGTGAATACACCAGAGTTTTAGACATCTTAATGACGACGCACTCTACTAGTCCAATCGAACGAAAGAGAGTAACAAACTGTCAGAACTGACCATTGAACTCTAAAAGAACTTTTCATTTAGAGTACAATGAAACTGACAGAAGAATTGCGGCCATCAAATTTTTAAACCATAACCTAATATCAATCAATGACGTAAACTATCCATGTACGCTAGCTTCCGACTCGGAGACTTCATTGCATAATCCATGTTAACACTCGATGTCAAATACTTAGAAGTTGTCAGAAACATTTTAAGTCGTTGACCTGCAATAATTAGTGAAAAAAAAATTCTACTAGGATTGATCTATTTCTATGATTTTTTCTCCAACGCCACCTGCCTTCCAGCATAACCAAAATTGTCAACGAAAACGCCATGCCAGAATGTCAGGAGAAACAGGGTAAACCTGGTTTACCGTGTAGTTCGACATGTTAACCCATATGCAGAAGTTTTACAAGAAGATCAGAAAAAATGGTAGGAAGTATAATGTGAGGACAGAATTCCAAACCCAAAACACGATGGACTTACATGAGTTAAACTCGAGATAAGAAGTAAAAAACAAAGATCTGCTTCAATGAAATAAGTTGTTATTGCAGAATAGTTATTTGTGCAACCAGTTGGGAAAAACCTTTATTTTTCGTAAATAAGGGCAAAAGAACGAGGAATACGAAATATGGTGTTTCCCAACGTGTTTCACACAATTCATTTTTTCTTATTTTGTATAGGATGTGTGTCGAATATTGCAGCCCGGGTACGTTGTTTCCGTTTACGGTAACTGAGGATCACTCCGAACACTGTGAGGTTCAGGTCAGCGGGTTTTTCACTTGTTGCAGAGATTATCCGTCGTATCACTGATTCCTATTACCGTGGCCCTCCCATTTCTGTGTGAGTCTTTCTTAAGGGCCCAAGAAAGTGAAGAGTCTCTGCAAAGATTATAGAGTAGGAAGATGGGAAACGAAGCGACTACACTTGCGTGAGCGCCGCCTGGTGATTCAGTTGTGTATTAAAATACTAAGACTGGTTAAAATAATTATTCAAGGGCCATTTGACATTTCATAGAGATATTTGCACATGGCCGATTTGTTTATGTTTTGATTTTCGTACTGTTCGTTTACCTCGCTCGTTCTAGTCACCTAATTTTCATGTTAATTGTGTACTTTATTAAATGAAAACTTCAAAATCAAAGACTTTGCTCAAAATGTCGTATGGAAAACATTGTATGGTGAAGAACTGTGGAAACTTGCTGTTTGGGATTCTTCAAATATAAGTTTTTTAAATTTATCGAAGAAAATGGAAACGTAAGAATTGAAACTCGTACAATGGGACTCGGATGTTGATTGATTTTTATTTTCAGTACTCTGAAGTGGATAGAATTTTGTGGGCGTCAAGACATTAACTTGAGTAAAAGCTACATCATGTGCAGTGAACATTTTACCGAAGATTAAAATGTTAGGCACTATAATCTTTGCATTTTACTTTATATCAATTTGAAGCTTTTCATCCACGTAAGTTGCTGTATGCAGGAACCATCCCATGCATGAAAGGGCCACCATAGGAACCACATGCGATGGAGGGCGAGCAGTTTGAAACTGATACATCGAATACGGATGGTAAGTCTTCCTAGATATCTGCAATGCATTACTGAATGCATTACTCATTTATCATATGTATATTGAATGCATATCTTTTTCATATGCAGAAAGCATTCCTTTCCTTTCATGGAGGAGCCACATGAGATGGAAAGAGAGCAGATTGAAAGTGTTATGACAAATACTGATGGTAAGTCATCCCTTATTCAATGTATTTAATTAATTGTTTTGTTATGAAATTAGATTACCAGTACGTCCCCTTTTTCAGATATTCTTCCGAGTGACCTGAAAGAAGTTCTCACACCCTGCAGAGTACTTCCAAGTCTTTCTCCAGAAGTGATAGAAAGATCAGAAAACTGAAAACAACAATCAACTCCTTTCGATGCAAAGTATATAGTATATTGAATATTTGTTCATATAGATTTCTGCTAAAAATTGTACAAATTCTATCGATTCAAAAAGATGTATTTCATGGAAATATCAACTTTGATATCTAATAGTTCAATATGTACTTTTGTATCCTTTATTCAAAGCTAATATATTATTTGTATACAAGTGTTTTCAAAGGTGAGAATTTCGACAAAATTATTCTCACCAGTTGTACCTGTCAAAAAAACCACACCTTTAAATATACCCTGTAAAATCTTCAATTCTGTCATATTTTTTATAAATTTCAAATAAAAATATAGCAAATCTAACAAAGTATTTCATTAATATTAATTGATTCAAAACAATGTTTTCAGGAAAAAACATCCTGATCACTAAACAAAGCCCTGGTTTTGTTTTGTCGCTCAGGATGTTTTTTTCTGATCTCGACTAAGTCGATATTCGAATCCAAGACAAGGAATAAAATTCGAATTTCGTGCCCTTCAATTATAAAGCAGACAACTGTAATTTAACTGTTTGACATTACGATTTCAGCGCCATCTAATTTCTCAGTATGTGAAGCACAGGCCCAAAGTGTAGTCGGTTTTTAGTACTAGAGATATAGGGTCGTTTCCCATCTTCCTACTCTATAATCTTTCAGTCTCTGATTGTTTCCTCTCCATCACGCCGGCAAATCTCAACATTGCTCACTCCTTTTCATATTGCCTTGGCGCACATATTTCATACTCGCAATACAGCGAACTCTAACTAAGAACTGGAACGGCATCGACCAGTGCAAGACGATTTCCTACTAAAGCCATCCATGCACGTTGTGTTGTATGTAGTATCACATACAATAATCTCTATTATGCCTACTTGTTTCGATTGCTCGAAAGCACTGAATTTGTGCGATGAAACAATTTCATGCTCGTTCTGCGCTAAAAAATTTCATCTTGTTTGCGCCAGTGCGCCGTCGGATGCTAGGAATTCAAGGAGACTGGACAGAAATAGATTTGTAAAAATTGCTCTAGATCGCGCAGGGGAAAAAATGTTCCACCTCACTCTGCCACATCAAGCTGCCAAGCTGCCCCATACCGTCGGCGGGCCAATCTGATTCTGATCATAAAGTAAGTCAATGGGTCTGTTCTGTGATTCTGATGACGCTCCACTTATAATGCGCCATTTTAAGGAATTGATGTCCGAGTTGGATTCTCTCACTACCAATATTGTTTCAATTAAGGATGATATTAGTTCCATTGGGGTTTCACAAGAACTTCTGTCGAGTCAATTGGCGAAATGTTCTTCGGATATTGAGCATAATAAAGTTATACTGGAAAGACATGTCAGAAACATAATTGCATTTGTAATTTATATAAATGATTTGGGTTGGTTTTCCCACACCCTTGGTCTTTCTGTCTCCTCATTTCTGATAATGGAAGAGCTCGATATAAATTATATTTAGCCCAAAATTAAATAATCCTTTTTGTTAAGAATCGTTCGAGTTCGAGGCTCGTTCGGATCCAAAATTTTCCCCTTTCAGTTTTGATTTGAAATAGTGAGATAATTATTCGACATTTTTTGTGAGGAGACCGGATATCCTATTACAGGTTATACAAAATAATTCGCCGAGTTTCTTATTCATATCATCAATTTTTCCTATTTTTTCCCATACAAGACTTCGTAAGCACGAAAAAAAATTGTTTGTATGAAAAATTCTATCAGAATGAGAAAAGCAGAAATGCTTCATTTCATAGCAATAAAAAACTTCCCAAGACGAACGCACTCCTATTCGTTGAAACTTTCAGGGTATGTAAAACACAAGCCGGTGGTCTTTGATATATTTCATAAATATTCCACTCTGAAAAACTGAAGAGATCGTAAAGTGATGCAGCTGGTGCCTGTTTTGCAGCAAAACCCTTTGTCGGCCCTCAATAAATTGGTTATACATAACCAATACTGTAATTATATTACAGTATTGGTTATGGCATGGATGGGTGGGGGATTGATCCTTGACGACCTCAAGGATCAAGGGATCGTCGATGCTGAGGTCATAAGGATGACCTCAAATATAACAAAGAGGCGATGCCCTTATTGCTGGTTAAAACCCAGAATAAGGGTATCTTCGAGGTGAGAAGGCTCTACAACATGAACTGTGTTGTTGAACTTTAGAGAAGGACGACCGGGCCTGGACAATGTTATCGCTGTCAGCGATATGGACATGCCCAAAGTAAGTGCACTTTTCCATGGAGGTGCGTGAAATGCTCCGGTAATCACAGCTCCAAGGAGTGTACGCTTACCAGGGAGAACGAGGAGCGAAATGCTTCTTGTATTCTCTGTGGAGAGCAAGGACATCCAGCCAGCTACAAGGGATGTAGCGAATGGAAATTGGTCACTAAAAAGACCAAGAGATCGCCAAGATCGAACCAAACCAGCTCGAGGCCAACACAAAATACTTCGAAGCCAGCCCAAAACCCTTCGGAAGTGAAGAAACCCCAGGAAACTGCAACCAAAGCAGTCAAAGAGACGAAGAAATCAGAGAAAAAGACAGAAAAGGCAAAAACCGTCAAAAAGCCGAAACCAGGAGAGGAATTTCTGGAATCACTGAGGAACTGGATAAGTTCACGAAAAACCTCCTCAGCACGATGATGCAGAATCTGGAGAAAGAGATTGACAAGAAGATGCAGCAAGTTATTGAGAATATTTAATGGCTGATACGACGATAAAGAACAATCTCATAATCGTCTCTTGGAACGTCGAAGGATTGAGAGCCCGCAGACCCGAATTCAAAGAACTGATTGAAGAGAAGAGAGCGGATGTCATAGCTCTCCAAGAAACAAGACTCAACCCCAACGTTCGGATAGCATTTCCCTATTACGATATCTACAGAAATGATAGGCCTAACAGCACAGGTGGCGTTGCTATACTGGCTAGAAGGAATATGGATCACCATTTCTACCAAATATTCAATGGTCAAGAACTAGAAGCGGAATCGATTATTATGAATACCAATCGAGGACAAGTGAAGATTATTTCAACTTATAAATCACCGGATAAGGACATGCTGGAAGAGGATTTAAAAATGCTACTAGAAGAGAGACACCCGAAAATCATAATTGGTGATATTAACTGCAAATCGCAGGAATGGAATAGTAGAGTGGAAAATACCAACGGGGGAAGATTTATGCTGAAAAACTTAATGCAGTTGTGATAGGACCTGATATACCGACCTACATACCAAGAGTAAATGGACTACCCGATATACTGGACATTGTCGTAATGAAAGGCATCACTGAAGAAATCAGCATTGATACAATAGAATACGGAACTTCAGACCACAATCTCATAGAATTCATAGTGGGACATGGCCCAAGAAACGAAGAAGAGACTCAAACCAAGGATCGCACAGACAATAAGAATTTACTTCAGGAGAAAATCACTGAAATTCCCCGAATAAACACCCGGGATGAATTAGATGAAGCAGAAGCCTATGAAGAAAGCACCAAGAGAATAAGGAAACCAATTCCGAAACATTCACATGAAGATACGCCAAGGGATATAAAGGAACTTTTAAAAAAGAACAGAAGACTCAGAAAAATCTACAGAACAACAAAAAGAGAAGAAGGCATGAAAAAACTGAATAAGCATAGTCGGATATTGAAAAATGCTTTAACAGAACTGCGTAATAACAGATGGCACCAAAGATTAAGTGAACTGAATACAATAGTATAGTAGTAATAGTACACTCGGCTCGGAAAATGCAAAAACGCTTACGACGAGAACGGACAGTTATACCTCCACTGCCTGGAACAAACGGAATGGTATATACGAGACTTGAAAAAGCCGAAGCACTTGCCGACTCAATTGATAGAGAAGCCAGAATAAATTACAGAAATGATGATGACAATGAAGATCTAGAAGAAGAAGTGGGACAAACGAAGAACTGATGATGGAACCACCGGAAACCGAAATCATTCCAAAACCGGCTTCACCAACAGAGATCAAAGAGATCATAATGAAATTGAAAAACAGGAAAGCGCCGGGAGAAGATTGGATAAAGAATTATATGTTGAAGAAATTGCCTAGAAAAGGAATAGCAGCATTGACGAATATTACAAACGGAGTGATGAGGACCGAATACTACCCAAAGAGATGGAAAACTGCACAAATGATAGTTTTCAACAAGCTTGGAAAGGAACGGAAATTTCCTCAAAATTATAGACCAATCAGCCTACTATCAGCACTCGGGAAAATTGTCGAGAGGGTTATCGCTAAAAGGCTCAATGAGGAAACAGAAATGTTGAAGATAATTCCACCCGAACAATTTGGATTTCGACGAGAACATTCGACTGAACTCCAATAGTCCGGGAGGCAGGGCCTTTTTTTTCAAGGAATTTCGTCCCGGCTTAATTTAATACTGTATGTTGTAGTCACATTGCAAATGACGAAACTGACCGTCAGCTGGTAGTAGCGGTGCGAGCTTGTAAGGCTCAAAGAAGAGAATGGGCAGTTGAAGGCTCAAATAAATAAACTAACTGAAACTGTGGCTCAGTTGGTCGGGGAGATACGCCACTTGAGAGAGGAAGTTAACAAAAATAAAGCGCTTCAATCCCCTAGTTTTGCTGAAATTGCAAAACAGATTACGGCACAGAAATCCCCCACATTTGCAGAAATTGCAAAACCGGTAGCGGTCCCCAAAAATTCCTCCAAACAGGAAGTAGCTCCAGAACCGGAAAAGAAGAAAAATTTTGCAACTCAAGTTGCAAAAAACCAGATCGCGACGCCCACAAAACGCGCGCGTAAAGAAAGTTCATCTTCAGACGAAGAGAGCGCAAAAAAAGCAACGGAGTTGCTAAAACAGATAAAAATCCACCCATCACGACGATGGGTAGAGCCGATTGGGTAGAGATCCCAAAAACTCTCTACATGAAGAAATACAGCTACAACAGAGCAACTTTCGTAAAAGACAGAGAGATTGGTAAGGAGTACTTCACTTACCAGATGGAGGAAGAGAAAAAGATCTACGCAGTCATAAGGCATCTCCCAATAGATGCTGACCTAGATATTATCAAAAATGATCTCAAAGTCCAAGGAATCCATGACGCTGAGATGTCCAGAATGACATCCAATAAAACCAAAAAGCTTATACCCAAAGATTATAGAGTAGATAGAGTAGAAAGATAGGAAACGCCCTCATATCGCTAGTACTAAAAACCGACTACATTTTGGCCAGTGAAAACACGCGTGACAATGAGATGGTGCTAAAAACGCACTGTCAATACAGAAAAACTTTTTGATAACAGTTTTCTGTTTTTTAATTGAGGGGCGCGAAATTCGAATTCTATTTCTCGTATTGCATTCCAATATTGTCTTTGTTTCTATCAGAAAACAAACATCCCGAGCGACAAAACAAAAGTATGGTTTTGTTTTGTGATCAGGATGTTAGTTTTCATCTAAACATTGTTTGGAATCAATTGATATAAACGAAAAACGCTGTTGGATGTGCTATATATGTTTATTTGCAATTCATCAAGAATTTACAAAAATTGAAATAGTGGGCAGTAAATGAAGCTTTAACTAGGACACTAAAGTATATGTGATCTGCTATACGTCGAAGGTGTTGTTTCTGCACAATAGGTTGTTCTGAATTAATGAACTTAGTTGAATCTGTAAAATATACAAATATCAGAAATGAATATGAACCAATATTCAAGATACCATCATAGCATACATATTCCAGTTACTTACATATGTAGGTATTATTTAAAGAATTTTCAGAACCACAATTAAAAAAATACCTTACAGACATATGCAAGACCTGTATGTCAGTATAGTTTCTTGGTTTTTTTATGATTTCCTTATGATATGGTCTCTTCATGACACAATATACAAATTGATTAATGAATGAACAAAACACTCACAGCAGGTTTCATAAAACTTTGACATTCTTAACAACAATTTGACAGTCGGTTCCCAAATGGAAATCAATAAAACCTCTGCATTTCTGAATATATTGAAAGAGTAGCAATTGAGAATCATTGAATGGACCTATAAAGATCATCATTTCCCCTTAATATGCCGTTCATGCAAGGGATGCTTTCTGCATACAACAATTTATGTCGATGAACAGTTCTCAATTGACCTGCAGTAAAATGATCATTGCACATGGTGTAGTAAGTAGTGTTTGCTGAATTAATTGTCTTCAAGTTCTGAGAATTTTATCCACTTCGGAGCACTGAAAATTAGAATCAATGAATGACCCATTCACATGTTACGACTTTTAATAGGTACTTACGCTTCCATTTTTTCTTAGTTGAGTGAAAAACTTAATCACGTAAAATACATTTTATTATTTGATCCACCGTTTTTCACCATTCAATAATTTTCGAACAATATTTTGATGTTTTCACCAAGAAATAAGACAAAAAAATTCAAAAATCAGCAACTAGAACGAGCTAGATAAACAAAAAGCGGTACGAGAATCAAAACATTCAAAACCTCTTTGATCAAAATTGACGTCTGAAATCTTAAAAAATTTCATATATTTCTGCAAATGGCACTCAAATCAATATTTTAACCAGTCCTAGCGTCTTAAAAACACGCGTGACACACAGATGGCGCTCAAATCGCTTTAATCGCCTCGTTTCCCATCTTTCTACTCGGCTCAGCAGAGCACGATTCCTCAAAAAGTCCAGGAGAAAAAGAAGCCCCCCCCTCTTCAAAGTAGACGACAAGAAAAAAGAAGTACCCAAACCAGTTTAGAAGAAGGAGCAACAGAAAATGCTCCAGGCAAAACCAACTATCAACAAAACAAAAGAACACAGAAAAGTTTTTGAATCCGCCGACGATTTAGACATTTTTACTGAAAAAATTTTCAACAAAATCATGTTGAAAATTGAAAGAAAGAAGGAGAAAAAACTCCAAGGAATGTTCAGTAAACTGAAATAATAGAACATAAAACAAGGAAAAATTCCCTCAAAATAGTCTCCTGGAACATAAACGGGGTCAGATCTCAAAAATCCGAGATAGAAGAAATAATAGCAGAGAGAAAACCTGATATTATAGCTTTACAAGAAACAAGAATACAATCAAAAACGCGATTGAACATCATGAATTATGAGATATATAGATAAGACAGAATCGCAAACACTGGAGGAGGTGTTGCCTTACTGGTTAGAGGAGATCTGAAACACTATTTTAAAGGAAGATCTGACGAGTCACGCATGGAAACAGTGACGATTGTTGCTGAAATAAATCAACAAGGAGTCGAAATCACATCGGCATATAAAAGACCCCGAAATAACTTATTGGAAGAAGAAATCAACAACTTACTAGATGGAACAAACCCGAAAATCTACATCGGAGATTTTAATTGCAAATCTCCAGAATGGAACAGCAATATGGAAAACAGAAATGGCAGAAAACTAAAAGATCTCGCTGAAAAACATGAAGCTATCGTTATTGGACCTGAAGAACCAACGTACCTAGCATTCGGAAATGGATTACCAGATATAATTGATATCGCAATTATGAAAAATATCACTAGAGAATTCTCGATAAAGACCTTGTGGGACGGAACCTCTAACCACAACCCCATAGAATTAACAATAGGAGAAGGGCCAAGAAGAGAACAAATGCAAACAAGAGAATACACCATCTAAGACAAGCGGAGGTAGCAGAAATACCAACAATCAACACATCGGAAGACTTTGAAAGTGCAGTTGATAAACTAGAAAAGAATATACTAGATGCCTACAAAAAGAGCACAAAGAAAATAACGAGACCAGCACCGATACATCCACACGGTGATACACCCAGAGAAACCAAAGATCTCATCAGGGAAAATCGGAGACTAAGAAAAACATACAGGCTCAACAAAACAGATATAAATAAGAGAAATCTAAACCGACACAGCCAAGTTCTAAAAATTGCCCTGAAGGACATGAGAACAAATAGATGGAACAAAAGAGTTCAAGAACTAAATACTATCGATCATTCTGCATGGAAAATGCAAAAATGTCTGAGAAGAGAAAAGACTAAAATACCACCTCTCCACGGAGAAAGAGGAATGGCATATACGAATATCGATAAAGCAGAAGCACTGGCGGACTCGATCGAAAGAGAATGGAGAATAAATTACAGACCTGATGATGATAATGATGATCTGGAAGAACTAGTTGAGAACAACGAAGAAGAAATGGACGAACCACCAGTAGACGACAAAATAGAAAAACCAACATCTCCATTCGAAATAAAGGAGATAATCAGAAGCTTGAAAAATAGAAAAGCTCCCGGAAGTGATAAAATAACGAATGTTATGCTGAAGAAATTACCTAGAAAAGGTATTGCTGCTCTCACAAATATTGCAAACGGTATAATGAGGACTGAACACTATCCGAAAAAGTGGAAAACTACAGAAATCATAGTGTTCAACAAACCAGGCAAAGATAAAAAATTCCCCCAATACTACAGGCCGATAAGTTTATTGTCCGCCCTAAGAAAAGTAGTAGAAAGTGTAATTGCTAGGAGGCTTACAGAAGAAACTGAAAATCTGAATCTCATTCCAGCAGAGCAATTTGGATTCAGAAGGGATCACTCAACAGAACAACAATTACTGAGATTCACAGAATACATAACAGAAGGATTCCAAAATAAACAAGCAACAGGTCTTGTACTACTATATAGATGTCGCCAGGGCATTCGACCTAGTATGGCTGAAGACCCAGCAAAAGGGGTATTTTTGGAACCAGCTAATTGTCCTCTACCAATGTGGGGAGTATGTACACTTCAAGAGGATTCACCCAGTATAAATCCATCACGTCATCATGTCGATGATATTTGGAACAGCTTTATTGATGTTATGAGGTCTGCGCTCTCGAGGTTTACTAGAAAGAAAACTATCAAACTCAACCCACTAAAACCTTGGATGAGTCAAGATATTCTGAAAATGATCAGATGCAAAAAAATCTTTGTGGCCAAGATATCTCCGTAGTCGATCGGATTCAGATTACCGCAACCACAGATCCTACTCCAACTTCGTTTCATCTGCGATTGATAAGGCTAAAGCCTCAACACTCAACTTGCTTCGAGCAGTGACAGAAAGAAATTTTTCAAATATATGAGAGCAACAATGAACTCGACAGTTTCTGTCCCGTCGGTCAGGAATTCTGCAGAGCAAGTTTCTGAAGATGTCAAGGAGTCGGCGGATTCACTAGCTGAGGTTTTCGCTGGCGTCTACTGTTCTGAGCCGGACGGGCCATTGCCCACGGTCCGTATGACTGGTCCGGATGCGAAGCTTGAGATTGTATCCGTCGATGAGGACTTGATGCTCAAGCAGCTTTTGACTCTTAAGGAATCATCTTCTCCTAGTCCCGATGGCCTTTCTCCTTTTACTTTAAAAAGATGTGCTTCCGCCATTGCTTCTCCCCTATCCCTCATTTTCGAGAGGTCGCTGTGTACTTCCACCCTCCCGAAGGACTGGTTGAAGGCCTCAGCTGTTTTTTCATTTATCGTATTTTTTTATTCATTTTCGTTGTTTTTCCAAATATGAATTTTATTGAAATATTTATAAACTTAATTTTATTTATTTAATTTATATATTTATATGGAATTATATTCATAATTTTCATTACAAATTTCCCTGTCCTCTGATTCTGGAACTTTGTGCAGACTGAATCTTTGAATATAAATTCACTCAACCCCCTCCTCTTCATCAAGATATCAAAAATAATTGAGGGGAAGGGCCCGGTTATAGGGTTTGCACCAGGACTCGGATAAAACTTGCTACGTCCCTGATGATGAATCGGCATTTGATTCCGTCTGTGAAGTTGTGTAGGTTCTATATTTGTTATCGGAATTTTAATTCGTTAAAATTTTCAAAGTTGGTGTTCATCCTAAGTGTCCAGAGAATTTTCTCGTTGGTACTGCAGAAAACATCAGGTGAGCTTATTTTTCGTATCTTTCTTTCTGATTATTCTCATAGCGTAGAGAATTTTTGATGAGCCGTTTTGTTTTTATGCATGAGATACATTTTTCTTTTGTCTTGAAAAATTTTATTTCCAATTTCTTTGAGTAGCGAAGTAATTATTAATTAGATTCTAAAATGTCTGACCATTCGGACTGCGAGTCCGTAATGGAAGAAGACGCGCCAGAAATCGCTAATGTCGTGTCCGAACACGATATTTTGAGAGAGGAGAACGCAAGTTTGAAAGCGAGGGTGAATGAGTTAGATAGATGCGTATCTAGCTTAGTTGCTGAGATTAAAAATCTCAGGGAGAGGCTCGAGTTGCAGGAGGGAAATAAGGAAAGTCCTTACTCCAAAGCACTCAAGAAGAACATTATTTTGAAAAATGTCCAAGAAGTGAACTTACCGGTTCAAAAACAGAAGATGGAGGTGGTCAAAACCCCTCAAACCAAAATTTCCCCACCCGCCAAAAGAGTGAGAAAGGATAGCTCCTCGTCAAATGAAGAGGCAAACAAGAAAAGAGTCTTGGAAACCCCAGCCCAAGAGAAAACCACTCCAGTGGAGAGAAAAGAAAAAATCCCCCCAGTTACCCTGAGGGGTACGTCCGAATGGACGTCAATTTCCAACGCGTTAATGCGAAACGGAATAAATTACAGCAGAGCGACTACTGTGAAGGACGGAATTAGGGTCGTTCCACAAACCGCGGAAGACCACAGAAGAATGACGGACTTCCTTCATAAAATAAATAGGGAGTTTTACACTCTTCAACGGGAGGAAGAAAAGAAAATCTATGCGGTAGTGAGATATCTACCGCTGGATGCAGATATCCCGACGATCCTTGACGACCTCAAGGATCAAGGGATCGTCGATGCTGAGGTCATAAGAATGACCTCAAATATAACTAAGAGGCCGATGCCCTTATTGCTGGTTAAAACCCAGAATAAGGGTATCTTCGAGGTGAGAAGGCTCTACAACATGAACTGTGTTGTTGAACCTAAGAGAAGGACGACCGGGCCTGGACAATGTTACCGCTGTCAGCGATATGGACATGCCCAAAGTAAGTGCACTTTTCCATGGAGGTGCGTGAAATGCTCCGGTAATCACAGCTCCAAGGAGTGTACGCTCACCAGGGAGAACGAGGAGCGAAATGCCTCTTGTGTTCTCTGTGGAGAGCAAGGACATCCAGCCAGCTACAAGGGATGTAGCGAATGGAAATTCGTCACTAAAAAGACCAAGAGATCGCCAAGATCGAACCAGACCAGCTCGAGGCCAACACAAAATACACCGAGGCCATCCCCAAACTCTTCGGAAGTGAAGAAACCCCAGGAAACTGCAACCGAAGCAGTCAAAGAGACGAAGAAACCAGAGAAAAAGACGGAAAAGGCAAAAACCGTCAAAAAAGCCGAAACCAGAAAAGGAATTTCTGGAATCACTGAGGAACTGGATAAGTTCACGAAAAACCTCCTCAGCACGATGATGCAGAATCTGGAGAAAGAGATTGAGAAGAAGATGCAGCAAATTATTAAGAATATTTAATGGCTGACACGACGATAAAGAACAATCTCATAATCGTCTCTTGGAACGTCGAAGGATTGAGAGCCCGCAGATCAGAATTCGAAGAACTGATTGAAGAGAAGAGACCGGATGTCATAGCTCTTCAAGAAACGAGACTTAACCCCAACGTTCGGATAGCATTTCCCAATTACGATATTTACAGAAATGATAGACCTAACAGCACAGGTGGCGTTGCTATACTGGCTAGAAAGAATATGGATCACCATTTCGACCAAATATTCAATGGACAAGAAGTAGAAGCAATATCGATTATTGTGAATACTAATCGAGGGCAAGTGAAGATTATTTCAACTTATAAATCACCGGATAAGGACATGCTGGAAGAGGATCTAAAAATGCTACTAGAAGGAAGACACCCGAAAATCATAATTGGTGATCTTAACTGCAAATCGCAGGAATGGAACAGTAGGGTGGAAAATACAAACGGGAGAAGACTGAAGATTTATGCTGAAAAACTTAATGCAGTTGTGATAGGACCTGATATACCGACCTACATACCAAGAGTAAATGGACTACCCGATGTACTGGACATTGTCGTAATGAAAGACATCACTGAAGAAATCAGCATTGATACAATAGAAGACGGAACTTCAGACCACAATCCCATAGAATTCATAGTGGGACATGGCCCAAGAAACGAAGAAGAGACACAAACCAAGGAACGCACAGACTGGGAGAAATATAAGAATTTACTTCAGGAGAAAATCAGGGAAATTCCCCAAATAAACACCCAGGATGAATTAGATGAAGCAGTTGAAAAATTGGAAAATCATATAAAAGAAGCCTATGAAGAAAGCACCAAGAGAATAAGGAAACCAATTCCGAAACATTCACATGGAGATACGCCAAGGGATATAAAGGAACTTATAAAAAAGAACAGAAGACTCAGGAAAATCTACAGAACAACAAAAAGAGAAGAAGACAAGAAGAAACTGAATAAGCATAGTCAGATATTGAAAAATGCTTTAACAGAACTGCGTAATAACAGATGGCACCAGAGATTAAGGGAACTGAATACAATAGATCACTCGGCTTGGAAAATGCAAAAACGCTTACGACGAGAACAGACAGTTATACCTCCACTGCATGGAGCAAACGGAATGGTATATACGAGACTTGAAAAAGCCGAAGCACTTGCCGACACAATTGAGAGAGAAGCCAGAATAAATTACAGAAATGATGATGACAATGAAGATCTAGAAGAAGAAGTGGAGGCAAACGAAGAACTGATGATGGAACCACCGGAAACCGAAATCATTCCAAAACCGGCTTCACCAACAGAAATCAAAGAGATCATAATGAAACTGAAAAACCGGAAAGCACCGGGAGAAGATAGGATAACGAATTATATGTTGAAGAAATTGCCTAGAAAAGGAATAGCAGCCTTGACGAATATAACAAACGGAGTGATGAGGACCGAATACTACCCAAAGAGATGGAAAACTGCAGAAATGATAGTTTTCAACAAGCCTGGAAAGGAACGGAAATTTCCTCAAAATTATAGACCAATCAGCCTACTATCAGCACTAGGAAAAGTCGTCGAGAGGGTTATCGCCAAAAGGCTGAATGAGGAAACAGAAATGTTGAAGATAATCCCACCCGAACAATTCGGATTTCGACGAGAACACTCGACTGAACTCCAATTACTACGGCTCATAGAATACGTCACCGAAGGAATGCAGACCAAACAGGCCACAGGATTAGTTCTGATGGATATCGAGAGAGCTTTTGATAGAGTATGGCACGAAGGCCTAATCTACAAGATGAAAAGAGCAGGATATTCGACCAAGCTATGCAAGATTATAAGGAATTATCTGAGGAATAGAAACTTTTATGTGAAGATAGATGGAGCAACCTCTCAAACCAGACAATTGGAAGCGGGAGTGCCTCAAGGATCGGTACTTGGACCTCTGCTTTACGTAATATACGTTTATGATATCCCGAAGAATGCTAGGAATATGCTCACCTTGTACGCAGATGACACAGGAATAGCGTTCAGACATCGACGCCCAGAGATCATACACCGGAGACTGCAGGAAGCCATAGATGAATTACTCAAATGGTGCATCAAATGGAAAATCCAAATCAATGGAAGAAAGACTCAAGCAATATTACTGCAAAAGAGAAGATTGAGGATGGAAGAAAACCTTGAAGTTGATGGACAAGAGGTTGAATGGAAAAATGAAGCAACATACCTAGGAGTGACGCTTGACAGAGGACTTACATGGAAAAACCACATCAAATGTGCTGTTGATAAAACAAAAGCCGCAATGAGTAAACTTTATCCACTCATAGGCAGAAGAAGTCATATGAATAAGAACATCAAGTTGACGATGATTAAAACTATTGCGCGACCACAACTCACATATGGATCGGCGGCATGGGGCTTCGCAGCCAAGACCCACATCAAGAGAATACAGGCCACTGAGAATAAACTCCTTAGAATGGCGATGGACGTACCCTGGTTTGTTAGGAACAAACAAATCTACAAGGACTTGGAATGGGAACCAGTTACAGAATTTATGAAGAGAAAGGCGGAAAGGATATTCGACAAAGCCAAACAACATCCAAATGAGGAACTACGAAGATTAGTCGACTACGATCCAACAGAAGAAGCTAGAAGGTCAAGAACCTACCACCGAAGACCGAGAGATCAGTTAAGGATTTAAATGTAACCAAAGAAGAGCTTAACCTATAAAAGCTATAGGCAGCATACAACTATCAACACGACTATGATCGTGTGAGAGTCCAGAAACCATAAGAGTCAACTGGTTAATAGGCAAAATGCCCGGAACCTATGAAGAAGCAGTTAAGGGTTTTTAGTGGGTCTCGAGCTCAGAGAGTGAGAATCCCCACACTGTTCCCCCTCAGCAGAGGGTGTGTTCGTCTGTTTGCAGATTTTCCCCCTGCTACACCAAAAAAAAAAAAAAAAAAAAAAAAAAGATGAATCGGATATTTTGAGACAAAAACAACGAACATATTAAATATGGACTTAAATGAAAATTTTTCGCCATTCCACTATAGTAAAGGTACAGAGGTACTTCGTACTCAACATATTTAAAATAATTTCCAGAGTATACTATACTGATGAATCGAAAGAACTACCTAGTCATGCATGAAAAATGGTTACTGAAAATTTAGAATCAAATTGGTTTAAAAATTTGTTACGTCCTAATTTTAATCGGGACTTATGAACTCATTACATTTCTCTACTATTTTCATTAACCATGCTTGATAAACTTGATCTCTTTGCCTTATTTATTTCATGTTCATTTCAACGATGACAATAAACGCTAAACGAACCGAACCAAAGCTGCTTTTGTAAGATTGACAGGCATGTAAATAAGAATCCATTGAATGGAATTAACTGCAGTAAATGTGACGCTTGCATTATTTATCTATCGCATCGGACACATACGGAGAAAACTTGGCTCAATTTGATGGTAATCGAATCAAGCAATCAGAACGAAATCATTAATTTTATAGTCGATGATCGCTTGATAGGCAATGCCACACAAATCTTAACAAATCGACCCAATACCGAAGTAATGATCTTTCAAGTCGCAGGCGAATTGTTGTTCGACGAACAATGAACGCAAACAGCATGACTAAAGAACAATGTGAAAATGATGTCTTGTATTTCGATTGTCCACATTGGATAATGATGATAGATCAAAGTAGGAAATAAATTGTTATGGACATGTTATATACCAAAAACCTTAAAGCGACAAGTATTAAGGGTTCAGCCAAGTCAATTTCATTGACTCGAACAAAATGTTTATCCTTTCCTTAGAATTTATGAATTCATGCTCATTATCAATTTACAGAATAAACACTGTTACTGGTTGAAAAAAAATCTTGTATAGATAGAAGAGTGCAGAGTAGACTAGATTTGTTCACTAAAAACATTCATAACAGCATTCGTATTCAAGATGAAAGATGTTGAAAACAAAAATGTATGTTCCATGTATTCAGTTGAATTCATTTAAATTTTTTTATTGTGATTATTTGTTTGACCGAATAACTCGCTAAAGTATTCGTATGCTAATACGAATACTGTTAATGTTTCAGATCATCAATTCATAGAGTGCTGTTTTTCATCAGACTTATTACTTCATACAAATATCGGGTAACCTCAGCTTTATCTAATTAAAATTTTCCTACAACCGTACACAATTCCTAGTTTTACCAAAAGTATCTTTCAGTGTGAAATTAAGTTCAGGTTCAAGTGAATTTGGATATTGGACTAGAAACAGAGTAGTTCTCATGAGATGATTTAGTGTTTTATTGCAAATCACTAAGATAAATTGTGAAATGCCAGATATGTGGAGAAGTTAGTTTTTCAGCGGATAGTTGTACGTTTTCCACCCACATCATGAAGAAAGGTATGATTATCGATTAAGTTCAATATCCTAACTTCTTCGAGAAAATTGAAAATTTATCACTTCATTATTCACGATGAAAGAAATTTTTCTTCATTCGATTAGAATTGTTCGTTGCACTTCATGAAGAGTTTAGCTAGAGCAGGCAAAGGTTTGAGTCCATCTTATGTTTTGAATTTCTCGAAAAATGAAATTGACAATTTGGATTTTTGTATATTGATAAAGCTGAATATGGGGAGTTATCGAGTTTCTTCACCAATTTTGATATTACAGCATAACCGAAAACAGTCACTTCTTATCAATGAGTAATTCTAGTTGAGCTAATAGGTATTACTAAATTCAGGCTTTCACAATGATGCAACTGAATTAATTCAACAATATACCAGTAAATATAATTTTTTTTGTAAATTCTCTACTTTATTGTGAAAACAATACATACAGGGTGAGTCAACAGTCAACAGTCGATCCGATCGGTCCGATAACTCTTAGAAATTTTGGACAAGCAGAATGATTCAAACTGTTGCGAAATCGATCCTCGATAATGCAAGAGATAAAATAATTTTTTGCTTTATAGAGAGGTCCAAAAGTTGTGAAACATGATACCACCCTGCTTTTTCAAAGGATAATAACCAATTATTATATTATTATTATTAAATTACAGTAAGAGTGGAGGTTAATAGGTACCTATGCACTCAAAATATCAAAAAAAAAAAAACAACAAATCTTTTGGCATTATACTAGCTATCTGAACAGGAATAATATGAGAAAAGCCAAACAACTGATTGCTCATACCGAACCACTTTTCCACAAATCGTACTTGTTCTTGAACTCGTTTACTTTAGCCGCATTCACCACCTCAATCGGAAGACGAATCCAAACGTCAAACACTCTGTTAGAGAGAAAATTCATACGACCGGGTGTACTGAACGGTTCCTTGTCCTCAAAGCTGGTCAGTCCAAATAATCTCAATCTCCTTGGATAGTCTGGTCGAGAGTAGAAGGAAAATGGTACTCTGGTGCACCACCTCTGAACCGACTCGAGCAGCTGAGATTCAGATTTCAATGCTACCCACCATACTGGTCCAACATACTCTACTATGGGTCTTACGTATGTGCTGAACAATAACTTCACAGTCTGGATACTGCAGCCCCCAAAAGTTCTCTGGATCAGGTATGTTGTACACTACTGCAAACCTCAGCAATGTGCTCCGACCAGTCCAAATTAGAGTTGACGATCACGCCTAGATCACGATGGCTGCGTACTTCGGTGAGGAATCGTCCATCCAACGCATACCGAACTCCAGGATTATTTCGGCCAATATGCAGTCAGTACACATCATTTATCTATGTTAAGAGGTAACTACCATTCCTCATCCCACCGCACAACTTCGTCAAGGTCCACCTGTAGCTGGTTAGGACTCAGTGAAGGAGTATTATACAACTAGGCGTCATCAGCAAACAGAAGGCAATTAGAGCCGACCAAGAACGGAACCCTGAGGCACTCCACTTGTGAGCCTCATGGCAGGACCAGAGAGAATACCACCAACCCTGACCCAGAATGTTCTGTCGCTGAGGAATGAATCCATCCAAGAGAACAGCCCTCCTCGCCCATGTGCTCCAACTTGTGAATGAGGCGACGGTGGGGAACTCTGTCGGTAGCTCTCGCAAAGTCCAAGTATATAACATCAGTGGGAATACCAGCGTTTGAAGATTTGGTCCAGTCATTCACCGCCATGAGAAGGTTTGTCAGGGTAGAGCGACCGGAAAGAAAGCCATGTTGTTGATCAGGTATCAGTTTGTTAGATTTTGCAAATTGGTGAATATGGTTGGTGATTATTCTCTCGGGAACTTTGGAAATCTATTACACAAGGCTGATAGGGCGGTAGTTGGAAGGAGAAGACTTATCCCCACTCTTGAAAACAGGCGTGACAGACGCTGAATGCCACTGTGAAGGTAGAGTCGACGTAACCAGAGATCTTTGAAATAGAAAGAACAGGGGTTCCGCGAAAGCATCCGAACATTCTGAAAGAACTACTTCTGAATTCTGAAAGAAGACGACACGTGATCCCATCACTTCCAGGAGCTGCGGATACGTTCAGGGCGGAAAGATGTTTCTTAACGATGCACAGGGACAAAGCTATATCGCCTATGGTGCTGGAACATCGAGAAGTCCTCAAGGGAGGCATTGTGGACACAAGTTCTTCAGTGAAATGGGAAGAGAAGGTCTCAGCCAGAACATCAGCACATGTTCTGACTCCGTAGCTTGGAGGTTAAACCGTCGGCTCAGTATATTTCCCCCCAAGGTACTGAGTTCGATCCCGGGCTAGGGTAGAAATTTTCTAATCGATACGTGTACGTGCCAATCATTCACATACACATAAGAGAAGTGCAAACGTGGTTCAAAACCAGTGCAACACGATGGCATTTAATGAAATGTCATCATTCAAATTTCCCGCCAATGTCGGTAGTTTCGATGAAACATGTTGGCGGGAAATTTGAATTCGCAGGTATATTTTACTAGGTTATATTGTTTTCAATTTGAATAACTATTGAAAAATTTTAAAATTTTTGTTATGGGGATGAGTAAAACTGCTAGATCTATCGAAAGTAATGAATTTATTGAATATCATACACATGATGAATAATGATCATATAAAAAAGCATTATAATCATGATAATGACTGAAATATATACAGGAAAATGATTCAGGTTCCAAGTAATTTTCAGAATGGGATATTAAAATGGAATTTTTTAGGGTAGATATCAAATTATCTTTTTTCTGTATATGATAAATATTTCAAGAAGACAGTTATAGGTCTACTACGAGTCTATCATTCATATTATCCTGATTCTCCATAGGTACCGAAGTACTCCTCAGAAGCTCCGTAAGCTTGTGTGAGAGTTCGGAGAATCAGTTGTGTTCTGTGTAGGCTTTGTTACTGTGTCCTTACGCCACCTTAGGCACAGCACTGTTAATTTGAACCCAACAGTGAAGGTGGCCCGTACCAGTATGGACTAGAAAATTCCTTCTCTAGCCCGGGATCGAACTCAGTACCTTGCGGTTGCGAAATACTGAGCCGACGCTTCTAACCACCAAGCTACGAACGCTATCATATTATGTTTATGTAGTATTACCTAGGTTTTCAGTTAGAAGAGTCAAATTTTGGGCAGAGTTACGAAAAAACCTACCAAACCTATAATGAAACAATTTCAGATAAACAAAAAGAATAATTTTCACAATTTCAAACCGAGTCATAAAGAAACTTCAGTTTCATGTTAGAAGGAATAAACCCGAAAATCTGCATCGGAGATTTCAACTGTAAATCCCCATTATGGAACAGCAGAACAGAGAATAGAAATGGCAAAAAACTCAAGGATTTCGCCGAAAAACAAAACGCCATAGTGATTGGACCAGAGTTACCGACATATCTTGCTTTTGGTATAGGAATACCAGATGTAATAGATATCGCGATATTGAGAAATATAACTCAAGAATTCTCGATTGAAACTTTGGAAGATGGAGCCTCAAACCATAATCCCGTGGAATTGACAATTGGAGAAGAACCAAGAGAAAAACTGATGGAAATAAGTGAATATACCAATTGGGCTAAATACAGCCATTTTATACAATCGGAAATAACAGAAATCCCAACAATAAGCACTCTCTGGGGTGCTTATTGTTGCACATTCCAGATCCTCTGGGATCTGGAAGAGATTATATTGAAAGCTTACGAAAAAAGCACCAGAAGAGTGAAGAGACCAGCACCAAGTCATCCGCATGGCGATCCGCCTAAAGAAGTAAAAGATCTTATACGAGAAAATCGAAGACTCAGAAGAATATATAGGATGAATAAAAATGATCTGAATAGAAGGAACCTCAACCGCCATAGCCAAGTTCTGAAAAATTCCCTGAAAGATCTATGAACAATCAGATGGAACAAAAGGGTTCAAAACTGAATTCAATTGATCATTCTACATTGAGAATGCAAAAAAACCTACGAGGAGAAAAGACTAAAATTCCACCCCTACACGGAGAAAGGGGTATGGCGTATACCAATGCTGATAAAGCAGATGCAGTGGCGGACTTGAGCGAACGAGAATCGAGAATAAATTACAGGACGATAACGAAGATTTGGAAGAACTGGTTGAAGAAAATGATGAAGAAATGGATGAATTACCAGCGGCTGCTGAAATAGACAAACCAACATCGCCAAATGAAATCAGGGAAATAATTGGTTTGAAAAAGAGGAAAGCTCCCGGAAGCGATAAAATAACGAATATTATGTTGAAGAAATTACCTAGAAATGGTATAGCCGCTCTAACAAATATCGCAAATGGAATTATGAGGACAGAACACTACCCAGAAAAATGGAAAACAGCGGAAGTCATAGTGTTCAATAAACCATTCAAAGAGAAGGAGTTCCCACAATACTACAGACCGATAAGTCTAATGTCGGCGTTAGAAAAAGTAGTAGAAAGAATTATAACCACGAGGCTAAATGAGGAAACCGAAAATCTGAAACTAATACCACCAGAACAGTTCGGATTCAGAAGAGAGCATTCACCAGAGCAACAATTATTAAGGCTCACAGAATACATTACAGAGGGATTCCAAAATAATCAGGCTACAGGACTTGTTTTACTAGACGTTGCCAGATCATTCGACAGAGTATGGCATGAAGGATTAATATATAAGATGAGATGTGCTGGATATTCGATCAAAATATCCGGAATTATCTCAAAAATAGAAGATTTTATGTGAAAGAGGAAGAAGAATGCTCCACAACAAGAGATATAGAGGCAGGAGTACCCCAAGGGTCAGTACTTGGGCCACTTCTGTACAACATATACATCCGCGAAATTCCGAAAAATCCAAGAACCATGCTAACGTTATATGCTGACGACACAGGCATAGCAACTCGACACCGCAACCCAGAAGTAATAGAACGTGTTCTACAAGAAACGATTGACGAAACAATCTGGTGCATAAAGTGGAAAATCAAGCTCAATGGACAAAAGGGCCAAGCAATAATACTTCAGAAGAGAAGACTCCGACCCACAACGAATCTAGAAGTTAACGGCGAAGAAATAGACTGAAAAAATGAAGCCAAATATTTAGGAAAAACATTTGACAAAGGACTTACTTGAAAAAGTCATATCAAACAAGCAATCGACAAAACGAAAGGCCACATGTCGAAGGAGACAAAATTGAAAATTATTAAATCCGTTGCTAGGCCTCAACTGACTTAGGGATCAGTTGCCTGTAGTTTCGCGGCAAAGAGCCTTATCAGAAGAATTCAGGCCGCTGAAAACAAGCTGCTACGATTTGCAATAGATGCACCTTGGTTTGTCAGGAATAGACAGATTTATAGGGACCTAAAATGGGAAACCATAACGGAATTCATGAACAGAAAAGCAGAGAAATTATTCGAAAGAGCGAAAAACTATCCGAATCAAAAACTCAGGAGACTAGTGGACTACGACCCAGAGGAAGACAAAAGGAGAATGCGAATTCACCGAAGGAGACCAAAAGATCAATTATAAAGAGATTAAAATAAGAACAGAAACTTATTGAAAAATCCAAAAAAGTGTTATCCAATAGAGGATAAACACATAAATCCCAGCACGACAGTGTGCGAGAAGAAAATCGACTAAGAGATGAACGGTTTATAGGCAAATGCCCGGAACCAATATTCAAGAAGCAGTTAAGGGGTTTTAGTGGGTCTCGAGCTCAGGAGAGTGAAAATCCCCACACTTGTTCCCCCTCAGGAGAGGGTGGTTCGTCTAACTTGTAGATTTTCCATCTGCTACACCAAAAAAACGACAGACGACCATAAAGTAAATCCAGTCAAAGTAAAATCAAATCAAGTGTTTTCTGTGACATCAGACGATGGCTAGCCCATTATTAATTTTGATTTAGTATTAAGGGTTTACAGAGTTGGCAACATTGTTGTTACAACTTTTTAACCCAACGAGATGGAGAAAAATGATATTCATATCATCTTTGTTTTTGAGTTATTGGCCAAAATATAAATTTGGGCGATTTCAACTTTGGTCATTATCCCCGTTTTCGTTTGTGTTAAGATGTTGAAATGAAAACATTATAAAGATACTATCCAGTGGTGTACTATGATTTTATTTGCTGGGCTACAACATAAAGTTTTGTTTTTCTTATGAAAACGTAGCATAAAAAGACTTAGAATTACTTTTTTTTGAGCCGTCGATAATTTTTCCCAAATATTTAGACATCCCAGTATATGACCATGGTATTGCATGTCCAATCACTGATACAAGACCTCCACATAACAACGACCATTTTCACGGATGGAAGCAGGGATTCGTTAGGTGTTATTGTGCCTTCTTCATTCCAAACTGGAATCTGACTAGAAAATTCAAATTGCGAAAATCTTGTAGCATTTTCACAGCTGAGGCCATTGCAATCGAAAAATTGTCAAAATGGTGTATTGAGAATGGCAAAGGTATTGATGCAATTATCTTTTCAGATTCGAAGTCTGTTCTCGAGAATACTAACAATATACGATCAAATAACAAAAGAAGACCACTAATCTATCTAATTAAAAACCTCCTCATGAAAGCATCGCATAAAATCATGAAAATTTTTCTTGTATGGGTGATGGGTCATAATGGAATAGACGGAAACGAAATGGTCGATGCATCAGCGAAAGATACTCGCATAAGCGGAGAAACCTTAAATATTCCTTGCTTGCCGGACGCATATTCATATCCAACATAGCGTATTGCCATCCGAATTCACCCGAAGCCGACGACGGTTCAGGCTCTAATCTAATCGTAATCGTACTATCGTAGCGGTTACTGCGATCTCACACGTTATGAAATAGTGAACGTTGGAAATTGGAACGTTCAATTGATACAAAATGGATTTTGTACAAAAGATGAGCTCAGAATTTTTACAAATTAACAAAGAGTTGGTTAGGTTGAAATTAAGCACACAAAAGGAAATTGAGGTTAGCGTTTTCGAGTAGTTTTCTCTTATTATCAATAAATTTTGCTCTGGAAGTGTCTTGTACTATTTCAATAGGTACGGTTCAAAATTAGGGGAAAATACGCACAGTGTGCTTGTTTCATGTTGTACTGGGGTGAACCATTTTTCGAATGAAATAAATAAGTACCATATTGTCCATATTATCTAATCGTAGACACTGAAATAATTGTTGATAAGCATGTCCACGGATTTTCTAGACTCCTAGGGCTTCTCCCATAGAATGAACAATCATGAGGAAAGAGCATACGCTTAAGTCACAGTGCTCGATAACTCAGAAATTTACGGCTTAGGAGAATGATTTAAACTTTGGCGGAATCGACTCTAAGTGCATAAGCTGAAATTGTTTTTAACTCTCTAGGGTGGCCGAAAATGGTGAAACACGATAGCACTCTGTTTTCAAGGAGTCATAATTGATTGTATGCCTTTTTGACGTAATCCCTTTTTCCGAAGAATTTCATGAACAGGATGGTTTTAAACAAAGATCATCTGAAAACCGTTCTAAAGAAATGTTGTTTAAATTCCTTTCATTGAATTCCCGAGGAGGTTTTAAGTCTTTTTCAGTTTTTCGGATCGCTATATAATACAAGTCGATTTATCATATATGTGTTTTGTTGTATTTTACACTTGCCCTGAGGAAGCAAAAAAGCTTTGAAAGCTAGGCTTTACATGAATAAAGAGTGAATATATCTCGTTAATCACTGATCGACATCCCTTATATTATATATTTTATCGTATTCAACGATCATTATCTTGAACATTTTATATATATATATATATATATATATATATATATATAGATTTAATTTGTGAATAAGGGTATAACGACTACTTTTGTAGGGAGAATTTAAGAAAAACTCTTCATTCTATGCCAAGCTTTCGAATTTAATTCAATTCTTCTTCAGGGCTTTGAATTTGAGGTTATGTAAAGACTATTTTAAGTAGAGTACGGAATTCACTTCCTTTGCGGTCCGTCCTCAACATATACTACAGTTTAGTGTACAGTCACCTATCATACAACATCCTACTGTGGGGTAATTCATCGGACGTTGGCAGAGTTTTTGTTATACAGAAGAGGATCTTGCGTATGATATTTAATGTTGAGCCTAGGTCCTCCTGTAGACCGATTTTCATCGAAAATGGCCTCCTCACCCTGGCCTGGATTTTAATTCTCAAATGTTTGATCTATACCAAAGAAAACGAAAATAAGTTCACCAAACTTTCTAGCTTTCATAGCTACAGTACAAGAAACGAAGGATTGTTGTGTGTACCAAAACATAATTCCTCTAGATTCGAATGTTCACCAATGTATCACTGTATCAAACTTTTTAATCACTTACCTTAATCATTGCGAAGTCTTAAGTTGAATGAATTCAAAAAAGCAGTTAAAGTTACATATTTTAGTTAGTAGATGTTATTATTCTGTTGCTGAATATTTTTCTGATTCTTGTGAGTAGTTTTCTATTTCGATTTTGTTTGTTTTTTTCTCTGACTTGTCCTATACATGTATTTGTCTGACAGGACTAATGAAGTATTATTATTATTATTAAATATTGAAACTTCTATATATATATATATATATATATATTTTTTTTTTGTCTTTCACACGTGATATGGTATATTCCAAATTACCTGGGCGGGCGCCAAAGGTTATTCGGCTGGTTAATGTGGAAAGATGACTTGCCGTACAATGTTGACAGTTCCCAGAATTACGGCCTTCTGCACAATTCAATCGTCTCGCAGGTTATGAGGACTGAGAATAATACATATGTATCTCTAATTCATTTCAGACGTGGATGGCCAAGCTTATGAATGCATCAAAAGTAACGTGGTCAATAACAAGAACTATTAGAACACCTTCTGAAAGAGCCAGAAAGCATACTTTTTAACCGGGGTACCACTGTCACTCATGTTTCAAGGGACTTATCTTGTCCTATGACGATGACTATTATTTTGGCATGCATACCGAAAAATGAATCAAATCTTCCTGACACAAGATTGGCCCTGTATAGTCCAGTTTTCAAAAGAACATAATCACACTTTCCTATCAAGAAATATTAGAATATTTTGAAAGGGGTCACTCGGTGTCTTCAGCGTATCATAGTTTCTGGAATGGAAGAATGGGGAGAAGAATATAATATGTTTTCTGCAGATAGTCATTATTTTCCCAATAAAACAGATTTTCAAAATTTGTGGGTAAAACAATTCAAAAATAATTATTGTGAGAGAACAGGTTCTGAAATATTCAATAAATTGGAAGAAAATTCGACGAACAGTAAAGTTTCCAACAAAATCTGTACATCGACGATTATTATGCCATATCGTTATGCACTTCCATAATGAAATGCGCAATAACTCCATTGATACAAGCCTCAGAAATTATTTTCGTTGATGCCACAAGCAATTGCAACGTACAAAACAACAAAATTTATTTTTTTTGCTACGCAATTTGCGATAGGTGGTATTCCGTTGTATAGGTATAACTACCCTGTACTTGTGCACTCCAAATTTACCAAATAAGAATCGAAGTATCAAGTAGTATCCTTATTAGTTAGGTAAGAGTAATCCCAATGCATATTTCACGAGTGCTATCGCCACATTAGATGCGATCACGCACGTGGGTAATGTCAGACGCGGCGGTTTTGACCGAGACGCAGGCCCGGACTGGCCAGGTCCGCAGGTCCGCGATCGCGGAGGGCCTCCGGCCTGAGGGGCCCCCACTAACGTAGATAAAGATAATAGATGAAGTAGCTTCAACAAGTGAGTTGCTCACAAAGAAGCTGTTACTTCAGGCCAAGGGGAGTAAAATGTTGAGGCATCTTAGTTAAGCCCCTTCTATTCCAGCATCACAGCATTGTAAACTGTTAAACACACAGATTTGTTTTTAATTTTAGTATTATCACTTAAATCTGTTTTTCATTATTTTTATTACAAAAATTATTTTCACCTAATTCATTCATACATTTGGTGTGGCTACAATACTGCATTTCAGAACAAGAAACAAATTACATATATGATTTTCACATAAAATGAGTGGTAAACCACGACATGTGTTTTGTGATCACAATAAGATCTTCAGGTTGTTGAGGGTAAACTGAGAAATTTGGTACCGAACGAGGAGATTTATAGACAAATACAGGTTGTTTTTACGGTGAGACTTTCACAAGCATTTTCAATGCGTTTCTTTTTAGTTCGTCAGCACTTTCCACTTCACCGTCACTGTACACTCATGTTTGCAAATGACCCCAAAGGAAGAAATCACAGGGGTTGAGATCTGGGGGAAGAAATGGATCCGACACGTTCTATCCACCTATTCGGGAACCCATTATTTAAATAATTTCGAACGTTTCTTCGAAAGTGGGGTGGTGCTCCATCCAATAACAACCACATTCTCTGTCGAATATTGAGAGGAACATTTTCTAGTAATCCTGGCAGATTGTTCTGGAGAAAATGGAGAAAGTCCTCACCTGACATTCGTGGTGGTGGAAAAAATAGCCCAATAAGCATTCCACATTCCACGCAAGAGACCGATTCAGACATTCAAGGAAAACCTTTGCTGAAAATCTGTTCTTCTGATAGCGTGAGGGTTTTCTGTAGACCATACATGGGTATTGGAGAAATTGTTTACTCCATTTCTGGTGAAAGTGGCTTCGTCAGTAAACAGAATGAATGTTGTTAGATATATTGTTAGATTTAAAAGCCACAGGCAGAATTCTTTTCTTGGAGTATGATCTTCTGGTTGGAGTGCTTGAACTTTCTGGAAATGGAATATAGGGGTACAGTTACTCTACTGTGGCTCACTCCGACGACCCTGGCTATGGATCTAGTACTTGTTGTCGGTTGTTCCTCAACTATGTCCAGAATTTGCTCCTCGATTTCTGCCATTTGCGATGTTACAGGCCTGCCAACATTTGCTCCCCGGGATTAGTGCAAACTTCCAGTATCCCTACATATTTGCACCAAGTTTATGAACATCCGAGGAGTTGGGTGATTTCTTAACGGAAATCCTCTACTGTACAATCTGCACGCAGCACTGGCACTCTGTTTGGATTCACCATAAATTAAAATCATGTCAACAAGTTCATTGTTTGAGCAAACGTGAGGCATTTTGTAACTACTTTGCGACACTCCGAAAATTCACAAAAATCTTACGCTGACTCTGACGGTTTCCAGTATACTGACCTTTCGCCAGCACAAGCCAATGCATAAAGGTATGGTTTCGGTAGAGCGTCGGATGCATGCAGTGGCTGCGGAATATGACTACCCATATGCAATTACCAAGCTGCAGTCACATTCTGTAGCACTGTAGCATTGCATCCGAAGCACTACCGAAATCATACATTGAGCCCTGGTGAATATTTTATATAAATGATTTTTGGTACCATGACTTATTTTGAGGAGTTCTATTACCTTTCCAAAAAAAAGCCTCACCTTTGAGAACACCCTGTATTCAACTCTCTACTCTTAAAAATATAGGGGGGACGGGGGAAGTTTCCAGAACATCAGAACATTCAGAGCAATTTCAGGATTTTTTCGTCTGCTTAGTTGCTAATATGAAACAAACAAGCAAACCAAAAATCCTGTCAAAAAAAAAATTTCAAAAATTGTATGCGAAAGGAATAAAAAACAACTCGTTGAAATCTAGGGAAAGATGATAGTTTTCGATATCATTATGCATTTATAGAAGATTTCCTTTGCTATATTATTTAATGACCGATCATCCGATTGGTACCTATTTTGTAATTGATCTGAACGTTCCGAAAATTACCATTAACCCTCTAGTCCGATTTTCACCAACTCTGAAATGAAATTGCTCAGAATGTTCTGGAAACTGTCACTGCCCCCTGTAGATTTTTAGAATAGAGTAAAACGCTTGTTTAAATATCTTCTCGTTCGATACCATATATTTCAGTTTACCTTTACCCACCTAGAGATGGTATTGTGATAGCGGAACGAGTGTCGTGATTTGACAACCCTTTTTTGTGTAAATCATTTAATCTGTTTCAAGTTCAATTTTGGATGTATCGGCCACATCAATTCAATACTCCACTTTCATTTTTAACATCTTTGTAATTATTGACAGTTCTACAGAATGTGTTTTCTAGTGGTATCTTAAAAATAATGTGAATTTCTAATTTTAATAAAAAATGAAGTCAATAAAAGTCGAAAATCATAATATTCGCATAAATACCTAGCGTAAAAAAGCATTTTCATTGTTTTCAAGCACCTAATTCGTTTTCAAAAATTTTCCGGGTACAGCCCCGGACCCCCCGATATAGGGCCCCTTAATAGGTCTCAGCTGAGGGCCCCAAGTGGTCCCAGTCCGGGCCTGCCGAGACGGTTCCCGCTTGCCTTCGTAGATATGAATATGCTACCCGGACATATTTAGCTAAATACAAACACGGCATTCTAAATAGATGGAAACACAGATGGAAAGAGATCGGTCAAAATACTAAAAATAAATATTTCCTTATACGTCCCGACCTCCCCAAAAAAGTACCACATATTTTTGCGTTCGATGTGAATGAGAAGTATAGTAGCATAATTACGAGAATGAAGATCAATTACGGACTATTTAATGAGCATTTGCGAAAAATGGGAATCGCAAATTCTCCTTTATGCCCAGAAGACGAAGAAATCGCAGATCTAAACCATTTGATCTTTAGTTGTAGCAAAACTAGAGGACTGATTGAAAAACTATTGGAGACAAACATACAACTTCCAGTAAATATTCAGGCTTTTCTAGCCTCCGAGAACAAAAACGTTTATGATATCTTGGTGGAACACATTATTAAAAATGGAATAATAATATAAATCACCTAGTGTCAAAATTTTTAGTGTGTGTCTGAAGAACTATTTTCAGTGCCAACTGAGAGGAAAAAAAAGACTTAGATAAAATCGACATTTTTTAACCGTTTCAGAAATGTATTCTACATCGCCCCCAGTCTTTCTTAGTCATTTCAAATTACTGTTTTTATAAGAAAAAACACATGTTATAGCTCAGCCAATATCCTTTTGGAAAAAATCATAGTACGCCACTGGATTGCTATCAAAAAGTGTTTCATATAATGTTTTCATTTCAACATCCTAGCAAAAAGAAACGGAGATAATGAACTATAGGTTGTTTAAGTTTTCAGTTGTAATTGAACTAGTGCAATGAAAATTATCGAAAATTTTTGGGAAAGATGCTTGAATGCAAGTTAAGTTGAAAAAGAGCACGAGTGCGCGGAGCGCTCGAGTGCCTGTTATTACAGTTTAACTTGCATGAGAGCAGATTTGTCAAAAATTATCGATTCATTTTCATTGCAAGAGTTAAATTTAATAAGAAAATTTTGTGAATCCATCAAATCGTATTGTGTCGCTGTCACATTGCCGTCACCAGTGGCGACGATAATTGTATAATTTATACTCATTGCAGGCACGTAGGAGCTGCTGGGAAAAATCGTTGCTACGGGCAATGAATAGTTATTTTTGTATCTAGTGCCCGAAATGCTACTTTGGTGATCGAGAACTGATTTTTTTTAACGAGGCGCAGCCGAGTTGAAAAAAAATAGTCGAGATCACCAAAGTATTCCGTGCATGAGATGTAAACAAAATTTTTTCTACAAACGTCAAAAATATTATTCTAAAATAAGTAACATGTTTAGCTTAATATGAAAAAGAGTATTGAAATTTCAGGATCAAGTGCTGTCACATCTACGGCAGGTGCTTGCAAATCAAAAATGGATAGTCTTATCCAACTCCCTAATCTACGATATCACGAGCTGAATCTGAGTTATCTGGTTTAGGAATACCTAATTATTGGTTCGTGCACTGGCTGCACCATTAATGTTAACATTGTGAATAATAAATAAAATTATGTAGTGTTGAATTTTCTCACAATTTGAAAGCCTTGATTATTGTTATACATTAATAAATGGATGATTTCTTGGATTTTTGCTTGATTGGGGAACATGAAGGTTATGATATAAAAATCCCATATAGTTCACGTGCAGTGTGCGAAGTAAGTGTTTCGCACACTACTTCGCGCACGGTGTCATGGTTACGAAGGAAAATGAAAAAAAGGGTCACTTCGCATATTGTTGTCAATGCGCGAACCTTGTCATTTTTTGACGTTTGTAGAAAAAAATTTTTTAGTAAACGACGCATTATAAAAAACCCATTGTCAAATTTTCTAAATGTAATGTCGCGATTTGAAAACGCTTCTGCTGTAGATATTGATAAAAATATAGACAATATTAGGCCAACGAATACAAAAAAGTCAAAAACGTCAGTATGGAGACAATTTCAAGAGTTTTGTGCCAAAATAAATCAACTTATTAGAACGGGGAACTTCGGTGGAAAAATTGCCTTCATTCTAAAATACTGGGCAAGCAACATGCGCAAGAAGGATGGATCCTTTTATAAAGAAAGTGTGGTGAAAACAATGTAGAACGTGACAGCAAAACTTGTTCAAGAAAAATATTGCGAAGATTTAGGAATTGCAATAGATCCATTTAATGATGTAAGATTTAAATCGGCTAGGGGTGCACGAGATGCTGCGCGCAAAACATTACAAATGAACCCGGAAAAGAGAAAACAAAGCTCATCGGCTTTTACTTACAAAGAATTGCTGCAAATTTTGAAGCTTTACGATGAAAACAAGCCGGAGGGTCTGCAGAAAAAATTTTTTCATCTCATATTTTATGAGCTAGCATTTCGAGGAGGTGAGGCAGCCAACTGTTTGACGGATTTCTTTCAAGAAGGGAAGTTTAATGATGGAACTAGTACAAATAGAATAGAATATAATCCAGTGTTTTCAAAAACCTGCCAAGGAGGAGGCCGCAGATTAACAGACAGTGAATGGTCAATCAGAAACACTACTAATGAAGACATCTGCCCCGTTAGATAGGTCAAATTAACAGTTTCTCATTTAATTTTTTTTTCAAAGCTTTTTTTCTTTAAGATTATACAAAAAAATTTTGTCAAAACGAGGATCTAACGTGAAGACGAACCGTCTGTTTCTTACACCGAATCGAGAATGGCAAAATAATAATATATGGTTCAAGAATATCCCAGTTGGTAGAAACGAGATCGCGAAATGGACAAAGCTGTCTGTCGAAAAAGCAGGTCTCGATAGCGAAAAGTTCAAATTTACAAACCATTCTCACACAGCAACTGCCGTAAGATATCTAGCCAAGGTTGGGGTAAACGAAAACCAGCTAACGAAAATAACGGGACATGGAAATGTCAGTTCAATAAAACCTTATTTACAACTCGATAAAGAGTTTCACGAGGAAATAATAAGGAAAATGAGAAACAGTGAAAACAACGAGTTTAGTGTTTCTTCAGTTTCATCTTCTGCTTCAAGTAACGTTGTTTCTGACCAACAACAAACTTCGACTGGTACAATCATAAATTTCAATAATTGCGATTTTAATTGTAAAAATTTCATCAACTCTGTTCAACAGTTTTTATGTTACTTTAATAACTAATAAACGTTTATAATTACGTCTGCATTTATTTTATTTATTAAGAACCTGATAATTTTGCACCTGATTTTTGCGATAATTTGCACTAATGCAAAATTATCGCCTAATTGTATGCTCATTGGCTAAAACAACAATCAAAAATTAGTCGGAACATTGTTGTCAGTCAAAGTTGACAGATGAATAAAATTTTCATTATAACTAGACCGTAATGTGCCATGCATTTTACTCTCTCTCGTTGGGTTGAAAAAGTTGTACTTCAGGTATCACCAATTTTGCCTACCCTGTACATGAGTCATCACCCCCTCTCAAGATCAAGTATTGGAAAACTTGGCGGCGGAGCATTTTGATAAATGTAAAATTACAAAATTATCTACAAGTTTTTTTTTAATAATTGGAAATTGTCAGTAAACGATATTATTAGAGTACGAATAAAATTAAGAAAGGTCAGACGGCATTTCTATGGAACGCGGCAAGTCAGCACGACATTTAAGTTGGCGTTATAACGATATGAATGTAAGAGATTTGTAATAGCTGAAAATTTATTTACTGCTAAATTGTATTATATAATTTGAGAAAAAAATGGTCAGAATACTGATTAATGGAACAGAGCTGATCAGCAGTCGCTCAAAGTGCGGATATCGAGCGCTCTCGGTTATTATAAAATTGTTATAAAAAAATTTCTTTGGATATCAATGGATCATATTGAACAAAAAGTATACCAGTTTAGTTTCTGGAAACATTAAATCTCATGATCTAAAAAAAATCATCATCGCTGTCGCTTCCTTCATGACCCCTGTTTTAAGGTGTTTCATCGATGTTTTGTTGATCAGACTCAGACTGATATCTATATGGATATTATTTGATTATGAACGGGAAATTTGGTAAAAACAACAAATTTATGTCAATTGACATTTATCCAGCATACTATGTTGCGTCCATACATTGTCTTTGGGCCATACACTATTGCGTCCTGAATAATACTGCGTCCGTATACCGGACGCAGCATTGTTTTTCAAAGTTTTCTCTGGTATTTCGAGGGATTCAACGACAGGGGTGGTCGCAAATCGTGAAGGACGTCGAGAGCTATCTTTGGAACAACTATAGATTTCATTCATCTTTTGATAAAAGAGTTATTCTATGTTGAAAAACATATCTCCAGACGCAGTAAAGTGCTTCTCATGAAACCTAAAGTATATTTTTAGTTCACGCAAATTCCGCTTCGGGGGCGCTTCAAATGATGAAAACTGATATACAGTCAATATACATCTTTCACATGACGCATAATGTTGCGTCCTAAATCTGGCAACTGTGTATACAAGTAAACCAAGTTGTATTTGCACAACTGAAATGATTTAGCTTCCTAGGCTCCAAGGTCATCCCGAAAGTCTGTTAGGTGAAGAATTGGATTCTGTCTCTAGAGCAATAGCAGGTCCGATTGAAGTGCCCTTATGGTGTTGTTTTGACTGATATTGTCATTATTATTTTTTCGAATGGAAAAAAATTATAACTCACGTGAATTTTATTCCACTTCAATTAGAAATCAAACGATAACACTTTCCAGAGAATTATCGGATTTATAAATTGACATGAAAGGTATCGCTTTATCCGCTTATACTTATGTCATCTCATTTCACTTGTGAATTAATTTTTTTTTATTCCACTGGATGAATAAACGTCAACTTCCCTTGTTGCTAGAGGCAAGTGTATTTGCCTCTTCATTTCCTTTAGTTCCCGAGGGACCAGGAACCTAGCTATAGAGTCATACGGTCATACAGAGCAGTTTTTGTTGATCGGTCGTCCTGTAGGCCATCTGGCATTTGTGAATTGGTGTATTCTCCAGATTCTATGTTCTTATGTTGTTATCTACTACTTTCTTCATCGTCTTCAATAAAAACGATGTTGAATTAATTATTCTTGAAGATTGTGGGTCCCCATTTTGGTGTGAAGGGAACTTTTGTCCTTCTCCATTTTCTGTGTATATGACTCATTCTGAGCAGCTTCTGGTTATCTTCAGAAGATGAAGACGAATCTCTTCTAGGATTTTTCTTTACACTTCTGGTGATCTATATAGATTGAAGGTGTTCATTGCCCACTCCAAACATCGTTTTTTAAATATCCTAATCTTCCTTACGAGGATTCTTGGTCTATATTGCTGTATCGATTCTAGTTATGGGTTTACTACCTGTGAAGGTTGTTTTGGGAAAACTGAAAGATCGTTCCTGTTCTCCTTCGGTGAATTATCCGTCTGGCTTATTGAGCGATATTGTGGGGTTGATTACTCCTTTTGCCATGACCTTTTGTATTCTGAGTGCTGTGGGATTAGAAATGACATTACCACAAAAATTAAAAAGTTCTACAAATTATATAAACTCTTGTATATATGTAGTGTCCTTGTAATATATTAATTAATAAGGACTGTCTATCAAAGTGTATATCACAGAGATGCGAGATCTGATTGAATTTAGAACAAATCATATTGTACACAGATGACTGAAACAATATATTTGTTCTGGGCGTAGTAAGGTTGAACAAGCGTACGGGTCTAGAACTTGGGCGTCCTACATGAAATCCTACTCTAGCGAGTAGATGTGCCATTCAAGGGTCCATGAAGAAACCTCAAACAAACAACGCCCTTCCTGACATCAAGCTTAACTGCACCGAATTTATTCAACAAAACAGCATGATCTTACTCGAAAAAACTTCTCTGAACAGCCTCCATTAGTCCGAGAGCTGGCAACGAAATTCGGCAAAAGTTTTGTACTGGCGCATAATTCAATATGATTTAGTATTGAGGGTGTACATAAGTCAGCACCGACTCTCAAGGTCAGGTAGTGGAACACCTAGCGGCGACGCGCTTTGATGTAGGTATATGAAATTACAACACACTCTACAAGTATTTTGTAATGATTGAAAATTGTCACTAGTTCATAGAACAGAAAACTTGAAAAAGTGGTCAGATCTCATTTTAGTGAAACGCGGTGTGTCAGTACACCACATAAGTTGCTGCCTTGACGATGTTGTTTCAAAAGAATTGTATTGGCTGAAACTGCATTTAGTGCTCAAATATCATATATTATTTGTGAATAAAATATTCAGACCACATATCAATAGAAGGGAGGCAGTCAGCAGTCACCCCAAAGTACGGATATTGTAATTTTATATAAATCAAAGAGCGTCGCCGTCAGATGTTCCACTACCTGACCTTTTAGCGTGAGTACTGATTCATATACACCATCAAAACTAACTCATATTTAATTATGATCCATTACAAATCTTTTGCCGATATTCTTCGCCAGCTCTCGGAATATATGTCATTGTGATGTGTTTGGCAATCGTATATTGGGTTCCAAGCAATGCATCCAAACTCCAGTTTGCTCGTCACATATGTATTGAACAGCAAAATCATGGTTTCCGGATCAGAAAATATCTGCTATTACGCACGATGAATTCATACAATCTTGGCCTCGTACCAAGTAAACGATTAACATGAGGAACAAATGTAAAACTTTGATCAAAACAACGCCAAGATCTTTTATCTCCGTTTTTTTGCTCAGGACGCTGCCATCAAGACTTTAACTATACAGTAAATAGTTCTTTTTCCTGGTGTAGGTGGCGACATTGCACTCAAAAATGCTCAATGGTAGTTGATTTCTGCCACACCAAATCAAGAATGAGTCCACAAAGCACGCTGCAGGAAACGCAGTCTTCAATAGAGCCTATATCACCAAAGATTTTAAAATCGTCGGCATGAGCCCATGCACGAATAGGATTAATTAGATGCATCCTCACTTGTTCAAACTTCCGGGAGTGGATAACTGGAGTGGAAGGCCTCTAAAATTCCCTGATCGACTTTTTGTTCCAGATCGTAATGCGAGAGGTTTGGCCAGTTTCGAACTGTTGTAAGTTTTGCTTCAGATGGATCTTAATGGTGGATCAGTTCCTCTTCTGTTATTTTATATTCGATTATCCTATGGTCAGAGATTGATGGTTTGGTCACCATTTCCAAGCTACTATTCCCTTGAGTGGGTCTTGACCTCTCAATAATCTTATTCCATTTCCAACTTTTGTGTATAATGTTGGTATTGCAAACTTTGAAACCCCTGTCTTCCTACATTCGAGGAAAGTATTTCCTTTGTATCGAAGAGTTACAGTTACAGTTTCTTCGGCGCATCTGTCGAATCCCCCAGACCTGCTACCGCGACCAAAGCGGTCTATTGTGGCAAACAAACAAGCTCAAAGAGCTAAACTTCTATCTCCAGTGCCATCTTCCAAAGGAAAGAGGTGATAACAGAGGAGGAGTAGTTCATGAGTTCCTCTAGAACCAGCCTGAGCGAACCTTGTCTGCCGCTGGGCAGTCACTGAGGATATACTCAATGGTTTCGTCCTCCTATTAGCAAAGAGAGTCCTTGTATATCGAAGATCTAGGATGCAGGCTACGATTCATATTCAAACTCTTCTATCGAACTCGAGAATTTCATTCGCCGTCCATTTAACTACCCTGAGAGAGTAGTTGACTCTCCAGACTGCCAAATTGTTCGTAGGATAAACGTAGGATAAACTAACAACTGTGCAGTTAATGCATTCCTAATTTAAGTTATCTCCAGAGCACCACTCTCTCACATTCATTTGTTATAAAAAAAAAGAAAATGAAATATATAACGTTTTTAAAATTATTACATAATCACTAAAGATCTTCTGGACAAAAAGACACTTAAAGAGTGTTTGAAACATTCTGAAATACGATTCCCCAAGTGAGCAGTCCACAAACTAAGGATGATAGCCATCATAAATATAGAGTTGTTTTGAAAGATGAAAGTTGTAATAACTGGAGCCAATGTTATAATACGACACGTCATCGAGTTCGAATAATCCTACTGTACCAGATTCTAAAACAAATGTGGCAACTACGCTGGACGCAACAACATGCTAATGGTGAAAGATTGAATAAAATTCGGACGCAGCATTGTGCTACATATGAAAACAAAATATACGCCGGACGCACTAATGGTAGGACCATGAAAGGACGCAATAATGTGCGTATATCAACTTCTTTATTAATAAAGATATTTGAGATCTGAAACGACCAAACTACGTAATTTTTTGCGTAGATTAATATACTTCGATCAGATTCCACCTAGGTAGCGTATTTCTGGGAGACGCAATAAGGTTGCTTTTTGAAAGGACGCAATAAAGTATGCCAGATGTAAATATATATATACATATATATATATATATATATATATATATATATATATATATATATATATATATATATATATATATATATATATATATATATATATATATATATATATATATAT